>NW_027203826.1:19226478-19828978 GCF_024711535.1 Dipodomys merriami
CCTCCCTCTTTCTCTTTCTTTCTTTCTTTCTTTCTTTCTTTCTTTCTTTCTTTCTCTCTCTCTCTCTCTCTCTCTTTCTTTCTTTCTTCCTGTCTCTTTCTTTCCTTTCTGTTCTTTTTTTTTTTGGTTGGTCGTGGGGCTTGAACTCTGGCTTGGGCGCTGTCCTTCAGCTCTTCAGCTCAAGGTGAGCTCTCTACCACTTGAACCACAGCGCCACTTCCTTTTCCTACTTTCTTTCTGCTGTCTGTCTGTCTGTCTTTATTTCTGTCTGTCTCTCAGTATTTCCATGTCCCAGGCTGGTCTTGAAGTGGTCATATTCCTGCCTCAGCTTTGATTTCGGGCATGCAGTACATGTCAGGCCCAGAATATAAGTATCTGTCCAAGAAAATACATAGTTAGATATTTGGAATTTTTAAATGCTGACCGTTTTGCTGGGTCATGAGACCCAGGGCCTGGACACTGTCCCTTGGGCTTTTATTTTTCTTCTTTTGGTCATGGGGCTTGAACTCGGGGCCTGGACACTGTCCCTGAGTGATTTTGTTCAAGGCTAGTGCTCTACCACTTTAACTGAAGCTCCACTTGCAGTTTTTGAGTGGTCAATTGGAGGTAACAGTCTTCTTCTATCTCTTTTGCATTTATTTATTTATGTATTTATTTATTTAACAGTGCAGCTAGGAAAAGCCATTGGCTAGCTTATCCTCTGTGGCACTCACTCTTGAACGAAAGTAGTGAATGGCCGTAACTGGCTGGTTTGGAGTTTCTTTGTTCACATTTGACAGCTGAAGCAGTTGTGAAAGTGAGGTACCTGGTAACATTTGTCCTCTGCTACTAATAATATGGATGCTTTATTCTCTAGATACTGTAATTAAAATAACAAAGAAAATAAGTATATGCATTGTCCTTCTAAGTTGAGCTTTGAATCTCATTTTAGGCCATGAAAGAAATGTCATAGAGCCTCAAGTTTTCAAGGGTTCTCTAGATACTCTAGTGGGCAAAGTTGCCTTAGTGCCAGGTCCCAGGTGCTGCTAGTCTGGCACTCAGTATCCTCTCCCATTGTGACAGATTCTTGGAGTCAGACTGATAACTTCTAAGCAATTTCACTGTAAAATCTAGGTGATTCTAAAAGCATAACTGATACACGTCCCCCATAAGTGTACACCCTGGCCGATATGGGAGCACATAGACTGAAGGAGCCCCAATTTTCTGCCAGCAGCCTAACTCTGCCTTCATTTTGGCCCTGAAGAAAGTATCACGAGGTCCATGTGTTCTCCATGAAGTCCTTAAGAGTTTGGAATCAGAATGAGCAGGTTCTTTTCACAAACCAAGGCTGAATCAGGGCAGAGCCACCCTGTTTTTCCCAAGAGATAGTCTTTTGACAGGGCTGAGCCCCACGGCTTGGAGCTCTCATTAAGAACTTCTGGGCACCAGTGGCTCACGCCTGTAATCCTCACTACATAGAGATCTGAGGATTATGGTGCAGAACCAGCCCGAGCAGGAAAGCCTGTGAGACTTACCTCCAATGAACCACCAGAAAACCGGAAGTGATGCTGTGGCTCAAAGTGGTAGAGCCTTGAAAAAGTGCAAGGACAGTGCCCAGGCCCTGAGTTCAAGCCCCATGACCAACTGAGCAAAAAAGAACTTCTGAGAACTGAATGTATGAGGAACTCTTCTGATAATAACCTAAGAACTTGATACTCTGCATCCTGAGCTTTCTACTCCTAGCTCCTGGAATCTGGACAATAGATGGAGTTCACCTCTAAAAAGTCATGTCAGTGTCAGTATGGAAGAGGGGAATGGAGACCAACTACGTTGGTCAGGCTTTTAAATGTACCAGGGATAAATACGCTTGGGCTGGGCATGTTGGCTCATTCCTGTCCTCCCAGCTCTGGGGAGAGGCGTAGATAGGAGGATTGCAGTCCAAGGCCAGGGTTGGGCAAAAACACAAAACCCCATTAGAAAAATGACTAAAGCTAAAAAGGGTAGGGACTGTGGCTCATGTGGTAGAGTATCTTCCTGGCAAATGTGAGGCTCTGAGTTCAAACGCCAGTACTACCAACAACAACAAAAGGAAAGCTGTGCCTTTATCTTGTGGAATTTTGGGCAACACTGTTCAAGGGAAGAGTCTTGGTCACCAGTATCTTCTCAATCTTGTCTTGGTACAGTATTGCCATGAGCAGTTATTTGGCCAGTTAGGTGGGAGGGATCCTGCTTCAGATCATTTGCCACCACTGAGCTTTCACATGCCTATCTGCCTCTTATATGGGAAGATACTCAAAAACCTGACATTTGTGGCTAGACATTTCTGAGTTCATGTTTAGGAACCCGGCTCTGGCCTCTGGGAGCCCTGGTGGAGATCGGGATTTCAAGGCTGGCCCAATTTTCACATCAGGCTCTAATAGTCATACCTGACTGGGATAGCAGTCCTATATTAACTCTTTGGGAAGCCTGTAGCCTTCCCTTTTTCCTTTTGCTAAGGGGCTATTAATTAACATTGCCATTCTGGGAACACTCCTGCCCTCCCCAGAACTTCAAAACTTTGATGGATCTTTCATTAAGACTCCAGATTGGTTTGACTAGGCCCTTGGGTCCCTGGTGTATGTCCAAGGCTTCTAGGAAGAGCTGCTCTAAGGAGTGTGTACTTTTTAAATTGTAAAGTGATAAACAGGTCAATGTTGGTTAGTATAAACATTCATTAGCATTTTAAGAGGACAAAGCCATTTGTGGTGTCCATTGGGAGGGCTTGGGAAAGGCCCTTCCTGGCATTCCTTAAGTTGGATCATCCAGGGTACCAACCTACACTGCCACATAACCTGGTCAGGTTATGAGAAGTGTGAGCACAGTTTGTATCAGTTCAGAGATTATACCTGCCTGTTGCCCCTGTCTCTGGTTGACCCTTCTCACACAGGCCCTGCTGGGAGACAGTAGCAACCAGAACTGGAGCACTGGAACGACACATCAGTATGGGCACCTTGATCGTGAACTGCAGCTAGCCAATTCCCATTTCATCGAGGAGCAACAAGCGCAGCAGCAGGTACCCTGAGAATAGCCGGGCAAAGGTGGGAGGTGGGGTGAGGTACTTCCCCCCATTCCTTCTCCAGCCATGGGATTCATTGCCTAATGACAGTGGGTTAGGTCAGAGCTTATGCTTTAGTTGATTATGTATGATTACATACATGAAAAGTTTTTAAATCTTTAGAAAAAATACACATTTGATTATAACAATCTCAGGGAAAGCTGAACAGACATCAAAAGTGACAGGTAAGGGTAAGAATCATTTTTAAAATGCAAACTATCTTTCTCCAACCTCTTATTTGTATGCCCTGATTTTTTTTCAACATAGCTACTCTCAGAAAGATGGAGTCCTTGTTTAGTTTGTTGAAAATCATTAATTTGGTCAGTTATATAAAAATATGATGGCTTTGTAGAGGTTGAGGGGTAGAAGGAAGTGAAGGTATTATGTGCTGCTGTTTTTAATGTGAAATCATATTAGTAAAAGGAAGCTAATGATAATCTGAGGATTTGAAGTCAGCTGCTTGTTAAAACTCCTTAGATACTGTGCTTTATGTATATATACATGTTATCTGTTCTTTTGTTCTAGTTCCAGAAACGTGTCTGCTATTAACCAAGCAAAAAAAAAATTTTATAGAAAATCAATGAGATGCAACACAATGAAAAATAAACATTTATTTGCTAGTAGTTGTCGCTGAGGTAATTTATTACCACAGGGCCCCCTGGGTTGTCCTTCAAGAAGAAGAAAAAGACCCTGTGTGTATAATTTTCCCATACAACCAGAAATTTGCCAGGCTCTCCTGCATTTAAGCTGTGGTGCTGTTTATGGACTGAGACCTTGACCTTGGCAGTGGGCTTCCTCTTCCCAAACATCCCCATGACTCTGGTCAGCTGTATGTGTGCTTTCAGCCATTGTGTGTTCCTTCATTGGCCCTCAGCCAACCAGAGTAAATCTCTCTTGGTGGTTTCAAGCCCTGCTGACTGTTCACAAGTTGGATCAGCAGGAGATATCAGTAGCTTGACAATCCAGCCATTTGAGCAGTGTGTTCTCAGAGGCAACGGTCTGGTCCTTTGATTTCTGGGCTTTGCTTTTGAATGTGAATTGTCCCAAGCTGGCAAAGAAACTAGCAGCTGCTAGAGTGCTGGGCTTGGAACCAGGTAAGATGGATTTTAATTGCTTATTTCCGTTTCTCTGGCACCAGTTGATTGTGGAACAGCAGGATGAGCAGTTGGAGCTGGTCTCTGGCAGCATTGGGGTGCTGAAGAACATGTCCCAGCGCATCGGAGGGGAGCTGGAGGAACAGGCAGTGTGAGTATTGAGATGCCCTTCTTTCTGTAGTACATCTGAGGGGAAAAAGCACCCTAAGACCCCTGAAATTCTTAGTAGTTACATGGCTAGTAAAACTCAAATTTTATGTGTAGCTGCAGTTTTTATTCTGATACACAGACCAGCCTCCTCAAAGGAGCAAATGTATTGAATAAAATTCACAACAGGGTTTAGGCAAAGTTAATACCTCCTAGAACAGATAGCAACTCTTCTAAGACAATAGTTGAAGCATAATTAAGAATGAGAATGTGCTGAGTGCTAGTGGCTCATACCTATAATCCTAACTATTCAAGAAGATAAGATCTGAAGATTGTGGTTTGAAGCCTGCCCAGGCAGGAAAGTCCATGAGATTCTTCCTTCCAATTAACCACCAAAAAAGCCAAAAGGAGAGCTATGGCTTACGTAGTAGAATGCTAGCCTTGAGTGAAAAAGCTAAGGTACAGTGCCCAGGCCCTGAGTTCAAGCTCCACTGCTGGATCATACAATTTTTGCTTTAAAGAAAATAGGCAGCCATTGAACCTGAGAAGCTCATGCTAGGAGCTGCCTTAACTGAATTATCCTGTAACTCCTGCTGCATTCAATAGAACTCTGCTTTTTTCTTCAATTATATCTTTATGAAAAAGCTTAGAAATTTTAAAATTTATCTTTCCTTATGCTCTGAAGTATGATAGCAAAAGTTGTGTGTGTGTGTGTGTGTGTGTGTGTGTGTGTGTTTAATTTGGTTGCTGGGATTGAAGCCTCAATTCAAGATTTTCAACCCGTTCTTGGCTTATTTGCTCATGGCTGGTGCTCTACCACCTGAGTCATACTTCCTGTCTAGCATTTTACTTTTTAGAGTTGGGGTCTCATAAATCTTTCTGCCTGGACTGGCTTGGAATCATGATCCTTCAAGTCTCAGCCTTTTGAGCTGCTTGGGTTACAGGTACCTGGATATAAAGGCAGCATTCTTTTTTTTTTTTTTTTTGGTCAGTTGTGGGTCTTGAACTCTGGGCCTGGGTGTTGTCCCTCAGCTCAAGGCTCAAGGCTCTACCACTTGAGCCACAGCACCACTCCCGGTTTTCTGGTGGTAATTGGAGATAAGAATCTCACAGACTTTCTTGCCTGGGCTGGCTTTGAACCATGATCCTCAGATCTCAGCCTCCTAAGTACCTAGGCTCACAGGTATGAGCCACTGGCGCCCAACTAAAGGCAGTATTCTTTTTTTTTTTTTTGGTCCGGTAGTGGGGCCTGAACTCTGGGCCTGGGCGCTGTCCCTCAGCTCTTCAGCTCAAGGCTAGTGCTCTACCACTTGAGCCACAGCACCACTTCCAGCTTTTTTTTTCTTTTTTGCTTATGTGGTGCTGAGGAATTGAACCCAGGGCCTCATGCATACAAGGCAAGCACTCTACCACTGAGCCACCTTCCCAGACCCACAGCAGTATTCTTAAATGCTGCTGTACAATATTCTTTTACAGTTTTTTTTTTCCTGGAAAAAAATATGATGGTATTGTTCAGAAACTCCCCTACCCAATCTTAGATTCAATGTTAGACACTCATTTATTATCAATTCTTACTGGATATGTGTTCTATATCAGTTCTGGGGATATAGAACTAGAATAGACAGTGTCCACCATTCATAGAATTCATCACTTAGTGGGTAGAGCAGACATTATAGAAATGAAACATGATAGTGAAGCTGAAGACCACTGTAGACGGTAGAAGAAATGCTGCTGCCTGGAGAGTTCTGACTTAGCCCAGGTTCCCTGAGAAAGGGAGGTTTAACTGAAACCTGCAGGAAGTATAGGAGCTAGCCAGGAAAGTGAGAGCCAGCATTTGTATGAGGACATACATGATCATGGGATGGATACCAGGAGGGAGAAAGATTACCAGTGAAGACCTAAAAGTACAGACGTGCACAGAGCAGAAAAGCTCATGTGTCTAGCATGGGAGCCAAGGGTCAGGCAGAAATCCAAGTAAGGAGATGGAGAACAGACCTGGAAAGGCCTTGTCGGCATGGGTAAGGAAGCAAGACTTTTTCTTCCAAGTGTGATGAGAGACCAGGAAAAGGTGGTATTTGGGGTGATGGCATGATCAGATGTTGGAAAGGTCCATCTGGCTGGTTTGAGATGGTGTACTAGAGTAGAGTTAGGCAAAGATACCAGGTAGGAAACATACCAGGTAGACATGCAGGTTTAATTTCTGTCTAAAATGAGTTATCCTAAAGTTTCATGTTGAGATAAGCTTGATAGACTCTAAGTGAAGCAACCAGATCATAGAGAAAGGATAAAAGACTTGCAGTTAACAATGGTGAATTGAGCTTGGTGCAGTGACTTATGTCTGTAATTCTAGCTGCTTGGAAGGTAGAAGACAGAGGATCACAGTTCAAGGCCAGCCTAAGTGAAAAGTTCATAAGACTCCATCTCAACCAATAAAAGCTAGGTGAGGAAGTATGTACCTGTTATCCTAGCTATGTGGGAAATGTAAATAGGCCAGGCTGGGTGTAAACTTAGTACTCTACCAAAAAATAAAACAAAATGGGCTGGGGTGTGACTCAGTAGTCTGCCTAGCCAAGAATAAGGCCCTGAACTCAAACAATTGATGTTTTTGGCAGTCCTGACTGCCAAAAAGAAAAGAAAAGGATGAATTGAGCACAATACCCTTATCTCTACTCTCTTTAAAACCTAAAGGAATTTTTTTTAAGGCATAAAATCTATGGGACAAAGATCATGGAATAAGAAACAATAGTATTAACATTTTAGATTCTAGAAAGCAGGTAGATGACTGATGATGGACTGATTGTGGACAGGCCAGAGAAAGCTGAATTTTGAGCCAGCAGTGGAGACAGCCAAGAAACCCTGCTTTACACCACGAGTGCCCTCACCTGTCGACAGACCTTCTGTTCTCTTAAAGTCAATGCTAAACATTGGTCTAGTCTATACCAGAGGGAAATGGGACGGATGCAGAGGTGGGAATTGGCACTACATTAGTTGGTTAAATGTAGATAAAAGTTTGGGTCCTGAGTCGCAAGTGGTACTTTTAAAAATAGAGCGAGTACCAAAAGAAGATTTCATATAAGTAAGAGCACATGTTCTAGGGAACAGAAAATAGCTATGGTTTTTCATGAAAAGCCTTGTAGAACAATTTGTTAAACTGGGTGTGCATGTAAAAAGGAAAGGAAAAAATATGAGTGTTGGACCACGCTGACCAGTGTAATTGCCACTAGTCACATAGGGCTGTGGAGCAATGGAGCGTGTGGCCAATCTGAGCTAGGGTGTGCCTGGGGAGTAAAACGCACATGGAGGCTGGGTGCCTGCCAGTGGCTCACTCCTGTAATCCTAGCTGTTCAGAGGGTGAGATCTGAAGATCACTAGTTCAAAGCCAATCTGGGCAGGGAATTCTCTAACACTCTTTTCTCCAGTTAGTCAACAAAAGCCTGAAGAGGACTGTGTGGTTCAAGTGGTAGAATACTAGACTAACCCTGAGTAAAAAATCTGATGGACAGTACCCAGGCCCTGAGCTCAAGCCCCAGGACTAACACACACACAGACACACAGAATTTTGATGTAATAAAAGGTTAAAGGATAGCTTATTAATAATTTTTGTATTTACATTGAAATATTTTTGATATATTGAAAATAAAATAATGTTAACCTTAATTTTCACCTTTTGTTTTAAATGCACTTGCTAGAAAATATAAAGTGGTCTATGTGTGCATTGTCTTGTTGTTGTTCAGTGCTAAAGTAGAATGGGCTTGGGAGCTTGGTTATCATGTGGGTGTCCTTGGCTAAGGTTGAGTGACATGCCTGTTTTGTCCTCAGTAAGGAAAGTCATACCCAGCACACAAAGGTAGCTCTTGTTCCTAGTGTTTGGCCCTGCCTGTGGAGGCCTGCCAGCTGCGGGCCTAAAACGCTGCCAGGATCTCAGATGAACTAAAGATATTTTAATTTGAAAACTCAGGTAAGGAACAAAGATCTATTAATGTAGTTGTCAGAGTGGAGTTTATTTAATAATTGGAGGGCCCAGATCCTGTGAGGCTGTCACGTGTCCTTTGTGGGCACACATCAAGACCAGCAGTTTTTAGCTGACAGTGACACTATCAGAATGAATAAGGCCATTGTTTGTAGTAAGACCCTGGTACTAATTGGTGTGTTAATTCTAGCTTCAAAGTAATCACGTACTACTGAAAAGTGGAAAAGTCTGGAATGTTCAATGATTTATGAAGCCAGCACTGCTGGAATACTAGTACAGTATTTTGGTGTTTTCTTTCCCAGCTGTGTACTAGGCAGCAAACACTGGAAGGTGCCTGAGGCGGATCTCAAAGAAACACTGCTCCTCTGAGATGAGGAGGTGCACACACACACACACTGTTCCTCTGAGATGAGGACACACACACACATACACACACACACACACACTGCTCCTCTGAGATGAGGACGCACACACACACACACACACACACACACACACACACACTGCTCCTCTGAGATGAGGAGGTGCACACACACACACACTGCTCCTCTGAGATGAGGACACACACACACACACACACACACACACACTGCTCCTCTGAGATGAGGACACACACACACACACACACACACACACACACACACACACACACACACACACACACACACACACACACACACACACACACACACACACACACACACACACACACACACACACACACACACACACACACACACACACACACACACCCCCTAGGGAGTTGAGCTGGTAGGATTACCCCACTTTACAGATGAGTGGTAGGGTGCTTTGTTCAAGGAAGCAAGTGGCAAAGCCAGTCTGTCTGTCTTCAGCACTCACTTTCCACTGAGTTGGTTGTGTTGTCTGCAGTCCTAAAACCTAGGAAGCTCTATAACCTGAGTAATATTGTTAATTTGCAGCAAGCTGATGTAGTAAAACTACTAGAACTGACTGCAGCTTGATTCTTCATATTTCTCTGCAGGAATACAAATAGGTTTGATATTTGATTACCCAAGGCCCTGCTGTGGATGTTAATGCTTAGCATGCATAACTTTAAAAAAATATCCAGAATTCCAAAACCAAAAACATATCTTGTCCTAAGGAGTTTGGTTAAGTGTTACTTCTTTTATGTTTGCTACAATGGAGGCCTAGATCCTGATTGAATCTCATGTCCAGCGCTTTGCTGAGGCTCTGCTTACCACCTCCCTTCCCTGTCTGCTTCTCTCTAGCATGCTGGACGATTTCTCGCATGAGTTGGAGAGTACTCAATCCCGGCTGGACAATGTGATGAAGAAACTTGCAAAAGTGTCTCACATGACCAGTGGTATGTATGTTAACTCTCGAGAATTCATACTTAGTTCTGAACCGCTGTGGGGTCTTTGCCTGTGGGATGTTTATTTGAGCTGTGTCAAGATCAGAGAGTAGAAGACTGGTGTGTAGACGCCTGAACTTCTGCTTGTAGCCTTCACTTGGAAAAAGGGTCTGTGTTCCCACCATATTTGGTAGTTTTTCTCCCAGAGGAGCAACTTTCTTTGTGATCACAGCATCCCTTTTTACTTTTTTCTTTCCTGTTTCCTTTCCAAAATAGCTTATTTAAAGCAATAATTAAGAAGCTAATTGCTTTTTTCCTGAACTTTAATTGATTGATAGAAAAATACCTACTGCTTCAGAATAAGATGGCCTTATAGATTTAATTTAAATTGTTATATTTAAATCGATAGTGAAATGTCTTAGCAAATTTGTAGTAGACTCTTTTTAGATTACTCTATGGGAAGGTATGTTCTGTTGACTCCTCTCCCCCTGGCTGGTTGCTTCACAGAAGTCAGCCAAGGTTCAATTCTTATTTCTCTGAATGTACCAAAACACCCTATGATTTTTGTCATTTTCCAACCATAAGAATGTTAAGAATTTTGGTTACAATTACATTGTTACTATTACATGGAAAGTAATTGTGTGTGTGTTGTGTGTGTGTGTGTGTGTGTGTGTGTGTGTGTGTGTGTGAGTGTATGTGTATGTGTGTGTGTGCCAATCCTGGGGCTTGGGCACTGTGGCTTGGGCACTGTCCCTGAGCTTTTGTGTTTAAGGCTAGCACTCTGCCACTTGAACCACAGCTCTACTTCCTGCTTTTTGCTGGTTGATTAGAGATAAAAGTCTCATGAACTTTTCTTGCTCATTGGCTTGATCCTCAGATCTTAGTCTTCTGAGTAACTAAGATCACAGGAGTGAGCCATCAAAATCCAGCATTTTTGAAATTTAAAATATATTTCTTCTTGCTGAGCATCATTGATTCAAGCCTATAATCCCAGCTACTCAGGAGCTGAGATCTGAGGATCACTGTTCAGAGCCAGCCAGGACAGATAAATTTGAGAAACTTTATTTTTGTTGTTGTTGGTGGTGTTCTTGGGCCTTGAACTCTGGGCCTGGGTGCTGTCCCTGAGCTCTTCAGCTCAAGGCGAGCACTCTACCACTTGAGCCACTTCCAGTTTTCTGGTGGTTAATTGGAGATAAGCATCTCACAGACTTTCCTGCCGAGGCTGGCTTTGAACCTCGATCCTCAGATCTCAGCCTCCTGAGTAGTGAGGGTTTCAGGCATGAGCTACTGGCTCCTGGCTTAGGAAACTTTTAATTCACAAAAAGCTGGAAGTGGAAGTGTAGCTCAAGTGGTAGAATGCCAGCCTGGAGCAGAAAAAAAATCTAAGGGACAGTGCCCAAGCCCTGAGTTCAGACCCCAGTACCCTCACCAAAAAACAAAGCAAAACAAAAATAAGAACAACAAAAAACCCAACCCTAATAGCTCCTCTTCGTCTAGTGCCGAGAGGGGACTTGAAGGAAGGAGGAACTGAGATTGTTCTTGAGATAATAGGAGTGTTCTTAAACCTTAGAACTCCTCCTCCCATTTAGAGTTCTCCTGGTTCTTGACTCATTCTTCTGTTGGGTTTTTACCATTAGGTGTACAGAACATACAAGATTTAAATACAATTGCACGTTTATTTTCCAGCAGTTTAACTCCTAGCCGACTTTCCTACAGTTCTTTGGGGCTAGATGGGCTGGAGCTGTAGCTCAGAGGTAGGCATGGCTAGCTGGGTAAGCTCTGGGTTCACATGCTGAGGAAAAACCACATCAATTCCTACGTTGAGAGGTCATCGGAACATTAAGTGACATAATATAAAAGCATTGACCAGTGTATGAGCACTTCATAAATGTGTTAAAAATATTGTAAAGCAACAGATGGCCTGACCAGCCAGACAAAGGATCTATCAAATCCAAAAACTAGGGAAGCTTATATCTAGAGTTAGTTCCTTCTTTGCAGGGCAGATACTCTTTTTTTTTTTTTTTTTAGCTGGCTCTTCCTTGTCTGAAGCTGTGTCAGTTTGGGATACAGACACCAGTTTAGCTCATCTTTCACATGCTTGCAGCAAGTTTTGCTAGGTCTTCTCTCTGCTTCTGTGTGTTCTTTCTCTTACTCCAATCCCTGTACTTTAAAAAGAAATGTTTTAATGGAGTATTGTTTGTGTAACCATGTTAAACACCAGGCCTCTCACTAGAGTCTGTATCAGTCATGAAGTTAAGTATCTACTTCAGCACCAGTTCTGTTGGAGAAGAGAAAGTGAACAAAGATGCACTGTCTTTGTTTGCCAGCATTTGAGTCTAAATACTTAGGAAGGTACTTGCATTGTGATAAGTACCTTCATGTGTGTGAGTAGCACTGAGGCTTGTATTCTATTTTCTCCTAAAGGAAGCTTGGAGAGCAAAGTAAGAACTTTGCGTACTACATTTGTATACGAGAAACAGCCAGGAAACAGCAGTTAGCCTGAAAGGCCCAGCATTTGGGATAAGTCCCTATGTTTTCATTTTGTAACTAAAGGAATAATGCTTAGTGGCCTCTTCCTGTTGGCAGTATCTGTTTCAATCTGTTGACCAGGCTACTTACTGTTGTCTCTGTTCTACTTCTTAATTTAAAAAAAAATTTAAAAAATTAAGCCAGGTGCCTGTGGCTCACACCTGTAATCCTAGCTACTCAGGAGGCTGAGATCTGAGGATCATGGTTCAAAGCCAGCCCAGGCAAGGAAAGTCTGTGAGACTCTTATCTCCAATAAATCACTAGAGAACTGGAAGTGGCACTGTGGCTCAAGCAGTAGAGCGCTTGCCTTGAGCTGCTAAAGAGCTGAGGGACAGCGCCCAAGCCCAGAGTTCAAGCCCCAGGACTGACAAAAATAATTAAAAATTAATATCTTTTAAGTAGTTGCACAAAGAAGATGCCATTCAGTAAAGTAGTACATGAATACAATGAATCTTGCTCAGTGTCACCCCTTTTATCATTCCCCCCTTTCCTCCCAACCCTACCCCCTTCCCTTGATTTTGCTCTGTTTTTCTTTGGTCTTCAGAGGAGTTGACATTTCATAAGTCAGATAATGAGCACATTTCTTTTTGGATAATGTCACTTCCTCCTTTCTTTCCTCAGTTTTCTTAATTTTGTAGGGTATGCATTGAATTTTATGGCTGCATTTTCTCTTTTCATGCTCCTCCCTATCATTTGATTAAGTTCACTGCTTTGTAGTCAGCCCTGTACTTAAAGGAAGGCTGTGCAAACACCAGAGTTTGATTAAACAGTAATGAACACACATCACAGCGGCCAGGTGACAGGACCCCTTCTCTCTCCTCCCTTGCCCTTGGCTGGCTGCTTCACTAGAAAAATCAATAAAGACTTGACTTCTGGGAATAACCTAGGAGACACTATTTTTTATGATTATTAATTTACTTTATAGAGGTGATGTCCAGAGGGATCATATGAGTCAGGTAAAGAGCGTATTTCTTTTCATACAGTCTCTTCTGTTCCCTCAGTTTCTCCCAGTCCCTCCTTTCTGTTTCTACCCACAAAGTTGCATGGTTCACTTTCGTCCTGTCCACTAGCTCCACGGCTGTACTTTTTCACCCTTTGCCTTTAAGTTCTGTACCGTACCTTCCCCCGACTCTTCCGATCACATACACTTGAATACACCACACATAAGATGAAGAAGACGTCATCACCAAAAACTAAAAGCTAAAGAAAAGAAAGAAAAAAGAGCTTCATGTTTCCATATCTTGGAGTTCACTTCAGTGTGTATTTGTTAATATAGATATGAGGAGCACTCAGGCATTGCACCTTTGTGTTTCTTTCCTAAGAATATTCTCTTTTGGAAGAGACTAATTTTATCATTTTTCTAAGAAATATTGTTTTGAGGGCTGCATATACATTTTTAAAGTCCTCTTTTCACCATTCTGTGGTTCATCTTTTCTTCTTAGGGAAGAAAAATATTTTGAGAGAGAGGAGGGGAAGGGGAGATGGTGGAAGGGGGGGGAGGGGAGAGAGAGAGAGATATAACTGTTGCAGTTCTTTCAGTGTCCCTCTCTTTTCCGGTAACTCCTGAGGCTAGAAAGGTGGTTTAAGCCTTGGTAACTCCTGAGGCTAGAAAGGTGGTTTAAGCCTTGGTAACTCCTGAGGTTAGAAAGGTGGTTTAAGCCTTGGTAACTCCTGAGGTTAGAAAGGTGGTTTAAGCCTTGGTAACTCCTGAGGTTAGAAAGGTGGTTTAAGCCTGGGAATGTAGCATGTGCTTGCCATGCAACAGGCCCTGGGTTCTATCCCTGGCACCAAAACAAAATTAATTAAATAAAAAAAAAACACCTGTTTAAAACTTTTCACAAAAGCCTTGTGGTTAGTACTCATTTCTTCTGTGCTGGATACTTTACAGGAAGTGCTGGGGAGAAACCTGGTAAAGTACCCTGAGGCTGCCTCGTTCATGCCTCGCAGAAGCAGCTTACTACTTCCCAGGAAAATGGCTTTCAAAGACCATGCCCGGGCTGTGCTCAATTGTGCAACAGTCATTTCCACTGAGCAACAGTCATTTCCACTTGTTGAGAACCCCTCCTGATGCAGTTGGCTGAAGAGAAATGGGGTAGTAGTAGATTTGTAGAGGCTGTCAAAAAGCCTAAAAGTAGAAATCTTGTCAGTAGTGGAAATCACTCTTGAGAATGGTGGGATGTGCAGAAATACTGGAGGGGAGCAGGGTCAGGGAAGGGGCATAGGAAGTTTGTGTAAGGTTGGGGGAGAGAGAGGAGGAAGTAATTACCTTCTCTGTCTTTGCCCGGAAGAATATGAACTAATTATTTTAATGAGTGGTTTTTTTTTTTTTTAATTGGTTCCAGTCCTGGATCTTGAACTAAGTGCCAGGGCACTGTCACTCACTGAGCTTTTGTGTGCAAGGCTAGTGCTCTACCACTTGAGCCACAGCTCTACTTCTGGCTTTTTGGTGGTTAATTGCAGATAAGCATCTCATTGACTTTCCTGTCCAGGCTAGCTTTTAACTGCAATCCTCAGATCTCAAGCCTCCTGTATAGCTAGGATTATAGGTGTGAGCCATTGGTGCCTGATCAACTTGCCAGCCAGCTGCCGGCCAGCCTTCCTGTCTGCCTGCCTTCCCTCCCAATTCCCCACCCCTTCCTTCCTTCCTTCCTTCCTTCCTTCCTTCCTTCCTTCCTTCCTTCCTTCCTTCCTTCCTTCCTTTTCTTTCCCTCCCTTTCTTGGTCCCTCCCTCTACCCCCCTCCCCCCATCCCTTCCCTCCCCACCCCTCTGCTCCCTTCCCCTCCCCTTTACTCTTTCACTCACTTTCTCTCCCTCCCTCCCTTCCTCCCTCCCCCCCTTTCTCTCTCTTTCTTTCTTAACTTTGTTTTTTTAGAGCCGTTTTAGATTCGCAGCAAAACTGAGGAGAAAGCACAGGACTTCCTATATAACCCCTGTCTTCATTGTCACCCTGCTTGCCTCCTCCTGTTAACATCTAGCACTGCACGCAGTTAAAGTCTATACTTTAGGGTTCATTCTGTAAGTTTTAACAAAAACAAATATGACTATGTCTTTCATCATACTATAATGCAGAATAGTTTTAGGGTCCTAAGAATATTTTCTCTCTCTCTCTCTCTCTCTGTCTCTCTCTCTCTCTGTCTCTCTCTCTCTCTCTCTGTCTCTCTCTCTCTCTCTCTCTCTCTCTCTCTCTCTGGCTCTCTGTCTCTCTAATTTAGTCAGTCATGGGTCTTGAACTCTGGGCCAGGGTGCTGTCTCTGAGCTCTTCAGCTCAAGGCAAGTACTCTACCACTTGAGCCACGGCACCACTTCTGGTTTTCTGGTAGTTAGAGTTAAGAGTCTCATGGACTTTCTTGCCCAGGCTAGCTGAGATCCTTAGATCTCAGCCTCCTGAGTAGCTAGGATTACAGGTATGAGCCACTGGCGCCCGGCTTTTTCTCTTAACTTAATTTTTTGGATTGACATACATTATTTGCATATATTCATGAAGCACAGAGTGATGTTTTGATTCACCTTGCCTGGTGATCAACTGGCGGTAATTAGCATATTCAGTACCTTAAAGGTTTACCTTTTTTTTATGGTGAATACATTCAGAATCTTTTGACTAATTTGACCTATGTCAAATTAGTTTTTTTAAATTATATTCACCCCCAATGTAGCCTAAAACAGCACAATTTAATTCTTGGCTTCAAACTACCATTGTCCCTGTTGATCTACCTCTTCCCTCTTTCTATCTTTTCTCTCTCTCTTCTTTCTCCCTACTTCCTCTTCTTCCCTACCTCCTTCCCTCCAGTCACTAGTAAACACGGTTCTTTGCTCAGCTTTTCTGACATCAGCTTTTAAAAACTCCACATATGAGGAGATCATGTGGTGGTTACCTTTCTGTGCCTGACTTGACAGAATGTCCTTTCATTGCTGCTGTTGAAAATAACAGGATTTCCTGTTTTTATGGCTGAATAGTAATCCACCATGCACATATGCCACGTTTTCTTTGTATTTCAGGTGGTGGCGATTTAAACTTAGTCCATATCTTATTTGTTGTGAACAATGCCACAATGAACATGGGAATATGTTGTCTTTTCACTATGTTGATTTCATTTTCCTTTCTACCCAGAAGTGAGATTACTGGGTTATAGGAGCTATGTTTCATTCTTTTCAAAACCTCCGTTATTTTGCGCTGGCAACCACTGATCCAACCACGTTACTCTTTCTGTAGTTTTGTCTTTTCCAATATTCATATAGTTGGAATCATAGAATGTGGAGTCTTTTCAAATTGGCTTATCTCAGTGGTGCATGTGAGTTACCTCCAAACTTTCTCTTGGCTTGATAGCTCATTTCTCTTTTAGTACTCAATAATATTCCATTATCTGAATATACCATAGTTTGTGGTTATTTTCCCTTATCTATGAGTTCTAAGACCTTTAATGGGATAGGACCAAACCCTACATATTCTGCAACGTTTTTTTTTCTTTTGCCAGTCTTGGGGCTTGACCTCAGTGCCTGACCATTATTCCTGGGCTTCTTTTTGCTCAAGGCTAGCACTCTACCACTTGATTCAAACAGCGTCACTTCCCGGTTTTTCTGTTTATGTGGTGCTGAGGAATCAAACCCACATACTGGGTAAGCACTGTACCACTAAGCCGCATTCCCAGCCCATGATCTGCAATTTTTAGAGTGCACGTGTACCTCTCATAAAGTCCAATTTATCAGTTATAGTGAAAGATTAACAACAGCCTAATAGAACAATAAAGTAGAACAACTGTAACTGTATTCAGCAGTGAAAGTTATACGAATGCAGTCTCTCAAAATATTCCTTAAAATATATTCCTATACTGTTTGCCATTTTTCTCATGATTGTGTAAGGTAATACAGAGGCTGCGTGAGAAGATGAAGTGAGGTAGATGACATCAGCATAGTGAAGTATGACTTATCTCCTGTGCAAGGGTACTTGAACATAAATGTTGTGATACCCTTGATCCGATAACCAGAGTGGCCCTTAAGTGGCTTGGGGTGATTAGCACATACAGGGTAGATACAGTGGATGAAGCAGTGATTCACATTCTAGGCTGGATGGAGTAGGATGGTGGGTTTATTTTTGGAATTTTCTGCTTAGCATTTTCAGACCCCAGTGAACTTCAGCTATCTGAAACTGTGGAGGAATGGAGAGGAAAGCTCTGTTTATCCATTCGCCCACCAGAGGACACCTTGATCAAGTTTGGCAGTTAGGAACAAAGCTGCTAAGTAAAAGGGAACATGACTGCTTGATGGTTATGGCTAGAATACATTTAGTTTTGTAAGAAAGCACTGAATTTTTTTCCTCAGGTGGCTATACCAGTTTGCATTTCCACCAGGATTCCTGTCGCTGTACATCCTTTACTAGACTGTAGCATCTGATCGGTGTTTTTGTTTTTAGCTATTCTGTTTACTAAAGGCTGGCACTCTAGCACTTGAACTATACCTCCACTGCCTTAAGACATGTGATGTGGAACTTTTTTTTTTGGTATGTCGTCTTGACATCTGTTTACCTTTAATGAGGTAGGTGTCTGTTAGGTCTTTTGCCCATTTTAAAATCAGATTGTTTTATTACTGTTGAATTTTTGAAGTTCTTTGTACGTTTTAGATAATAGTCATTTATCAGATGTATCTTTTGCAAATATTTTATCCCACTGTGTGGCTTGTCGTGTGTGTGTGTGTATGCGTGTGTGCGCGTGCGTGTGTGTGAAGCTGTGGTACCAGTTGCTACTTTTGTGAATAGTGTCTTTGGTGATATCTTAACAGTCCTCACTAACACCCATGACAAGATGGTCAGCATATGGCAAGGGTGGTTATTTCCCATCTCCCAGGTTAGGCTCAGATAGACCCATAACCCCAGACACTTACGCTGTAGTAAAATAGTTTCCTTGGAAGGCTGGTCTTGTTGGGAGCAGAATGCCCTGGCATAGACTTGTCTATACTGAGCCTCCAGCAGTTCACCAATTACCAAGTAGGTTTCTCTACCCCAGCACTAGTTCTGAAAGGTGGGGGTTGCTAGGGTATGGGGGTGTTCCATTCTTACGGTGTGAGCTTTGTGTTCAGTAGTTGTTTTCTCCATTATTCACCACAGCAGTCCCTCCTGTGGCCTTCCTTCTTTGATGGGTCTAAGAGGAGTTTGTTGAATTTTCAATTTACTTAGCTTATTGTTGGTTAAGATAAAGTGATCTAATCATAAAGTTACTAGATGAGGTTCTGGTGTGCCTGAGGCAGACAGAGGAGCACATTGCTGTAGTTTAGAGGCCATCTCTTGGCTAGTTGAAAGAATTTGATAATCCATGACATTTATTAAGTCCACGTTTTGCTTTATGGAGAATTTTACTATCTGTTTTCTTATGCCAGACCTTCTTACAGTATGGCAGAAAAGGTATGATGGGGTCGGGAGCCAGTGGCTCACGCCTGTAATCCTAGCTACTCAGGAGGCTGAGATCTGAGGATCATGGTTCAAAGCCAGCCCAGGCAGGAAAGTCCGTGAGACTCTGATCTCCAATAAACCACCAGAAAACCGGAAGTGGTACTGTGACTCAAGCCGTAGAGCGCTCGCCTTGAGCTGAAGAGCACAGGGACAGCACTCAGGCCCAGAGTTCAAGCCCCATGACTGACAAAAAAAAAAAAAGGTATGATGAACTAAAATCTATGGACTTTCCATAACTAATGCTTCTATTTAACTAAGCCTCTTATCCCTAGAATTCAACTTCATTTTCATTAGCTAGTGAACTCTTGTATCAGTCTGCCCTTAGGGAAGACATTAGGATTCACCTGTAGAAATACTGCTTGTCCTTTCTGTGTCTTCCCAAGTTAAGGAAACATCCTGCTGATTGGTGGCATCCTGTGTGCCTCAAATTTGGGTCCTGCACATCATGTGATGTCATCTGTGTTATCTAACTCACACCATAGTCCTTTGAGGTGGCCATGGAGTTAGGGGGCTGCTGTTGGCATTGTAGGCTGGAGTAGATTTCCCCTGGGTCTGGCTATGGCCCTCTGTCCTGTGGGGCCTCCCTGCTGTCAGCCATTCAAAGGAACTCCTGCCACATTGTTCCCTGTGACTGCTGTTGGAAATCATTGGTAGACAGAAGGTTCCAGAAAAGACATTTGGCTTTCATTTACAGATGAGCTGTATAAATTACTTCAACACGGTTACTGGTTAAGTCATCTTACTCGACTAGGAGTGATGTGAAATTACTTACCCTTTCTCACTGGAGCTCCCCCCTTCCCCCCACTGTTCATATCCTGAAGTGACCAGCAGTGGCCTTCATCTCCTTTCCATCTTTCTGCAGTATACCTATTGAGAAAGCAATGTGATCATTGTTGAATCAAATGACGACTTTGGTGGGAGATGAATGCAGACAGACTTGGATCTGTAATTCCAATGCCAGCACCTTTTTTTTAAGAATTCACTAACCACCAGCAGAAAGCTGAGATGCCCGGATTTTGATGAAAGGCTTGGGACTCAAAGCATGTACTTAGTATGAGGCACATTTTGGGGGGACTGGCCATTGCAAAAGTGAGTGTCAGGCAGGCCAAGGGCAGAACAGTAGAGAACCAGACTTTGGCAGGTTCAAGATCCTCTCTGCCCGTTTCTGCTTCAGAGGTCTTGTCTGAAATCCCATGTGTGTGTGTGTGTGTGTGTGTGTGTGGGAGTGCAGCGTCCTGGGAGGGTAAATCTTCATGTCTTGCCTTCCAGATCGCCGCCAGTGGTGTGCCATAGCCATCCTCCTCGCAGTCCTGTTGGTTGTGCTGATTCTCTTCCTCACGCTGTGACGCGCCTGCCGCGGGCTCCTGCACATGGACGGAGGGGGGAGGGGAGGAGCAGCAAGCACCCTCCATCCTCACGTTCCTCTCTTGGAAACGTGCCTCCGTGCTGGCCTTCCACAGCAGAGGCGGCGCTGCTCTCCCAGTGCTGGAAGGGATGGCAAGAAGTGGAGAGATGACTGCACTCCTGCTTGGGTGACAGAGACAGTCTGCCACCTGTCTTGTCTTGGGACAGCCAGCCACTGCTTAGCCTTGCTGGACCTCCATCCCTGAGGAGGGACTCTGAGTCATCCAGGTGAATTAGACCCACTAGTGTTCTGTCGCTCATCCTTTTGTTTCTGGCAGCTTTTTTCTTCTGTTCAGACAGGTGCTGCGGTCCCCTCAAACTTGTCAGGAATTCGGGAGGCTGGGCATGTTCAGTTCCCTTTGCTTCAGGCTTCTTAGCTGGTCCTTGGTGAGGACAAAGGCTCCTGAGCATCGATGGCAGAAAATGCAGTGTTCAGTTTTCAGGGAGATTAAATTGCTTTTCCATGTGCACTTTTGGTGGTAGAAATGGCTACTGGGAAATAATGGAGCACTGTGGGGCCTGGCACTAGCCACCCATAGCTGTGATGGCCAGAACTCTCGAGAAGATCAGCAGAACCTGCAGTGACACAGTTCAGGGAAAGTTGGTGAAGTCGCTGGAAGTTAAGGCCAGATTTGCTGACTTCTTGTTTCTGTCCCCAGGCATTCTCCCCAGTGGTGCAGCCTGTGGTTTTAGGGTGACCCTTAAATGTACCGTTGCTGAACCGTGCAATAGCACAGCAGATAGGTCAGGATCCTGGATCTCCCTCCACTACACTCATTCTTGTGGCCCTGTGCAAGGAGAGTGGTTAATGAGTTTACTACATTTCCACAAATTCTGTCATGACACAAAAAGGCTGGTCTGGACCAGACTTCGCTTGACCTGTGAGAAATAGCAAAGTTGCATAAGTGAACTTGATTCTTTTGTTCCCTAAGATGACAGCTTGACCTTACCATCCATTCAAATAACTGAGCCAGTCCAAATTCAATGATAGATGCTTTAATTGAGTTTTGAGTAGCGAAACTGCTGAGACACTAAATGGCAAGCTTCTGATTATTTGTAAATGCCTCAGATGTGCACATGTATATAGGATATTTTTTATAACTGCCCTGATACAAAGTCGTAGTTGGACCCAGAGCCAGAGCTGGGCGATGGAGGCTGCCCGTCTCTCCTCTCCATCGCCCTTTGCACTTGGAAAGAGCAGCAATATCTGGACAGTTTGAATTTTGACTTTTCTTTTCCTTGTCCTTTCGTGTATTTCTCAGCACGCTAACCTTTTTTGTTGTTGTTTTGTTTGTATTTCCTGTGGTTTTGTTTCTGGGTTTTGTTTTGTTTTTCTCCTGTTTTTGTGATTTGCAATGATGTGCTTGCCTAGCTAACTTTTGAATTGCACTTTTTAATAAATATTTGTAACAATTTTTTAAAAGAAGGATATTTTATCTTGTTTAAGATCATGGTAAGTAAGGAGATCTGCCTGTTGATGAAGGCACAAGCAGATTTGTAAAACTGAAAGGATGGTTGGCATCCATGTTTACACTGATGCTTGATACATAAATAAGTTATTTCTTTTCAAATCAGAAATAAAGTGAATCCTACAAAGGGCTTCAAATGTAGAGTGTTAGGTTCTTTATGTTTTATAACATCTATAGACATATACACACATGTATATATACATATATATATATGTATGTTATTGTCTTGTATAAATTTACCCCAGAAATGGTCCTTAGATTTGCATTAAAATATAGATGTCTTTTGTTACAGATAAATGTGGACCATATCTAAGTACTGTAATTCACACTCTACGTTTCAAGAAGCAGTTCGAATCTCAAAGGATTAAAATTACCCCATTTAAAAGCCATGCTACTGTCCTGCCATGACCAGATAGTGTGTCCTTTGGGCCTGTTTAGAACATGGCTAGTGATTACAGAGAAGAGTCTCTCATTAGCAAACACTCCAACTTTTGTGACTTCCTAGGCTTTTCTTTGCACTATTTTGAATTGTCACGTTTCTCTCACTCATTTAAGGTATTGGCTAAACTGTGGCTGTTGTAGCCCTGATTGGGCCAAAGCTGAATAGAGAACTGTTTGGAGAAAGCTTCCAACATAGGTGTCCTTCCTCTGGCCATCCTGCTCCGGCCGGGGGCTGACTTAGTCCTGGCCGGGTTTTGTGCCTGCCTGGCAGACACTGCAGAGGGAGGCCAGGCCCCTTCTCCACTCAGGCCCGAAAGTGGCAGCCAGAGAGAACATATGTTGCCAGGGGCCTGCATTTATTGTTCAGGACAAATACTTGCTCCTCCGTGATCCAGGGGATATACGTGGTCTCTTCACCCCATGTCCTGGAACAGGGAGAGGAGAAACGGCCCCTGCTGCTTCTGATTGCTCCTGGTACCAGCTGCGTTTTCCCCTGCCACCTTCTGCTCTGAGTCTCATGTTCATCATTTTTAAAGAACTGGCAGAATGTGATGGATATCAGAGAGAGCTCAATGTATGTTTACTAGAACATTTTAGCTGATTGGGGGGTTGGGAGATAAGAAATAATCCATTGAGAGACTTTTGCCAGAGACTGAATCCAACTGGAAAACCAAAATACCTTTAGTTTTCAGTCTTACATTTGGTTTTGTCTTTGTTTGGACTGAAAAATCACAATGCTATGTATGCTTTGGACTTTTTGGCAAATGGAATTACAGTGTGTGTGTGTGTGTGTGTGTGTGTGTGTGTGTGTGTGTGTGTGTGTGTGTGTGTGTGTGTGTGTGTGTGTGTGTGTGTGTGTGTGTGTGTGTGTGTGTGTGTGTGTGTGTGTGTGTGTGTGTGTGTGTGTGTGTGTGTGTGTGTGTGTGTGTTGTGTAGAGAAAGCTAGAGCTAGATAGAAGTATCTTCCATAATTTCAGAATCCAGAATCCATGCCAGTGCTGAAGGGGAAACTTGGCACTTGCCCATTACTCTCTGCTTTTAGCCAGAGTTAAGCAGACTGATGGGTCTGGTAGCCAACAGCTTGGCAACGTGCACTCCTTCTCACCTCGTGAGATGAAGGGCTGTGAAAAGAAATCTAGTCTTAACTCCAACAGAAATCTGTCTCTGTTAAGTGTCTTACCTTCTCTAAGTAAAGGTGACAGAGCCAAAATTTTTTCTTTCAGTTGTTTCCCTGGCCATAAAGTGAAACCACAGGGGTCCCTATTTCCTGTTACTTTTCAAACACGTTCATAGCATTTGAATGATAAATGGGAATGTGTCAACTGAGTGGACTTCATATTGTTTGTATCACAAGATGAATTTGTAAACAAAAGTGGACTATCTGAAAAGCAAATTCTAAAATACGAAATGAATGACTTCTCATTTTTCCTGTCTCCCTCTTACTGGCATCTCCCTCCCTTCCAAGTTATTAAAAAAGAACGTTCTGGCAGTGCCAATGGCTCATGCTGTACTCCTAGCTAGCATGAGGCTGAGACTCGGAGGATCTTGATACAAAGCCAGCCTGGGCAGAAAAACCCACAAGACTCCTCCAGATAACTAGGAAAAAGCAGGGCTAGCGGAATGGCCCAAGCAGTAGAATACCAGCTGAGCAAGCATGAGGACCCGAGGTAAAAGCATGTTCTTTGCTCACCAGGAGTAGAGAGAAGGTAAACCAAGGGAGCCTCTGCCACTGTGCACCCTCCCTGTGATCAGTTCCTGAAATCAGACCCTGTGAGGGCCTGGCCAGGTTACAGGACACCCAGAACTCACTCCTCTGGGAATTTTGCTTCCGGTAGGGTCAATGGGTTCACCTGGCTGGCCTGGTGAGCACAGGTAGTCTTTCTTTATGCTGAGTTACCTCAGTTTCTACCCTTCAAAATATTCACTTACATTTATAGTGGTCTTCCTCCATGAGGACATTGGTCTGTTGTATGTAAGCATGGGTACCTCTGTCACCTGTTTATTTGATAATGCTTTCTGAGAAACTGCTGTCTGGTGTTGAATGGAGTTAAAAGTGGAGGAGAACAATTGTTTGGGCCTGAACAGCACAGCAAGGCAGTGAGAATTTCATGACTGAAACTTGGTGCTTGATGACAGAGTGGGTAGAACTCCAAAAGAGCAGGCCTGTGGTTATCACTTTGGCAGGTGAAGACTCACGTAGTGTGGGCAAGCCTCTTGTTGGACAGGAAGCAATTACAGCTCATCCACACTGCTTCCTGGACTTGGCCATTGAGCGCCACACACATGCTGTCAGACAGGTTAAGGTACTTAAAGCTCTGGCCTCCATGGCAGAACAAGGTTGATAGCTGCTGACCTGTGCTTATTAGCTCCTCTCCACAGCTTTGTGACGCTTTACAACATTTTAAAATTGTTATTATGGAGGTGAAGTACAGAGGGTTTACATTTACGTAAGTCAGGTAAAGAGTACATATCTTTTTGGACAGTGTTACCCCTTCCCTCACTCCTAATTTTTCCCTCCCTTTCCTTTTGGACAGACCCCAAGGCTCTGAAATTGACATGGCACCTTGGTTAAATTGCGGCTAATTATATAGCCTTGGAAGTTCTTGATATGTTAGTCTCATTGCTAACTTGGCTATCTATGGAGGGCTGAGAAACAAATTATTTCCCTCTGAACTAACACCTTGGTGTCATATTCATTTTGATAAAAGCCTTGTCCAGGATTGTTCTTCGCATGGCTGTGTAAATGTTTATATTCCTATTTGCCTGCCCTGCAAGAACAATACATGGTCATGGAGCTGCAGCCAGATCTTTATGAGAAGGCATTTTACACGTGTGTGTGTGTGTGTGTGTGTGTGTGTGTTTAAGCAGATCTTTATGAGAAGGCATTTTACGTGTGTGTGTGTGTGTGTGTGTGTGTGTGTGTGTGTGTGTGTGCGCGCGCCCCAGACCTGGGACTTAAACTCAGGAGCTAGGCACCGTTCTGAACTTCTTTTGCTCAAGGCTAGAAATCTACCACTTCAACCATAGCTCCATCTCTGGCTTATTTTTGGTAGTATAGTGGGGATAAGAGTCTCACAGACTCTCACAGATCTCAGCCTCCTTAGCAGGGTTGCAGGTGTGAGCCACTGGCTCCTGGCTAGTCTTGCCAGTTTTTAAGGGTGGTCTGAGCCATCCAGAGGCTACTCAGTTGTTGAGAGGATGTTGGGAATGAGATTGCCCAGCCTTGTTTTCTGATTAAAACCTTTGACCCTGTTCTCTGGCCTCGATGGCAGTTGAGGACCCAACTCTAGTTAAGCTTTTTGTCAGCCTTGGGGTAGGACCAAGTCTGATCTGTACCTTCTAGCACAGCAGAAAACAGACTGAGCTGAAGTTTCACGATTAGTGAAGCACAAGTGTGACCATGTTGCTGATGTCTTCCCTGGAAGAATGTCTGTGGGATAAAGCAAGGGCCACCAAGGGTCCCACCGATGGAGTTTTGGGATTGATTTTCTTTTGGTGGAAGGGGTAGGTATACTGGAAATTGGACCTAGAGCTGCACAGTTGCTGAGCACACTCCCTGTCACTGAGTGTGAGCTACATGCAGCCTCTGAAAGTGCTTTTTTTTTTTTTTTTAAAGCTCCCTATGATTCTTAATTGCCCCATGCTGGGCTCCCACTTGGCCCATCCAGATGTGAGGGGTGTCCTAGAAGCCATCTGGAAAGGAAGAAAGCAACCAAGCTGTAAGGTTTTTCTTCAAGTGGAAATAGGCTTTTCCTGGCTTATTTATCAGAAATTAGTAAATTCAAAAATAGTATGATATATAGCCAGACTCAATGGGGATAAAGTGCCCTATATTTTTTCAAGGATAAACTGACTAATTTTAAAGGGCACTCTGACAAGGGCTAGGATTAAAACCAACACCTGGGTGGCTTTCCGTTGATTCCTCTCCTCTGCTTGATAAGAGTAGACGAGAAAGACGTGCACGGCTCTTGGCTAGTTGACTTTTATTGTCTGTATTTGTGGATAGTGGCTGTCCAGGAGGTGTGGAACCAGCAGTAGTCGCGTCATTATTTGGAAGCTTGTTAGAAATGTCCTCTGTTGTAGGGGTTCCCGTGCACGCTTAAGTTTGAGAGCCACGGTTGCATTGTGGACTTCAGGCTCCAGGAAAACATTACTGAAAAATGAAATGTCCTCAAATTTGATGACAACAAAAACTTGAAAATGTCCAAAAAGAAAAAAAAATACTTGTGTAGGGACTGGGGAAAGGATTCAAGTGGTAGAGCGCCACCTGAGCAAGCATGAAGCCCTGAGTTCAAACTCAGTTCCACTACCTCCCCCCCAAAAATTTGTAAAACAAAATACCTAGCCATCCTCAAAATGGTAATTTTATGTCCTGAAGTCTTTTGGTAATGTTTCTTACTTTTGCTCTTGAAATCAAGCCACTACTGTATAAAAGAAGAATGTTCAGTATTAAAGAGAAACAGATTATTAGTGTTGTGTTTGTCACTGGTGCTTCTCATTCTTGTTTTCACACACCTCTCCCTATCCCCAGTTCACCCCCACTGATAAATATTGACATAGACATCTTTCTGGGGTTAGGAAATTTAACAGGTGCTGGGAGATTAGGACGATGAATTATTCTTTCTCGGACTACAAGCTACCAATATTTATTTATTTATTTGTTTGGCAGTACAAAGGTTTGAACTCAGGTTGTGAACTTAGTAAGCAGACTCTATCACCTGAACCACTTCCCTAATCCTTTTTGCTTTATTTTTTTCAGATATTCTCAAGAGTTTTGCCCAGGGCTGTCCCTGGACTGTGTTCCTCCTAAATTCACATGGTTTGCTAAACACCTGGCCAGCTACATGAATTCTTAAATCTCAGACTAAACATATCACATATTCAAAATAGTTTACAGGACAGAGTTTCCATTGGGACAAGGGGGGAGAGGGAGCAGAATGACTAGAACAAAAGGGAATTAGCTCTCTGTACCTTTTACTGACATGCTGGCCTTTGAGAAAAACTCATCAGCTTGTACATGGTCTAGTTTCAAAATTTGTATCTAGCTTTTTCTTTTTCTTTTTTCGTTGGTTGTGGAGCTTGAACTCAGGGCCTGGGTGCTGTCCCTGAGTTCTTTTGCTCATCATTAGCACTCTACCACTGTGAGTCACAGTGCCACTTGGGGTTTTCTGATGGTTAATTGGAGATAAGAGTCTCACAGACTTTTCTGCCTGGCCTGGCTTCGAACCATGATCCTCAGATCTCAGCCTCTTGAGTAGCTAGGATTACAGACATGAGCCACCAGCGCCCGGCTTCTAGCTTTTTTAGTCTAGCTAATGTTCATTGAGAATCTAATCTACTGGTTGGTCTTTAACCAAGGCGGTAGGAAGAACAGGTTGCTAGAACTATGAACCCATGTCTGACTCAGCTCCCTGAAGAGAACAAAGATGCTAGTCTGATACCAGTGTTGGCAGGTAGATGTGTCACTGAGCCGTTCTAACCTGAGACAGGGTAGCACATAGCTGAGGAGAGGAAGGGCATCAGAACCACTGAAGATAGTTGAGGATGGAAAGCTTGGACTAGAAGTGCCTCAGATAAAGCATGGATACCAGTCGCTTTGGACTTGACCATGCCTGAAAGCATTTAAACCCACTGTAGAATCAAGAAATCTAGTCCATTTTGTTTATTTGACAAGAAATAAGCAAGCCGTTTATTCTGTAAACTGAGAAAGGCCTGCAGACTCCAAGACTCCCAAGATGGGAGCTTCTAGCATGGCCTGCATTCCTTGTCCCTAAGTTAGTGTCAGGCTTGATGGAGGTTGGTGAACTGGGGACCACAGTTCTGGGGCTGCCTCTCCTGGGAAGCCGTTTGGTCCCCAGGTGGAGTAGGGCCTCCTCCCGTGGGCTTTTGTTGTGATCCTTGGAACACTGGCTCATCGTTTTCCACAGCTGTGCTCTCTGAGCTCTGGAGATGTGGGCACCCTAGCTGTAAGGACCGCTCCATGTGGTGAATAGGAGCCTGGGCCCAGGTTGCGGAAGGGGGAGAGAGCCAGGCGTAGTGGATGGCTGAGCGTCGGCGGGAGAGCCCCCCTCCCCCATGCCCTCAGGACTAGCAGGGCAGCTGTGGAGCCCTGGCTCGGTGGGCGTAGAATCTGAGCCAGTCCCAGCAGTCCCTTCCTCAGGGTCCAACACTGCGACCTGGCCAAAGCCACAGCCCGTGAGAGCCGGGCAGAGCCACTTGCCAAGGAAGGCTGTTGCCATTTCTAAGCAGGTGCTCTGGCTCCATAGGAAAGAGAAACTATTGAGGATGGTGGGGAGGGAGCGAGGGAGGATTGGACTTGGATAGCTCCAGAACTAGCCTGAGGATTGGGGGTAGGGAGTGGCTCGTGCAGATGCACTGGGTAGCTATTGCCAGGTAAGTCTGATGGATAATTCCGGCTCCATACCCCCACCACCCCTTTCTGCGTGCTGGTCTGCACTCACGGTGCTGGCTTTATAACCTGCAGGAGGGGGGGAGATAATGCCATGGTCTGCCTTGGAGCTCCACCCCACTTCCCAGGGCAGGGCCCAGGAGCCGCAGCGTGGCGAGGGAGGATGCGGCTGGTCAGACCACGGCCCGTGAGTCCTGCCTCTTGTGCATCCCAGGCTCGTCGCTGGACCTGGAGGTGAGTGCTGTAGTGTCCCTCCCAGATGCTGGCTTGCAGCCTTAACGACCCCGACAGCACTTGGGAATGTGTGCAGAGCAGGTGGACAGTAAGGGTGGGCACAACTACACATCCTGAGTTTCCAGGTTAACCTAGATTCCAAAATTCAAGATGCTCTTCCTTGTCCTGCCTCAAGTCTGGGGACACCAGAGGGGGCCCCAGGGCCCCAGGGGTCACCCCACTACCGTCACCCCTCAGGACGCCTGCAGCGAGGCAGGGCACTACCTGCTCTTCCCGGGGAAAGTGAGCACCTGGGTCCCCAGGACCCTTTGCCTGACCTCAGGCCTCCAGCCCTGCATCAGGGTGATGACCTTGGCACCAAGACCCAGGGCACCAACCTAAGGCCCGCCTCCTGGGAAGGAGGTGGTGGCGGGGAAGGGTAGGTGTGTGTGTTGGGGGGGGGTAGCTGTGACCTGCCCTACCCGCAGACACCCCCTCCACCCCTTTCTCACCCCTCCCCCCTTCCCCGCTTTTGCAGTGAAGAACTCCTTCCTGGCAGACTGGCAAGCCTGGTCACCTCCAGGTCCCAGCGCCTGCCCTCCCGCCGACCGGCTGTGCGTGGCCCGCCTGCTCCTCCACAACCTCAGAGAGGTGGTTTAAAAGGGCGTGCGGACTGCAATGACCCGATCCTCCGACTCTGCAGGTGGCTTTTGAACGCCCCTCCCCTGCCCCTTGTCCAAAGTCAGTACTGCGCACCCAGTGCACCCAGCGCAGTGCCTTCTGCCAGCAGGGGAGAACACGGGTTCTACAAGGAAACAAACCATGCCTTGCACACGCGGTGTCTCTGCTGTGCCCTCGATGTTGTTACAGTCCCTGCATTTTACGAAACCTGGTGTGTGTGCCGCCTTCTCCCTCCAATTGACAACACCGCCCTCTGCACAGCCCTGGAGTGATGCTGCTCTTCTGAGCGAGCGCGCACGTGTGTGTTTGTGTTTGTGTGTGTGTGTGTGCGTGCGTGCGTGTTGAGCCAGTCTTCATATCTTCTCTTGTGCCCACATATCCTGCAGCCTTAGGACTCCCCCAGGTTTCTGCCTTGACCCCAGCCTGGACCCCAACCCCAGAGGTTCTCCCAACCTCCCCCCTGCTCCGTTGCAGGCCTTCAAGACGAGTGAAGTTCAAGTGATCTCAGAACTCAGCAACTCAGACTGGAAAGAACTTGAGCTTTGCATTTTAATAACTTAAGACTGACACATGGCCATGCACTTGCACAGAGTCCCAGGCCCTGGTCAGTGTCCAAGCAGGATGGCTGTCCCCATTCTCTGTGGCCTCCCCGCCGCCTGCCCGCCCACCCACAGCTGCCACCAGGGAGGTCTGGACAGGAATCTGCAGCTGGGGCCCAGCCAGACACCAGCTGCAGCCCTGTCTCCCAGCCGGACAGGAGAACAAAGGCCAGGCCCGGCTGCCGCACCTCAGCCTCCGCGGGGCAGAGGCGCAGCCTGGGCTGGGCTGACCTCCCAGTGCCTGCAGCCTGGCCACCTTGGTTGTGCTTCTCTGAAACTGGCTAGAGTTTCCCCCCGCCCCATCTTTATATAGCATGCAAATTTCCTAGAAATTCTTAATATTCTGGACGCCAGATCACATCTCGTAGATGTTCCCACTGCCAGGAGGAGCATAAAACTCTAGTCAGGCCACACATCCTGATGTTTGGTCTGGATATATGCTTCCTGGCTGTGACTAAGGGCAGGGGACGCTGTGCCCTGTCTGCAAAAGGTGCAGAGGTGGTGTGTGGGAGAGAGGAGAGCTGTGGCTGAGAGGGAAGGGGCAAGGCCGAGGGTGGGGGGCGGGGGGGTGGGGGGCACTCCGGTTCTGGAGGGCTGGAGGCGGGGGGGGGGGGCTTTTCAAGGTGCGGGAAGGACCTGCGACTTCTCCCTCCATTGGCCGCCTGGGTCACAGAAGGAGCAGTTGTTATTTTCCTTTCCCCTGTTCTGCATAAATTAATGGCCTCAAATGAAATACAGATAGGCTCCTTGCTGTCTGTCTGGTGGCCCATCCACAAAGCCTCAGAGCCTGGACGCCACTGGGATCTGTGTTTTTTTGGTCCACAAAGCAGCAGTGCGCACGGTATTCCCCAGGCACCTCCCCCGTGGGACGGGGCCAGGGGAGCAGGGAGGGGAGGCCACCTCCGGGTCACCGCGGGACAGGCCTCTGCCTCAGGACACGGACTGATAAGCTCTCCGAGTGGGCTAGCAGCTCCTGAATGTGAGACAGACCCAGCCCAGCCACCTTGGCCCCGTTCACCTCCAGAATCTCGTCCCCCACCCCAAGCAGTCCTGAGTACAGCTTGGCAGTGTCCAGGTCGGCCATCTCCTGCACGTAGAGCCCTGCGGAGAGGGGGAGGTGAGTGAGGGGGGCAGTGGGAGGGGAAGGGGAAGGGGTGCATTTAGGGCACACTCACACACACACCACAACCGGCCTCTATGATGGAACATGTCTCCAATCTCCTCCTGAGATGAGCTGTTATAAAGAGAAACGGGTGTGTGTGTGTGTGTGTGTGTGTGTGTGTGTGTGTGTACGTGTACTAGGGCTTGTACTCAAGGCCTGGACGCTGTCCCTTAGCTTTTTGCTTTTTTGGTTAATTGGAGAGAGTCTCGCATCTCAGAGCCTGGGCTGGCTTTGAACTGACCCACGCATCATCTCAGAGCCTGGGCTGGCTTTGAACTTTGACCCACGCATCCCAGTCTGAGTAGCTAGGATCCCAGCCATGAACCACCTGGGTGAAAAACTTTTAAAAAAGAAAAAAGCCTGCCAGGTGCCAGACACTTTGCTCAGTGGGAATCCCAGCTGAGTCCTGGCGCTGCTTCTCATGGCCCTGACCCAGAAGCAAGCCTGGAGAGCGTGGGGCGGGGCCGGGTCTTTGGGGGTGGGGGAGTGGCTGAGGTCAGGGGGTTTACTTCACAGAACTGAGGAGGGCAGAACTGGCTCTCACCTTTAGCTTCCTCCCAGGTGGGTCCTTGGGATTTGGAAGCATCTAGACCAAAGCCAAGGAAAAATAACAATTCTACCCACGCACGTGAAAGGGTAGAAAGCGCTGAGCAAGTGTGTTTCTCTGTGTGAGGCTGGGGGGCGGGGGGGGCTGGCTTCCCTTGGTCACACTGGCCACTCAGCGCAGGGCTCTTGCCTGCCAGCTGCTCCCCCCCACCTGCCCCAGGCATGAAGGTGGTGCAGACTCCTGGGGAGCCCTGCCGCCATGCTGTCACGCCCCTGCTGAAGGAGCACCAGTGTCTTAGAGCGCACCTGCTACAGGGCTGCAGAGAAAGCCGTGGACCTCCCTCTTTGTCTCTTGGCCAGGCCAAGCCTGTGAAGCAATGCTTAGTCACCCCCTGACCACGCCCGTCTGCCACCCTGGCCGCACAGGGCTCTTGCTCAGACCTTGCCCTGTCTTTTCTTTCTCTTTCTTGCTCAGTCTCTGTGCTAGTGGTGTGGGGAGAGGGCAGTGAGGGGTAGCAAGAAAGGCAGGTGGGGGTATTGATAAAACCCCAAAGAGTGCAGCCGGGCCAGACCAGGCACCCACATCGCTGGAGCCATTTTGAGGAGAGCCGGGTAGGTCTTCCAGCTGAAAGTCATGGCAAAGTGTGGCCGCCAGGGTGCTCTTGCAGGCATTTGCCATGTGCTGGAGGTGGCTTTCGGGAGGATGCACGGTCTCCGTGTTGTAGTAAATTAAAAGGCAAAGCCTGTGTTCTCACGGATGGTTCAGCCTCCATTGGATGTGACAGCTTGTGCGTGAGATGCCTTTTAGCAAAGAGCCAGAGCAGCCCCAGCCCCAGCCGCTCCGAGTCCCCAAGACATGACCTTTGGCTGTTGGAGGGGCGCACGTGAGAGCCAGTAACACGGCACTGCGTGTGCAGAGAGCCCTGTAGATGCCAGGAGCGCTCCTGCGCAGAGCCAACCCAGTACGAAGTATCCAGGGAGGAAGATGAGGACAGAACCAAGGAGCCCTTGGTCATTACAAATGCCACGTATCAGACGTCCGTGACACATGCGGGGAAGAGGCTCACTACGTACAGAAGGGACCAAGGGGACATTGGGGAGGGTGTTGGGGGACAGGACAACACCACGTTATCCTTGCTGTCATGTCGGCAGATGAATGAAGACTACACTGGTCCCTGTCTGGGGTTCCATTCCTCAAATATACCTTCTCTTTCCTCTGCACCTTATTTCAAAGGGCATAAGTACCCTGCAAAAAGTTGCTTAGTCTGCCTCAGTGGTGCTGGGGCACACACCTGCTGTCTCTCTCTGTCTGACTCCAGAAGGCCTGTCTGGAAGGACTGGGCTGACTTGGCCTATGAGGAGAAGGCTACAGGAAGAGGCTGTGGCTGACCATCGGGGAGCACTGGACAACGCTCCCAGTGCCCTCTCCCCGCCCCAAGGGACAGGGAGCCCCTCCCTCTCATCTCCAGCCTATCTGCAAGCAGCAGATCATTAACACAGCAGCCCACATCCCTGTTTAACTAAATCACACAATGCCACACCCTGCTTTGAACCCTCCTGTGGCCCCCACATCACTGAGGTCATAGTCCCCAAGGATAGCACAGAATGTCACCTTTCTAAACATTTTTTTTTCAGTTGTGGGGCTTGAACTCAGGGCCTGGGCACGGTCCCTCAGCTCTTCAGCTCAAGGCTAGCGCTCTACCACTTGAGCCACAGCGCCACTTCTGGTTTTCTGGGTAGTTTATTGGAGATAAGAGTCTCACAGACTTTCCTGCCCGGGCTGGCTTTGAACTGTGATCCTCAGATCTCAACCTCCTGAGTAGCTAGGATTACAGGCGTGAGCCACGGGCGCCTGGCAGAATATCACCTTTCTTAGCTCAGCTCTAAGCCTGACCTCCATGAAGTTCCTCCAGCAGAACAAATTCATCGCTCTCGGGGCCTTTGCATCTTCCCCATCTCCCATGACTCCTCCTTCCCTCCTTCCATCTCCATCTCTGCTCAAATGTCACCTTGAAAAAGCCTGTTGACGCCATTAGCCATACCTGCTTTATTTATATTTGCTTTTTTCATATTGTTTTCCCTCTTTCATATGTGTGTTGTATTATATATAAGGCAAATGTGTTGTAGGGATGTATGTTCTGCCCTGTATGCTGCAGTAACCCCCAATATCCACAACATGCACTTGGTGCTCAATATGTGTATTTGTTGAGATACTGAGTGATTGTACAGACTTGAGAACCCCTGTGGTGGTCTGCAAACCTGACAGCAAGCGGACTAATTCTAGGCTAAACAACCCTGGCCCAGGAGAGCAAAGCATGGGACTAAGCCCGTAGGCCTGGTTGCATAGGCTCCAGAGTGAGTCTTTCTGTATCTTTTCTCCTGCTGCTGCCCTCTTTACTCCCCAGCAAACCTGCCTACCTTCCCCACGCATCCTGACAATGTCAGGGTTTCTTGCTCTCAGATGCATTCTGGACTCTAACCTTGAATGAAGGCCAGGAACGTGAGCTTGGCTGGGCAGGGCAGGAATGAGAACTGGCTAAGGTGCAGAATAAGGAGATGAGCTAGCTCCTCTCCCCCCTCCCAGCGCCAAATCAAGGTAGCAGGTAGCTCTGCTGGAGGCCCGGTTCCAGGAGCCATCTGAACACAACCTCTGGAGCTGGCTGAGGGCCGTGTACAGGCTGCACAGACAGGCAGGCACACTCGACATGCCCAGACAGACTGGAGCTGGAGGAAGGAACCCTTGCAACATCGACCACATCAAAGGGAAAGCTGAGAGGCAAGCACAGACAATTTCCCTCAGCTTCTCCCCGGAAAAGATGGCCTCCAAGATTCTGATTTCAAGATGTCATCCGTCAGCAGGAGGGCAGTGGAGTCCAACCTGCCAACTCTACCCTCCCCAGCCCTCACCCCCCCCCCCCACAGCTGCAGTTGCCTGGGGCAAAGTCCCGCTGCAGGTATGGGCTTCTGTGGTCTTGATACCTGGGGAAAACCCTGCTCCCTGGGGGTTGGGAGATGGGTGAGGGGAGAGGGCTAGTCCTGCAACTGAGAGGCGGTTCCACGGCTCAGCTAGGGACCAGAACCAACTAAGCACACCCCAGAGGCACTGCTGGGGTGCAAAGAGTAACAGGAGGTCATACCTGAGTCCCGACGCCCATTCCCATAAGCCACGCAGAAGCCAAAGGTGCCCTCACGGGGGCGCTGCAGCTGCAACTGATTCGTGCCATCTGGGAACACCTCTGCCACCCGGCCCACGGCGCGAACCAGGCTCGGGGCGCCCACATCCTCCACGCTGAGGGTGCGCCGGGGAGGGCCCTTGGCTGACCTGTGATGGAACCAGAGAGAGAGAGACAGTGAGGATGCAGGGCTGGGCGGCGGGATCTAGCCTTATCTTGGCTTTAAGATAATGGTGCTTCTCAGACTTAAGAGTCTGGTGCTAGCGGCTGGGTTTCCTCTGACAGCTATCACAGAGAACATCCTGGAGTGCAGAGGGGTGCATCTGCCAGAGGCCTCTCTATTCTGATACAGAGACAGCACTCCCCCCACCAAGAGTAGTACGCTCTCAATTTTTGGGTAGAGACTAGTAAGAGCCGAGGGAAACTCCACTGTCTTACAGCATTTCCACGAGGGAAGGGATGTTCTGAAACGCATCCTTAGAGAACAGTAGCTCAGAGCACCTCTGCAAAGAGCTAAGGGCTCAGGGACTATTGTGGGGAGATCTTAGGTCTTCATGTTGATTTCAAGATGTCCTCAGCCATCCAAAGGAGAGGACAGCAAGCCTGCCAGCTCTTGCCTCTCTGGCAGCCTCACGCCTCCTCAGTGCTCACCTGCACGCGTAAGGGCAGCTCCTGTGCCATCTGTCTGTCCATACATGTGATTTACTGACAGAGAGGCCCAGGTAGCCTGCCTCACTTAAAGGGACGTGTTCAGGGCCATGATGGTGTAGTTGGCGTTATAGCTCTACTACTATTCTGAGTTTATTCTTCATGCAATTTGTGCCAACACTTACCTGCCAGGTGTGTTGGGGTCCCCTGGTTCCTCTACCAGGTAGACATTGGACCGGTCTCCCTTGCTGCCCAGCAGAGAATGGAGGTTCTGAAAAGAGACAGTTTTCTGATGTTTATGGGAGGGTGACACCTGGTGGTCAAGATTCAGTATTGCAGGTGATAAGAGCCCTTTGGGAAGGGGTTGACCGGGAACTTATCCCAACCATGAACCTGAGGGCCCTCTAAGAAATCAAAGGCGCAAGCTTTAGTCATCAAATCGGAGTGCTTGGCAGGGCTTACTATACGGGCCATCGAAAGTATCAGGTACTGGGGGTCTCACTTCCTAGTAGTCTATTACTGAGCGACACTTTCAGCCCCATTGTTCACTTTATTTTTAGGATAGTGTCTCTCCTGGCCTGTGTAGGCTTCCTGTTGTTGCTGGAATCATAGGCATACCACGGTGTCTAGTTTCCCTTCCACTGGAGATGGAATTTCAGACTTTTCTGCCAGCACTGGCCTAGAACTGAGATTCTCCATATCTCAGGCTCCCATGTAGCTAGGATTACAAGCACAAACCACCAACGCCTCACTCTTAGCCTTTCTTGGGCTGGTGGCTTTCTGTCTGTTTACTTAGATTAAACTGCTTCTGTGTGACACAAGCAGTGTCACTTTCCTTGGTGTGTTCACGGTGAATGCATTTGAAGCTCTGATGGCAATAAACCAAGGTGCCACAGCTCAGACAATAGACAAATCTAAGTCCATGAGAAGATTGGCTCCCAAGGTGATCTGAGTAAAGGCCTTTCTTCCTAGCTTGCCATCTGCAGCTGCTTCTTCACCTTCCACTCATTGGCTGTCAGCTATTTATTGAACACCAGCCACAGGGTGGGTACTATCCTTGGTAAAGGCAGGCACTGACTTTCACTGGGCCTGCATTCTACTCCCTCTGTAGCCTGAGAAATAAGCAGCTCCTATACCCCCAGGCCACAGTCACCTACCTCATTCTGCCCAGAGCAGGGGACAAGGACAGAAGAAACACAGGACTTGGAAACTGTTGGAACAGAACAAGGTTTCCAGAGGCCTGGTTGAGTTGGTTGGTTGGCTTGCTAGGACTGGCATGGAGAGGGGGAGGGGAGAAGAAGAAGTTTAGCTCCCAGCATTCACTTACTCACTCAGTGTGTACTGAGTGCACCTTGTACGGAATGTAGCTACTGTAAGAGGTGTTGGGAGTATAACAATCTCATTCCAGTGAAGGAAGAGAGATGAAGCACAGGGTGAGACCGTACCACATAGCAGAGGTCGGAGGGTGGAGAGGTGGGAGACACATTCAGGGCAAGATCCACTCTGGCAGTGAGATCTGATTGTATAACGTCACGGAAGTCTACCATAACTGGGGGTGAGAGTAATAGAGAGGGATGAGAAAGGAAAGCAGATAGATGACAGAACCCTGGCAAACTAAGCAGTCTCAACTTGATTCCGAATGTACTAAACGACCAAGGACTGCCATCTAATAAGGATTCAGCCAGACTTACAGATCAGAAAGAATACTGCAGCAAGGATGCCAGCCAAATGTCACTAGAGTAATCTAGGTATAAAGTGATTTGTGTCTTGACTAAAAGAGTCACTATGACCATGGAGAGTGAGTGTGCTCTGCATTCTCCAGGACTTGGCTGAGGTGGCAAAGTTGAGGGAGAGGGGGGAGGGGGAATGAGCCCAGGCCCCCGGTCCTGGATGCGGGAGCCTGTCTCGTGGGTCAACTGTGGTCAGTACTGCCTCTCGGCTACACCATTGCTGGCATCATGACCCCTAGCCTGGGGCCCCGAGGACTCACCAGATGCAAGGATTGTAATGACGGGACTCTCTTCACTTTAGGGGTGCCGGTGTGTGAAGCTGGGCCTGGCGCCATGGGCTGCAGCTGCTCCATACTGTAGCTACGAGATTTGCCCATCTTGGGCTGCGAAGTATGACCCAAGGCTGAGAAAAGTTTTTTCAGCCCCAGAGCAGAGACAATGCTGTTGCTTCTTTTCTTTTTCCCATCAGAAGGGGCAGCTGAGGGTGGCCTGGGCTCTGCTCTGGCCCCTGGTGGTGCTCTGTAACACAAGAATGGTCGTGAGGTGGCTGGAGACTGCCAGGGAGGCAAGAGAAGGCTGCATCCAGGGGTCCCAGAAGATCCAGTGCCAATGCCCTTGGGGCAGAGGGGAGGCTAGAGATGTGGGCTCCGCCAGGTGCTCTCCTCTAGGGAGCCTAACTCAGGCAAGTCCCTTCCATAGACACAGCCAGGAGGCCACTCATTCACTCCGTCATTCAGTATTTCTCAAGAGCCTGCTGTACGTGGTGTCAGGGACAAACAAGGTTCTTGTTCTCAGCAGCTTATCAACAACACAGAGGAAAACCATCAGTGACTGGCATGTGAGTTGAAGCAGAGAATGACCAGGCATTTGTTGTAAATAATGACCAAGGAAGACCATCTTTTAACTGAGAGCCCAGTGGCAAGCCGGAGCCAGGCTGGGAACCTGCAGATGCAGGGTGCAGTCGAAAATACCTTGGCTAGAGCAGGAGGAGGCTGGGCCAAGCCACAGGGCCTTGTACACAGGAGGAAGAGGGACAGAGGCACAAGATGAGACCAGACAGGCAGGTAGAGGTGGGCCGACTGAACAGAATGCAGTCAACCACAGTACAAGGGCTTTAAATTCCACTCCGAGTGGAAAACTCATTGCAGGGTTTTATGCAGGAGAATGACATTATTTGGTTAAAGGTGACACCATTTACTACTGAGCACCAAGAATGAAGACAGGGGGCAGCAGGAGAGTATAGATGGAGGGTGATGACAGCAAATGAGAGCAGATGCTGGAGAGGATTTCCAGTGGGCTAGAGTGGGAGAGAGCAGAGGAAGCAGGTCTAGGGCCTGAGTACCGTGCGAACAGCAGCACTTTGGCTTTTGCTGGGAAGGAGACATGGGAGAAGCAGTTCTATAGCTTGTGCAGTTGATTCCAGGGGAGATGTCCAGACAAACCTGGAGCTCTGGTGAGCACACAGGGCTGGAGGCTGTGGGCAATATCTGGTCACTGGGTGTGGTATATGGCAGGAGCGGGAAGGCCCTGGCCAGAGCACTGGGCTCACTGAGGCTGAGGTCAGCTGAAGGAATTCCACAGGGCAAAGCCGCAGGTTTCCCCCCCACCCTCCAACCCTCACAGTGTCTCTCCGGGAATGCAACAGAGAAGAGAAACAGTCTTCTTGGGGTGATGGTTGTCCATTTCCAAGCCCAAAGTCAGGAGCAGGTCCTCCCAGTAGGAAATCTCCCTGGAGCACCCTGGGTGCTGGGACCAGTGGCTGAGGCTTCAGTGACTGAATAACCAGGCACATCAGATGCAAAGAACTAGGAAAGGGGTATCGGGGTACCAGGGCATTGTGTAGTAGCTCTTGGAGGAGGGTCCAGGGGACCTTTCCCCACCAGAGCCCTCTACTGTGGTCTGAGCTCTGCTGTCACTCACCCAGGTGGCACATGTCCTCCAGAACTGGGCTCCATCCTCTGCAGAACTCCTTCCAGTTCCTGACTAGACTCAGGCTCCTCTGGGGCTAAGGAGAGGGTGATGCCCATGGAGTTGACGGTGGCAACATCTGCTGAGCCTGGGGAGCCCCGGAGTCCTCCTGCAACAGCCACAGCATCCCTCCTGTGTCAGACTGACCATCTGCACAGACCCAGAAGCAGGAGAGTACGGGAATCTAGAGCAGGTGGGAGCCCCAAGAAGCAGTGGATGGTGGTGGGTGGCTCTCAAATGATCAAGGCCGAGGGCCCAGCCCTGACTGTCCTGCCCTCTACACTGAAAACCAATGACAGAGATCGGCTCTTGTGGGCTGCAGGAACCCCATCACCCCGCACTACACAGTGGACTGGTAAGTACTTAGGTTGATGGTATTGCTTGCAATATAAATCAAGCCCACCAGTATTAAGGGACAATCAGGAACAGAAGAAAATTTTGTGAGCCTGGACAAGGAAGCCAATATAGATTCTTCAGAGCTTTAACAACAGCCATGGCTTTGGGAGCACTTGTGTTATATGCTAGATGATGAGTGAAAGCCCCTGCAGAGATGGCCTGCTGCATTCGTGTGGGACAAGTGCGGTGAGGGTCCTTGCTTAGACAGGAAGACATGGACTGCGGAGGGAGGCAGCGACTCACTCCAGGCCTCACAGCTGAGGAGAGGAGTCTTACCTCTGTCCCAGGCCTCAACTGCCCATAATCACCTGGTGTCTGGATAGAAGCCCTCAGTAGGAAGTGCTTCAGGGCAAGCCCGCCCTCAGGCCCACTCAGGAATCTAGTTGAGCTTGGAGCAGGAGGAGACCTCAGAAGCGGCCCTGTCTGCCCACGGCTTATGTGACCATACAGTGTGAACGGGGGGGGGGGGGGGGGGGGGAGAAGGGGGCAGGGCAGCAGCCACATCCTTGCCAAGTCATTATGAGCTATCATTTCTCTGTCTTCTCCCCCCTCCTCCCCACAGTTCCCAAGCCCAAACCTCAGCCCCAGGCAGTCAGAACCATGGCCCATTAAGCAAGAATGTGTGTGTGGTGGGACAGCTATCTCTGTCTCCCGAGGTCACCTGAGATCACAGCAGTGGAAATAGAGTCTGGATCTGCCAGTCCCTAGAATCTGCCCACAATCCACAGACCCTTTCCAAGGAAAAGAGCTTAGAAATATTTCACCCCATCAGGAACCTTCCAGCCGCTAGCAAGGAGGGGTTTCTGGGAGGGCCACAGAGGCCACTGAGCAGCCCTTGCCTTTAGAAGCTCTGCCTCTTTGCTCTCGGTTTAGCTACCAGAAAGTCTCAAGGGCAAAGTTGCTACTAAAGTAATTCACTTATGCCATTCCCCACAGAACCAGATAGAGCCAGGCATGAACCCAGGTGCTCAGTCAATACTGAGAGTATGTGCATGACACAAACCCAAGGTGTTGGAGGGGGAGGGCTCTAGCCATGTGATGATTGGGCACTTACAGAGGATCCTGGAGTTGCTGCCTCTCCTGTTTTATAGGTGTCAAGTTCCCATAAAACCAGTCCTCCAGCAGCCAGTGAAGCTGGCATTCCCCTACACAGTTCAGCAGGAGGGTATCCAGCTCTCCCTCCAGCCCTGCTGCTCCAGCGGGGAATCAGCTAATCTGCACAGGCAGGCTGATGCTGCATCCTGTTTCCAGACCAGCCTCCCCTGGCTCCCTGACACTTGTCAATGCTCTGAGGTTCCTAGAGGCTGCTGGAAATGGTGTGTGGCTGTGGGCAAGGGCCAGTGGCAATCCTTACCATTAACACTGCTCTCCAGGGGCAGCTCTGGATCCCGGCTGCAGGGGCTCCTCTCCACCCTGCTCTTATGGACGGCTGTTCTCTGGGGCTCCTGCAGCCCCGGGGGAAGGTGGTTGTTGGTAGGTGGGCCTGGCTGTGGGTGCCTGACCTGAGGTCCGCAGGCCTGAGCCACAGTTCTTGGAGGAGACTGAGGCAGGGTGAGATCCACAGGTTGGGCTTGGCCCCCTGGCCTGCGGGGTCCGGCCAGGGCTGACTTCCTGTGAGGCACAGGGCAGGTGGTTTTCCGTGAAGGAGGAGGGGAGAGGGAAGCAGACAGCTGCTGGGCAGGCCGAGGGGGAGCGGGCTCTGTCTGGCTGTGTGGCAGGGAGGGAGCACAGGCAATCTCCAGAGGTTTGTGGCTGTCTATAACTTGGTCTGGCCTGCCCGGCCCTGAGGGCCCAACGTTTGTGGCAAGTGTTCTTGTGGCACAGGCTGTCTTGCATGGAGTACAGTCCACAGCGTGAGTTTGGTGACTTCCAAGCTCCAGTTTAGGAGGCCTCTGGGACTCTGGGGGAGCCCTCTGAGGTTCCAGGACAGGGGGCTTAGGAACAGCATCTTCTCTCCGAAACTCAGCCCCCTTGGGAGTGTGAGCTCTGTCCCCTCTCACCTCATCTCCCCTCTCCACATCAGCAACCCCAGGCAGGTGAGGCTGGGCCTGAAGGGTCCAGGGCTGCTCCATCTTCACCCTCCTGGACCACCGGTGACCTCCTTGAGGCCGCTGCCCAGGGCTGTTCCCTCGGGTCGGCACACCTGTCCTGCTGGGCTGAGAGGTCCCAACCTCCTTGCTGTCCAGGGCAGCATCTGCGTCCTCAGGGCAGGTGGCAGTGTCCCCAATGTGTGTTTCCCGGATCCGTTCTGTGTGGAGCCCCGGCTGGGCAGGGAGGAATGGGAATGGGGAGTTCAGGCCATGGGAATTATGGGGCTCTGGCAGTGGCCCCTCCACCCCGTCAGCAACCTGGAACCCCTGGGGTTTCCTCAGGTTGCAGGTCGCCTTCTCCTCAGCCGGGCGACCCTCCTGAAGACAGCTGCCACAGGCCGGGCACTTTCTATCACTGTCCCATGCGGGCGGTGGCACTGAGTGGCCACTGACATCCAGACGGCCCTCACTCAAGTCCCGGCGGATGTAGTGGGTGAGGTCAGGCTTGGAGCGCAGGGGTCCCTGGCCCACCTTCCGCAGCACCGTGCTCAGCACCCGCCGCTGGCGCTGCTGCAGCCGCTCCAGATAGCGGACCTCGGCTTCACCGGCAGACTCGTCCTCAAATCGGACACGCGACACGAGGCTGTCCGGCGTGGGCCCCTGTCCGCTGGAGGCCCCGCTGGAGCAGTCACTCACGGTCCCATTCTGGAGGCTGTCACTACAGGTCATCCTGGGGTCCTGGGCCGGGTTTCTTGGCTCATCTCTGAAGAAGAGACAGGAGAGACATGCAGAAGGATGAGGAGCAGGTGAGCCCTCTCCTGAGACCCACCCTGCCCTGTCCTCCCCATTCTGAGACCCACTCTCTCAGGGTGCTCTGTGGCAGCCTCAGCCCACAGTCAGGCCCTTGGGGAGTCAAGTGGTAAAGCCGACCCCAATCCTCAGACTCAGCAAAACAAACACGGTCTATAGTGTGGGCTTCCCTGTGCTACCTGGCTCAGCCTGCTATGATCAAACACTGCTAAATTCAGGAGTGGACAGAAGGAAGACACCAAAGACCTTACATTATGAGGGGTATATGCTGTGCTGCAAGTTGTGTGCAAGTGATATGAGTGATTTGTGCATGCGTGCTGTCTATTCATTGTATAGGGTGCATATGTGGTATCTGACGTGGGAGATATGTGATTTATGTGTATATTGCGTGTATTATGTGTGTGATGTGTGGGGTAGGGTGTATGCTGTTGTGTGTGGTATATGATGTGTGCTGTGTGTGTTGTGTGTAGTGTGTGTAGCATGTGTGGTATGTGGGGTGTTAGAAGTGATCAGAACATTATACATTTCTGGACATAAGTACAATCAGCTCTCTCCGTGGATACCACATCTGTGGATTCAACCAACAGTGTAGTGAAAATATTTGAGAAAGAAACTGCATCTGTACTGACCATGTAGGCTTCATTCTTGCTATGCTTCCCTAAACAGCACCATACAGTAACTACTACATGGCGTTTACATGGTATCCGGTAGTTCAACCACACTTATGGTGATTTAACTCATACAGGAAGATGTGCACAGTTCCTATGCAAATATTACACCCTGATTGGGGTTTAAGCATTCATGGATCTTGGTGTCTCCACTGGGCTGTGTGAGCCTTGAAGTCAGGGTTTCTGGGTATTCTTGGCCTACAGTTTCCACCCAGAATTCCTAATTACCTTACTTGGACAGAATTCAGGCTGAAAGACCCTTGGCAGTCACCTTTGGACTTGGAGAGAGAGGGAAAGAGAGAGAGAAATAGAGAGAGAGAGAGAGAGAGAGAGAGAGAGAGAGAGAGAGAGAGAGAGAGAGAGAGAGAGAGAGAGAGAGAGAGAGACCATATGAGAGAATAATACCACTATATACCCCAGTCTGTCTTCAAAACTTGGAATCTTCTGTCTTTGCCTCTTAAGTGCTGAGATTATAGGCATATACAACCATGCCTAGCTTTGAACTCTGAGTCCTAACTGGTCCAACCTCCACCACCATCACCCTTAATCCATATACAACCTAACACACATTCTCATCCTGCCCCTGGCTATAATGGCATTGTTGTGCTGGGAAACTTCACATCCACCATTAGCTTTGGCTCAGGGACATACAAGTCCTCCTTGGCTCCAGAAGCCCCCTCCCACTCACAAACCATAGAGCAGGACCATACTTGTCCACTCCTTTTCTTCCAGCAACCTCTCCACCAATCTACGAGGAAATGTTTGGGATTCACTTTTCCCTCTTTTATCTACCTGCCTCCAGTCTGTGGGTTTTCCTGGGACCCAGCTAGCTTCCCCCTTCCCTGCAAGAGGGCACAGTATTGCAGTGATGGGTTTTGAGGTGAGAAACAGGCCCTGCACATGCCTCTCAGCTATGTTTTTCCTTACCCGACACTACATGCACTCACTCATAGGCCTCCAGGCTTCTGACCCCACCCATCCCTTTTATGGTAGCCCTTGGGTCACCATTTCCTGAAATCTTCCTTTATAACCTGCCTGCCTTTAATACCTCTTTATTAAAACTTACCTACCATGTATGGATAATTTTATGTATCAACTTGGTCAGGCTATACTACCCACGCAAGTGAAATGTTATTCAGGATGTTTCTGTACAGGTATTATTTCTAGACAAGAATTAACATTTAAGTGGGTGGAGTCTGAATAAAGCAGACTACGCTCCATAATGTAGTAACTCCATAATGTAGTAACCCTCATCCTATCAGTTGAAGGCCTTAGGAGAACGAAGACTGACATCATTGAGCAGAATGGAATTCTGCCAGCAGATGTGTTTGGACTTGAACTCTTCCTTGAGCCTTCTGATTTACACTGCAGGGTTTGGATGTGCCACATCCCAAGTGTGTGAGCCAATTTCTTAAAATAAAACTCTACACGTCCTATTGATTGTGTGTGGGTTTTGTGTGTCGGTTTCCCTGGACACCCTAACTAATGCCCCACAACCATGCCTCCCTCCTCTGAACACCTGCACCGTGCATCTGCCATCATAGACTCAGAAGATGTTAGGGCTGAGGGGCCACTCGGAAGTAGTCACTATGCCCCCTACTGAGAAGAGACACTCTTCAAGCAGAAGCTTAGGACACTGTCACCAGCCAGGATCAACCAACAACAGCCCAATGGAAGTTCTGTACATGACTCAGAAGTCCAGCTGGAGGGTTATGTGATAAGAAAAGAAAAAACAATCTGGTTTTGAGATGGTAACGGAATCCAGGTCCCATGAGCTGCAGCAGTGCCCTTAACAAGATGGTGAATCGAGCCATCCCAGAACCCACTCCAAAGGAGAAATAACATTTTGTTCTAAAAGCAGAAGGGAAGCTAAGCATGTGTGGTGTTTTCAACCCAGTAACTCACACCCCGAGCACCTTCCCCTCCCACCAGCAGTGTTAGCAAGAGTGGAAGAGAGTAGGAGGGACTTTGGCGGCATATGCAGAGTGTGGGAGGCAGCTAAGCAGCCCACAGCTCCCAGGAGAGGCCTAGCTTCTCAAGAGAGGCCTAGCAGGGGCTCCAGTAGCCGCCCCTGGAGGACAGATTCTTCTCTGAATCAGGGCCCTTTCTATAGCCCTGAAGTTGTGTGGCCTTCATCAGGAGCCTCCTTTCTAAAGCCTCTCTTTGCACAACAAGGCTGTGATGTGCATGAGCTCTGCCATCTCACACAGCCACTAGCCACACACAACAGTATCGCTTATTGACACTCTCCCAGGCTTATCCTGGGAGATCAGGAGTGCTAATCTGAGTGTGCTTGTCCCCCAGATGGCAAAATCTCACACTTGTAGGAGCTGCTTGGTTCCTAATGTTTATTTGTGATTTGCTTCCAGAAAACATAGCTACCTCTACCTCCACCTGTATTCAGGCTTGCCCAGCTGCTTCCAACAAGGCGGAGGAAAAAGAGGGCTTTCCAGAGCCTGCTCTAGTGCCCCTCCTCTTCCCTCCTCTCTCTCCAAGCTGCTCTTTGGAAGGCATGATGCGCCAGGGATGGGGTAGAGGCTCTTGCATTGAGCAGAGAGGCCTCAGGCCTGCATGACATCACCATACTAACTCTGCCTGGCTCTCCAGGGTGATTTGATGGGGCATAACCTTTAGAGGCAGCTGCAGCAAGCCATCTGGTGTGAATTTTTCAGCTATACTCTCTGAGGATTCACTGGGGCTGCCAAGTCATAGTAATTCTTTTCTGGACACAGCAGCTGTTAAAGTGGGTCACCTTGCATTTCTACAGCATTTCTACAGGCAGGAAGAAAGGAACCTATTTTACCATAGTGACTGGGGTAGTGGTGAGCTGCTGGACTGATTTGGAGGAGAGAGGGAGCCTGGGAGGACACTGACACAAAGAAGTCTGTTTTGTAGATGGTCTTTATGTGTGTCTCCTCACTCAGTCTCATAGCTATGGAAAGTGGGGGCAGGAGAATTCCTTGGAAGTCTGAGGCTTCTAGCCATGCATGTGAAGCAGAGCAGTCCAGATGCCTCAAGGAAGCCATGCCATTCCAAGCCAGTTCCTTCTGTCCAGAAAGAGGAATAAAAGGAGAATAAAAAGAGAAAATAAAAGGATCTAGGGTCTCCCAAGTCCCCGTCCTAGGAGTTACAGTAACAACTAACATAGGCCTCTGTTCATAATAGAGTCATGTCAAGGGTTAAATACAAGTCCTTAGCATTTAATGAGTAGGCTTAGGGCTGGGAGTAGTGGTACATGTCAGTAATCCCAGCCACTTGGCAGAAAGAGGTACACAAATCACAGACTGAGCCCAACCCTGGGAAAGCACAAAATCCTTTCTGAAAAAGCAAACAAACAAACAAAAAAACAAACAACTGAAAATAAAGCTGGGCCCTGGCTTGAATGGTAGAGTAGTTGTCTACCATGCACAAGACCCTAGTTCAAAAAAAGGCTCAGGATCTCCAATAAAAGAGCATATGATCCAGTTTTACTAGAAGTCCCACCTCCAGTGCCATATAGTGATGGAGACAGGCATGTCCAGCATTCTTACTGTGCCTAAGAGCCACAGGCCTTGCTAGCTACAGAGGTATTCCTGTTCAGGCCTGGAATGGTCCATCAGCCTCATTTCAGGCCCAGAAGTGTGACCTGGAGCTGGCTCTGGGTGCTAGAGAACTCTTTAGTGGCTCTTTGAGTGTACACAGAGGGAGCAGGTGATGAGGGCAGGGTGTGTGCTCAAGGGCAGTCATGTGATATGCTGGTCTGAGGCTCTTGAACCTGTTCTCTGTCTCTTCATCCCTGATGAAGCCTTGTGGTTCCAGCATCATGCAATTAGGGCAATACTCAACTCTCCATTTCTGATGTTACTTGTGGAGCCTGACTCCAAGGGCCTGGTGGGTATCTCCAGTGGCTGCTCCAAAGCTGGACAAGCTCCAAAGCCTGTCCCTCACTTGGGCATCATCCTTTGGCCAGGGCTCCACTGGACACCCAGAAGCAAGTTGGAACCCTGGGCTCTGTTCTGGATACCTCTGTTCCTCATGCTCCCCCATAGATAGATAAAGAAATGTTGCGTAACTAGACCTGACAGTACTACAACACTCATGATATGCCTAGTGCTGTTCTAAGTACCTTTCAGGGGCTGGGAAGGTGGCTCAGTGGTAGAGTGCTTGCCTTGCATGAATGAGGCCCTGGGTTCGATTCCTCAGCACCACATAAGAAAAAAGAAAAAAGCCGGAAGTGGTGCTGTGGCTCAAGTGATAGAGCGCTAGCCTTGAGCTGAAGAGCTGAGGGACAGCGCCCAGACCCAGAGTTCAGGCCCCACAACTGGACCCCCCCCCAAAAAAAGAAAGAAATAGTACTAAGTACCTTTCATAGGTTATATAAACATCATGAAAACCCTATTATAGTCCGCAGTCTGTGGATAAGGAAAAGGGGCACAAAGACTTCTGGCAGGTACACAGCTAATGAGATGCACAGCCTGGCTCCAGGTCTCAGTCCTTCTTGGCTACTTGGTGGCTAGTTTGTTCCTGGTTTCTTGTACTCCCACCAGGACATGACAACAGCCTCTTCCCACTCCAGTCTCCTGGATTCAATGCAACCAGCAGCCAGAACAGCTCTACTGAAATGCAGATGTGATTACGCAGTCAAGCTGTCTCATGGTAAGTCTTCCCAACTATTACAGGAGACATCTAAGTTGTCCAGCAGGCCTGGAGGCTGCCATGAGCTCCAGCCTCCATCTCATCCTGTGACGCTGCTTCTCCTGGCTTTCATCCCTAGGATGCTCACTGCCTCCAGGTGCCCATGAATATGTACATGTTTTTCAAGCCCCAACTGTGAAGCCACCTCCTTTTGGGAGCTGTACCTGTCCTTTCCAGGCAGAGGTATAGCTTTCCAGGCAGGGTCTTTCCCTCCTACAACACAGCCTACAGAACTGAATATTTATCTTCCTAGAGACTATGATCTCTATGCCCCCAAGGAACTCAGATCATGTTTCTTCTTTGTATCTCAATTCCCAACATCTAATGGTTCCCTTTGTAAAGGGGTGTTGACTGATTAAATGATCACAGCACAAGAGCTTGACATGGAAAACATATAGACACAGAAGGAAGGAGGGAATAGAGGCATTTGGGTTAGATTTCACCTATTTCCTGCTACTGACCCTTCCCTTCCCTGGCCCTCCCAGGCCTTTCTGGCTCAGGCCCCACTCACCGGATGCCCTGAGCAATGGTGGGCACAATATCATGGCTGGCACGGAGGGGCCGGGTCCTGGCCTTCATGCGGGCGTGCTGCAGCAGATGTTTGGCTTCCTCATGCTTGGCACGCAGCATGGGCTCCGGCTTGGAACCAAAGGTCCTGCAGGGTGGCACACAGGCCAGGGAGGGAGGGGAAAGGATTAGAAGAAAATAACATGGATTAGAAGGCTTTAACAGTGTAAGGCACGGGCTACGCCAGGAAAAGCCCTGCGTGTGCAGCCTTCCCCCTCCAGCTCCTCCTCCAGAGGGTCCCTGAATGGGGTTTGGGGCCTGGAGAATGGTCCTGATAGGGGCCAGGGAAGTTTGGTCCTGCTTGAGGGACTAGAGGGAGACCCCAGGAGGATCTAGAGTGGATAAGGGAGTCTCCAGATTATTCTATTGTTCCTTCCCTGGGCAGATAGTAGAAGTTATCTGGGAGTAGGAGGAAGGGAAGGGCCTGGGGTTGTGGGGCTGGGCCTGTGCCCAGACAGATGGTCTTTCATTGTAGACCTCCCTGCCTCCTTCTGTCTCTCGGCACCCACAATCCCACTCAAGCAACACACTGCCACCCCTGGCTCCCACTGCAGAAGGAATCTGGGAGCTGCCCGTCAAACTTCCCATCTTTTGGGGGAGTGACATTTTTATAAATCCTGGTGCTTTCTTGCCTGAGTCCCCATCCAAACCTGTCAGGCATCAGCTCAAGGCTCACAGGCTCAGCACTGAGAGAAATGAAGCTGGACCCAAACCAAGTGAGCAAATGGCTCGATTTTCATAATAATAAGGGTCCTCTAGCAACCCCAACAGATGCACCGCCTCCCTGGCCAGTCCAGAGCTGCAGAAATGACAGTACCCCTTTCCAAAGCTGTCTTCCAGACAGTGACACACCACCTGCACTGGGCTACAGCAATAACGGCAGCCCGCACCTCCCTCTAATGGGCAGTGCTCTCTGTGGAGCTTGCTCTCCCTGGCCAGGCTGGCCAAGGGCAGGTGTTCGCTCCGCTTGACAGATGAGGGTGTCCAGTGCTGAGAGGAATGTTGGCACATTGCTCAAGGTCGAACATCAATTGAGAGCACAGCAGAGCAGAGCAGATAACAGCCAGCCCTGCTGCCTCCAGCATCACCCCCGTGGCCTCTCCTCTTCCTCCCTGCCTCCCAGGGCAGTCAGAAGATGTCTGTGGCTGAGGTCAGACACACTCTTTGCTGTAACTGTCATCTAAGCTGGGCTGCCTCCACAGAAGGGCCCCTAGAAAAATCAGGTATCACAGACTTAACACAGCCTGGATCTCAGACCTGTGACCTCCATGACAACAAGTCACTCCATATTCCCTGTGGGAGAAAGGGCCTTGCAGGACCATAAAATAAAGTACCAGGAAGTTTCCTGCTGCCAGAGATAGGTGTCAGGAGATAAGGGCACAACTTAGGCCTCCAGGGACGAGGGCTCCTTGAGACATCCTTGGACCAGCTCTGGACAGGCAATTTTCTTTTTTATTTTCTTCTCATCATTTGCATCAAGCTGTGCTTTGTGCCAGAGAGGGAAAGGCTGCTAGCATAAAGGCACCATCTGTGCCTGCAAACCCTGGCAGGGCCAGGCCTGGCTGTGGAAGAAAGAGGGCTTCGTGAGGTGATGCAAAAGTGCATCTCCAGGCCCCACTGCTGCTCCCCCTCCCCCCTTCCAGGCCTCTTTGGCAGGAGAGGGTCCCCCACGTCCCCCACCCCACAGCTTCCAGAGCAGGCTGCTCCTTCAAGAAGGCAGAGAACAGCTGTGCTCCCTGGGGCTCCTGCTCCAACAGCAGAGATAATGAGGTTACCAGCCCGGAGAGGTGGCCCTGCAGCCGCGGGCCTCTGGCGGCTCGCCCTCACATTCAGAACCTTCCGGTGACAGCTGTGCTTCCCTGGCTGTCGGAGGGCATTTGTCACAAGGTCTGGTGGGCAGGCAGGAGGGCCCCTAGGCAGCTGGCCAGATGCTGCCACAATCAGCCCTGCCCCAGGTTTTTAAGCCATTTTGCAGCTTTGCTGTCTCCTTTCCGTTCCTTCTACTTAGAGCAGTTTTTTGTTTTTTTGCTTTTTTTGTTTTGTTTTTTAATTTCTCATCAGCTTCCCTGCTTCAGTTTCTGGCAGACAAAGCTGGTTTCTCCACTGATTCGAAAAGCAGGGTTTTTAAGTGCCTGGAGGCATCCATGTGGTAACACACTGAGCCGGAGGATGGTGGCAGTCCCTTTCACAGACTGCAGACAAGGCCAGCAGTGCACAACTCTAGTCATTGTGTCTCTGTGGGGAGTTTGGGGAGGGGGTGTAATTCTTCCAGGAAGCAAGCGGATGTAGTGTCATGGGATGCTGAGCCTGTACTGCCTACTTTCCATCTGAGGGAGACTTTCCAGTCCAATCTGGCCCTGGCCTCTGACAAGGACATAAAGCCCCAGATCTAGTCCCTACCTATCACAGATTACGATCCCACAATTCTAGCTTTCACAATTCCTCTGGAAATTTCCTGGCAGAGGTGGAACAGTCACTGTACCATCAGACAAAGGCAATTCCTAAGAACAGACAATACCTACCACTATCTTGAACTCCTGCTTCTGGGGCTCATTTGTTCAGTGGGTGGGTATCTCAGTGCTTTGCCTTCCCAGGCTTCCATTTCCCCATCTGTAAGAATGGGGCTTGGAAAAGGGAGAGGACTCACACTTCCATCCTGCCAGTCTGGGTTCTGGGCCAGACAGCCTTTGGTGAGGGGTGAGAGGACTCAGAGGTTCCTACCTTGGGAGTTCACACCACACAAGTCTGGCTCTCGTGGGGTTGCAAATCCTACAAAGAGCTAATTGTTAAGGGAAACTGGAGGGCTAATAGCATGTACTAACCATTCCCGCTGCCTACCAGCCACCAGTATCCTAAGGACAAAGGGCAGAGGGTGTCTCCTCCCTCTCTGGTCTCTCCATCAGTTCCTGGAGAGGAATAGGCTTCGTTTTGACTTCATTTCCCTCACAGCCAAGCAGGTCAGGAGAACCATCATCCTTCTCCTAGCTAGGGAGGTCAAGAGGACACAGGGAACTTTTCTGCAGCCATCATAATCCTGGATTAAAGCAATGAGCTCCAGCAACTCTGAGTTTAACTCTTGCATCTCAGGTACATTAACTAGGAAATAGAGAATAGGAGATAGGTCCTTCCACATTCCAGTATGCAGACAATAAAGGGAAAATATATAGTATACAGAACACATTTGGACCTCTTTCCTTAGTATTTGTCTCTTTTCTGCATATTTGAAAGCTGTATCTTTACTTGTTTATTGTGATTATTAAATAGTTGTACAAAGGGGTTACAATTCCATAAGTCAAGTTATGAGTACAACGTGGAAGCTGTATGTTTAAAAGGACAGTTGCTGGGTGCTAGTGGCTCGCACCTGTCATCCTAGCTACTCAGGAGGCTGAGATCTGAGGATCACGGCTCAAAGCCAGCCTGGGCTGGAAAATCTGTGAGACTCTTATCTCCAATTAACTAACTTCCAGAAAACCAGAAGCGGAGCTGTGGCTCAAAGTAGTAGAATGCAATCCTTGAGCAGAAAAAGCTTAGGGACAGTGTCCAGGCCCTGAGTTCAAGCCCCATGACTGACAAAAAAATAAAGAGAAAGACAAACAAGAGGATGAAGTCCTACTGTGTGCAGTTTCCTGAGGGAAGGAAGCTGTGCCAGTAGTGGGTCGTGGACTTGGGCTTACTACAGTGCTTCCTTCCTGCACCTTCTTCGCAGACAGTGTCCTGCAGACACTGGCAGGATAAAGCCCAGAGAGGTGCTTCAGAGACAGGTGCCTGAGTTCTAATCCCCGGGTGGTCACTTCCTAGCTGTGTTGTGCTGGCAGGTGACCACTTGAAGATTAAGCCTCAGTTTCTTCACCTGCTAAATAAAGGCCGAGTTGTTAAGGTGAGTGAGATGATACTCTTAAAGGGCTTAGCATAGCATTAGGTACTTTTTTTTGGTGGGGGGGGTCCAGTCATGGGGCCTGAACTCTGGGCCTGCGCACTGTCCCTCAGCTCTTCAGCTCAAGGCTAGCGCTCTACCACTTGAACTACAGCGCCAGTTCTGGCTTTTTTCTTTTTGCTTATGTGGTGCTGAGGAATCGAACCCAGGGCCTCAGGCATGCAAGGCAAGCGCTCTACCACTGAGCCACCTTCCCAGCCCAGCATTTTTAAGATTCTATACATGCTAGCATTTAAAATTATCATCAGTACTTCTTTTTTAAACCAGTCTCTGTATATCATCCTTATCCTGTTAGGGCAAAGGAGTTCCTGCACATGAACTACAATCACTCAAATGACTAGACCATTATGTTGTCTGCAAGGAAGGCATGTCTGGAAGTGACAAACCATTCTGTCCAGCTAAAGAAAGCTTGCTAGGCTCTCTGGAAAAGAGATCCTTTTCTAAAGCCTTCATGGAAAAGTCTCCATGGAAAAGATGACTTCCACAGAACAGGGAAGGGAGCAGGCCAGCTGGCAGCACAGGGAAACTGATGCCCAATTGTAAACAGACCCTTCTCTTCCTGAAGAAGGAAGAATGCTCCCTTAGAAAGGGCTGCCAGTAGGCTCTAGCATTTAACACTAGGTCTAGGTTCTTCTAAGGAAAGCAGGACAGCTCTATCTCACCTTCCTAAAGAAGGCTAATCCTTGCTTAATATCAGAGCTCAGTGTGAGATGTACTGGTGATGAGTGGTAGCAGGTATCTAGGTGAGGGTGGCAGAGGCCTGCTCAGCTCTGGAGGGGCAGGAGGAAGACTTTTCTTGGATTTCAGCCTAGTTGGGCCAGGTGAATAGCCTCGGGTAAATTTCCTTTCTTGAGTTCCCTGATTGGGAAAGACTGGATGATGATTAAATATACATACGTGGTTTGAACGTGAGTGTGGTGGGGATGTGGCATAGGACATCTGAATGTTCCAAGTGGCAATGACTTTGTGTAGGGCTCAGGGTTAGTTTCCTCTTCTCTAGGGCTCAGGACACTAGATGTTATAAGAGCAAGTGAAGGCTAAATGCGATGTTTTTCCAGGCAAGGTTACCGAGGTTTTCATTGTGGCTGCATAAAGAAAGGCTGTAGCAGGGCAGGCTGGGGCAGGTGGGAGCAGCAGGACAAGCAGGGCTCAGCTACTCTTCAGTGATCTCTCTCACCCTGGGAATCTTAGAGCAGGCCAGGAGTGTTTCTCCTCATGTCCCCTGATGCTAGATAATACCAGAAGATTCAGAACCTAACCAGTGACACAGAATGGTCTCCAACCCCCATCACCTGACTCCTTGACACCATGGTAGCCCCCATTCCAGGAAATAAGATAGCCCCGCAATGGGGAGGCTCAGCGAAGAAGGAAGACCATGTGAATGTAAAACATTTTCAGGTGTAGATTCAAACCTAAATCCCAGTATTCTCCATAAGTGGCCTCAGCCCACCTTCCACTCTGTGTTTTATAGGAGTATGCCTATATTTGTCCTCAGCTCTCCCAAGCACGTGGGCAGCCCTCCTCACTCATCTGGAATGTCCTGTCTTGCTTCCACTCAGACCCTCACAAGCCCACACAGGCCCCAGACCTAGGTTCACCCTCACCAGCTCCTTCCTGCTTTCCTGTGCCAGACAATTTCTCAGCTCTTGTTCCATGACCTGCATAGTTCCTCCTCCAGAAAAGTCAAGAAGAAGAGCTAGCTATATTGGAACAGCCCCCACTGTGGCCTGGCTTGCAGTGGGAATTTACATCAAAATTTCCATCTAAAATTACACTCACATCTGTACCCAGTGCTAGGCTCACATAGGAGCTCCAATTTGTTATTGTGATGTAACTGAGATGCATTGGGTCTCTTTCTCCTCCTCCTCCCTGCTTCAGGACACACAGCTCCTAAAACCTTTGGACTCTGTAGAGTGATCTGCAAGTCTTTCATATGCTAGTAAAATGGTGGGGCTAGATAGGCTCAGGATGGGTCTGATCCCAACTAAGATAGAAGTAGAAAGTTTGAACTTTCAGTCCACTCCATTCTCCTAAGAGGTAAAGGGGAATGAAGGGTGAGCTACTGGCCAATGGGAAGGAAACGTGCATAAAAGACAGGAAGAGCTTCTAGATAGCTGAGAACATGGAGGTTCCTGGAATAAATATGCCCAGAAAGGAGATGAAACGTGGCACCTTTTCCATGACATCAACCTTGCCCTGTGCAACTATCTCTCCAAGGGTTGTCCTCAGTAATAGCCTTTACAATAAAGAAGTAAACTAAAATCTTTCCTTGAGTTCTGTGAGCTGTCTTAGCAAATCAATCAAATCCAAGGAAGGAATGGTGTAAGCCCTGACTGATAGCCAGTTGGTCAGAAGCATGGGCCATCCCTTGGGACTGGTATCTGCAGTGGGGACAGTCTCATAGGACTGGGCCTTCCACCTGTGGGAACTGACACCATTTCTATCACAAATAAATTGAGTTGTAGGATATTCAGCTGGTACATGGAAATAATACCTAGACATTTGATGAGGTATTCTGTGCTATGTTGTATGTGACAGCCTTTAGGCCAACTTGGTGTTTTTTCCCAATCTTAAAAATACTCTTAACATATTCATTTTTCAACTTTCTCACAACTGTAGGTCTGAGCACTTGAGCCAAGAGCAGGCCTCTGAAATTCATTAGAGCTGCTTGCCTTTACAATCTCCAAACTGCTGGAGTCAAGGAGTTTAGACTTCTAGCTATCCCAACAAGGGCCTAAAAATAGGGACCCTGCTGTGTGGCTGGCACTGTCTGCTCATGACCTCCAGAAGGGCATGTTCACTAGGGGAACAATCCTACCCCTGGGACGAGAAGAACGCAACCACAGAGGACATCTCCTGTTTTTTCTTCATCACTAGCACATCACAGCACAACCTAGAAACCCTCTCCTCTCATTCTCCCCTGCAGGCACATTCCAAGGTCTGAGGCCTCCCAGATCAGAATGGCCCAAAGGCAGGCAGTACAGCCTTGCAGTGGAGACTGCTAGCCTCAGGCTGCTTGGCACCAGCCTGACACAGTGCTCTGCAGGCCTGGCATGCTACTGCTACAGGGTGTTTTATAGCTTTAGGGTGTCCCATAGCTGCAGGGTATCCTATAGCTATCTGTGTGTCTCACATAGCTGCAGCCAGTACTCCAATGACTTCTGCAGCTCATCTGGTTTCAAAGACTTTTTGATCATGTCAAATCAATACAGGGTAATACCATACTCTAATTCCAACATGTCTTCCAGAGCATCAGGAAGGAAAAAGGCTGAGATAGTTGGCTGTGGCCATTTTATAGAGATGAAAATTCTAGATGAAACTGCTATTGACAGTAGATGAGATCTCCCCCCCCAGAGAAGTTTCTGTCAGTGAACCAGGACCAACACCTAAAGTTTGTCATTAGGATAAAATCAGAATGCACGAACAGTACTTAGCACAGCAGCTGGCATATAATAAAAGCATAAATGAGCTTGAAAACAGCAGCTGCATTTGTGACACTGGGAAGTTCTGATCCCCTAGGGCTTCCTCTGCCCCTTAATAACAGGGGAATCCCTGAGGTTGAGAGTAGAGGTCTCCTCTGAATCTGACCCATAGCACTTAAGGTCCTGGACCCTCAGTGGTTCCCAAGGATAGCTGACTCCATGGGACCACCATCAGGCAAGCTGGGTCTCTTCCACCCCAAGAACTGGGCTCAGCAGTCAATGTCATTTCATAAGCTTGTTGCATTATTATGTTGCAGAGCAGTAACAATCATGGGCACAATTAAGTACATGTTGAGTTAACTTGCTTGTGATGGTTATTTGCTTGCAACATTCAACCACATAGATACTAAGCTTAAGTGAATGTGACACAACAATTTCTCCCCCAAACCCTGAGAAATTCTGCAGAATTTCTGCCCCAAGAAGGCCCTGCCAGTGGTTGGCCATAGCCTTAGAGCACTCCTCTGCCCACTGAGGGGTGGTGGGACCACTCTAATGCAGGACTCTAGCCTCAAATGGATCTCCCAGGGCATGCTTTACTCACAGATCTCTTGAGAAGTTTAGCTCTATGGAAGTAGCACCCAAAAGTCATACCACTTATGGGAAAAACAGAGCCCTACAGGGTTCTGGGGCATTGTGGCATGGCTGTTACTTGAATCTGCCTATGTTCTCTGGACCTTCTTCCGGGTGTCTATCTAGCAGGGACCTGGCCCTCCTGCCAACCTTATGTCCTTCTGTGCTGGTCATCCTAGGTGGGTATTTCAAAAACTAAGATATCTCTCCTCACTCCACATATACTCCCCTATCTCCCTCTTTTTCTCCCTCTCCCTCCCCCCTGCCTCTCTCTCTCACACACATATACACACATCATAGAGTACATGTGTGCATGCACACACACACACACACACACACACACACACACACACACACACACACACACACACCTACTTAAACTCTTAAGAAGCAGCCCATGGTTTCAGGTGGCTGGAAGGTTAGATCATAACCCCAAAGTCCCTGTCCTGAGGATTCTGCAGCAATGCTATCTCCTCACATGACTATTGGAAAGCCTCTTCCACCCCTACTTGAGGTCCTCCTCTTTTTAAATGAGTGGTTTTATTACTTATTACCCAACATGTAAGTCAGGCTCTGCCAACAGTGGCCTCTGATCAAAGGCTGCACCTTCCTGAAAAGCCTTTCCCCCAAGTGATGGAGTTGGTAGTAGGAGTGGGCAAAGTAACTTCGGGGCAAGGGTCCTGGAGCACACAGCCTCTGCCCAGGCCTCCTCAGAGGGCTCCACAGGGCAGGAGGTGGAGAGAGGGCCAAATGGAGTGTCACTGAGGACCATGGTCCTTTCTGCAGTCAAATTCCTCCACACCGGCAGGGCCATGATAAAAGGACAAGAAGGAATGAGAACAGTGGCTAAGGAGATAAGAGAGGAGACCAGGTGAGAAGTAACTAGGGATGAAAGAGCCAGGCATTCTTTTCTCCACCAGACCCTTAGCCGAGCAGTAGCCCAATCACCTGACTCTGGGCAGCCCTGGCCTTGTTAAAGCAGGCTGTGGGACTGGGGTTGCCATGGTCTGAATGTTTTTGTCCCTCAAATTCATATGATCATATTAGGAGGAGGGGTTGGGGAAGCAACTTGTACCTTCTTTTTTTTTTGTCAGTTGTGGGGCTTGAACTCTGGGATTGGGCGCTGTTCTTGTACTCGTCAGCTCAAGGCGAGTGCTCTACCGCTTGAGCCACAGCACCACTTCCGGTTTTCTAGCGGTTTATTGGAGATAAGAGTCTCACAAACTTTCCTGCCTGGCTGGCTTTGAACCGAGATCCTCAGATCTCAGCCTCCTGAGTAGCTAGGATTACAGGCGTGAGCCACCGGCGCCCGGCTAATTACTTGTACCTTCATAAAAGGGACCCCAGAGAGCTTCTTTCTCCTTTCCACCATGTGAAGACAAGGTGAGAAAGTACCCTCTGTGTACCAAGAAACAAGCTCTCACCAGACAAGGAATCTCTCTAGATGTCAGCCTCCAGAACTGTGAGAAACACATTTCTATTGCTTGTAAACACCCAACGATTGTATTTTGTCACAGCAGCCTAGATGTACTAGAACAGAGGCCCTGCCCATGTTTTCTGGAGGGTAGGTCAAACTGAGTGGAATTTATGCAGGGAGCAGTTTGATCACAGAAAAGCAGCAATGTTGACCTCTGCTCTCAGCAGAAATCACAAGACCTTGCAGAGGCTGACATCACTGTGCAGCTGGGGAAATGGAGCCAGCTCCAGCCCCAGGGCCTCCTTCAGGCGTTTATACTAAGAGCTAAGAAAAGATGGATGCTGAAGCTATGAGGGTATCTGGGGTGGCTCAGGCCCCAGGTGTCCCCACTGTACCTTGAGTGTACTTTTCTTACCTTGTCTGGTTCAGGACACTGCCCAGGAAGGATAAGTGTCCCTCTTCCTATCCCTACACAGCCTGTCCAATTTCCGCCAAACAGTGGTAGAGGGGCTAGGAGAAAGTCTACTGGGGTTCCTGTCAGGTTGCAGGTGAAATCCTTGAGTGACTCCAGCACACAACTCCAATTAAGAAAAGAATATGTGGAGGAAAACTTTACATTCATTCTCTTATGTTAACGTCATAACAATTCTGTCATAACCAGACAGATTTTTTCAACTTTCAAGATAAAGAGACAGAAGCCTGGGCCGAGGATGGAGCCCTCACACACACCTCAAAACCTGGTGGTTTTGCTCAAATAGCAGCAGCCTAGGGCACTGGGCTACCTGTCACTTTCTCCAGGGTTTCAGAGTGATGATCTATAGTGGCCCTCAGCCTACCAGCATAGCTTCGCCTGTTTTGTAGTTTTTCAAGTTCTCCTATTGACCTGGTAAGGAATGAAGGTGAGTATGAGGCAAAGAAGGAGGGAGAGAAAATGTGGCTCTGCGCCCTTACCTGTTCTGGTCTGAGTCCTGTAGGGAGCTTCCTGAGTCTAAGTCCATGTCCCCTCCTGATCGCTCTAGGGTCCAGAAAGAGAGATCAAGTAACATCAGAAACTGGGCTTTCAGCTGGCACTTAATGACCATCAAGTAAAGTTTGGGCGGCCATTTATTTTCCAGATAAATCCAACACCTTGCCTGTGTCTCTGAGAAGTGCAGGCATAGGCTGTTACAATAACTGAAATGGCCCCCAAGAGAAGAATGATGAATGAATTCATGAAAGAAGTCTGTCTTTTGAGTTTGTCTAAACACTCACACCTCCCAGTACTGCCATTGTAGAACTCTGGCCCAGTGGGCCAGCATAATAGTAGGATGAAGAGAAGGGCTATCTTCTGCTTGCCTGCCAGAGGGTGATGAAAGCCACAGAGGGAGAGAGTTCAGGGCAAGACTACAAACACCATTCTGGAAAAGGCTACCAAAAAAACCAAAGGGAAGAAGTCTTGGAGCCTCTTCCCCAAAGTACAAGGAGCCACCTCCCACTGATCTGAAGGGATTAGTGTCTTGATCAGGCAGGCCTGCCTGTGAGGAGAGTAAAAAAAAAAAATTGCCAGTGCCAACAATAAAATGATACTCTGATTATTTTGGTGACAGCCAACTCTTTTCTTGCTCCCTACCATGAGTGCTTCCTTCCTTTCCCCTAGACCCTCTTCTGCCCAGCTATAGTTAGCCTCACCTGATATAGTTCTGTCCAAGGATGGAGTCCAGGCTGGGGTTGCCACCTTGGAGAAACTCTGTCCAGAGACCTTGAGCATCTCCTGCAGCAGAAGACGGTTCTTCTCTACTTGGTCAGACAGGGACAAAGCATTATCCCCTGGGCCCAAAGCTCCTAGCTCTCCAGCTCTCCAGAGGGTCCCCCGTGGGACTGCCCTAGGGTTTAAGTCCTTCTCAGAGGTCAAAGACGTGCTATCCAGGTCTCTCCCTGTAGCCAGATGGTATTCAAGGCGATACGGCCTTTCTTTTGTCAGGCTGGGTACATGGGTGGCTTTACAAGGACTAGACCCTTCTCGCTGACCTGGAGTAACTCTGTGGATGAGGCTGTCTTGCAAAGAGCTGGACCCTAGAAGCAGACTCCTCTCATGTTCACACAATATCCATGCTGCTTCTGGAGGCCACATGCTCTGCCCATTCCAGCACTTAAGCCCAGGGTCAAGTGACTTGGGAGGCCCAAGTCCCCCATTCCTGGAGGGTTGCTCTTCATTGACACAGCGGTCCAGCTGCCCATCAGTGAGGTTCTCAGCATGGGGGACCAGCACAGCATTTGGCAGGGGAGAGCCTTCTGGAGGGCTCTGGACTCCTTTGGTCTTGACTTGTCGGCATTTGGATGGCTTAGGGCTTTCACCCTGTTTACTCGCTGTCATCTCCTTCAAAGCCCTCACTTTAGACTGCAGCACAGAGGGCTTTTGTAGCTCCTGTGTTCTTGGGGGCTGAGGAGTCATCCAGTTGGGTGTTCTGGCTTCCTGAGGGCATGGCCAGGGTCTTGGGAGGGCTCTATTATCCAGTTGTGGTACAGCGGATGTTACCTGCATGGGGCTGGCTGTTCTGTCCCAAGTCTTGGATTCTCTGGAAGAGAAAACAGACAAAGTTCCTGAGACCCCAGCACCTGCACTCAGGTGGCTCTAGCAACTTGCTTGGTTCCCAAAATACCTTGGTGTGGAGCCATGCCCAGATGACCATAACCTGGAGACAGCAGTCTTCTAACATGAAAGCAACTTAGAGAAGTCCTCCTAATCATAGAGCAGTACAAATATGTTATTATTGAATTTATTCTTCTAAGTCTCAGTAGTGTTCTATCCTCCTATCTCTGCTTTATGGATAAACAAAATTATTTCAAACATCAACCTGATGTCTGTGAGGACAAGAGTAAGAGTTAGGATGGTTCTCCAGTCCCTGGCCTCTTCCTTTGCTGGCCACTGCTGGGAGGAGGATGTCAACATCTGCTAATGGCTACCATGCTGTCCCTTGTGGAGGAGGGACCTGAGGAAGGGATCAGGCTAATTCCGTCCCTCCAGTGAAAGGTGTATCCCCCCCAACCTCACCAGGCCCTGGGTCTATAAGCCTTAGAACTCAGCATGGGGTTGTACTCAAAGGGAGATTACAACCAGTCACCAAGTCCTATCAGCTCTCTGCCAGGCAGTCCTTTCACACACTTTCAATCATTCTCAAATAATCCTGACACAACTCTGTCAAGAGTGGCTTTATTATCATCACTTTTGCAGATGGAAAAACTAAGTTAACTAAGAGATTGTGTCACAGATGCTAAGGAGAGGCCCGGTGTGGAGTAAAAGGCTTATAATAAACCCAGGGCTCTTGCAAAACACTTGCCATCCCTCAGTCCCACCACCTCTCTTGGAAGATGGGACTGCTTAGTCCACAGGGAGTAAGTGATTTCCCAGCACCACAGAGCTCCTTCAGTAGCACAGCTGGTATTAATGGCTTTGTGGAGGAGGAAAAGCATGGCCTTTTATTCACCGAAGTGTTGCCTGTATACCTACATGCTAAGTGTTTTTCTTTTTTCTTATGCCAGCACTGAGGCTTGAACCAGGGCCTGGGCACTATGCCTTAGCTTTTTCACTCAACACTGACTCTTCACCACTTGAACAGCACCTACACTTCCAGCTTTTTGGTAGTTAACTGGAGATAAGAATCTCATGGAATTTTCTTCCCCGAGCTTTGAACTGTGATCTCAGCTTTCAGTCTCCTGAGTAGCTAGACACAGTGCTCCAGTGTCTTAATACTCTGTTCTCAAAGAAAAGGCTACTTAACATTACACAGCTAGAAATGTCTCTCCCCAAGTAAACTCAGTGTATGAAATCTATATACATATTAACTATAAGTTAGGAATTCATTATTCCCTTCACACACTGACATAAAGATTCACCATAAACTGTTCAGAAATGCCAAGTTCCCTCTACAGTTGTTTGTTACAGCTCAATTTATACAATAGTGTTTCAGGATAAAGCAAAACACACATATAATACAAAAAGTCACAGTCGTTTTAAGCCAGTGAAGTTTAAGAACTATCTTTAGGGTAGAAATCTTGTCCTCTATCAGTTAGCCTAGAATGTGCTGGGTTTCTCTTTGCTGTCCAGATACCTCTCTCTTCCAAGGTCCCAAACAGAAAACAGGGTTAGGATGTAATAGGAGCCCTTTCTGGGATGGCCAAACCCAGGGACAGCGTTCCAGAGGACCCCTGACGTGAGACCTTAAAGAATGAGATCGTCCCCTTAAGGTCCCTGGGCAGTCTTCCCGGAAGACAGTTCTGATGGGCGCCGTCTGCTCCCATGACCCAGGCTGTAACTCAGAGTCGGAATGAAGATGGACGTGAAGGGCGGGCCTCCTCCTTCTTCCCGCTCGGTGACCCGAGGAGGTCCCAGGTCCCCAGCAGCCAGCCGAGGTTCCTCCCTCCACCCGGTACCGCTGCATACTCACGGAGGGCTGTGGCGGGCAGCTTCGGCCTCCATCCCCTCCATCCCTCCGAGAGGTGAGGCCGTCCTCTACCCTCTCCCTCCCAGGCCTGCAGCAGACTTCAGGGAGGGACTTCCAGCCCGGGATCCGGGCGGGTGGGAGTGAGGCCCGTAGGCCTCGCCCCTTGTGGCCTGCCCGACTCCTCGGGGTCGGGGTCTGGGGAGAGCGAGGTGCGCGGCTCGGTGCGAGAGCGCACAGCGTTGCCCTGAAGGGGAGAGCGCTGCCCGGGCGCCCTCCCGGGCCATCGCAGAGGAGTGGCGGAGCGAGAGGAGGGGCAGCGGAAGGGGCTGGAGGAACCGGGACCTCAGCCTCCCCACCCCCAGCCTCCGGGAGCCGATCCTCCCCGACCGCCCGGGGAACAACCTAGGCACCGGCCCAGAGTTTGCGCCCAGCCCGCTCAGCCCGCCCTGCGGCCCGGGGGATGGAGCTCAGCTGACCTTCTGAGTTAGGCAGAAGTTAAGACCGCCCTTTGTTTACACTGCCTTCCCCGAGGAGTCTAAAGACTTCTTGGTGGGGCTGTCCCCCGGGTCTCCTCCGAGCCCAGGTCCTTGGCTTCTGTGTTGTGGTGGGGCCTAGGGTCACCCTGAGTGGACAAGGGTCCCCTCATCCTGCCTGCCTGTCACCTCGGTAGCGACAAACTGTGTTTCAGGACCCCGGGGACTCCTGCCCACACTTTGTCACTTGCTCTAGAGCTGGGAGCTTAAGCTATCGGCTCCCCACCACCACCACCACCACACTGTGGTTCAAACCAACAGCACTGTCTTTACCCACCGGACACGTGGTCAAGCCTATTTCCAAACCTATCCTCTCCCCCAAAGACAAGAGACAAGAGAGGAGCCAGAACATTCCAGGCATCTCTGCTTGTTCTTCTTTCCTTCTGCAAGTGAGCTACTATAAAGCAAAGGGTACTTGTGCTTGGTTGCACCAAGATCATTCTCCAGATGGCCAGGTTAGCTACTGAAAGGGCTCTGTCTGTGTGGTGTATGGCGAGAAAGATGCTTCCAGAAGGGCTTGGCTTCCCTTGAGTAAACAGGCTTGCCCTGCAGAAGGTGTGGAGGGGGGCATCTTGGCAGATAACCACATCCAGGTCTGAGAACTTGAAAACTGCCAGTAGCTTGACCTGAGATTATCCAGGTAAGCCTGGTGTTAGGGAACAGATCCAAAGTCACACAGCTCTGGGGACGGGTGGTCTATAGAGTCTGGGTACTTTCCTTTATGTGCCCAAAGCAAGTAGTTCCAAAAGCAGTACTGCCATATCACCATGTAGGAACAGTACCATCCGTGGCACGAGTGCAAGCACCAGGTGTTGGGCTGCATACTATACCTTCCTTATCTCACTGCACTTCACACCATGGGCACTGTGATCGCGTTCCTACAGATAAGGAAGCTGAATTTAGGTTAGCATCCTATAACACAGCGTTAGTAAGTCCCTCGCCTTCTGGACAGCACTCTTCCCCGGCATCTGCATATTCTACAAGAAAGATCTAGGTAAGTTTTATCATTGTTTGTTTTAAATAGAATAATTTGTGGAAAAAACATGAAGTACTGTGATACTCAAAATATCAGTCTAGCCCTTCCTTTCTGGATCCTGCCAGCTTCTCCTCTTCTACAAAATTCTGAAAACCAAGAAAGGATCCTTCCTGTCCCCCAGGGGCAAACATTAGTCCTATGGCCAATGCTGCTGCTGCTGCTGCTGCTGCGGCAGCTGGTGGACTTCCTATGAGCCAGGGCACCTCATATCAGATCTCAAATCTTTACAACCCTGACATATAGGAACCATGTTGCTTCACTTTAGGGTAAGGAAGTCTGGATTACAGAGAGGTTAAATGACTGGCCTAAGGCCACATTGCTAGCACAGCTAGACTCTGAATCAAATTCTGCCTGGCTCCAATGTTCTGCCTTACTTTTCAGAAATGTCTCTGAACTCAGATTTCTCCATGACTCCGGAGTCCTCTCTTCCCCAGAAGTTAATGATCTGTAAGGCAGGTTTCTGAAAATTCCAGCAAAGGTTTAATGTTTAAACCTCCAAAGGTCCCTCCCCACATCTTATGAGATGCAAATAATCACCTTCAGCTTACTCATTAAATCTGTTACTTTGTGAGATTGGAGATGAAGTGCCCTATTTTCCTGGAGGCTTTTAAAGCTACTGGTTTGGGGCTGGGAAAGGTGGCTCAGTGGTAGAGCGCTTGCCTTGCATGCATGAGGCATGATTCCTCAGCACCACATAACCAAAAAGAAAAAAGCCGGAAGCGGTGCTGTGGCTCAAGTGGTAGAGCGCTAGCCTTGAGCTGAAGAGCTGAGGGACAGCCCCCAGGCCCAGAGTTCAGGCCCTACAACCGGACCCCCCCCCAAAAAAAATAATAATAAAGCTACTGGTTTGACACACCAACATGTAAATCCTTAAGAAGCATCTTAGCATAAATTATAACTATCTTGGCACCTACACCTCAGAGGGACTGATTGCTATTTTGTTTTGTTTTGTTGATGTCAGGGATGGGAAATGTGTGTATGTGTGTGTTTGAACTCAGAGCCTTGCGTTCTTGCTTGGCCTTTTAAGCTCAAATCTGGTGCTCTATCACTTGAGCCATACCTCCACTTCCTTGGGGACTAAAATTTAATATGTAGGCCCTGCCCTTAACGATTCTGACCGAAGTTGAATAGGGCTTAGCAGACACACAAACCTGGTATGTTTCCTATTGACCTGGTAGCCTAGGGAGGTGTACCTTGGTCATAGGAAGAGCTGAGTTGAGGAGTGTGTTGGATAAGAAGATTCAGAGGGGGATGGAAGGCATTTCAGGCTGAGATTAGCATCTGCACTGCAAGGAGGAGCCTCATCTACACAGCATGGAGAAGCTGCCTTGTGCAACTGAAACCCATAAAGTTCAGGTGAGAGCAGAGGCGACAACAGGGATGCTGTGGGTCTGGTGGAGAGCCTCAGGGGCCTGTTGGAGGGCTTGGACTCCATCTTTGAGGAGAAAGTCCTGGTGGGTGGCCTTTCCTACAGCCTGGTACATTTCTGGGCTAGAATATTTTATCTAGTTCATTACTATGTTTTAGGCAAAAATCTAGGAGGGAAACAAATATGTGGTAGTGATTGTGTAGTCTCCTCCTCCATTTGAACAACCAAGAAAGCCCATCATTCCCAGAAGCTTCTTTTGAGTTTCCCTGGATGAAGCACAACCCCTCTCTCCCAGCTTCTATACTGGGCCCTGAACCCCCTGAGTAGGATATGAAATTGGGTTTCACATAGGATGAACTTGAGAGTTCACATGAGATGAGACAAGAAGGGAGTGGGAGAGACACCTTTATCAGGTCAGCACAGACCACTGGCACTCATCCAACCCAAACCCCACCTTTCCCTGTAGCTTCTGTCTTGATCATAGGCTCATGGTGAAGCAAGGAGGCAGCTGATCCAACAGTAGCTCCGGAAGTGATTCACAGCCCCAGGGCCTTCCCTCTGCCCTTTGTTTTCCTTGTGGCTGAGTAGTAAGAGATGTTGGGTCCCATCACTGCCAGGGCTTTGTCCCTGGGCTTGCCTTACCCCCCTCCCTGGGACTGAATGCCAGGCCTGAAGGGATCCTTGAGATGCTGGCAACAGGCCAATTTCAAGGTCCTCCCATGTGGGGACTCTTATGCCTTAAGATGCGGGAGGGTCCAGGAATCTGTTTCCTAACAAGCTTGCCAGGTGGTTTGAGGCAGGCAGTTTGGGAACCACAGGTTCCCCAGTTCAGAAACTCCTTCCTGAGATGCCTGGACCTTATGACCACTGACAGCTGCACTGCATGCATTGTATCATACCTACTTGTTTCTGGCTCCTTGACTGGTGATTCTGGTTTATTATCACCATGGTCCAGGACATGAGAAACCCTCCTTCTCTCCATACACATGAGCATCCTCTATCTACTGCATCATAATCTATTCATATGGTGAAACATTCACTGCTAATGTGATGGGGTTAGGAATGGGGTCATAGGATATAACTGGGTCATGAGAAGGGCCCCCCCCCCATGATGGTGGTAGTGGCTTTGTCAGAAGAGATACCACAGAGCTCGCTCTCTCTTCCAGAAGCCCCATCCTAGCTGTGAAGGCAGAGCAGGAAGGTTGCTGCCTTCAAGCCAGGAAGAACTCTGACTACCCTGACTGCCTGGAACACTATGTTGAAGTTCAGCCTCCTGAACTGTGAAAAAGGAATGTCTGCTGGTAAACCCCTCTCAGCCTTTGGTATTTTTTTGTAATGGCCATTTGAGCTGAGAAAAACATTTCCCTGTCCCAACAAGGCCTGTCCTCCCAGAGCTTCAGTACTCAGTTCTCATGTGCCCTTCTCAGGGATGTCAGCCATCATCCCAGCCAGCCTTCAAGAATACTTGTCGCACACAGTTGTCCATGCCAGATGCTACTGTCCCCTATATACCAGAGGCTTCTTGAAAGCAGCACTACACCTGAGCCTCACTGTGTCTCTGGCTGCTAACTTGTGCTAGGTGCACAAAAGGTATTGAGCAAATGTCAGATGGATAAGTGAAAGAAAAAGTCCCCACTGGGAAGGATGGGACTTTACAAAACTACTAACTCCAAAGGTTTTGGTTTAGCTACTCAGGCCATGTGAGAAAGGCAGTCTATGGAAGAGCTGGGGCTAGTACTAGGTATCCCGACTAACCCCAACATATAACCAGATGCACACCAAGATTTCCCACTCCTGCCCCTCTTCCTTTTCCCCCAAAATATTACTGATCATGGATGGTGATAAGAGCCACAAGTTAGCAGCTACTAGCTCTGATCCTGGAAATTCAGAGGTAAAACAGCTGTCAGATACAAGAAAGGGAGCAGAGCAGGGTGGGGGAGCAAAGAGAACACAGAGAGAGGTGCAGTCAGCAACTTGACAACTGGTCACCTTCACTCAACAGCTACTGTTTTCCTTTACACCTAACTATACCTTATACCTCACAACACACCCAGTGTCCACAGGGCTATCCCATCCCACAGGGGCTGGATTCTGCAAAAACCCAAGGAGAACAGAAGTGTAGTTCTTACCTGCTCAGGGCTGGCTTGCTATGGTCGCCAGGCTGCCAGGCAGGGATCCCACTGGAACAGCACAGGACCTACCCTGGGGATTTTAGCTCCATGCCTTTCATGCTGCTCAACCTGATGGACAAGGTCTGCCAGGCAGGCATCTGTTTCTATAGGGGACTTTTCATGTCATAATCCTAATCACAGGGAAATGCCTAGGATTAGGAAAACATTTTAATACTCTCCCTCTTATCCTACCAGCTGCTTAGTGTGAGGCTGCTGGCAATCTGAGGAGAGGGTGTCTGACCTTCAGCTGACTGTCAACAGTCATTGTCAATGTGGCCACATCAGCTTCTTCACCTACAAATAAGATTTTGGAGAATGGTGAAGACTAAAGGCACTTTTGGATCTTGAGAGAAGACAGAAAATGTTTAGTACTATATTGATATGAGAAACTATAAAAAACGGTATCAGTGTGAGTGACATACTAGGAGATCAGTTAAAAATACTATAAATATTTCAAGGTAAGTAAAAAAGATTAATTCTGAACAAAATTCAACACAGTGCCAAGAAGTCTTTCTTAACATGATAAAAAAATATCTTTCTCAAACCCAACAAGTAACATGTTTAAAATGGTACAACTCCAGGACAATCCCATAAAAAATAGGGATGGAATAAGAATGATTTATATCACTTTTACCTGCAACCATCAATGGATTACATTATTAAATTATTGTTTTAGGTATTATTATTAAAAAGGATTTTGCAGATCTTGACCAAAGCACCAAAACCTATAGTTTTCATCAAGCATGGTCAATAAATAAATAAAATAAAGTTTATAAAAACAAACAAATTCCCACCTGCACACATGTAGCCATGTGGGTGTGGAGAAACTCTCAGTCCTACATTATCATGCGTTAAAATCATTGCGTGATCTGTGCAATGTTTCCCTGCTCTTCATTTTGTGACAACCTGATTCCTCAAAAGTAAATGATGCCCTCAAAGTCAAGTAAAAGTGAAGTTATATTTAAGTAATAAAGTGAAAATTTTAGGTTTGTTGGAGGGCAGCTTGTCTTCAGCAGAAGCTGGGTGTGTATGTTTTATATAACACATTAAAAAAATACTTGGAGCCATGTGTTAGTGGATTATGCCTGTATCCCTAGCTACGCAGGAGAAAATGGAGGTTAAGAGCCAGCCTGAGCAGACAAATACAAGAGACTCTTATGTCCAGTCAACCAGTAAAAGCTGAAAATGGAGGTGTGGCTCAAGTGGTAGGGTGTCAGCAATGAGCAAGGACATGGAGCCCTCAGTTCAAGTCCCAGTACAAGCACAAACAAGCATGAAAAAAGGGGAAAAAACACACTATCATGTATACAACCTCTTTCAGCTGGTTTTTTCCCTTACCTCTGACTTCTCTGCTTTCCCCATCTGTCCTCAGGGCTCTGACTCCAGCTCCCAATGTGCAGATTCCTAGAGGGACATTGTGTAATTACAGGATGTTTGAGCCACCATCCCTGTATGCTGAAGGCTCCTACTCTGGCTCCTTCTCAGTGGGGCCTCCAGGCCTTGGGTTACTCAATAGATGCTTACAACTGAATATTTCTATGTGTTTGGGTACATTGATATATTAGGAACATAAATGGTCATCTTCCTCCACTCCATAAACAGTGTCATCCAACACCCAAGCCACACTGAAGACTCCCTTCTTCAGCCTCTATAGACAGTGAGTGATGTTGACCCTTTCAGTTAGGAGCTCCTGCTTCAGCTCAGAGATCAGTTTCAGATCCTCCACAGACTTCAGAATGCCCTGTCCTGATGACCCTAGCCTTTCTGTTTCATGTGTGGTGCTGGGCTGGAACCACTCTCACACATCCTAAGCAAACATTGTCATCAAGTTACATCTCTATCCTCCCAACTCCCACACCACCATTTCCTAAAACTTCAGGCTTGTCATGTCTTCCTAGCTCATAGTCATGGCCACTGAAATGCCTTCTCCACTTAAACTCACAACATTGAAACATTAGTCTGCAGTCCCTAATTCCTACCCTTTCTACACCAAGTTCACCCCATTCTCATCAGCTGCTTGCAGTTCCATACCTGGAGATAGTGTGGGTCTGGTTCCAGGCTACAGCAATAAAGCAAGTGTCAAAGTAAGGTAAGTCACACAATCTTCCTGGCTTCCCAGTACACATAAACATTTTGTATGTGCTCTCCGTAAGCCTATTAAGTCTGCAATAGCTTTATGTCTAAAAGTGTGCAGACCTTCATACTGCACCGCTAAAGAATGCAGCAATCATTAGGAAGCTGTGTTTTGCTGCTTCAATGTGGTCTGCTACTGACTGAGTGGACGTAGCAATTTCTTAAGACAACAGTAAAGTTCGTTGCATCAATTGGATTCCTTTCACAAAAACATTCTCTATAGCATAAGTGCAGTTCTGTAAGTGAAATCAGGGCACTAAAGGTTTATACCTGTAATCCTAGCTACTTAGGAGGGTGAGATCTGAAATACTGTGGTTTGAAATTAGCCTGGGAAGACAAATCTTAATAAATGAATTTATTGGTTCATTCATTCATTCATTCATTCATTGATAAGAAGAAACTCACCTGTTGAAGTTTTAACAGGAAACTACAGCAATGCAACCACAACTTTGGGCTCCACTTTGAATTCTAGTTCTCTTGATATTTCCACTACATCTGCAGTGACTTTTCTTCCTCCTCCTCTTGGTGACACTGGGGTTTAAACTGAGGACTTTGTGCTTGCTAGACAAGTTCTCTGCAGACTCCAATCCATGGAGTGACTTCTACTAAGTCTTGAACCCTTTAGAGTCATCCACAAAGGGGGTGGGGAAATAAATTGCTTCCTAAATCTTGCCTAGGTTGTTACTTGGACCTACTCCCATGAATGTTCTTCATGGTATTGAGATGAAGGATCCTTTCAAGAGGTTTTCAATTTCCTCTGCCCGGGTAAATCAGAGGAATCACTATCTTTGGCAGCTGTAGCCATATGAAATGTGTTCTTAGGCAACAAGGCTTGAAAGATAAGTTAGTTCCTAATTCATAATTCATGGGATGTTGAATAGAAGCAACATTCATTTTGCACACTTCCATGAGAGCTCTTGGGCATCCAGTTGCATCAACAAGAGACCATCTTTGGAAATCTTTTGAGGTGTAGTCTCAACAGTGGGCTTGAAATAGTAAAGCATACTATAGATAGATGTGGTACTATCCAGGCTTTGGTGATCCACAGACAGAACATCGGCAGATTAGGCTGAGGGTCTTTCTTAAGGGCTGTGGGATTGTCAGGCTGCTCAATGAGCCTTGATTTCAACTTAAATTATCAGATTGCATTTACCCTTAATAAAAGAGTCTCTGTCCTCTGAAGGTCTAAGCCAAACATTGATCCCTCTTCTCTAGCTATGAAAGCAGCCACATCTGATCTTCTTTCCCAGATGAATACACACACACACACACACACACACACACACACACACACACGCACGCACGCACGCACGCACGCACGCACGCACGCGTGCGCATAGGCGCACTTTGGGTGTGTGCAATTATACCACATCTTCTTTACCCATTCGTTAGTTGATGAGCAGCTAGGCTGATTTTGTAACTTTGCTGTCATGGATAATGCTGCTATAAACATGGCTGCTCAGGTATTTCTATTGTATGCCGACTCTGCTTAGATCAGGTGTATCCCCAAGAGTGGTATAGCTAGACTTCCATTTACTCTTTTAAGGAACTGTTTTACTGATTTCAACAGTAGCTAGTTTACATTTTTACCAACTGTGTAGTGGGTTCCTTTCCCCCTGCATCCTCCTCCTCATTTGCTAATTTTTGTTTCCTCCATGATAGCCAATTCTGACTGGGGTGAGCTGGAATCTCAGCATTAATTTTTTTTTCATTTCCCTGATGATAAAAAGGCTCAACATTTTAAAATGTATTTATTGGCTTTTTATACATTTTTTGAGAAGTGTCTGTTCAGTTCATTTGCCCATTTATTAATTGGATTGTTTGTTCTTCAGATGTTGAGTTTTTGAATTCTTCATATATTCTGGTATTAATCCTTGAGTATAATTTAACTCTGTAGTCTGAATTTGTCTGGATGATCTGTCCACTGATGAAATGGGGATGTAAAAGTCCCTGACTACTATGGTATTGGAGCATCTCTCTCTTTCTGTTGGCCAATTAAATCTGCCTTTAATATCTGTGTGCTCTAATATTGGGTACATATTTAAAACTATTTTCTTTTTTTTTTTTTGTCAGTCATGGAGCCTGAACTCCGGGCCTAGGCACTGTTCCTCAGCTCTTCAGCTCAAGGCTAGTGCTCTACCACTTTAGCCACAGCACCATTTCCAGCTTTTTTCTGCTTATGTGTTGCTGAGGAATCGAACCCAGGGCCTCATACATTCGAGGCAAGCACTCTGCCACTGAGCTAACTTCCCAGACCTCTTCTCTACTCTTATTGCTTTTGTTTGAAGTATACTGTAAACAGGGCTATTCTTGCTTTCTTTTGTACTCTATATGCAAGAATAACTTATCTTGTATCTTAAGCCAATGTGTGTTCTTAGAGTTGAAGTCAGTTTCTTGTAAGCAACACATAGGTCTTTTTCTTTTCTTTTCTTTAAAAATATTCAGTTAGGGGCTGGGAAGGTGGCTCAGTGGTAGAGTGCTTGCCTTGCATGCATGAGGCCCTGGGTTCGATTCCTCAGCACCACATAACCAAAAAGAAAAAAAGCCGGAAGTGGCACTGTGGCTCAAGTGGTAGAGCGCTAGCGTTGAGCTGAAGAGCTGAGGGACAGCGCCCAGGCTCAGAATTCAGGCCCCACGACCGGACCCAAAAAACAAAATAAAAATATTCAGTTACCTGGTGTCTATTGTAGAATTTACCCTGTTGATATTCAAGGTAATGCTAAGGTCTACTACAGCCATTAAGTCATTTGTTTTCTAGTTTTATATCTCTTCTTTTTTTCCCCCTTCTCCTACAGACCTTTCTTTTGTGGTTAAGCTATTTACTTTTTTGATTCCTTATTTACTCTTTTTAATTTGTGTGTTATAGATTTTTGCTTGGTGATGATCATGGCAATTACAAAAACATATTACAGAAACCACTTTGAAATAATAGCAATTTAATATGATCATAAAAATAGGAATAAAAACAGAAAATAAGAGAAGGTATATTAACAAGAAACCTCTTCACTTACCTTCCATTCCTCCTCAGTTTGAATTTTTGATGTCCCATTTTACATCTTTCCATAATGGCTGTCAATATATTAATAGACTTAATTTTCAAATCATACTATTCTTAATTCATACCTGGAATATTGTAATATTCTTAAGTTTTGTTTTTGTCAGTCATGGGACTTAAACTCAGGGCCTCTGAGCTTGTCTGCTTAAGGCTAGTTAGTGCTCTACCACTACAATAGCTCCACTTCTGGTTTTCTAGTGCTTAATTGGAGAAGAGTCTCACAGACTTTCCTGCTGGGGCTAGCTTTGAACTCATTCTCCGATCTCACCTCCTGAGTAGTAGGATTATAGGCATGAGCCATCAGTGCCCAGCTGAAGTTTGTATAATTATTCTTACCAGTTAACTTTATACTTTCCTGTGTGTTTTTCTTAACATCTTTTAGTCTGTAGAAAACCTTTTGCATTTTTTTTTTCTCTGTCAGTTGTGGGGCTTAAACTCAGAGCCTGGGCGCCGTCCCTGAGCTCTTTTGCTCAAGGCTAGTTCTCTCCCACTTTGAGCTACAGCTCAACTTCCGGTTTTTGAGTGGTTAATTGGAGAAATGAGTCTCACAGACTTTCCTGCCTGGGCTGGCTTTGAACAGCAATCCTCAGATCTCAGCCTCCTTAGAAGCTAGGATTACATGTGTGAGCCACTGGTGCCCAACTATTCATTTTCTTAATCTGGCTTCCTGCCTGTTTTCCCTTAATTTCTAAAGTGACTGCTTGTTTTCTCCAGGCCTGCAATCAGTTTCATTCATTATTTCAGTACTGAGTTAAGTGTCCAGGTCCATATTTATAGGAAGTCAGCTGCTGGTGTGTTGCCACTGTGTAAGTACTAGAGGGCAATTCAAACCCAGACTGATCCCAAATCTGTTGGTATATTGTTTGGTATATTGTTAGGAGAGTATGTAGCAAGATTAGTCTTCCATCCCAAGCCTCTTCCTGTGGAAGGGGGAGGCCCAAATGCCTCTTCTAGTTATTAGCTTGTGGTATTCTGCCCAACTCTGGGCAGTCACTATGGATAGAACAGAGGCAGTTCTATGTGGCACCTGTTGACAATGATGCCATCTGTTGCCAACTTTGCCCACAGTCTGCCCCAAACAGCAAAATATGAAGGAAGTCTACAACTGAGATGGACTTGTGATCCAAGTCCTCTGCAATCATCCAGTGTGATGGTCTCTGCAATATTAAACATCAGGACTGGGGCTACCTATCTTCCTCTGGCACTGGGGCAGTTCCTGAGGCTCTGTATGCAGGTAGGCCTGGGGGGAGGGTTGTAGGATTTGATTTCAGTAGCCCAGCACTTTAGTTCCTCAGGTGGATTTGTGCCTATGACCCTGTTCTGTCCACAACAAACAGGGTCTTATGAAATACTATACTGTCCAAAGTTGGGGTAGGGTGATGGTAGTCCTTTTGTTTTAGCTGGGGCATGTTTGAATCACACAGCTATAGGGACTAACAGTTTCAGTAGTCCATAATGCAGTTGACAATAATGTAGGCCAACACAGGTCCATTCCATTGTGATGCATGTCTATCAGGTGCTGGGGCAGTTTTGGAGTTCCATCTGTGAGCACTCACCAGTGATAGTGTTTGAGGTTTGGGGTGGCAAGATACCCCACAACCAAGGATGAAACTGAGCTGGGCTAAGCTGAGCCATCCCTGTACAGTCTGTACAGTCTTGTGAGAAGGGTGGTGTGTCTGGGATCTACTCCAGAGTGGGCAACTATGTAGGCAAAACTTGAGTCTGCTCCTCTGGCACACAGACCCCCACCACATGTTGCAGCAGTTAAGAGGATCTTTCTGAGTGGTGGCTGGTGTATGTATCCTTCTGTTTCTACCAAGGATGGAATCTCATAGCAGTGGGCCTGGCATTGAGTTCTGAGACAAAGCGCTGTATTAGCTTTGTGCTTTGTTCCTCAGCAAGTAGTCTTGCTCCCTACTCTGCCTCCTGACATTATGAGGGGTGAAGGCCCTCTGACCAGTGGTAGTTTCAGTGGCTTTGTTCAATGGGCAATGATGCAATGTAAAGGCTTATAGGGCTCTGCCTAGCACTGGATTTCACTGTGGCAGGCCTGCCATTGAATTACAGGCCCTAAATCCCAGACATAATAGGAATTAAGAAGAGGCTCCCTCCCCCAACTTCATGTTGGGTTGCTTAGAGTTGGGAATTTATGCTGGTATAAGCATCTTTCCTCCTTCCCTCCCCTTCTCCCTCTCTCCCTTGAATAGGTAGTTTAGTAATACTAAAAGCAGGTATAATGGTCTTTTATCTGATTTTCTTAACTTTGATACAGGTAGTTTAATGTGTCAACAGCTGTTCAACCTGGTTTGCCATAGGAAGGTGGTGACTGGAGGATCCATCTTGCTCTGCTCTCCACTTCTGATTGTTGGAAGGATGACTAAGATTCCAGGGGAGTGGATAATGAAAAAAGGTTTGGGGGCATGGTGGTGAATACCTGTAATCCTACTACTTAGAATGACGAGGTAGGAAAATAATGAGTCCAAGGCCAGTCTATGGTAAGTAGCAAGGCAACAATCACCTTATGAAACCTAAAAAACCCAGATGCGTGGATCCAAAAAACAATGTACCTATAAACAATGGTACCTATAAACAATGGAATTTTACATTAGAAAGAATATTATATCATTTGCAGGGTAATAGATGGACATAGAACAAATCGTTAAAAGAGTAGGCCAAGTTCAGAGAGAGAGAGAAACGGCATGTATTTTCTCTCAGATGTGGAAGCTAGATCTAGAATACACTGGGACATGAGAAATTATAAGGGACTCTAGACATTTATACATAGTGAGACCAAAGGAGGATACTCTTAGGAGAGAAGTGCAAAGGCATAATGCCTATGTGCCTCTGATCATATAATATTTATTGAAATGAACTCCAGGAAATTAGAACAAGAGGTTTTTTCTTTGTTGCTATTTTTGCTTTTCTTTTTTTCATTTATGTCTTTGGGAGGAAAAAGGGGGGGGCCACAGAAATGGAGGGACAAAGGTTGAACAAATGCAACAGTGGTACTCACCTAAGACATTAGACTGAAAATGAACTATATGACTTTTAGATGGGGATAAGAGGGGAAAACTGGGAGGAAGTGAGGGAAGGGATGACATTGTCCAAAAGCAAATGTACTCTTTACCTGAATTATGTAATTGTAACTCCTCTGTACATCACCCTTATAACAAAAGTAAATAAATAAAAAAGGAACCTAAAAACAAAAACAAAAAAAGCTCAAAACGAAAATGGAGAAATCAGAATGCACTCCAATATCTGATTTGGAAGGGGTGGTTGTATCTAAAAAGAAAAATCAGCTTACCTTGGAGTGCTGACACCTGGAGGAGTCTGGCTTTTATTTGCCAGGGTTTCAGAAAATTTGCCAGTACTTTAGAAAAACTTACTTTCTTGTTGCCCTGAAATTAATGATAATGAAAACAACTTCAACCAAAAATTTAAAGTCATTTACACACAGTAAATTAAGAAAAGAAAGACTAGGAACTTCACAATATCCTTATGGGAAAAGGTGGAAAACTAGAAGTAGTAGATCAGAAAGTATAAAATTGGCCATTGTTCTCATAACCTTTGAAAAAATTCTACAACTGTTACTCATAAAATGATTAAAAGTCATGCACCAGTGGCTCATGCCTGAAATCTTAGTACTCAGAGGAAGCTGAGATCTGAGAGTTAGAGTTTGAAGCTAGGCCAGGCAGGAAAATTAACTTTTTCTCCAATTAAACACCAAAAAAGGTGAAGTGGGGCTGTGGCTCAAGTGGTAGAGCACTAGCCTTGAGCACAAGATATCAGGGACAGCACCCAGACTCCTCAGTTCAAGCTTCAGGACTGTTACGTGCATGCATACTCGTAGACACCCTCCACCCCCACCCCCCCACAAATATACCCATATGATTACCAAAAGGCCAAGGATTCTGGATATATCTAAGGTAAGAAGGGCATGGGCTTCAAAGATCATCTAGGACTGTGACTGTAGCTTGAGGGTCTTTGTTTTTTAAATAAACTCAGATGGCTCACTGACTCACTTGTAATTGCAATACTATATTCTTGGAAAGTATAAAAGACAACAGGCAGCTGGTGCTTGTGGCTCATGCCTGTAATCCCAGATACTCAGGATGTTGAAGTCTGGAGGATAATGGTTCAAAATCAGAAGAGTACATTAGACTTCATCCCCAAAATAACCAAGAAGTATGGCTGGAAGATTAGCTCAGATAATACAATGCTACAGGGATGAGGTCCCTCTAGAAAGACAAAAAAATCAAAACCAAACAACAACAACAAAAAATACAGGACTGCAAATGTTATGTGTTAACAAATTATAGAGTGAGATGTTGGGCATCTACTGATTCATATATATATATATTCAGTTTATCATGCCTTTGGCTTGGAAACCCCTTGTTACTACATGCTTGTTTTGCTTACATAGAACATAGATCATGGCATTAAAATACAATAAAAAGGCTTTAATGCTTTAGCCAATAAATTACTTTTCTCTTTTCATTTTTACATTTCTCTTTTCATTTCTATTCAGTCTTAAGGGCAGTAAATTTTGTCAGTTTTCTTAGAATTCTACGCTATGCTTCCACACAGGGCACAGACATATAGTGATGACCAGTGTCTTGTTCTCCAACATGTAATGAGACATATCATTTCATTTAATATCTGAGATTCTTTGTGTGAGACAAATAAAGGACTTGCTGCATCTATCTCACTACTTTAAATTCACACCTCATGTGTTACCTACAGAAAGAAGGTTGCTTAAAATTATTTTTTTAATTTAGTAAAATAACTTAAAAAATTTGCTCCTGAATGGAAAGACTTGGAAAAAATTAAATTAAGTGAAAGTAGGCCCAAAGAAACATAGGTCCTTATTTGCAATAACTAGTATATATCTGGGACAAGCAGAAAAGGTCAAAAAGCTATGTACATACGATGATGTTAAGCGAAATGAACCCCAAGATAGGGACACAAGTGGTTTTTTCTTGCTTGCTATTGTTCCTAATGTATTTATAATGTACCATGTGATTTTTTTTTTGTTTCTTTGTATGTTCCTCCCCCACGGTATAACCCTGTTTCCACTGTATTTGATGTCAGTGCCCTGCATCTTGTATATACATTTCTCTAGCTTGGGGAGGGGAAGGGAAAAAACAAAATATCTAAATAGGGATACAGGTTGACCCATGATAACAATGAGATGTACAAGACACTATGTTGAAAAACAAACTTTAAAATTTAGGCAGGGAAGGGGGGAGGAGTGTAGCTGTGGAAGTGGGAGGGAAGGGAAGGTAGGGGAAAAACAAAGGAAGAGGTGACAATGCTTGATAGGAAATGTACTCATTACCTTGCGCATGTAACTGTAACCCCTCTGTACAGTATTTTTACAATAAAAATGTCTTTAAAAATATAAATTAAAAAATTGCTCCTGTACTCTATTTGTGCTAAACCCATATACAAGTTAGTTCTAAAGGGAATCAAGTTCAGAAACCCAAGAAATCCAAAGAAGAAAAACACACAGTAACACAAACCATTCACCAGCGACAAAGGAATCAGCAAACTGTTGGAAAACAGAGAGCTTGTAATAATGAAAAAAGGACAGTTTTGTAATCAATCACTTGTTTTCTTTGAAAAACACATAACCACATTAACTTTTTGCTTTATACATCCATCTAGAAACTATAAAACAGTACCACATTGTGCATTTAGCCTACTTATCAAGAAGGGAACTCCACATGTCGTAAGAATTCTACCCATATTAAAAAGGAAGGAGACAGCAAATAGCATAGTCACAGGTACAACATAAGTCCAAGCAAAATGATCAATTCTTTGACGTCACCTTTTCCATTTATCAGAGTGGAGAGTAAGAAAGCCAGGGGAAAAAAGAGGGAAAGAATCACCCACAGAGGACTAAACACAATCCATAGTTACTTTCCACAACTATTGTGCAGGGTTTCATAGAATAGTATTATTTGACCAACACACTGTGAATGGGGGTATGGGTGTGAAGGAAACTTGAGTAGAAGGAGAGAATGGTTTCACCCTATTCCCTTCTAAATACTCGTCAATGATACAAGCTTCTGTGCTAATCCAAAAAATGGCAAGAAATTAATATTCACAATGTGATCAAGCTTAAAGAGATTTGTTCTTTTTGCAGTTGAAATGTGTTTCACAACAGTACCTTACAGTTCAAAAGAATTACAATTTTAGGAGCAATTACTCCTTAACAGATTTCCCCACAATCCTTTTCCCTACTCTTAACATGGTGGCTCTGCTATGGACAATCTGTAAATTACTGAGTGGGAATTCAGAGATAAATATTAAGGGACAGAGAGATGGAATTCTTGCTCTTTCTGTAAGTCCACATCTTTCTAATAGTACTGAGGGCTGTAATCGTGATTTCTGGTGGTAGACAGGAAAGGAATTAAGTATTCAGCCAAGTAACTGGGTTGAAGGTGGGTAAGATGACACTGCAATTAGCACACATACTGAATTCAAGGCAAACAATAGGTTATTTTTGATTGTCCTTCTTAAGTGGATGGCACCATACAGAAAACTGAAGAAGGTAGCACTGATTTGATAAAAATAAGCCAAAGTGGGCTGGGAAGGTGGCTCAGTAGTAGCGCACTTGCCTTGCATGCCTGAGGCCCTGGGTTTGATTCCTCAGCACCACATAAGCAAAAAAGAAAAAAGCCAGAAGTGGCACTATGGCTCAAGTGGTAGAGCGCTAGCCTTGAGCTGAAGAGCTGAGGGACAGTGCCCAGGCCCAGAGTTCAGGCCCCACGACTGGACCCCCCCCCCCCAAAAAAAAATAAGCCAAAGGTTGCTACAAGGAAACATACTTCAGCTGAAAATTAGTACAGTGATTCTCCTTGCTTCAGGGAAAACTCTCACTTCCTCTTACACCTTTATGAAGAAAATATATTCTAGATTATTTCAGAGCAACAACTCGGTATCAAGAGTCTGACACTTCATCATGAGTAATGCCAATGAGTGGGCCTTTCTCCATTGCCAGACAAGCTTATATATACTACCTTTAGCTCTCCCAGAACTGAGATTCTTCAATTTTCTAAAATTTAATGAGTCCAATTAATGTTGGTTAGACTGTTGATACATAATAATTAAGAACACAAAACTTCTTATGCTAGTAATATAATCAACTCTAACCCACATAGCATGTGCTCTCAAACTGCATAGACTTAAAAAATTACAATGCAGAAAGTTGGGACATTTTATTTAGTATCAAGGCTGATATTGGAAAGGTATGTATATTACATACCTTCTATGTACATACATATGTACATAAGCAATATAGAAAGGTATGTATGTTATAGTAATTTAGAAAACTACTGTCCATTTTTTAGCAAATGACAGGCAAAAAGAAGAGAAAGAAGAGGAGGGGGAAGAGGAGGAGGAAGAGGTGGAAGAAGAGGAGGAGGGGAGGAGGAAGAAGAAAGGGAAAGAAGGAAGGGAGAGAAGGAGGGAGAGAGGGAGGGAGGGAGGAAAAGAAAAAAATGAATCAAGTAGATGTGATTCATTTTCCTTTAACTAACTTTTCCAAATGTTCTACCAGAAATTCTATTTTGACCTGAATAATATTGGTCTCTGTAATGACACTGGTTTGTTACATTTGAGAAAAGTATGGTGATTTTTGTGGCTAAGAAAACTAAAAATTCAACATTTTTTTAAATCTAAGAAGCCATCTTAATTAAAAAAAAAAAACCTAAGTGTTATGTAGTAAGTACAGACTTTTTTGAGCTAGGTAAATTTTATGCAAACTATTAAAAGAATAACTTGATATATGATTAGAAAATAAAAGTGTAATCACTTCAGAGAATCCTAAGCTTCTGAATAAAATGTCACGGATATATATATATATATATCTTCTTTTTCTTAGAATGTAAGGTAAAATAGTGAGGGAACAGTAAGAACATCTACCACGGCAGCTCTTTCTCCACAACATAATCAGGGAGAGAGGTCTGGAGAGGCATCACCAACATGTCACTGAGCTCACACACTTTTCAAATGGCCCTGCATCTACTGCCAAGGTCCAACGTCTTCCACTCTTCTCTGTTATATCCAAAATTATTTTTTTACTCTTCAACCATATGTCTGCTAATTTGCTGTGTGTTCTTACCTTAGTTCACCTGTTCAGAAACGAATGAGAAGCTTTTTCTGGTCAATGTACTTGATCTAATGATGGTAGAAAGCTAGCATATGTGAACAAATCCAGTAAGAGCTCAGTTAAAATAGCAGAAAAGCATTTTGAGTCATGGATCCTGGCCACAATTTTCCTTCTTTAACAGTTAGTATAGGTTACTATTGACTGCTAGTTTCTGAGTCTGAAGTGAAGCCGTTTGCCTAAGGAGTCTAATGACAGGCAGCCTTAAGTGAGAGTGCTTAAAATAGTGCCTACCAAATGAAACATCGTTGTTTTCTAATTTCTCTGCATACACAAGTGCTTTCATACTTACATAAAGCTAAAAAGTGAATTTTATTCTTTTGTTTAGAGTTTTTCTCCTCATTCCTCTGGGGGATATTTTAACTGGTATTAAAAATGGAGTGGTTCTCAAATAAAAACACTAGAATTTCTATATCAGATCATATTTTACACCTTTGATTAAACTAAGAATGAAGCTATCAGGAGTTTTAGTATATACGAGTCTCCAATAAAATTTTAGGCAGGATATTACATTCACAAGTACTAGAGCACAGAAAAGGTGGAAAAGGTGCATTACTTTTTTTTATGAGGGAAAGAATGTAAACATGTATTACTTTGTCTTCCAAATACTTTTGGTGAGGGATGTCCTTTTTCTCATTACAGTTCTAAGAGGAAAGAAATGGATGTTTAAGTAGGTATTTGAGACTTTGTCTCAAATACAGCCTATACACCAACAGGACAAACATACCAGAAAAAGAAAAAAAATGTATTTTTTATCAGTGTATTACCTATGAAAAAAGAAGACTGATGGGGCCTAGAGGAGAAAGAACTATCCATTTGATACACTGAAGTAAAAACCAGGAGTTGAAATACCAGCATTTAATGTAAGATTTTCTCTGTGCCATCATCTAGATTCACTAACAGAGAATGGAGCTGACAATTCAAGTGGCTCTAGATACAGAGTACCAGCAATTTTGTCTAAGAAATGACTGACCACTGGTCTCCTACATATACTAATAATTACTGCTATTGCTTGATAGACTAGTAATAGTTCCCTCAAAGTTTTAAAGTATAAAAAAAACAGGTTAGGGAAAAATTCTAAAGTAGAAATAATATAGCCTTTTATCTACTAAAGGTCTCAGTATATTGTCACCACTGATTATTAGGCAGGATTTATTTAAAATTAAGAAAAAGTAAACATTTCCCTTCTGTCTTAAGAAAGGGATTGCTTGGCAAAACAAATGATAGCCATAGAAGCCACAAAGTTGTATGATTTTTCAGGAAAAAGAAAATTTCAGTTCATACAGGGAACAAATTTTGGAAGCTTAACAGAATAAAAATGTAAGAAACCCCTTTTAAAAAATTTGCCAGTTAACTGATAGAAATTTATCAATAGCAGGGAGTGAAGTTTTATGATACAGAGAAGAAGGTCTGATAACAAAAACCTAAGTTGAAGAGTAGTAAGCATGATGTTAACAAAGAGGAACTGTTAACAGCTGCCTTTCTACTTGGTTGTTTCTTGGTCTAAAAATAAATGTAAATGTCATAAAATTTTACTTTCATGAATCTACTGATGTTTGACTTTGGAACTTCATCTGGGTCTTGAGTGGGCATTAAAAGACTACTTTTTCCTAATAGTTTTATATTAATTTTGGTAGATTTTATATATATATATATATATATATATATATATATATGTGTATATTTTTTCAGTGCTTGAGGCTGTACCTAGGGCCTTAATTTTCTTGGCAAGTATTTCCACTACTGAACTACACCCCAACCATGAAATGCTAAATTTAATGGACATCTTAGGAGGAAAAGGAATGAGAAAAGCAAGTGAGAATTGGTATTGTATACAGACCATATTAGTCTGATATATGAATATATATATATATTTTTATGTATGACCAGGTTTAGATTGCAACATTTTAGCTCAGGTTTCTACCATGGCAGGGCAGAAAAACTCAGTGGTTATTTCTTAAAACTGCTGGCAGAAACTGCTAACAAGGTCTTTTGTAGCAATATGTAGCAATATAATATGGAGGACACACTTGTTATACACAACAGTATATGGTTCCCCACAATGGACTTTTAAAAATTGATCAAATTCTGGCTTAAGTGGGTAAGAGCAGAGGAAAAAATACCTAGTATTGGTGTGAAGAACCTCCAAAATAGCTGTCTTTCAACTCAGTTAGTATTGTATTACAATTCCCCTACATGCTGGAGCATAGTAAGGCATAATTTTAGTTGTTATGGCTGGGATGTGGGCAAACATAGTCCACATCTACTTCTAAAAAACTAAGTACCAGAACCTCTTACATGAATTTCAACTAGTAGGAGTATAGAAGCGTGTGGGATGCTTTATTATGAGAGATGCTCAGGACTCTAAAGCAGCAGCAACTTAAAATTTAGTAATAAAACTTTGGCTTAAAATTAGAAAGAGAAAAAGTCAAACTGGTGCAAGTTGTATCCTGAAAGAGGTATGTGGGACTCATAAATGCCATCCAACATTAGTTTCCCCCACCTTCTTTCACTGTTATCACTATCATTGCACAGGAGTTATATCATTCTTTTATGGTTAAGTTCATAAATAATGAGAAAACCATATGTAACAAATACATCATATTGCCCACCCCCCCAACAACCCTCCCCCAAATAAGAAAAGTTAAATCAAATTAAAAAGTAGCTTCATGAATGAAGGTACTGCTCTAAGTTGCACTTTTCCTGCAAGTGCAGCCAGTGCCTTTGTGCTGGGTATGAAGGAAAGGAAAGGAAAAAATTCTCCACATAAACTGACAAAAATTTAAAAACCAATGTCCGGTTTCAACCAGTCAAAACCGGCAAAGCAGAAGCTGAGAGACATCTCCATACTATCCCATCAGAGGGTCCTTTCAATGCCTGTTCTGTTCTTCATCTTGATAGATATCTGTGTCCTTGTGATTGTAAACAATCCATAAGATACTATGTTTTTGTTTCTTAAAACATCCTCTAATTGGCAAAATGAAGTATTTGTTTTAAAAATAGAAAATTAAGATTAAACCAGAAGAAAAGAAAAGAAACACAGTGAGCTTGTTTGGAGTCCATAGGATCCGATCTGGAAGAGCTCGGAAAATGTGTTATGTTTTTTTCTCCTGTTTTCAGCTGGAAAAAAGGTACTAGAGGTTGCGTTGGTCGAGGAAAGAATCGTAGAGTAGGAAAACCAGGATGTTAATCTAGACTTCAGAGAATTCAAGTGTTAGCTTCATCATCCGTGTCTTCTATCAATACTTTAGTGTCACGAGTCTTGGATCTAGTGGTAATAAGAGGAAAAAAAAGCACTTAGTTCATTACTAATATATAAACATACTCATAGAATTAGGTGCATTTCCAAACTTACCACCACTAAACATCCTAAACAGGCATTATTTACTGCACTTAGTGGCTCATGCTTATAATCCTAGCTACTCAGGAGGCTGAGATCTTTTTTTTTAAGGTAAAATTAAAATTAAAATGACATCAACAGAAGCAATTATCAAAATGCTTTAATATGAATGGGTTTTATCTACATGTAAATTACTCTAATTGTCACACTATTTCTGGGGTTCATACTCAATTTCAAGGTATCACTAGAAAAACTCTATGGGGAAGGTAACAAACACAAGTCAAGTTCAATCAAGTACCACGACTGACCAAAAAAAAAAAAATCTAAATTTGAGTACTAATTTTGACTGACCAAACCTTACTTTTTTTTTTTTTTTTTTTTGGGTTGCTCCCTTTTTTTTTGGTCAGTTGCAGGGCTTGAACTCTGGGCTTGGGAATTATCTCTGAGCTCTTCAGCTCAAGGCGAGTGCTCTACCGCTTGAGCAAGAGCACCACTTCCGGTTTTCTAGTGGTTTATTGGAGATAAGAGTCTCAAGGACTTTCCTGCCTGGGTTGGCTTAGAACAGTGATCCTCAGATCTCAGCCTCCTGAGTAGCAAGGATTACAGGCATGAGCCACTGGTGGCCGGCCAAACATCACTTTTGGAATGCCCATTTCCATATCTGTAAAGTAGGAATACCTATTTCATTTACTAATCCTTTCACCTCATGGAGAGTGTGCTTATCCATCAAGTGAGGAAATGGGTACAAAAAGCATCAATAAGGCATTAAACAAATATAAGGAATTATGATGAGGATAAGCAAAATACTACCTGAAGAAGCCTGAAAAACTAGGAGAGTTAGCAAATAGAATAATAAGCATATAATAAAATTATTAAATAAATCATGTTGGAGGAAATTTAAGCCAACAACATCTACCACTATATCCAACAATAAAATTCAGCAGGTGTTTCATATAGTTACAGACTCCATTATCACTATTAATTGGCCATTAGCACAAAATGGTCATATGTTGAAAGATGCCTAAAAGACATTCCTGAACTGGATAAAAAAATGAGATTAGGTAATGTTTACATATCCTGCAAGTTATGAACCTCATAAGATATAAGCAGTATTTCATGAGATAGGAATCATTATTCCTACTTGGCAGAGGGGGAAGTTGACATTCACAAAGTTAAAGATGTATGCTAAAGGTCACACAAATTATAAAGTTAGAGCTCAGAGTCAGATCTTGTCACATTAGATTCCTTTACTACCTTTGTTGCACCGAGCTTGCTCTACTCTAAATATCTTCCTTTGGCTGTAGTCTAGTTATCCAGTGTTTTTACTAAACACCTGAAATTGAACATAATTGCTTAAAAGCCTGCTAGTTTCTGAAATAGTGTGATTAGACTTCCCTCTGCTGGAAAATCATGAAGATTGCACTTTGAAAATCAGGAGCTAACAGATCACACATCATGTAAGACATTTTCTTTTAGCCTCTAGTGGTACTTATCTTGCGAAGTATACCCACCCACTCAGTGTTCTTCTACCCCAGCCTCTTTAAACATTACTTCCTTGGTATAAAACCCCTTTGATTTTCTTCCTATCAATTTTCTTTACCACTCTGCCTTTTATTTATGTGTTTATCTCTTGCAAGTTTCTTGCTCTCTGCTTTTATTTTTCTCTCCTTTCTTTTCAGAGAATGTCTAAATTCCTATCTAAACCTTTGGAATTTTTTTTAGTTGGTCATGGGGATTGAACTATGGGCCTAGGTGCTATCCTTGAGCTCTTTAGTTCAAGGTAAGCACTCTACCACTTGGCCAAAGCACCACTTGCCATTTTCTGGTGGTTTATTGGAGATAAGATTTTAACAGACTTTCCTGACCTGGCTGACTTTGAACTGCAATCCTCAATTCTCAGCCTCCTGAGTAGTTATGATTACAGGTATGAGCCACTGGTGCCTGGCTAGAAATTTTTATCCTATTAAGAAAGAGGAGCAGTGGTGGCTCATGCCTGTAATCCTAGCTACTCAGGAGGCTGAGATTTTTTTTTAAAGTAAATTGGTATTTTATTAAAATGACATCGACAGAAGCAATTATTAATATCAATGAGTTTTAGCTATCATGTAAATTACTCTAATTGTCACAGGCCTAATTCTCTTAGAATGTGTCTCCTGATGGTTTCCTGTGCATCTTTCTCAACTATACGTTACTGAGAAGTTCCTACAGAACTGAGGCTGTAGGGGCTGGGAAGGTGGCTCAGTGGTAGAGTGCTTGCCTTGCATGCCTGAGGCTCTGGGTTCAATTCCTCAGCACCACATAAGCAGAAAAAGCTGGAAGTGGTGCTGTGGCTCAAGTGGTAGAGTGCTAGCCTTGAACTGAAGAGCTCAGGGACAGCGCCCAGGCCCAGAGTTTAGGCCCCACAACTGACAAAAAGAGAAGAAAAGAAAAGAACTGAGGCTGTAGCTCAGTGATAAGAGTGCTTGCCTCACATGTGGAGGTACTGAGCTTGACCCCCAGCATTGCAACCCCCCCCTCGCCCTCTCCAATTCCTTTTATAAACTTTCTAAATGTAAGTTTTTTACTTCCACATTCAGCTTTGGGGACACTAAAGGGCTTGTATATTATGCCACTTCACCCCCCTACCCTCCAACTCCTTGTTTCCTTTACTCTTGGTGTTGGCTGTTTGATTTATATGAAAGCATAAGTAGACACTGTATTTTGTAACAATAATGATGTTTTCTTTCAAACTTCTCAGTTAACCACTTTTAGTCCCATATTGCTAATATTTGACAGTTATTTAAATAAGAGGCTGAGATCTGAGGATCACAGTTCTAAGCCAGCCTGAGCAGGAACATCCTTGATACTCTATTTTTTTTGGTTAGCCATGGGGCCTGAACTCTGGGCCTGGGCGCTGTCCCTCAGCTCTTCAGCTCAAGACTAGAGCTCTACCACTAGAGCTCTACCACAGCACCACTTCTAGTTTTCTGGTGGTTTATTAGACATTAAGTAGTTTCACAGCCTTTCCTACCCAGGCTGGCTTTGAACCACGATCCCCTTTATTGACCATCAGTTTGTTTTATCATCACTGAAAGCAATGGTATGTAAACACTCCTGCAAATATTCATTTGTGTAGAGATGTGCGTGCGTGCGTGTGTGTGTGTGTGTGTGTGTGCGTGCGTGCGTGCGTGCGTGTGTGTGTGTGTGTGTGTCTGTCCTGGTACTGGGGCTTAAACTCAGGGCCTGAGTGATGTCCCTTTAACTTTTTTTGCTGAAGGCTGACATTCTACCACGTGAGCCATAACATGTATTTCCTATATGTAGCATTTATTTATTTATTTTTTTTGGGAGGGGGGCGTGTCGGTCGTGGGGCTTGAACTCTGGGCCTGGGCGTTGTCTCTGAGCTCTTCATCTCAAGGCTAGTGTCCTACCACTTTTAGCCACCGCACTATTTCTGGTTTTCTGGTGGTTTATTGGACATAAGAGTTTCACCAACTTTCCTGCCCAAGCTGACTTTAAACCACAATCCTCAGATCTCAGCCTCTTGAGTAGCTAGGATTACAGGTGTGAGCCACCAGCGCCTGGCTCCTAGATACTCTTTCTTTTTTTTTTTTAAATTATATTTTATTTTATTTGTGAACATACTGTACAGAGGGGTTACAATTGCATGGGCAGGATAATGCGTACATTTCTTACCAAGCACTGCAGTCTCCTCCTTTGTTTACCCTTCACATCACTTCCCAGCCTCCCCCCTCCCCCCCCCAACTTTCTTTTTTTTTTTTTGGTCGGTCATGGGGCTTGAACTCTGGGCCTGGGTGCTGTCCCTCAGCTCTTCAGCTCAAGGCCAGCGCTCTACCACTTGAGCTACAGCGCCACTTCCCTCCTAGATACTCTTATCTTCACTTAATAACAGAAAAAGCCAGAAATGGAGCTGTCACTCAAGTGGTAAAGCACTAGCCTTGAGCAAAACGAGATCAGGCCCAGAGTTCAAACCCCAGGATGTACAAAACAAACAAACAACAAACAGAGCTTTTTTTTTCACCCTACCTTTAAAATGCCTCTTTATGTCTAATCTGAATGTTTACTGTCCCATAGTTCCAAATACTACAATCATTTCCAATTGGTCTCAGGCCTTCAGGCCTTCCCTCTCTTAATGTGTTTTTCACAGTGCGATTAAAACTATTTCCTGCCTACAAGATCAAGTTTGTATTTCTCAATCTTTGGTAATCATACTTTTATGTTTATCCAACTAACTTTTTCTCACTACTGCTCTAGTCACATGGTTTTCCTTTCTGCCCCTCATTTCCACCTCTATACTCTTTACTGGGCTTGTGGCCTAATTCCTTTAAAAATCTCCTCCTTTATTCCTACTGTTTAGGCTATCAATTGTTTAAAATTTCAAATGCACTTACCATATACTCTATATTTATTTTTAATTCTAGAAATACACAGTCACCATTGTTATATATTATATTACCTATAATAAGATGTTATAGGTATTTAATAATACTCAGTAATACTTATAATCTCTTTTTGTAAAGGAACTGGTATAATCTAATAATAAATTTAGTCCTGCTAATCATTCTTTGTGCAGAAACTATATTAATTTTAATTTCCAGAAGAGGGATAATAGAGAATTTAAGGGAATTGTCAAAGATTACATAGATGACAGGACTCTTAAAGTAGATAGCTTGAAGATTTTTAGTATAACATATTCAAAATAAATCATTCAACAAAATTTTTCCCCAGTTTACCTTTTAATGCCTAACTGGTAGGTAATGAGTTGAATGACATTTACTCTATGTACTCATTAAGGTGTAAATTGGATCATATGAAATTGCTGTTTATCACAATGTTTTTTGTAAGTGAATAATGGTGAAAAAAACAGCAAATTCATTTGGTTCAATCCAACAACTTCTTGGATTAAATGTTACTAAATGTCAAAGCCCTTACAGAATTGGAAACTATACATACTGAGAAGCAAGGCGAGGCCGGCGCAGGGATATGCTCTGGTTATACTTCCATGACCGATTCTTTTGGCGGTTTCGAACCCCATCTTCCTGGTCCATCATCTGCTCAAGAAGTGTCTGATCATCTGCATTCAGTGGAGCCACGGAGATGTCTCGCACAGCACGGAATTCACCACAGTTATTTAGATGTTCATTCTCCAGACGGAAGAAGTTCCACACAAAACGCCTTGTAGAGCAAACACATTCCTCATAAATATGAATATACTAATTACTATCACCTATAAACCTCCCAGAGTATTCATGGACACACAAGCAATTAGTCTAGAATAAATAAATAAAGATGGAGTAGGGATGAAGGTAGGAAAACAAACGTGGACTCAAAGAATGTGGTTTTATAAAGTTCCACTGTTTCACATTATCCAGTAAATATTTACTGAGTATCTACTGTAAGGGAAGGAGGCATGAGACAAAGCCTTTGTCTTTATTTTACTGGTAGAGAGAATAAGGAATAACTCATTTGATGGAAAGTGTTCTGAAGAAAGTAAAACTGGAAAGGGCAGAGAATATCCTATCATAAGATTGGTTAGGGAAAGTGTCTCTGAAGAGATGGCATCTAGCAAAATTCTGAATGATACAAAGAAATAAGTCAGGAGAAAAATGGAAAAGCAAGTATTAAGTAGAAAAAACAGATGATGAAAATGTCTTGGTGTACTGAAACAAAACCAAGAAAGTCCTTAGGGCTAGAGTAAAACAAGTGAGGTTAAAATGCAGAAGATGGAGAGATAGAGGAGGGTATTACTTCAGGTGTAATAGAAAACAATGGAAATGAAGAATTTTGATTTATATAAAAAAGATCATTCTATTGCCTGAACAGTAAATAGGTAAGAGGAGAAAAGAACAGCTAAAAATGAATTAGAAGGGTGGTGTGGTCTGGACAGATTATGGTGAGTGAGCCAAAGATGATTATAAAGAGGTGATCAGGCTAGGCGCCAGTGGCTCACACTTATAATCTTAGCTACTCAGGAAGCTGAGATCTGAGGATGATGGTTCAAAGCCAGCCCAGGCAGGAAAGTCCATGAGACTCTTATCTCGAATAAACCACCAGAAAACTGGAAGTGGTGCTGTAGCTCAAGTGGTAGAACGCTAACTTTGAGCTGAAGAGCTGAGGGACAGTGCCCAGGCCAAAGGAAGTATGTTAAAACCTTCCACTAAAAGTATGAGTTAATCTACTTTTTAGCATCGGTAACTTTTGCTTTATGTGGTTTCAAGGTATGTTATTGGATGCATATACAATTGTCAATAACTACTGAAACTCAAACCTTCCATAGTGGGTAAATTTCTGTAGTAAAGAAGCAGTTTTAGGATGCTGCTTATCTTGGGATTTGTGCTTTCTCTTAGATTTTATGTTGATATGTCAGGCTGTTGATACTTTTAGGAAGACTTTAAATACAAAAACAGGAATAAATTGTAAAAATTAATTCTTACAGGATTTTAATAACTATACCAAGCTGTTTTTTGTTTTTGTTTTTGTAGTCATTGAGATTGAATTCAGTACTTCACACCTGCTAGACAGATACTCTACCACTGAAACTATATTTCTAGCCCCTTTCTGTGTTGGTTATTTTCAAGGACTCACTTTATGCCGGCCTTGCCTGGCCTGAGCCTCCCTGTTGCTCCTTCCCAAATCACTGAGGCTAACAGGAGTATACCACCATGCCTAGCCAGTGGTTGAGATGAAGTCTCAAGAACTTTTATGTCAGGTCTAGCCTTGAATTGTAATCCTCTGATCTCTGCCTTCCAAGAAGCTAGGATTACCGACCTGGCCATTCCAAGCCTTTTTAACCTCTTAATTTCCTTTCATAACTCTCAATAGAGCCCCTTTCTTAAAACTTAGAAATCATCAATAATTATTTTTAACTTAACAAGCATTAATCTCCAAGTCATTTAAGTAAGATTTTCTAACTCACAGGCTGATCAGAAGTTTGAGAACAGCAGGAAAATTTAAGCTTATCACCTGTTATAATTTATTCTAATTAAAGTATTGAACATGTTTTATGTAAAAAGAATCTGATAAACTTTTCAATGCTTACCGGAAAACTTCAAGGGGGGCAAAGACAGTTGCAATGATGTCCCCAACATTAGACAACTTAGTTGTAGAGGTAATTGAGATTTGGATAGTCCAAGCAAAGCGCAGTATGACATCCTCTATGATGGCACAGTAGTAGTAAGCCTAATGAACAATAAATAAATTAAGTATGTTTTCTATCACCTTTCTCACAAATAAACATACAAATATGTAAGACCCACATCAATAGAATCATGAAGAAAAAAAAGTTACATTCTAATTTTAGAGAGGATATATATTTTAGGAAGATATCAAATAATTTCTTTTAATGGTACATCATTCAAAATGAAGTAATACTAAGTGTCTGTAATTATTTAACATATATATTTGTCTTATATTGTATATCAGACTCTCTTCTAGCGCCCAGAAATACAAGCTAAAAGAGAACCTTGATCACTTTGGATTACATTTTAGCAGGAACATGATATGCTAATGACTAATAACTAACATTAGTGAGTATTAACAGATTTATTGACTGTACTATTTGCACTCAGTTTTTCAAATTACAAAGCTTAGATTTCACAAACATGGTTGGAATTAAGAAATGCTCTATTTTTTGCAGAGGAAGAGGCACTCACGGGGACTAGTATTGAGGACTTAGTAATCTAGTCTTAAATACACAAACTGCCAATTGATCTTGATATTTATGGATATGCTCATTAAAAATTCTTGTTCTCTCTTTCCCCCTTCCTTCTTTTACTTCTTTTCTTTTTTCTTTTTTTCTTTTTGGTCGGTCGTGGGGCTTGAACTGGGGCTTTGGTGCTGTCCCTGCGCTCTTCAGCTCAAGGCGAACACTCTACTGCTTGAGCCACAGCGCCACTTCTGGTTTTATAGTGGTTTTATTGGAGATAAGAGTCTCACAGACTTTCCTGCTTGGGCTGGCTTTGAACCGTGATCCTCAGATCTTAGCCTCCTGGGTAGCTAGGATTACAGGTATGAGCCATCGCCCCCCAGCCCTTCCTTATCTTATTCCTCCTCCCACCCTTTCTCTTTCTTTCCCTTCCTTCCTTTCTTACATTTTTTTTTCCCCAGAGTTGAGGACCAAACTCATTGAGCTAAATTTCCCCACCCCCAATAATTTCTTTATTATGCATTTAAAGGCCGAGACAATTCTGGGAACTAGAACTGTTGTATACTACTATGTACTAAGATTTAGCATTTAACAATGCAGTATTAGCCATTTTTGGAGGGCTATTAACAGAAAAGCAACCATGTTCTTGTTATTTTTTCCCCCATTCCCTAGAAACATTTTCAAAATTTGTAGTTACTTATTATACTATCTACCTTCCATATTTAATTACTATGTACTGTTCTATCTTGATTAGTCAATTTTGTACAATAGCCTTACATAGATTTTGTGAAGATTAAGAGGATTTTAATATAGCCACAAAGACTCCTCTGCTCTCTTCTCCCATACTTCTAATATAGTGATAATATATTTTCAAGAAAAATCCACGTTAAGTGTACTCATTATTAGTCATAAGTTAAGAACTACAATTTCTTTAAAGTTATCCCTAGTTAACTTGCATGGAAACTGCCAAAAAATTTCAGGAGGAATACATATGACTTAAGATCAAGAGGGAGGGAAAATGTATGTTCTAATATGGAGTAACAAAATGGTTCCTTAACCTGAGATGTGATGTTCAATATTATTGAACTACCAATCTTTATGAACTGATGCCATGGTTCATATTGCTGTATAATTATTTCTGAATGAAGTAACTGGACTCCACAAACGATTTTATTCTTTTTTTTTTAAATTTAAGTAGTTGTCCAAAGCTATTGCCATTTAACAAAGCAGTTTATGAACACATTGTATTCTGATCAATGTCACCCTTTCAACATTCTCAACCATCCCTCTCCTACCTACATCTCTTACTCTTCAACATACACTTAATTCTTGGCTCCTCTTGTCCTTTTCTTACTTTTTAAGCTGGGTGAATTTTTCTCAATATTTGCCTTTTCAAAACTCAAAGTGATGCAATGATTCAGCAAAACATTTTTCTTATAAATTTGAAAACCATATGGTAGGAAAGTTAGATACTTTATTTCTGAGGTTCATGATCATATGCAGTAACCAAAAAACCGACCAAAACATCCTTTTACTAACTTCATTATATAGAAATCAATAAATCTGAAGTGTTTAAAAAGATAATGGATTAATATTTATACAAAGTTACAATTTACCTAAGCATATCGTAATTAGAAATATATTACAGCTTTCACTCCAGCAAGAATAATATAAGGGCTAAGTACAAAAGGCCATTTAACTTAATTCATGCCTACTCTTGATTTTTTTTTTCATGCATTTGCTCATTTGAAGTTTCACTATATTTCATTCTTTGTGTTTACTTTATTACTTTTCTTCAATCCTCAAATTTGGAATCAGCTTTCCCTACCCAACAAATAAGAATTACTGAATTACATACTGCCAAAATATAATTTTAAGCTGAGCACTAGTGGCTCATACCTATGATCCTAGTTATTCAGGAAGCTGAGATCTAAGGCTGCAGTTTGAAGCTAGTCTAGGCAGGAAAGTCTGTCAGATTTATCTTTAATTACCCAGCAAAAGAGCTGGAAATGGAGGTGTGGCTCAAGTGGTAGAATGCCAGCTTTGAATGAAAAAAGCTAAGGGACAATGCCCAGGCACTAAGTTCAAGCTGCAGTAAACAACAATCAATCAAAACATAATTTTAAGGTACTTAAGGACATTTTAATATAATGTATAAAATATTAACTAATGATCAATCCATACCTTCTTACCCATAATGCAATCTAAATCTGAGCATATAGTCTAATTTCCTTAACCTTTTAGAATCCACCATAATCTGGTTGCTTACAGATACAGTTAAGTAACACAGCAGATTAAATTTACATATTAGGATTCTTAGTTCATTGTTTATTTCCTTCAAAGTCTAGTCACAAATGTATCTTTTTATTAATGCATCTGAGAGTACACTTTTAACCTTTTTTTTTTTTTTTTTTTTGGGTCCAGTCATGGGGCCTGAACTCTGGGCCTTTGCGCTGTCCCTCAGCTCTTCAGCTCAAGGCTAGCGCTCTACTACTTGAACCACAGCGCCACTTCTGCCTTTTTTTTTTCTGCTTATGTGGTGCTGAGGAATGGAACCCAGGGCCTCATGCATACAAGGCAAGTGCTCTACCACTGAGCTACCTTCCCAGTCCACTTTTAATCTTTTGACTTAAATTCAGCCTCCATCCTTTTAGTCACATGTGGAAAAAAATCTAAAATAATTATTGCCTATAATTTATAATTATATAATTATAATTGGCACTTGATTGTAACAAATACTGGTTGAACTGAACAAAAGCAGAAACCTATGTACCCAAGCAGTCAGGTATTCCCTTTCTTGTAGGTGTTCAGCTGCTCCTTTAGTCAAATAGGTATGCACTTGTTCCATATTCATTGACTACTACTTAACTATGCCCAAATAGATTATACTACAATTTATTAATCGCAGCAATGGAAACTTGCATAGGTAAAAATAATTAGTATGAATGACAAATATGCTTAAAAAGTTAGAAAGGTTTCTTAAGAATATATTATTCTTCTAGTTTTTTTTGTTAATTAACTTATATTTGTTTTTTTTGGGGGGGGGAGGGTCTGGTCGTAGGGCCTGTACTCTGGGCCTGGGCACTGTACCTCAGCTCTTCAGCTCAAGGCTAGCGCTCTACCACTTGAGCCACAGTGCCACTTCCGGCTTTTTCTTTTTGCTTATGTGGTGCTGAGGAATGGTACCCAGGGCCTCAGGCATGCAAGGCAAGCGCTCTACCACTGAGCCACCTTCCCACCCCTAACTTATACTTGTTATAGAGAAAGATTTCATTGTTACTTTTCCACATTAACAATATAGTCCAGGGCTGGGAAGGTGGCTCAGTGGTAGAACACTTGCCTTGCATGCTCGAGGCCCTGGGTTTGATTCCTCAGCACCACATAAGAAAAAAGCCGGAAGTGGCACTGTGGCTCAAGTGGTAGAGTGCTAGCCTTGAGCTGAAGAGCTGAGGGACAGTGCCCAGGCCCAGAGTTCAGGCCCCATGACTGGACCCAAAAATAAAAACAAAAACAAAAAACAAAAAAACAAAACAAAACAAAAAAACCAATATAGTCCAATCAATCTCACCTGCTGTTCTATTTTTTTGTTGTATTGTACTAGAATTCCTTTATTTGTTTAGAAAACAGTTTATAGCCTCCTGGAGGAACACAATTTATTTTGTTTATACTTCGAACAGTACCTATACATAATATATTGATGATTTGATTGTTTGGGGAAATACTTTCTAATTTTACTAGGTTAATATAATCAGGAATTAGATCTGTTTTGCAATAGGATGTAATAAATGAGACATAATGCAAACATCTTATACATACTTTTTGAGGATATACAATCTCTTCCCGGAGGAAAGTGTTTTCTCCAGCATTCTTATCAAATAGACCCCAATCCATCTTTAGATCCCAGATGAGGGTGTAGCAGGAACTGATGACACAAAAGACGATCCACAAGTAAAAGAACACATTAGTGTCAGAGTGTCTTTGTTCTGAAGAAAAGGGAAAGGAAAAGAGAGAAAGTTACTAAACAAGTAAAACTCTTTATTAAATAAAACTAATTTTAAAAGTTTTAAGGTAACTATGACTTTTCTAAAACAAATCTCCTTATAAGAATCATTGTCTAGCAAAAGTTAAATAAATGATATCCTTGAGATCTAAAATCATCATCAAACTTTTATTGAGTACATCATATTTTTACAAATGTGCATTTAGAATTTTGGAGACCCCACATCAAATACATAGAAATCTGAATGATTTTAATGGATCTTTTTTGAATATTCTACAAAATGTCATTAAAATCTTTGCCATCAGGTGGCAGCTTAGGGTAAAAGATGGTAAAATTTTGGAAACATCACTAACAAAGAATGTGGTATATTTGCTGCAAGAAATTTTTGAGTTGTTTTTATAACAACATTCCCTTCACACAGTTTGATCTTCTCAGTATTAACTGTGAAGACAATCCAATAATTGTAGATAAAATGCCAGAATATGGCAGATTGATGAGGAATTTAGTCTTAAGGACATATATAACTCTTACACTGACATGCTGAATTGAAACTCCTTATACAACTAAAGATAATACAAAGAAACTTTAAAAACTGAATTAAAAGATTAAAAAGTAAATTTCTTGAGTCCAAAAATGATATTTTACATCTTTTAGAAAGTGTTTATTGATACAAAGGTCAAATTTTGTTTTATGCTGAGAACACATTGAATACAAATAAAAATAACTGCATATGTAGTTACAGATTTATAAATTACAGTCTATATATAAATTATATTGATAAATTTATACATAGTTTATAAATTAGTCTATATAAATTTATAAGCTATAAATTTATATACAGATTTATAAATTATAGTGAACAATAAATTATTTATGATACAGTAATAAATATATAACAATATTATAAACTATTTAAAATTATTATTAGTTACCAATGTGGCTATATATGTTTTTTTGGTTATAAGTGTTTCCTATGTTCTCTGAAATTCATTTCTGGTAAGTTCCCAACTCATTATAATAAGTGCACTCTACATGGAAGATATGGGTATTTTAAGATCACTGCTGAAATTACCTGAAAAAATGGTGTACACTTTGCTTAGTATCATCTTATATGGTCATATGAACATGGCTGTTGAGCTATTTTGCTCTCTGCTAGGATTATTCCAGATATATACTAATTATTACCAATGAGAGAAACCATGAGATCTATGTTTCCTTGGGTCTGGCTTACTTAATATGATTTTTTTCTAAGCCATTCTTTTCCTTACAAATGGGACAGTGTCATTCTTTCTGATGGAAGCATAGAATTCCATTTTCTTGATCCATTCATCTACTGAGGGGCATCAGGGTTGGTTCCAAATCTTAGCTATGGTGAATAATGATGCGATGAACATAGCTTTGCTAGTAGCTTTAGTGTGGCCTTGTTTATGGTCATTTGGGTAAATGCCCAGAAATGGGATTGCTGGGTCATAGGGGAGCTCTATGTGTAGTCTTTTGAGGAATCTCCATACTGCTTTCCAGAGTGATTGAACAAGTATATACTCCCACCAACAAGGTAGTAGCATTGCCTTTTGGTCACATCCCCTCCAGCATCTACTGTTATTGGATTTCTTGATAATGGCCATTCTAACTGGTGTGAGGTGGAATCTTAATGTTTTGAATTGCATTTCTTCATGTATCTACTGGACATGGACAGAGAGGTTTTTTGTTGTTGTTTTTACTGTACTATGTGATTTCTTGTTTCTTTTGTATCTTCCCCTGTTGTCACTGTATTTAATTTTGGTACCCTGGGTATTGTATATACATTTATCTGAATTAGGGAAAGGAATGGGAACAACAAAATGGTGAGACAAAGGACAAAGGGGAAACCAATGCAGCAGTAATGCTCACAAGACAATATTCTGGAAATGATCTATACAACTGGGGAGAGGTTTTTGCGGGGGGGGGGAACTGGGAGAAAAATGAGGGAGGGGGTAATAAGTTCGACAAGAAATGTACTCACTACCTCACTTATGTAACTGTAACCCCTCTGTACATCCCCTTGATAATCAAATTAAAAATAAAAAAATTAAATGGTATACAACATCTAACATAGAAAGTATATTTCGGTTAGTTTTTCAAATGTACTAACAGTGAGGGCTATCTCAGGCACTATTCATACTGTTCCTATTAATATAAACAAGTATTCATCACTTTGAGAATAACATGTTAAAGGACAATATGATTCAAACGTAATTGTCATGTACAATCTAATAGGATTTATTGATGATCAATTTGAACTCAAATGAAGTATAAATAAAGAGGTACAAGGACATCAAGGAACATGGGAATGTTTCCAGTAGTAGGAAATAAAAGGAAATAGCATTTGAGTTATTTATAGAAAATGAAATAAATACTATAGTAAAAGGCAGGAAAATGAGGTGAGGTCATCCAAAACAGAAGGAAAATAATGAAAAGAGGTGTGAAAGCATAAGGTATGGTTGAAAAGCTAAGTCATCTATACCTAGAAGAGGTGACATACAGAGTAAGGACACTGGGTTAATGAGGGTGGAAAGGACATTTTAAACCTGACTGTGGAATACCTTTTTTGGTCTTAGGATCAGATTTGTGTTGTAGAAAGTTGACTGGTTATTTAATCAGAATTACTTAGATGGCTACAAAAAGTGGATACTACTGGATGCCAGTGGCTCATCCCATAATCCTCGCTACCAAGGAGACTGAGATGTGAAGATCATTGTTCAAAAGTCAGCTCAGGCAGCAAAGTCTATGAGACTCTTATCTCCAAATAACTAGCAAAAAAGCCAGAGTGGAGCTATGGCTCAATGGTAAAGTGAGCAAAAAAGATCAGGGACAGTGCCTAGGTCCTAAGTTCAAATCTCAGGACTATGAGCACATGCATACACAATACACACACACACACACACACACACACACACACACACACACACACACACACACACACACACACACACACACACACACACACACACACACACACACACACACACACACACACACAGTGCCTAGGTCCTAAGTTCAAATCTCAGGACCATGAGCACATGCATACACAATACACACACACACACACACACACACACACACGTATATATATATAATGGATAATTCAGAACTCCAGTACCAATTAAATTATACAAATTTATAACTATAAATTGATATAAAATCAATATACATTTATATAAACCTATATAAATGTACAGGTTATATCTATAAATATTTTTCCAACTCTAAACTAAATGTTATTTTATTATCAAAAAATTTGCTAATCGGTATATGATTCAGCAAAAGCTACAGTTGTGCATCTACTCATGATCACACTTGAGAAATGGTTTATTAGGCATATGTCACTTAAAGCATATTCTCTTAGAAAATCAATGGGAGGGAAATGCCACTGGTACTTTTTTTAAATGGCCCACAAGTCCAACTTGGAGATAGAGATACTTTCAGGTTTAAATTATTTTCACAAAAATTATTCCTTATCAAAAGCTTACTAGAGCTGGGTGAAGGTGGATCATCTTGGTAATCCTAGCTACTCAGGAGGTTTAAATATGAGGACTGTGGTCCAAAGACAGTCAAAGCAGAAAAGTCTGTGAGATTTCTCTCCAATTAATGAGCAAAAAATGTAGAGGTGTGGCTAAAGTTGTATAGTGCCTAGCCGGAGTAAAAAAGCTAAGCAAGAGTGCTAGGCTCTAAATTCAAGTCCTATTACCAGCACATTAAAAAAAAAGGCATATTGGGTTGAATATTTGTATTACAACATCATGTATATGAATTATTAATTTCTAAAAATATATACTGAGTATAGGTGAATGTGTTCCAATATGTTTATTTCATTCCATACAGATGCAAATCTAGTAAGTAGTATCATTCAGTAATTAGCATCATGGTTACATTTTAATGCATTGAGTAAAGTTTACAAAAAATAAAGTAATTTTATCAATTCACTAACAATTCACTCTTTTCAGAGTTGGGAATGTAACTCAGTGGTATAGATCTTGTCCAACATGTCTAAGACCCTTGGGTTTGATTTCCAGCTTTCCTCTCTTCCTTTCCCTCTCTTCTCCCCCCCCCTTTCCTTCCCTCCACTTCTTTGTTCTCTCCCTCTCCCTACCAAACAAAATCCACTCTTCTCATTTCTGAAAAGAAGCGAACTGAACTGTTAATTATGTTAGTGACTTTCAGAACTAAATGCTTATATGTGTAATCTACTCTACATATGGCTTGGATTTTCTAATATATTTTGTTTATTAGTAAAAATAAGGTTACAAGAATAGAGTAATATATATTTAGTAGGAGTTAAAGTATTCTCGTGAAAGCTAATTTCTGAAAGCTAATTTTCTTTTCTCTTTTACTGAATAATTGAGTATAAATTACCATATAAAAGACTGTAAAAAGTCAAATAATAAGTTAATAATGCTAATTTTTAGTATTCCTATACTTTAAGTCTTGTCATTATAGTTTAATTCTTAAAATAATACAATAGGTCAAGTGTCTCCCTCTTTTTTAAGCCTATATTATTCTACAAAATTTCTGTGAAACACTCATGAAGACTTACTAAAGTTTAAGTAAATAATAAATATTCTTATAGAATACTTCAGAGATATTTTATCTTGTGGAACCCAATGATTAACATATATCTGGCATATGCACATATAGTTTGGTCTCATTTTAATTACTACCCTCATTTCCCAGTTCCCAAATGAAGAAAGCCTTCTTGCTGAAATTATCTGCTTCATTGGTATTCGAAGGATACACTGAAAAGATATTATCACTTTAGGCAAGCAATTATATCTTATTCTCTCTTGGCTAACCTCAGTAGTCTACTTTAGTCATGTTCAGAATCACAGAAAATCAAGTGATTATTATTCTACCCTAACCTTCTATGTATCATGCATCTGCCAGCCATATTAGAAATACATTCATATTGAATGTATTTATGGTAATGATATCCACCCGAATCGAAAACAAAGAAAAATATATTCCTTAAGAGTTTTATACAGATCAGTTTTTCCTTCAGGAATGATATCTTAAAAAGGAAAAAAGTTAAGAGAGAAAGTGAACAATTTTCAACTAAATTGTTTTCTTTTCATATAAAATAGCCGATCTGCTAATTATTTGCTGGTTTTTAATTTAAATAACAAAATAGAGTGAACACTGTTTTCAGGGTCCAAACCTATAGAAGCTAAATTACGATTGAGCTTACCATCTTAGCAAGCATACAGATGTCTAACTTGAGTTTTATTTTACAATGATGTAAAAACCATATGTATTCAAAAGAAATCTATACTTTAAATTTTGATCTGTTCTAAGATGAGTGATATGCCATATAATACTCTAGTGATAATAGGCTATAGAAGCAAGCATAAGTCAGTCATGAGCTAATGAGTTTAAACAACTCAGATTCTACAGTGTGCTATATTGCCAAGCTTTTCATATTTGGTAGGCTAAATTATTAAATGCATTTAAAAAAATTGACAGTCCTAGGGGGATTGACAATGACCTTGTGCTTGCACCTGAGTCATGTCTCCAGACCTTTTATGGGCTGGTTATTTATAAGGCAGGGTCTTGCTCTGATGGGTTGTGATTCTTCTACTTGTGCTTCTGTGTCATCAGGGATGACAAGTATGTGCCACAAGGACCAGACAGTGGTTGAGATGTGGGGGGTCTCATAAACTGAACTGGCCTCAAACTGTGATTTTTCCAATCTCAGTTTCCGAAGGAACTAGGATTATAGCCTTGGGCCACTCTGCCTAGCCTTCAATTTTTGCTTAGAATATTTTTAATGTATAAGGTTTATCAAGATGTAGCCCAAACGTAAGTCAAGGTGCATCACCCTGACCTTATTTTAGTTATCTGTATTTTAGCTAGCATGCAAAATGATGTGTATTACACTCTTAGGTGATTATCATCTTCCCTGAGGGCAGGTACTGCAGACATTATTATTTCCATTTTACAGATAAGGATTCTTAGAAGGTCAGAGAGAGAGAAAAATATCAGATTTGAAGTTACAGGATCTGACCGTGGATGTAGATTATGCCACGTTCCTAACTTATGCTTACAAAAAGTCCACACTCTTTGCAATTTTGGGCAAAAAATGGAACTCATTAGATTTAAAGATAAAAGAACCAGAAATTGAAATAAGTCAGTAATCCAGGAAGGTTTTTTTTTTGTTAGTTATGAGGCTTGAACTTAGGGCCTGAGTGCTGTCCCTGAGCATTTTTTTTTTGCTCAAGGCTAGTGCTCTATCACTTTGAACCACAGTGCCACTTCCAGTTTTCTAACTGGAGATGAGTTGAGTCTCACAGCCTTCCCTACCAGGCTGGCTTCTAACTGTGATCCTCAGATCTCAGCCTCCTGAGTTGCTGGGACTACAATATAGTTTTGAGTCACTGGTGCCTGGCTCAGGAAAGTTTTTGTACTAGCGCTGTTTCTCTGAGTACATCTCAACTTTAAAAAGAAAAAAATTTCATAAAATTCCATCAAATAAGCAAGACATGTAAACTTATAGACTCAACAAGTAGAGCAAACCCCAAACAGTATAAATTCAAAGAAATCACTGCCAAAATACATTATGATTAAACTTCTGAAAAGTTTAAAATACATAAACTTCGGAATTTCCTCTTTTAAAAGATATTTCCATGAAGCCAGGTGCTGATGGCTCACAGCTGTAATCCTAGCTACTCTGGAGGCTAAGATCTGAAGATTGTGGTTCAAAGCCCAGGCAGGAAAGTCTGTGAGACTCTTATCTCCATTTGAACGCTAGGAAACTCGAAGTGGCACTGTGGCTAAAGTGGTAGATTTCAGTTTTCCACTGTGTAATACCATGAAAAAAGTTATGGAAAAGTTAAACGATATTAATGATTTTAAGATACCTAATGATCAAATTGATGAGTCTGTCCCTTCATATCAACATTTCCTTTGATAAATACTATTTTAATTTGAATTAATTTTATTAGTGAAGTGAAACATTATCCATGTTTAGCACTTGTTTTTATTTATCTTCAAAATTACGTTTATGTCCATTGCCAATTAAAAAAATATTCTGAGTATGGTTCAAAGCCATCCCAGGAAAGAAAGCTATTGCTACATAATAAATCAATATAAAACTCAGTAATTTAAAATAATAGTAGCTTATTCTTGTTTGTTCACCTTCAGGCCAGTTGGGAAGTGACTGAACTACAAAGTCTGAGACACTTATCTCCAATAAATTACAAAAAAAAGCCAGCACAGGCAGAAAAGTAGATGAGACTCTTATTGTCAATTAGCTAGCAAAAGGCCCAAAGTAGAGGTGTAGTTCAAGTGGTAGAGCTTCAGCCTTGAGCAGAAAAAGCCAAGAAAGAGCCCCAAACCCTGAAAGGGCTAGAGGGATGGCTGAACAGCAAAGGTCCTGAATCCAAACCCCAATACTGCAGAAGAAAAGAAAAGAAACAGAGAGAGAGAGAGAGAGAGAGAGAGAGAGAGAGAGAGAGAGAGAGAGAGAGAGAGAGAGAGAGAGAGAGAGAGAGAGAGAGAGAGAGAGAGAGAGAGAGAGAGAGGAAGGAAGGAAGGAAGGAAGAAAGAAAAGTAGATTCTTTTTAACCTTTATAGACTTTTGTTAAGTGAGTGTTTTCAAAAGCAACATGACTTATACAGAAATGCTGATCACATCTTCTAGTTGTAAGAGCAATTAAGAAATCAAAGGTGATTAGAGAAAAGACAACTAAAATGGTATCGGAAAAAAAGCATACAGCTACTTTTTTCAAAGCCTTTTCTTCAAGTAACAAAGGAGATAAGAAGGAAATTTAACTATTTTTAAAGCTACTTAATGTTAGTTTTGAACTATTTTCAATAGTAAGGCAAAAATGGGAACATTTATTGAAATGAGTTTTAAAAAATTATACATATTATCTTTTAATGTTAACAGGACAAAAATTTCTCCAGAGAATTAAAAAACAATTACCATTCCATTATAATATAGAAAACTCCAAATCTGGAATTGCAGTCTATTATTCAGCATAGAAACAAGACAGTAACAAATTGGTCATGCCTGAGAGAGGAAACACACCAGGACTATGTGTTCTTCATTAGAACAATGATGTAACTATTACATTAGAGGCACTAAAGTACTGCTGAGGAAATTTCATTAGAAGGCACAGCACACCCCTACTGAATGTTAAAGAAGGGATCTAGAAGGGATCTGGGCACCAACCATTTGGACACAAATGAATTCTAAGTGCATAGAATCTGTTTTTGTCCAAGCATTTAAAAAAGTTTAATAGTGAATGCTACCAAAACAACCTAAAGGAAAATAAGGAGCATTTTAAAATTGAATTCCCCCCTCAATATAGTAACAAGAGTAGGAAAGCGCTAAATCCACCAAGAACAAATGGAAAACAGAAAATCTAGTGAGCTAACAACATAATGGACCTTTTCTATTATTGTACCTCCCACAGGCTTTTCCTGCCAAAGCCAAAAAAACCTCAAGGACAACAAAACACCATTTAAAACACTTTCCTGCCTCCTGTAATCCCAATGCTAACAAAATACTTATAGGAGTTGGTTTCAAATTTAGCCCTGTAATGAAATTCAAATTCTGAAAAAAAAAAAAAAAAAGGCTGGCTGCTAGCTAAAAATCTGTTTCTAAAAATCAACGATAGAAAATTAAATTGAATATAATTTCAATATAATTGAAATGTTTCAAATGAGCTTTTCTTCCAATATAACCAATGAGGGTTGGCTCCCAAAAGCATCATGCTTAGTCTAACATGGTCAGCTAACTCTTCCCTAGCCTTCTAAAAAATTTTTCTAGGTGTAGAGTTAACTCTTATGCTTCCATTTTAATATACAGTAGTATAATATAAGAAATCATACAGCATAATATAAGAAACAATCTGTGACACAATATTGAGAATGCCTTTTAAATGTAATGCTGTTTCTATGGTAACCCTTGCAGGTTAGTTCTTTGAAAAGACTCAGATCTCTGAGTCTGGACAAGGCTATCTTGCTATCTTTTACTCATTCTTCCTTAAAATAGTTATCCTTTACAACTTCATACACTGATTCAGTTAAACACATTGAATTTATTCTTTTGATTCAGTGATTATTTCTCAGGTCTGTTGCTTAATGTCTTTTCTACTGGAATATTGTCAAAAATAATTTAAAAATAATAGAAATAAAATTATTTTATCACTCAATGTCATGTTTTCTATTGATAGTCCCCTCTTCAGTTGTCTTCTTGTTTTACTCCTGTTCTAAGTTTCTTGGTAGAAAAATTTGTGATATATTTAATATGTCACAACAATAAAATGTTTAAAAAAATTTCAGGGACAAAATTAAAATATGTAACTACTGGTCCCTCTAAAATTTTTTCTGACCATAAGCACATGAATTGTGTTCAATAGGTAAACAACTGTATTTCCAGAAGAAAAAGCCCAAAACATTTTTTTTCTTTTGATCTTGAATTTTATTTTTTTTATTAATAAGTTTTTTTTAATTGTGAAAATACCGTACCCAGGGGTTATAATACATGAGTAAGGTAATAAGTATATTTCTTATCAAGCATTGTTACCTCCTCCTTTGTTTCCCCTTAGAATCCCAGCAGATCGCCAATATCGCCCCCTCCCCCCCATCCCCACCCCCACCCCGGGCCAAAGTTGTAAAGTTCGTTTTTCACCATAATGTCTTGTACATCTCATTGTTGCAATGGGTTCTTTTTCCTTTTCGCTGACAGTACTGGGGCTTGACCTCAAGGGCTTCACTCTCACTTAACTTTTTTGCTAAAGGTTGAAGCTTTAACACTTGATGGACACCTCCACTTCTGGCTTTTTGCTGGTTAGCTGGAGATAAGTCTCTTAGATTTGTCTGCCCTGGCTAAATTTGAACATTGATCCTAGATCTCAGTATCCTGAGTAGTAAGGAGTATAGGCATAAGACAAATATACCAGTCCAAAACATTTCCAACTGAACATCCCTAACAGATACTTGCAACTTTCAACCCAAGGTGATCACAATAACAGTTTCTCTTAAAAAGACTCATCAACAAGGAAACTATATTGTATTTCAATATACATTCCATCTAGTCGCACATTAGAATCATCAAGATGATTTCATTCATACTCCTTTACTTAATACTTATAACAAATCTGTGAAGTAAACAAACAGTATCTCCACTTCTTAAGATGTGGCTTTGTGTGAAACAAAAGCAACAACAAAAGAGTTCTAGGGTGAAAGAAATGGGATTTCTTTTACCACTCAGATTGTATGGGTAGGATATAACAATTACCAAGCATAAGGTTCTGAGATCCATTGTCCAGTGTTGTATGTACACATATACATATATACACATGCATGTGTGTACTGCAAGGTCTTGAACAAGGCACTTAATGAAATAACAAGAATCTTTTTAGACCTAATGTATTGTAATAGGAGTTAGTCTAGTCATCACCCTTTGGAAATCTTCTCTAAACTCTTCATCCTGTGGCCTGAAGATTGGATTAGAAACTTACTTGTGCTGTAGGCATTTTTGATATCTTGTTTTTCTCTTTGTACTCTTATTTTAAAGCCCTTTGTGAAATTATAAAGAGTAAATAAATAAATTTACTTTGTAACCATATCTAAGTTGTGCTTCAGTATCCATATTGTCCTATAACCAATTAAAATAGTTTTACTTGTCTGTTTTCTCTATTAAGTTATAAATTATTGAGGGTAAGAACTATTTTGGGACATACTGAGAAAGAAATAAAAAAAAATCCCACTCACAATAGCCTCAAAAGCAAACCAAACTCAAAACAAAAACCACCACAGCATGGGCTGGGAAGGTGGGTCAGTGGTAGAGTGCTTGTCTTGCATGCATGAGGCCCTGGGTTCGATTCTTCAGCACCACATAAGCAGAAAAAGCTGGAAGTGGAGCTGTGGCTCAAGTGCTAGAGGGCTAACCTTGAGCTGAAGAACTGAGGGACAGTGCCCAGGCCCAGAGTTCAGGCCCACAATCGACAAAAAAAAAAAAAAAAAAGCCCACCACAGCAAAAAAAGTAGGAATAATTTTAACTAAGGAGCTCATAGATCTTTATAATAAAAACTTATAACCATGACGAAAGTGAAGACACTAGGCTTTCTACATTTGTAGATCAGTAGAATATTGTGAAATGGCCATATTACCAAAGTAATATAATTTCCATCAAAATTCTAATGACATTCTTTACATGAACAGAAAATCCTAAAATTCATGTGCTCTGCTGGACCAAAACTCAATGTTTACTAAAATGCCTTGATCTTTCATGGCTAACAGATATACTTTAGATAATTTAAAATTCTGAAACACTAAGATTTCTGTAACACTAAAGCATAGCCTTTTACAAAAAAATTATTGACAATTTCTACTCAATTATTGAAAAGTAAGTAAATAATAAATTCAATTAGTAACATTTCTTTACCAACTAAGATGAAAAAGTTGAGTCTAAGGTGAGGGCTGATATACTCTATAAAACAAAGAAGGAAAGCAGTTTAGAAAAAGGAAGTGAGATAGTTGATTGACAGTTCTTAGAAAAAGGTTAAAAATTCAAAAGGAGTGACTGCATGTGGCCCAGAACTTAAAAGCTTTTTTCTTTCCAACAGAAGAGCACTTGCAAGTAATAACAGGTTGCCATGGAGATGAGAACCTAGAGGGATCAGAGAACTGAATTTGCAGTTAAATGGGCTGGAAACAACTCTTACTACTTGGTAAAGGGAAGAGATTAAAAATATACTTGATGCCAGAGGTAATCTTGTTCACCTAGTTATTTCCCAACCCCATTAATGAAAAAAGAAGTCTAAAAAAGCAAATGAAAATTCAAAGCATCCATAGATTGAACATAATTCCAGGATTTCAAACATTATCATAATCCTTCCTATTCTGGATGATTGTACTTCTTTTCAAAGTACTTGCCAGTACTTTGAGACTAAAATTGTTTTCAAGAATAAACTGAAGTAACTGAGCAGACTCAAACTTCAGTGGAAAGACCATGACAAATGAAAAATAACAAGAGTAAGGACAGACTGAAGTAATAAAAATCTAGGTGGTAAAAATCTCTTTGTAGTCAATCATAGAATACCTTTGTGAGTGCTGTAAAGAGCTGCAAACGTCACCATGAAGAAAGTTGTGGAGTATTTGCCAGCATTAACTAAATGAGGAAAGGCCCTTTTTGTGTCACGGTATCGGCGCAGGCACTGGATGAACCGAAGCCAAGCAGGAATGCACTGAACGATGGCTCGCACACCGTACGTATATTTGTTGCAAATTTTTGTTTCTGAGAAAATTTCAAAAGAATAAAACATTAAAAAAGACAATATCTAGTTACATTAAGTCATAAATGTAACCATTAGCAAGTCTTAAAAGTCTTATATTTTAGTTTTTCCTTCTTGCAAATATCTGTATTTTCAAGCTTTTTAATCGTTGACAAGCTATTAAAAAAAAGGTAAAAAGAAATTAGTTGGACATTTTTTCCTCTTAGATTTTTGAATAGCTGTCCTAGAATCACTTTCTCTTGAGTATGATAAAGCTATAAGTGAATTAGAAAATGAGCATGCTAATCAAAGGAGAATAAATTGCTTTGTTGTATAATTTAAAGCAACTGAAACATCTACAAATTTAAAAGGTACTACAATTTCATTAGCTCCAAATCACTATAATACATCCAAGAAAATGTTTATATTACTTTCTTTTTTAAACCAAGAATAGTTTTACTTTTGTTGAACTCTGGTTATATAACATGACAAATCTAAACAAGAGTTGTGATCCACTGGCATTCATTCAAAATATGTCACACAGGCTCTAATGTATTTTGAGACAAGATCCTGCTTTGTAGCCCAGGCTGTCCTGGAACTTCTGGATAGTCCTGCCTTAGTCTCTAAAGTGCTTGTATTACAGGTGAATGCCATCTTGTCAAAATTATCAATAACTTTTGTTAGTCAGATGCTATAATATCTACATTAAATTGTTGTCACAAAGGCAAACTTCCTTAATAATATAATTCCAGGCATAAACTAAAGGTATGACAAAGAACTAGTAGTAAAAACAAAAGGTCTCAACCAAATAACTATTAAAAGGAATCTTTCATAAAGTACTTGATTTGAACTAAATAAATAGTACATTTGATCATTAATATCTATATAATAGTATAGAAAAATATTATGATGACAAATTATTGGCATTAAAGCACTGCACTATAACTACTAGAATTTTTTTTAAGTGTTAGAATCCTTTTTAAATAAGTTGTAAAGCTCTTGGCAAATGGATGGCTAAACTCATAACATGATTTAAAAGTCAGATTTCAGAATCAGAGATTGTTAACAGAATGCCAAGCACATTTAATTAAGTTTGTAATTTTTTTTTTTGGGGTCCGGATGTGGGGCCTGAACTCGGCCTGGGCGCTGGTCCCTCAGCTTTTCAGCTCAAGGCTAGCGCTCTACCACTTGAGCCACAGCGCCACTTCTGGCTTTTTCTTTTTTGCTTATGTGGTGCTGAGGAATTGAACCCAGGGCCTCATGCATGCAAGGCAAGCGCTCTACCACTGAGCCACCTTCCCAGACCAAGTTTGTAATTTTATTTGATGAAATTTCACCATGTCCTTAACTTTCCCAGTTACCATTCTCAATATTTCTTGGTATGAATGAAAATTCATACCCTACCTGCATTTGGCAACAGGCCAGTATTTTCATCCCATTTCAGCTCAAAACTGTAGAAGCAGATCATATATTCCAGGTCCATTAGTATCACTGACAGGCTGTTCAGCTGATCAGCTAGCCAGAAATCAGCAAAGCCTACTTTGTGGAAGGGGGCTGTAAATACTCGAAACTGAAAGAAAAAAAAATCTATTTTGTGTTTGATCATTCAGCATGATTACTTTAGCTAGTAAAACAAAACTAATGAGCACCAATTACCAACAAACACAAGGACCAAGCAACAGTAGCTGGGTATAATTAAGTATAACTAAGTAAGGAAATAAAGGACAGGAATAACTACAGTTAAAAAAATAGAGGTGAGCAGACTTAAAGCCAAGAACAAAATAAAGCAAAAGAAAGACTGCTGAGGATAGAACCACTGAAAGGAAGTCTAATTTAGAGTGTAAAGTACTATGATCACTTCTAGAATATCTTCCTATTGTAGCTAACTAAACACAAAGCTCTTCATTGCTTGCAAAGAAAAGCTAAGGAAGGACTATACATCATCCCACACATTATAGTCAAATAAAATTGGCTTCTGTTGCACTAATTTCATGATAATAATTTCACCATAAAAATCATTCTTCTGGGCCGGGCGCTGGTGGCTCACGCCTGTAATCCTAGCTACTCAGGAGGCTGAGATCTGAGGATCGCTGTTCAAAGCCAGCCCGGGCAGTAGAGACCGTGAGACTCCTATCTCCAATAAACCACTAGAAAACCAGAAGTGGCGTTGTAGCTCAAGTGGTAGAGCGCTCGCCTTGAGCTGAAGAGCTGAGGGACAGCGCCCAGGCCCAGAGTTCAAGTCCCATGACCGACAAAAAAAAAATCATTCTTCTGGGGCTGGGAAGGTGGCTCAGTGGTAGAGTGCTTGCTTTCCATGCATAAGGCCCTGGGTTCAATTCCTCAGCACCACATAAGCAGAAAAAGCCGGAAGTGGCACTGTGGCTCGAGTGGTAGAGTGCTAGCCTTGAGCTGAAGAGCTGAGGGACAGCGACAGACCCAGGGTTCAAGCCCACAACTGTCCCCCCCCCCCAAAAAATCATTCTTCCCACTGTTCTGAAAACAATAATAAATGTATTAAAGTTAAATGTAATGACCACTCTTTGATGCAGTGTATTTTTCTTAGGGTTTATGTATGATTTAACTCAATTTTTAGTATTCTAAAGGTAGGTACTATGCATATTTCCATTATAAATAAACTTATCCCTAGCTCTTCAGTGGAAATCTATTACCACTATAAACAGAAATCCTGACACTGCAGAGAAACTAAGATTAGAGAGTAATGCTATCACCAGAAATGTGTTTAAACTGTGAAGATTGCATTGATAAACCTGTGTGAAGATGGAATGAAGGCAGCTTTTATTTTCATTATATCAGACTCCATCTTATTATACAGGAGAAATGCACTGAAAGAATTTTGTCTAAGGAGTAGTCGTTTGGCTAAGTGGGTATACTCAATAGACAAATTCAATCTAAGAGTCTATGAAAACTCTCCTTTTAGACTTAGTTTGTTCTTTCTATTCTTTCTCTAAATATTTTTCTGGTGTCATCTATGAAAGTTATGTGTATTGGATCTCAGAAAGTGGTATCAGGTGTCTGCGGGACACAATGAAGGCTGAGACATTGTTTTCTGAGGCAATATATTTTGGCTCTCTGCTTCAGTCCATTGATAACGCTCATACTCCTTCTGTGGGTCCAACAAGCCAAAAAGATAAGCTATCCTATTTGTAACCATAAGCTCTGGATACTGTATATGTTTTTGGTAGTGAAGGAGGGGGAATGGGTAGAGTAGAATGTTAATCAATGAAGGTAAGTGAATAGATAAATGGCAAAGATGACCTTTAAATTTCTACTTTCTAGACTTGTGAATAAATGTATGTTTTCCAAAACTGACTTTTATATTCTACTAATTTGATCTATTAGATCAAAGTTAAATATTTAAAATAAAGTGACCAACAAGTGTAACCGATAAATATCAGTGTTTAAAAGTATAGTTTATTGGGCTGGGAGGGTGGCTCAGTGGTAGAGCGCTTGCCATGCATGCATGAGGCCCTGGGTTCAATTCCTCAGCACCACATAAACAGTAAAAGCAGGAAGTGGGCGCTGTGGCTCAAGTGGTAGAGCGCTAGCCTTGAGCTGAAGAGCTGAGCAACAGTGCCCAGGCCCTGAGTTCAGGCCCCACAACCAGCAAAAAAAAAAAAAAAGAAAATTGGCTGAGTTCAGTCACTGCAGTTTTTGCCACCAAAGCTGGGGTACCATGTGCATAGATGTAAATAGTAACCTTCTCAAATCCTACAACCCAGTAGCTTTGGTTTTATACTATTTTTTAAATGCTACACAGAAGTTTCTGAACTTACCAGCAGCTTAAGGAGCCAAAACCGAGACTTATAATAAAAAGTTTTGGTGGGATTGATAAGAAAGAAGATCATAAATCCATAAAGGGCAAGTGGATAGACATATGTGGGGATGACACTAATTGGAGCAAAGAAGCATGCCAAAAGGCTCAGGCACCACAATATCCCCAGGAATCCAGCAATCTGGTAAAAAATAGGGAAGGAAAGAAAAAAAGAAAATTAGTTTTATTTGTATTACTACTCAGAAGTATCTTTAATAAATGAAGATAAATAAAATGATTAGTAATAAGCCAATAATTCTAATAGATGGATTTCAGTACCTATTAAACCTACTATACAACTAAGGCAAACAATAGTCATAGGATTTTATATCTTGCTTTGATTACCTCAAAAAGATGTTGATGAGACAAATTGCTTCTTGGATTAAGTTCAAAGATGAGCACATGATTTACTCCAGCCTGTCTCCAACCATATGTGTTGATGCCCAGTAGAAAAAGGAATTCAATCAGAAGAAAGCCACCACGATAGATTCTTATCAAGGGCCATATACCTGTATCTGTTTCAAGTTTAAACACAGCTGAAAGAAAATTTATTGGTCAGTTATAAAACCCATGATGTCACTTTTACTTTTTCATTTTCTAAGACCTAGCCCTAACATGGAATTTTTCATAAATAAAACCTATACCTATATAATTTCAACTTGCCTCCAGATTCTTTTTGCATTTACTCTGCAGAGCAATTTTCCTCAAACTTGGCTTTTAGCATGTTATTCCACTGCTTCATTAATTTCTTAGATTATTATGAAGAATGCTGACATGGCTTAGAATCAAAAGATCAGTTATGTCAGCTGAGGATTTCTGATATAATATAATCTCTTTGGTTGTTTTTTTTTACTATTAAACTAGACATGATAATATCTAATTCACAGAATTGCTCTATTCTTCTTTCCCTCCCTTCCTTTTTAAAAAAAGAATAAAAAAGAACATATATCAAATGCCTAAACTAATATTTAGCCAATTATGAGTATTAAGCATATTCAGGTCACCTGATCAGGAAAAACTCTCAGGAGACACATTTGCTAAGATCTCAAGGAAATAGAAACAAAACCACTGGAATAGTCAGAGGACCCCAGGTGGACAAAGTACAAAGGGCCCTAGTTAACAAGGCCAAGGTCATTATGATTGGAATTTCAAGGAGGTAAAGTGGGAGAGTTTGTCAGTACTTCTTAAAGAATTAAGCTTTTATTTTGATGTATAAGTCAGTGGAAGACTTTGAACATAATTGACATAAACCTCATTAATAATTTTAAAGGGAATAAGTATGAAAACAAGGAGATTATTAAATGGAAAACTAGATTTAGCTTTACATTCTGATTCTAAAACAAAGATCACAGATACAGTACAAAAGTAAGGAAACAAAAATAACATATAAATTTCAAAGTAGCCATAATAGATTAGACATAGTAAAATCAATATACAAATTCCAATCATAAAGTATCTTAAAATGAAATTAAGAAAACAGCATTATAAATAAGAAAATGTCTACGAGTAACTTTAACCCAAAAAGTAAAAAGAGTTGTACAATGAAAACTACAAAATATTGCTTAAAAACTTAAAGTAAACTTGAACATATAAAAAGAATTCCAGCTGGGCGCTGGTGGCTCATGCCTATAATCCTTGCTACTTAGGAGGCTGAGATCTGAGGATCATGGTTCAAAGCCAGCCTGGGCAGGAAAGTCAGTGAGACTCTTATCTCTAATTAACCACCAGAAAACCGGAAGTGGTCCTGTGGCTCAAGTTTAGAATGGCAGGTAGCCTAGAGCTAAAGAGCTGAGGGACAGTGCCCAGGCCCACATTCAAGCCCCTCGACTGACAAAAAAAATAGAAGTTCCATATTAATAGATTAGAAGACTGATATCAGAATGGCAATACAACCTAAATTAGTATACAGATGTAAGGGCACCCATACCAAAATTTAGATAGCCCTTTTCCTTTGGGAGAAATGGAAAAAGTTGATCTTGAGTTCATACAATATTGCAGGAGATCCCAAAAAGCTAAAACAATAATAAAAAGAACACAGCCAGGGAACTCTTATTTCTAAATTTTAAACCTTACTATAAACCTACAGTAATCAAAACAGTGTGGCACTGACATAAAAACAGACATACAGCTGGTGCTGCTGGTATTTCACTCTGTAATCCTAGCTACTCAGGGTAAGATCTGACAATCACAGTTTGAAGCCAGCCTAGGTGGGAAAGTCTGTGAGACTGTTATCTCCAATAAACTACTCAGAAAAAAAGCCAGCAGTGGCACTGTGGCTCAAGTGGTAGAGTGCTACTCTTTAGCAAAAGCAGCTCAGGGGCAGTACCTAGGCCCAGAGGTTCAAGCTCCAGGATCAGGGGGGGAAAAAAAAAAGACAGAAAAATGTACTGAAAAAATACAAGAAACAAGCTGGGCACTGGTGGCTCACGCCTGTAACCCTAGCTACTCAGGAGGCTGAGATCTGAGGATCGAGGTTCAAAGCCAGCCCAGGCAGGAAAGTCCGTGAGACTCTTATCTCCAATAAAACTACTAGAAAACTGGAAGTAGTGCTGTGGCTCAAGCAATAGAGTGCTCGCTTTGAGATGAAGAGCACAAGGACAGTGCCCAAGCCCAGAGTTCAAGCCCCACAACAACAAAACAAAACAAAACAAAACAAAAAAAAAAAGAAACACACTGAAAGAAATCTATAGATCTATGGCCAGCTGACTTTCAAAATAGTGAGCAAAGATTCCACAGAAAAGCAAATTCTTTAGCTAGTACTTTGACAGTTGGCTATTCATATCATGTACAAAAACTGGTTCAAAACTGATGGTCACGCTCTCTCTCTGCTCTTTTCTAGCTTTTCCTCAGCTCTTTCCTTCTCTTCTCTTTCCCAGCTCTCTTCTCTTTCCTAGCTCTCTCTTTCCCACCTTTCCCAGACTCTCTCTCTGCTCTTTTCTAGCTCTTTCTCAGCTCTTTCCTTCTCTTCTCTTTCCCAGCTCCCTTCTCTTTTCTAGCTCTCTCTGCTCTTTTCTAGCTCTTTCTCAGCTCTTTCCTTCCCTTCTCTTTCCCAGCTCTCTCTCTTTCCCAGCTCTCCCAGCTCTCTTTCCCAGGCCTTTCCCCACCACGTGGAGGACCAAGATGGCCTGGTGTCAGCCGGAACGATGAATAAACCTACCCCTTACTTGAAAAAAAAACCCCAAACTGATGGTCACATATGAGCTAATGCTATAAAACTCTTAGAAAAAACAAAAAGGCAGATTTTCAGTCTTCAATTTGGCTATGGCTGTACATATGACACTAAAAAGATATGCAAAAGAAGAAGCAGGTGATTTGAGTTCATAAAAATTAAACTCTTGTAGATACATGGACTGTTACAAGCAAGTAAAAACATACTGAGCAGCCTAAAAGCCCTGCACTTGGAAAGCTGAGGTAGGAGAATCACAGTTTTATATCAGCCTGGTTTACATGGTAAGACTCTGTCTCAAAACAAAACAAAACAAAACAAAACATGACTTACAGAGTTAGAGAATATTTGTAAACTACTTATTTAAAAACAGCTTAATATTCAGAATAATTAGAGAACTTAATAACAAGACAACTCAATGAAAACATGAGCACAAGATTCGGATAGACATTTGTCCAAAGAAAAAATGCAAATGATCAGTAAGCTCATGAAAAGATGCTTAAAATGACTAGTCATTAGGAAAACACAAATTAAAATAACAAGCTATCACATCATACTTATTTGAATGGCATACAAATTTGTGAGACATTAATTCTTAGCTTTTGATAATTTTTTATAGTTTTTAAACAAGCATCTTTTTATCACATTTGCTTGCACCTAAATGGCCTTATATTGTCTTTTCACCAATTTATTCATTTACTTAAAATCAATTATTATTTTTCTTTGTATTTTACAGTTCTTAAAACAATGAGACAGAAAAAATAACATGATAGAGAAAGCCTGTGCTTTGGAATTAAATTCTATAGACTAAATATCAAATCCTAGTAAACCAAATGATGTATTTTTTCTAAAACTCACTTTCCTTATTGGTCAATTGGGTTAACATCTATTCTCATTAATTTGTTAATAAGATCAAAAGTAAGAACATTTGCTGGGCGTCAGTGGCTCATATCTGTATAATCCTAGCTATTCAAGATACTGAAATCTGAGGATCAAAGTTTAAACCTGCCCATGCAGTAGAGAGTCCAATCTTCAATTAGCCACCAAAAATCAAAAGCGGGGCTGTAGCTCAAGTAATAGAGTGCTAACTTAGTTAAAAAAAAAAAACACAGAAACAGCACCAGGGCCCTGAGTTCAAACCTCAGGACTGGTAGCACAAAACCCTCCAAGCCCCAAACAAAAAAAACAAAACCCCAAAACAAAAAACAAAAAAACCTCTGAGAGGTAGAAATGTAAGAAATTTTAAGGAATTAAGTACTGACACATAATGAACATAAATGAACCCTGAAAACATTAGGCTAATTGAAGGAAGCCATACAAAAAGTGCCTCATATTGAATATTGGTTATAAGAAATATCCAGAGTAGGAAATTTCATAGAGACAAAAAGTCTCACTTCTTTGTTAGACACATGATTTCAACTATTATAGATATGCTGTAACATATCACAATTTTTTAAATCTGTCCAATTAAAAATCTGTGGTTAGCCAGGCACTGGTGGCTCATGTAATCCTAACTACTCAGGAGGCTGAGGTCCGAGGATAGTAATTTGAAGCCATCCAGGGCAAAAAAAGTCCATTTAGACTCTTATCTCCAAGTAGTCAACAAAAAAATTGGAAGTGGAGCTGTGGCTCAAGTGACAGAGTACTAGCCTGGAACAAAAAAGCTCAGGGACAGCACCCAGGCCCTGGATTCAAGCTCCAGAACTAGCACCAAAAAAATAAAATAAAATAAATCTGTGACCATGGATAAAAGATAAATAGCCTAGCTAGTAGATATATCTATGATTCTAACAGCTGTAATATTCTTTCTACATATGAAGAAAACTACCATGAACAGAAAAATGTAATATATTCATAAAACATAATTATAAAACCTAAGTTCTACTTGATAACATAAACTTTCATTTAAGTAAATGAAATTTTTTTCTGGCAGGATCTTTCTGAAATAATCTTTTGTAGATGTACTGGAGATAAGCTACAACATCTCTTGCCAGTTAATAAGGTTATCATCAGAACTCCATGGAATTAAAAAAAAAACTAGAATTACTATCACTTTTTTTTTTTTTGTCAGTCATGGGGCTTGAATTCTGAGCCTAGGTGCTGTCCCTCAGCTCTTCAGCTCAAGGAGAGCGCTCTACCACTTGAGCTACAGCGCCACTTCCGATTTTCTGGTGGTTAATTGGAGATAAGAGTCTCATATGGACTTTCCTGCCCTGGTTAGCTTTGAACCATGATCCTCAGATCTCAGCCTCCTGAGTAGCTAGGATTACAGGCGTGAGCCACCAGCACCCCACTGTACCTGAGTTACTTTTGCTCAAAGCTGGCACTCTACCACCTGAGGCACAGCGCCACTTCTGGATTTTTCTGTTTATGTGGTACTGAGGTATGGAAACCAGGGCCTCAAGCATGCTAGACAATCACTCTACCACTAGCCACATCCCCATCCCCCAAACCTGTACAACACGGCTTGGTTGTATACACACCAGTGTGTCCATATTAAAACAAATTCTAGCCAGGCACTGGTGGCTCACGCCTGTAATCCTAGCTACTCAGGAGGCTGAGATCTGAGGATCATGGTTCAAAGCCAGCCCAGGCAAGAAAGTCCAGGCCCAGAGTTCAAGACACACAACCGACAAAATAAATAAATAAAATAAAAACAAAAATTCTGCCCCTGCGCCCCAAGAAGCCTATCTTAAAAGTTAAAAAAATGAATCTTTTATATACAGTACCAAGTTTCCAAACCAGTTTTCTTTAAAAGAAGTTTTACAAAATTTAAAAAGGAATACACATATAAGAAAAGGCCTTCAAATATTATGACGGATATAAAAAGCCTCTTCTCAGTCCAAGTCCCTTCCCTGGAGGATACCAAGCTAACAATTTTATCTATTATCTTTTAACAATTCTTCAAGTACAAAGAACTATTGGGAGTATGCTATCCATGTTCTAAAGCCTGTTTTTTAAAAAACAAAAAGTATCACAGAAGTGTCATTTTTCCAGATTAGCACACAAACAGCTGTTATTTCCTAATGCTGTGTAATAAAGAAATATGGATAAATTATAACTATACATTATCATGAGTAATGATAAAAGTGACAGAACTCAAAATAGGGAATACAGCACATTAACTGTATACCAGTGGCCCACTTCATATCCTTCTCTTTAACAAAATCTTACTCACTTGAATTCTATGTAAATGGACTCACAAAATTTGTACTTTAAAAAATGTGTGCAACCTTTTTTTAAATCAACATTTGTTTATAAGACTCATCCATGTTCTTCAATGAAGTTGTATTTCATTCTCCACACTATTATATATTATTTCACCGGGTTCAAAGTAGTTTATTTATTCTATTGTCTATGAATATTTGGATTGTTTCAAGTTTTGCAATAATCACAAACAGCACTGCTACTAAAATTCTCATTCATGCCTTCGGGTGGATAGGATTGGGCAGGGTTTTGGCTCAAATAGGAGAGTGTGAGAGTCTAGGCTTTTCACCAAAAAATTTTTAAAATTTATCTCACACACAAAAAAAAAAAGAAAAGAAAAGAAGAACTTTCCATTGATACAGCTGGATCTAAACTTAATGTGTTCAGATTTGGAAAGCATGTCAAACAAAAGTGCTCCCTAAAGTGCTATACCCCATTTTACTTCTACCTTTCCATCCATTTTAATATTTACATGGCATTCTGTTGTATCAGGGCAATTAAAAATATATGTGCATACATATGCACATATATAAGTACAAGGATATCTATAGAAATAAAGTTGCTTAGAGATATTTAAAATTTATATATGTATTCTTAAATTATTTTCAAAAAAGCTTGCAACCATATTCTTACCACTAGTTTGTGTAAGTGCCTATATCACACCCTTATATTGATTGTAAATGGCCAAAGACAGTGAAATATAGTATATATCAAAGAATCTCTATTGAGATACACAAGTTAAAAAAACCTTTCATCTTTATGAAATTAAATTATGGAATACATGATTTTTCAGACAAATTACTAAACACTGGGTCTTGTCTCCTGAGAAACCAAAGCAATTACACACATAATTTTTATGTTAATGCTAAAAAAAAATCATGCTGGAACATGTATTACTACTACTGCACTCTTCCTCACTCTCAACACTGAGGCCCTGCTGGGAGATAAGTAAGGGTAGTCAGCTGGGTTTAACTGTGCTCCCCCTCAAGAACACTCACAAAGACCAAACAAAAAAAGGTTCTGAGGTAAGAAAACCCCATGCATAACATTAAACACATAAATCACACACATAAAAAAACCCACCAAAGTGTATCACAAAAGTCTTTACTAAACAAAGCCCCCTTTATCCTGAATTTTAAAAAAGACTTTTTAATTAATTCGCATGAAAATAAAGTTTATATTTTTTGATGTCTTTTTTAAATGAAAGTGATGATGGTCATACTACCACATTTGTCTTGGAAATCAAAGAATGCCACCCACAAATGAGCAAGAGAGAGAGTGCTTTAGATAATACCTGTTTGACTCTAGGTAAATTTACTACCTTACTTTCACAACCCATTCCTTCCTCCTAAATCTCACTGGTATCCTGGGCTAACTAGATTTCTCCCATCCAAGTACTAACCAGGCCCGACCCTGCTTAGCTTCCGAGATCAGATGAGATCGGGCACGTTCAGGGTGGTATGGCCATAGACAGGCTAACTAGATTTCTTTGCTCATCTGTTTCCTTTTCAGAGAATACCTTTCATTCCACTAATACCTAGCTTAAACACCATGTCTTCCATCAGGTCTTCCCTGATAGTCTTATTTAAAAGCAAAGAGTTGCAGCTGGGCACCGGTGGCTCATGCCTGTAATCCTAGCTACTCAGGAGGCTGAGATCTGAGGACCACAGTTTGGAGCCAGTCCAGGTACAAAAGCCTGTGAGGTTCTTATCTCCAATAAACTACTCAGAAAAAGCTGGAAGTGGTGCTGCAGCTCAAGTGGTAGAGCACAAACCATGAGCACAAAGAGGTTCAAGGATAGCACCTAGGCCCTGAGTTCAAGCTCCTGGACAGGCAAAAAAAAAAAAAAAAAAAAAAAAAAAAAAAAGTGCTCAGTTATTCCTATTCCTTTGAACTGGTTAGAACATTTAATACCTTCTACCTCAAAATGTATTATAATTATTGTGTTAATCTTCCTAACATAATGAACTTTATAAGGAAAGAAGTTTTCTTTTCTATGTTAATGCTCAGCAGCTAGCTCGATAATGTAGGTCTAGCTTTGTGCTATAGTATTTCTATGTATTCTGTATCAGTACACTGTATTTATCCTAGATTATCCTAATATCCTAGCTAGATTCATATCTGATCATGGAGTACATATAACGATGTTACATCATAAGCTTAGGGTACTTAATTTTTAATAACTAATGGGAAGGAGAACTGTAACAACACAAAAACATACTTGTTGATAGGTAAAGTTCATATACTTTCTAAATGCTATTACAACTTGGGTTATAGTTTCAAAATACATAACTGGAAGTGTTAAAACATTTATGAAGTGTAATGAGTTGTGCAAATTATTTCTTGAACATCTGTTATATATAGTTGGCCCTGTTAAGGAACATGAAATATAAAATAATACATACTATCGAAGGCTGTGTAACAGTGATCTAAACTACCAGGCATTCATTTTGATTACATTCAAAGTCTAAAACAGAATATACACATTTCTAAATCATATTCCTTTGCAGAATGAATGGTTTAATTTTATAATAAATTATTACACAGTTGTAATTATAATCATATGGACTCTTGAAGGATACCATGATTACTGGCCCTCAAGTTGAAAGTATTTGCCTGGAGGAAACTAAGATTTTAGATATTAGTTGTTTTTCTGTTTCTGTTTTTCAATTTTTGCTATTTGTGTTTTCTTCCTATCATTTAAGTTTATTGTTCTTCTTTTCTATCTATTTAAATGTCCCGAATTTTTTCTGAGTTCTTGTGTTCCATTCAGTGTACTGGAAATATACTAGCGAACAGAAGAGACGAAGCTTAAGCATCAAAGAGTTTACATTTTAGTGGGAAAACAGAGATAAATATGTAATATATTTTAATTATAAGCACTAAAGGGACAGAATAAATTATTTTAGGGTAGGCTGGGAATGTAGCTTAGTGGCAGAGTGCTTGCCTAGCATGCATGAAGCCCTGGATTCAATTCTTTAGTACCACACAAGCAGAAAAAGCCAGAAGTGGCACTGTGGCTCAAGTGGTAGAGTGTTAGCCTTGAGCAAAAGAAGCTCAGGAATAGCGCCAAGGCCCTAAGTTCAAGCCTCAGGACTGGCAAAAAAAAATAAAAAAAAAAATAGAGTTGGGTTTAGGGTGATTAGAAAGGTCTACTGAAAAGGGAACCGAAATGAATGGATAAAGTAACCTATGTACAGAGCTTGGGAAAGATACATTAGGCCACTGCAAGTCCCTCAGATGAGAAAGAACTTAGAATTTTCAAAGAACAGTAGATAAAACAGAGAGTGTAGGGGAGGATGACAGGATATATAGTAAGAGAGGTCCATGGGGACAATATTTTATTGTATCTTATAGGCCACTGTAAAATGTTTGGATTTTATTGTAAGAGAATGGGAATGGATTTCAAATAGAAGAGTGACATGATCTACATAAAACAAACAAAACACCATAGGTTTATATTGTATAGGAGGTTAACAGTGGATTCAAGGAAACAAGCTCAGAAAAAAATGTTGCGTAGATAAGGACCATACAGGTAGAAGTAGTGAGAAGCAGTTAGATTTAGATAATTTGAAGACAGAGCAACAGGATTTGCTGATGGATTAGTGATGAATAATGTTTTAGACTGAATCTTAAATGTTCCCCCAAAGGTCATGTGTTAAAAACTGTTCTCAGATGATGGCTCTATTAGCATATTAGGAACTTTAGCAGGAAGTAGGTCTAGTTGGAGAAGTAGGTCATTGGGGATATGCCATTAAATGGTATATCATGAGCCAAACCCCTTCCTAATTTTCTCCCAGCGACCATGACCTTGGCTCCACCACTTGCTTCCCACCACATTGTTCTGACCAGGACCAAAATGACAGGGCCAAACCATGGGCTGAAATAGTGAGTCAAAACAAATATTTCCTCCTTTTGATTTTTTTGTTGGGAGTGGGGCTTTAACTTTGGGCCTGGGCTCTTCAGCTCAAGGCTAGCACTCTATCACTTGAGCCACAGCAGCACTTCTGGTTTTCTGGTGGTTAAATGGAGATAAGAGTCTCATGGACTTTCCTGCCCTGCTGGATTTGAACCTTGACCTCAGATCTCAGCCTCCTGAGTAGCTAGAATTACATGTGTGAGCCACTGGCACCTAGCTAACATTTCCTCCTTTTACACCGCTAATCTCAGATATTCTGCCACAGTAATGGAAATTTGACTAACACTAGGGAAAACTAAAAGGTTTCAGCCTAAGAAACCAGGTAACAAGTGATGCCACAGAAAAGAAAAGGCTGCTTAGGGACAGAAAATCAAGAGTTCTTTTTTCCTATGTAAGTGTGGGGTGCCTATGAAATAGTCATGCAGCTAATTAGTCCTTAACATGTAAATGGTATTTACAGCAATAGGCTCAAGTAAGACTACCTCAGCAGGAAATGAGTAATAGTAGAGATGTAAGGATTTAATCTAATGGGATGCCCCCAATATTTCAATATTACAAAGAAGAGTATAGCTAGTGAAAGACACTGGGAAAGATCCACAAGTAAAATTTAGTAGGAAAGCCAACCTAAGAAAATATTTCAAAAGAAGCAGTGATAAACAATGTAAAATGCTATTGAGGGGTTTGGTAAAATTCTTCAGATAAATTTAGTAAGACTACACTTTCCTTACTATTTCATTATTTCTTAGTATTGAGGCTACTATTGCTTAAGAGCAAGCAACCTTTTCTACTATCTAATTTTTTAACTTGATTACATAAACAAGTTTCTTAAAACTATATACCAAAGCAATCATAAATAGTTCTGGAGAAGGCTGAGGATCTCCAATAAGCAAAGTCAGTTTTGGTGAATAAATTGCATAAGGTTTATTGATCTTCATCTATGATTACGAAGGCTAAAATTCTGGAACCCAAAGAAGTCTGAAGAAACTGAAACTAAAACTAAAAAAATGATGAAGAAGCTGGGCATCAGTGGCTCTTGTCTTGAATCCTAGCTACTCAGTAGGCTGAGACCTGAGGATTGTGGTTCAAAGCCCACCAGGGCAGACAAGTCCATGAGACTCATTATCTCCAATAAACGACCAGAAACCGAAGTGGCCCTGTGGCTCAAGTGGTAGAGTGCTTGCCTTGAGCTGAAGAGGTGAGGGACAGTGCCCAGGCCCAGAGTTCAAGCCCAATAACCAACAACAACAAAAAAAGATGAAGATTAAGAGGTCAATGATTAAAAGTGTAACTATACCCAAAGGCAAAAGAGAAAATAGCTGGGTGCTAGTGGCTTATGCCTGTAATCCCAGCTACTCAAGGAGGCTGAGATCTGAGGATCATGGTTCAAAGCCAGCCCAGCCAGGAAACTCCATGGGACTTTTATCTTAAAAAACTACTCAGAAAAAGCCAGAAGTGAAACTGTGGCTCAAATTTAGAGCACTAGCCTTAAACAAAAAGAAGCTCAAGGATAGAGCCCAAGCCCTGAGATCAAGCCCCAGAACTAGTACAAAAAAAAACAAAACAAATAAGAGACAAATAACCAATCTCCAAAGAAAAAAAATTAGCCTTGACAAACTTCTTTCACTATTTTTGGTATAAGAATGCATGATTTTTTGGGTGGGCAGGGCCAGTCCTGAGGCTTGAAATCAAGGCCTGGGCACTGTCCCTGAGATTCTTTTGCTCAAGGCAAGCACTCTACCACTTGAGCCACACTGCCACTTCTGGCTTTTTCTGTTTATGTGGTACTGAGAAATTGAATCCAGGGCTTCATGCATGCTAGGCAAGCACTCTACCCCCTAAGCCACATTCCCAGCCCCGAATGCTTCATTTATTTATTTATTTATTTATCCAGGGGCAGAATATGACACAGGCATATTAATTTGGATAAATTATTTCAAACTTTAAACTACTTACCTGCAAGCACAAGGGTAATATTTAGTACAATGAATATTCCACAAAATAGGCCAACCCTAAAAGTAGTCCATGCTGGTGCAGGCTGTGGACCAAAAAACAGCATTTTGAGTATAAGACGATATCAAATAACATTTAGCATATGCTATAATAAGCAGTAAAGTTTCACAATTTATAAAAATAGCTGGTGGGAGAAAAAAATGGGGCTGAATATAGTCAAAATACACAATTTGCAACTATGAAAACAGAACAAGAAAACCTCCTGGAAATGCTGTTTTAAAGAGAAGGGGAAGAAAGTATGATATGTGAAACTGAAATACAGTGTAAACTGTATAAAGATGTAACAATGAATTCCTCCCCTATATAACTAAGCCAGTAAAAATAAATACAAAAGGAACCTATGAAACCTTAAGTGTTTTATGATCCATTTTTTCTCTCTCTTTTTTTTTTGGTGACAGGGTCTTATTTATGTCTATATAGTCCAGGCTGTTTATGTAGTCCATGCTGTCCTTGAACCTGCTATCTTCTTGTTCAGCCTCCCCAGTGCTGGGGATTTTGCTACTATGCCTTGCAATGATCTGGATCTTTATAAATCTGAATCACAGAATTATCCATGAACTATAACCCTATAAACTAGAATAGAGTTGTCAGTTATTTTATAAAACTCTGATCTGAGTCATGAAATAACCTGAAATATCTAATTTTGTATACACTAAAGACTTTTTTTTTTTTTGGGTCCGATCATGGGGTCTGAACTCTGGACCTGGGCCACAACGCCACTTCCGGCATTTTTCTTTTTGCTTATGTGGTGCTGAGGAATTGAACCCAGGACCTCAGGCATGCAAGGCAAGCACTCTGCCACTGAGCCACCTTCCCAGCCCCCACTAAAGACTTTTTTATAGCAGAGATTTTAAATGCAATTTTACCTTTTACAACATATACATCTCTAAATTTTTTGTGTGTGCTGGTCCTATGGTTTAATCTTATTAGGGCCACTGGCGCTGTCCTTGAGCTTTGTGCTCAAGACTAATAATCTACCATGTGAGCCACCTGCACTTCTGGCTTTTTTTCTGGAGGTTAAGAGTCTCATGGACTATCCTGCCTGGGCTAGCTTCAAACCACAACCCTCAAATCTCAGCCTTCTGAATAGTTAAGATTACAGGTGTTAACCATGATATATCTACTCCCCTCCTTTACGCCTCTCCCACCCCCAATTTCTGCAGCTTGAACTCTGGGCCTTGGTGCCTTGAGCCTCTTTGTGCTTAAGGCTAGCACTCTACTACTTGAGCCACAGTGCCACTTTCAGCCTTTTCTAAATAGTTTATTGGAGGTACTAGTCTCATCAAGTTTCCTGCCTGGGCTGGCTTTGAACCTCAATCTTCAGATCTCAGCTTCCTGATTAACTAAATCTACAGGATCACTGGGGCCCAGCCATCTCTAAATTTTAAAAATATTATTTAATTGGAGTTTATATGTTTGGTATTATGAATAATTAGAAACAATGGTAAAAATAACATTTATTTTCTGATACTGCTTATGCTATTATACTGGGATGACAAATTAATTTTTCAAGATATACTAGTGTATCTTTAGTATACTATACTATAAGTTTTAGAGTGTAAGAGTCAAATAATATTCCTCTTGCTAGGTACAGTAGCTGGAGTCTCTAGTTTGAGCTGTTTGGGAAGTGGAGAATGGGAAACTGCAATCTTGAGGCCAGCCTGGGAATTGAAAGTTTGTAAGACTCCATCACAACCAATGGCTAGACATGGCGGTGTATGCCTGTCATCCCAAGCTACAGGACAAGCACAATGGCTGCCTGCAATGGCATGTGCCTGTAATCCAAGAAATAAAGAGAAGACCAAATAGAAAAGATCATAGTCCACACCGAAATGGGAAGAGAGTCCCTATTTCAAAAATAACTAACAAAAAGAGATGCTAGAGGCATGGCTCAAGGGTAAAGGTTGCTAGAATCATATGATATATACTTTTTATTTTTTTGGTGGTACTGGGTTTGAACTCAGGACCTCAAATTTGTTAGGCTGGGGCTTTATCACTTAAGCCATACCTCAACCCTGTTTCCTTCCTTGTTTCCTTCCTTCCTTCCTTCCTTCCTTCCTTCCTTCCTTCCTTCCTTCCTTCCTTCCTTCTTTCCTTCCTTCCTTCCTTCCTTTTGTGGGCTATAGGGCTTGAACTCAAGGGCCTGGGTGCTGTCCCTCAGCCTTTTTGTGCTAGGCTAGCACTCTACTACCTGAGTCACAGCATCACTTCCAGTTTTTGAGTAGTTAATTAGAGGTAAGAGTCTCACAGAGATTTTCCTGCTCTGTCTGGCTTTGAGATCCTCAGATCTCAGTCTCCTGAGTAGCTAGGATTATAGGTGTGGCCACCTGTGGCTGGCTTCAGCCCTGTTTTTTGCTGCTTATTCTAGAGATGGAGTCTAGTTAACTAATTCTGCCTGAGGTGGGCCTTGCACTATAATCCTCTGGATCTCAGCCTCCTAACTAGTTAAGGTATAAGCAAGAACAACTGGTACTTGGCTTTTTTTTTTTCTTTTTAAAATGTGCCTCAGAGTAATTATTTTACAAGTCATCTGGGCAGTTTACTTACAGATACTGCTGAGTAGTATTACATTGTACAGAATTACTTCAAATATTTTATCCATTTATCTACAGATGGACATTTGGGTTGTTTTCAGTTGTATGCTATAATAATTAAAATTACTATCAACATTCATATACAATACCTTATGTATGCTTGTACTTGTTTTGGTAGATACCTGGGAATGTGATAGCTAGTCATATGGTAGGTGAATACTTAACTCTTAACTTTTTAGGAAATTTCCTATTTACTAATGTGGTCATTCCATTTTCTATTTCACAAGTAGCGTACAAGAGTTCCAATTCCTTCAACATTTAGCATCACCAATCATTCTAGTCTATCTTACTGTGGCTTTCATTTGCATGACTCTACTGTTTAATGACATTAAATACCTTTGTTGCATGCTGATTTTCCATCTGTACATCTTTGATGAAGCTCAAGTCCTTCCCATTGTTAAACTGGGTCATTTTTTGAATAGTATAATTCTTTATAAAGTCATTTGTCAGATACTTTTTGCAATATTTTCTCCTAACTGAATGTTTTCTTCTCACTCTCTTAACAGGATCTTTTGACTAGATGTTTTAAATTCTGATGAAGTGATTCTGATGAAGTTATTTCTAAGAAATCCCTGAATAATCCAAAGACACTGATGACTTTCTTCCATATTTTCTTCTTGAAGCTTTAGATATATGATGTGAGAAATATGGAAAAGGCCTTTTTTTAATATGGAATCCAATTGTTCCAGCACCATTTGTTAAAAACGTTCTTGTTTCTCCACCTACTTGCTTTGTATCTGTATTGAAAATTAAGTGTCCATAAATACTTAAATACTTTAGCCTGTTACTGGACTCTCTATTTTGTTTCAAAGAAATATCTGTCTATTTTATACTAATACCACACTGTATTGATTATTGTAGTTTCAATAATATCCCAGATAATGTTAATCTTTTAATTTAGTTGTTCCAAAATTGTTCAGGCTATTCTTGGCTCTTTTCATTCCCATATACATTTAAAAAAATTAGTTTACAACATTTATACATGCACGCACACACGTGCACACACACACACACACACACACACACACACACACACACACACACACACACACACACACACACACACACACACACACACATAAAATGCCTGAAATTTTTAACTGGATTGTGTTGTATCTATAAATCAACTTAAGAAATAAAATCTTATAAATATTGGATTAACAATATACCCATGAACATGATGTGTCTCTTACTTAAATATTCATTAATATATTTTAGCAATACTTATTTTTCACTGTCTTTCATATGTTTTGATGTTTTGTCAGAATTCTTTTTCTTTCTTTCTCTCTCTTTCTTTCTTTTTTCCTATTTTTGTTGGTCGTGGGGCTTGAACTCTGGGCTTGGGTGCTGTCCCTCAGCTCCTCAGCTCAAGTCTAGCGCTCTACCACTTGAGCCACAGTACCACTTCTGGTTTTCTGAGTGGTTTGTTGGAGATAAGAGTCTTGTGGACTTTCATGCCTAGGCTGGCTTTGAACCACGATCCTTAAATCTCAGCCTCTGGAGTAGCCAGGATTACAGGCATGAGCCACTGGCACCCGGCTGTCAGAATTATTTCTAACCATTTCATAGTTTGATGGTCTTATGAAGAGCATTATTGAAAAGTTGTTCTTCCTGAAATACAGGAATCTAACCAATTTTTGTAAACTTATATTGTAATTGAATTGGCAACCTTGCCAGACTCTTTTATTAGTTCTAATGGTCGATGAAATTTCTCCATAGATCATCAGTACATAGGCAGAAAAATCTCACCAGTTTTGTATTTTATAATAGTAAAATAAAATAATATTTTTAGACAGTCTTGTTATGTAGCTCAGGCTGACCTTGAACTCTTGATCTTCCTGACTCAAGTTTCCTGTGTACTAATATTATAAGCATGTGTCACCACACCTGGCTCTTGGCATCTATTTAAAAAAAAAAACCCACATACACACAAAACTAGAATAAAGAAGCAACTACTTATAAATTTTGGCTTAAAATTTTTTTAAGATAATGAAGCCAGCTAGCAACTAGATTGTGTTATTAAGTAAGATTTTAAATAGAGAAAAGCAAACAAACCTCTATTAGCAAACACTAACCTGAGCAGCTCCCAGAGGGGGCACACGCAATCGTTTCATAGCCTTTTGTCTATCACCATCTTCAAGTTCATTGGTCACTACAGCCTAGAAAACAAATTATTAAATTTTGACATGTTATAAATAATTCTATACTAAACAGGTATATACTTATATGTATATAATTTATATATGTAGTTTATATAGATACATATATACTCTAAATATAGATGTATATTGAGAAAACAAAGAATCATGAATTCAAAGATAGCAACTATTTACAAAAGGTAAACAGAAAAGCAGAGCTTTTTAAAAATATCAATATGAAATATATTGTAAATAGACAGGGTTATTGTACCTCAGTTTCAGAGATGAGCTGATTGATTTTCTTGCACGTATAAAATGGGGCCACTTCTACATGAGCCACTCTCCAATCTGCTCCACGAGATGTTTCCAGAATCTTGTCATGCTTTTTAAGGATTTTTCGAAACCCTGTAAAATTCAGATTCTATAGAAAAAAAAGAGACAAACTATTAATTTCTACCATCATTAAAGAGTATGAAAAACAATAAGCATTAACCCTTGAGAGAGCTGAACGAAGTTTGAGTACAAAAGAATTCACTACTGAACAGCTAAAACTCGTTATCACTAAGACATTTTAATTTCCCTTTTATTATGTACAACTATTCCAAAAATAGCTTCTATTATCTTACTGCATTGCCAAAAGTACATTTACAATGCACTAACACATTTACAATGCACTAACACATTTATGTAGTTCTTTGCTTCTGGGAGAGAATCAGGTATGTAACTTCTACTTCCTTTGCACTCATCTAAGTTTGAAGATAGGAGCATGAAAGAGTCAATAGAAGTGACCATATCTACAAGATCAGCTAAAAATGAGAAGCATGTTTTTCTTCAAGGATTCCATTACTTTTGAGAAAATTTTATTACTGATTAGGAGTTCTTATATTGCCAACAATGGTTTAGTAGACACATATAACTATCAGAGTTGCTTTTTTATTTTTGGGGGGGTCCGGTCGTGGGGCCTGAACTCTGGGCCTGGGCGCTGTCCCTCAGCTCTTCAGCTCAAGGCTAGCGCTCTACCACTTGAGCCACAGCACCACTTCCGGCTTTTTTTTTTGCTTATGTGGTGCTGAGGAATCGAACCCAGGGCCTCAGGCATACAAGGCAAGCGCTCTACCACTGAGCCACCTTCCCAGCCCCTCAGAGCTGCTTTTAAAAATAGAAAGCAAATTGTTACTCCTTAAGTCAAGGATACCTCTTGAATATTGTACAAAAGGTTTTAGAGAACTCATCTCCAAAAATAGAAGTCTTTTTGCATACTGGTGGCTCATACCTGGAAGTCTAGCCACACAAGGCTAAAGAGGCTGAGATCCAGAGGATCATATTTCAAAGCCAACAAGAGAAAAAAAAAAGTCTGTTAGAATCCATAATCCTAGCTACTCATGAGGCTGAGATCTGAGGATCACAGTTCCAAGTTGGCCTGGTCATGGAGCTATGGCTCAAGTGGTAGAGCACTAGCCTTGATCAAAAGAAGCTCAGGGCCAGTACCCAGGCCCTCAGAAAACAGCAATTGAAAAAAAGAAACGTGAAGAGCTAGGCTGGAGGTGTACCTCAAGTATAGAGTACCAACAGAGCAATTAAACAGAGCCAGCAAAAGCTGGCCAAAAAAAGAAAGAAATCTTGACAAGGCACAGAGTCTGAAACCTAGCTATTTGGGAAGTGGAGATGTGGAAGACCAACTTGGGCTAAAATGTTGCCAGGCTTTTTTCTTTTTTTGCCATTTTTGTTTTCTTTCCTTTTTGTTCTGTTTGTTCATTCATATGTCTTTGGGAGCTGAAGGGGAAGCACAGAAATGGAGGGACAAAGGGTGAACAATGAAGCAATGGTGCTCACAAATGAATTATACAACCTATGGATGGGGATGGGAGTGAAAAACTGGGAGAGAGCAAGGGGTGACATTGTCCAAAAAGAAATATACTCTTTACTTGACTTATGTAACTGTAATCCCTCTGTATATCACCTTTATAGTAACAATTAGAAAAAGAGGACTACATCTCAACCAATGGCTGGGAACAGTGCTATATGCCTCTCAGTCTGTCTATGCAGGGAATCATATTAAAAAAAGGAATCATGATCAAGATCAGCCTCAGAAAAATGATGGTGAAACTGTGCTGAAAACAATGGCTAGATGTACTGGCATATGCCTATCATCCTATTTATGTGGGGAAAGCACAAATTGGAAAATCACGAACAGGTTAGCCCAGGCATGAAGCAAGGCTCTTAAGACCAATGCAAAAGAACTGATGGCGTGGCTCATGAGGTAAGAGGATTTTGCCTAGCAAGCATGAGGCATGGAGTTTAAACTTCAGTAGTGCCAAAAATAAAAAATGAATAAACAAAAAAAATTTCAGCACTTGTCAAATCTGGCACATAGTTTTGGCCAATTAAAAAAACACTAAAAATTCCAAGAACCCCACACTAAAATACAAATTCCAAGAATAGACATATGATAACTTTTTTTCCTTTTTGGAAGCTTTTAATATACTTCAAGATAATTTGTCTTCTTAGAATTTCTCTATTATTTTAAAACAACACTGTTTAGGTTAAGTACCTGATAGTTCTGCAGCAGGATAAGACTGAGGTAGAACTCACTGAATGCCAGTTTAAGGTCTTTAATATTCCTATGTTGGACACGTTCCTCATGTGACAGGTGGAAGACCGGCTTTCTGCGTTGTCGCAATGTAGTAACACCAGTGGTTTCTTTCTGTGCATCCAGTGATGACTGAAGCTCATTCTGAAGTGTAGCAAACCTGCGTTGAGCCTCTGCAAGTTTTTCTATAAGAAATAAAACAGAAGCACTAAGTTAACAAAAAAGAAAAAGAAAAAAAACCTGATAAAAAGATGAGGAAATGGGCAAGTGCAAGCACAGGGCAATGAGTTCAAATCCTACAAGTGAGAAAAAAAAAGATAATGAGTTCTTATTGACTTCTGAGTTTTTACTAATTATACTAGTTTGCTATTCTAGAATTTCTAGGAAGAATGTTACATGTACTATTCAGAACTGGATATGAAAATTATTTTGGTGTAATACTGCCTTACAATCTCTAACAATTCCCTCCCCCCAAAACTGCTAGCCTAGATGTGAATAGAAGAAAGTTGGTCTACAGTCTCATCCTACAGCAACTTTCTCAATTCCAGAATGTAGTAGGCCAAAGGAGATTAAACTGATTCTGACTCAGAGGTAAGAAAAAGGGCTAAGTGGAAGGTGCTATTCCTTTCCACTATCAAGACTATAAATGGTCACACAACCAGATACATAAAAGATAAAGTATATTGAGTATAATAACTATAACACATTTCCAGATACTTAAAAAAGACAAGGGGAAGTGATACCTATATTACACTGTTACTTGACTCATCTGTTTACTTTGTGCAGAAGTCAGATGAATCTTGGAAAATGAAGATTTAATTGTAAACTTAAGCAAAGGTTCTCTCTGATGATAGCCTTCCAGATGTGGCATCATCACTGAAACAAATCAATATAGTACTCTAGCACTACATATGCAGCTACATATCCAATAATGCAGGTACTCAACTATAAACTTAATAATATAGCTACTCACTAGACAGCAGAGTTCAGCACTGATCCCCATATATGGTAATATTACTGGGACTGCCCAGACAGGCAACTAGGAGAAGATTGTATTGGTTATCTTCTATAAGCAGGAGAGAGAGATTGATATCTCTAGAATAAATGTATTTGTGACATGGATATGCTTTTCCCATCCATATACTTCTGCTAGTACTACCATCTTCAGGGTTGCCTTATCCACCATTACAGTATTTAACATAGAAGTATTTATGATCAAGGTACTCATTACATACAAAGGTAATAGGCAATGGACTCATTATCAACGGAATACCAAGACTTAGTAAAGTTGGGTTTGGGAGACAAAACTCTGAAAGTGTTATTATTTTTGTTTTTACTGGTCCTGAGGCTTGAACTCAGGGCCTAGGCACTGTTCCTGAGCTTTTCTGCTCAATGCAAATGCTCTATCACTTGAGCCACAGCTCCAATTAAAGCTCTCTCTCTCTCTCTCTCTCTCTCTTTTTTTTTTTTTTTTGCCAGTCCTGGGGCTTGAACTCAGAGCCTGGGCACTGTTCTTGAGCATTCTACCACTCAGGCCTCAGCACTACTTCCAGTTTTTTGTTTATATGGTACTGAGGAACTGAACCCAGGGCTTCATGCATGCTAGACAAGCATTCTACCACTAAGCCTTATTCTTAGACCTTATTTATTTATTTACTTATTTATCTATTTATTTATTTTACTGGTGGTAAGAGTACCACAGACTTTCCGGCCCAGGTTGGCTTCAAACCACGATCCTCAGATGTCAGCCTCCTGATTAGCTAGAATTAACCACCAGCGCCCAGCTGAAAGTGCTGTTTTACAGGCTATAACAAGGAGATCATCATATGGTGCCAGCTCAGCTCCACCATAACCCCAAAACACAAACTAGGAATCAAGCAATGGAAGCAAAAGTGGCTCCTCTCATTTGCATGCCTCATTATCACTGACGTAATTTTCGTTTCTCATCCTACAATGTGAGTTCTGCCTGTTGGTTAGTTCTCAATCAGCTAGCTCTCCTAAATTGGAAGGTGAGGTATCTACTTGGCCATTGGGGTATCCTCATACCATAGTTCCAAAAGGCAAAGCAGCTTATTGGTTAAAGTGACTGATTCTTTTCAAAAGCAAAAGTACTTTGCTGAAACACAATAGGAACAGGAATATTATGCCTGGAAACTAGGGAATCAGACTTTTACTTGATATTACTGAGCAATTTTTACAATATTTTTACACAGGATTTCTTGCAGTCTTCTACACTGCAAGAAACAGAAAACATTTCTTCAAACTCATATTGAAATTGATGTGATTTTATATAAATTCTTAGAGTCCTTTTGATACAAGTTATAAACTGTCTTATTATCCATATTATTAAAACAGAACTGAAATTTCTGGTTCTTTCTTGGGTCATGACACATTTTAGTTTTAGCATTTTTTTCTTTCACACAAGTCTTTATGTCCTAACCACTAGGTAACCATCTGAAAATATATATTATATATATATATATAATAATTTAACAATATTATTATATATAATATATACACACAGATATATATATATATATATATATATAAAATGAAAAACTAAATTGATTTAAAGTCAACTATGTTACTATGCTAATTAAAAAGCCAAAATAGCATATCTGAGTGATCAAGTTTTATAATGTTAAGGAACAATATATAAGTTTACTTAGGTTCATTTCCATAGTCAGAACTATCAAAACATATGCTTTTCTGATTACATGCATTTGAAAATGCAAGAAGTCCAAGAAATGGATACAAATGCCTCTTCATCTGGCAAGTTCCTTACTCATTTTGAAAGCTTACCTTAAATACTGATTTCTACATAAAGCCTTTCTTACCTAACAACTCTCTTGGCACAATTTGAAGTTTCCTCCTGAGAGATTTCCTGGAACAATCTACATACATGTATATGACACTAATTTCTCCTTTACATGTTTTCTTCATTAAATAGCTGTGAGCTTTCTAAAGGTAATACTTTTGTAATCCTTATCTGTGCTTTTGTAATAAAATTTTAATACCTTTTTGAGGTATAACTTATATACCATAGAATTCAACTACTGTTGAATTCCAATTTAATGATTAATAATTTAATGAATTTAATGATTATTGTTCCATTTATAGGGTTGTATAATTCATCACCACAATCCAACTATGCAACATTTTCATCACTGCATATACTTCCATCATGGCAAATGGCTGTCAGTCTTCACCTCTACTTCCAATCTTGAGCAACTACAGATCTACCTGTTGTCTCTACAGATTTCTATTTTGTGGATATTTCATATAAAGGAACCATGTAATATGTAATGTTTTGTGTCTGATTCCTTTATTTAGCATGATTTTGAGGTTCATTCATTTTGTAGCAGATTTTTCCAACAGTTTCTCACTGTGTGGATATACAGCACATTTGTTTAAATATTCATCAGCTGGTGGGTATTTATATTGTTTTTTAGCTGCTTCTTTTTTTGTCTGTCCTGGAGCTTGAACTTGAGCCTAGGCTCTGTTTCTGAGCTTCTTTTGCTCAAGGCTAGTGCTCTACCACTTGAGAGTGGTTTACTGGAGATAAAGAATCTCATGGAGTTTCCTGACCTGACTGGCTTTGAACTGCAATCTTTAGCACAGCCTCCAGAGTAGCTAGGATTACAGGACTGAGTCACCAGCACTTGGCTTCTTCAAGCTTCTTTTTAAACTACACAAATAATGCTGCTATTAACATGTTAGTCCAAATTGTTGTGGGGGCTATCATCACTTTCGTATCAGAGCTGGCATATAAAGATGGTCCTTGACTTACACTAACTTGCACACATGTGTTGACTTTTGATTATGAGAAAGTGATATACATTCATTAGAAACTGAAATTTCCATCTTACCTCACACTAATAGTATGTGCTCTATAACTTCTTGCAATAATAGGCAGCAGCAGCCACAGCTCCCAATCAACCACACAAACAAAAGTTATTTAACATGTTTTAATATAAAAATAGGTTTTGTGTTATAAAGTAATTTAGACCAACCTAAATGTAATATAATGTCCTTAGCACATTTAAGGCAGGCTAGGCTAAGTATGGGATTGGTGGTGGGTTAGGTGTATTAAATGCAATTTAAACTCTTAGGATACTTTCAACTTAAAGTGCACTTATTAAAAGTACCCATTTTTCAGTTGAGAAGTATCTGTAGTAGGTTTAATCTGTACTTGTTGAATAAAAGAACAAATAGGGAAAAATGCATAGTAATTCACAAAAACAAGAGAAATAAAAATTTACACTTATTTTGTTCCTTTCTTTAAACTAATGATTCTTTTCTTCAAGGCCTAACTATCTACAGTAACATATGAGAATCCTTGAATAGAAATAAGGGATCAAATCACATAAACATGTGATTTGAAAAAGTCACATTCAACATTATTAGTTAAGTTAAAAGCGTTTTAAAATAGTTTTAAAAGGGATGACAAACATTACTTTGGACCAGGTGTCCAACTCTATTTGGCAATGAGAATGCTTTTCCATATCCAGATTAAAAACTGGGCATCAGTGGCTAATGCCTGTAATCTTAGCTACACAGGAGGCTGAGATCTGAGGATCACAGTTTAAAGCTAGCCCAGGCAGAAAAGTCCAACAGACTCTTCCCTCCAATTAACCACAAAAAGCCAGAAGTGGAGCTGTGGCTCAAGTGGTTGAGCACTAGCCATGAGCAAAAGAGCTCAGGGACAGTGCTTAAGCCTGAGTTCAAGTCCCAATATTGGCACCAAAAAGAAAAAAAAAAGTACTTTGATCTATGAATGCAAATCTGTAAATAAACTTAGAAAAATAAAAACAGGAGTGGGATTACTCGATCATAGGGTAGTTCTATGTGTATTCTTTTGAGGAAATTCCATATCACTTTCCAGAGTGATTAAACCATTTCACATTCCCACCAACAGTACAGTAGTGTTCCTTTTTTTACCACATCCCCCACCAGCATGTACTATTGTTTATTTTCTTGATAAGGGCTATTCTAACTGGGGTGAGGTAGAATCTCAGTGTGGTTTTGATTTGCATTTCTTTTATGGCCAGAGATGCTGAACATTTACTTCATGGATCTACTGGCTATTTTCATTTCCTCTTCAGAGAAGTCTCTTTTTAATTCTTTAGCCCACTTCTTCATTGGGCAGTTATTTCTTAAGCTACCAGCAAAACTATGTTCACTGCAGCATTATTTACCATGGCTAAGATACAAAACCAATTCAGATGTTCCTCAGTAGATGAATGGATCAAGAAAATGTGATCTATCTATCTATCTATCTATCTATCTATCTATCTATCTATCTATCTATCTATCTATCTATCTATCTACAATGGAATTCTATGCTTCCATCAGAAAGAATGACATGGCCTCATTCGCAAGGAAATGGACTTGGACAAAGTCATATTAACTGAAGTAAGCCAGATACAAAGAAACATAGGCTCCATGATTTCCCTCATTTGTAAATAATTAGTATATGTCTAGATCTAGCAGAGGATCACAATAGCTCAATAACTATGTGCATATGACCATATAAAATGATGCTAACAGAAACGAACTCCAAGATATGGAAACAAGAGGGTTTTTGTTGTTGTTTTTAATGTACTGCATGAAGTTATTTCTTTTTTCTTTCATTTTTTTCTTCCCTTTAGTTTATCCCCTGATGTAACTGTTTTGTTTTGTTTTTTAAATTTTGGTACCCTGTGTCTTGTATATGCATTTATTTGAATTAGGGAAAGGAAGGGGAATAACAAAATGGTGAGACAAAGACAAAGGGGGAACACCTATGCAACAGCGATACTCACAAGACATGCTGGAAATGAACTGTACAATTTGGGAGGAAGACTGAGGAGGAGGGGGAGTGAGGGGGAGGGAAAGTGGGAGAAAAATGAGGGAGAGGGTAACAAGTTCAACAAGAAATGTACTTATTACCTTACTTATGTAACTATAACCCCTCTGTACATCACCTTGACAATAAAATTAAACTAAAAAAATTCTAATAACCACTCAGGAGATTTCAAAGCACTTATTTGTCCCTCAAAGACCTAAAATGAGAATTAGCAAAACGTCCCCAGTGGCTTGTGCCTGTAATATAGCTACTGGGGAGGTTGAGAACAAGAGGACCATTGACCCATACTCTTCTCAAATTGTAACTGGGTTTAGTGGTGCATACCTATCATTCTAAGCTACACAGGAGGCTGAGATCTACAGAACAGCCTGGGCAGAAAAGTCTGTGAGACTCCATCTCCCAAAGAAGGGAATCTGGATTCAGTGATATATGTCTGTAATTCCAGAAAGACAGAAAGCCTACAATAGGCAGGGAGATATTCAGGCTCAGCCAGAAGGGGAGCTATCCTAGAAAACCAGTGAAAAACAGGGCTGGAGGTGTAGCTCAGCAGTATCACATCAGTGAGCATAGGCCCTGAATTCAAAACTCCATTACTGCCAAAAAAAAAAAAAAAAAGAGGAAAAAAAACAAGATCTTTTTCTCCTACTAAGTTTATCTATTTTTACAAGAATAAGACTATTGTATTGTTATATAATTGAAGAAATTTTCTTTCCTGGTCCTGGGGCTTGAATGCTGGGCTCAGGTGCTGTCCCTGAGCTTTTGTGTTCAAGGCTAGAGCCACAGCTCCACTTCTAGTTTTTTGGTAGTTAATTGGAGATAAGAGTCTCATGGATTTTCCTGCCCAAGCTGGCTTCAAACCGGGATCCTCAGATCTTAGCTTCCTTGAGTAGCTAGGATTACAGGCATGAGCCACCAGCACCTGGCATGGAAGAAAAATATAATCTCAGACTATTTTTATTGTTTGCATTTTATTGAGATATTATTATCCTCTATCCTCTTGATTCAATTTATGGACCTAACACGGTGTTAATTCAAATATAAAGTAAGCGTGTAAGAAAGTTGGCCCATCATAGTTGAGTCAAGGTGGTTAATTTTGTTATATGCAACTGAAATATTACATCACCTGGAATTTTTACCAGCTGAAATTGTATACCTCAAAGACCTAAGAGAACATGCTAGGTCATGTATTAGTAATTTTTCTACCCACAAAGACTCTTTTTTCCTTTCCAAAATTTAAACAGAATTTATAATTCCAGTTGAAGGCACTTCTTTATTGGCATATATTTATTATAAAAAGTAATAGCTCTTAGTATGACATTTTCATATACAAATATAACATATTTTGATCATATTCACTCTTTCTATAACCGCTTGTATCCTTTCTCCCCCTTATCCTCTTTCATACACTAACAGATCCCTTTGTAATTTCTTACCTTTTCATTCCTCCCAAAATACTACATGAGATAAAAACATGTGATACTTGTAAGTCCGGCTTACTTCACTTAACAAGATGATTCTCCAGTTCTATCCATATTCCAGAAAATGACATAAATGTGATTCTTATGTTTGAACAATACTCCATTGTTTATATATGTGTATGCCTGTGTGTGGTATACATATGTGTGTACATATATCTATCTATATATGTATCTATATTTCTTATTTTCTTTATCCATTGTCCAATAAGCATATAGGCTGATTAGTTACTTAGCTATTGTGAACAGAGCTGCAATAAAATAGATAACTCTACTGTATACTGAAGTATATTCTTTTAGATATACGTCCAGAAATGATACAGCAGGATCCTACCTATTTATCAATTTTCATTATGGCTGGCTGATTTCTTCTTCAGTGTGAGCACATTAATGCCATATAGTAAAGTTACTTGTTTGTATGTTGACTTTGTACCCTGCTACTTAACTGAAAGTGTTTAACAGATTTACTGGTCTTCAGGTAGTCATGAGTCTTTTAAGTATAACATCTACAAAAAGGTATTTCCCTTACTTAAGGCTCTTGCTAGGATTTCAAGAACTATACTGAAAACTAGTACAGAAAGTAGACACCTTTCTATTTTCCTATTTTACAGTAAAATGCATTTATTTATTTAGTTAGTTAGTTAGTGGATTCTGGGGCTTGAACTGAGGGCCTAGGTGCTGTCCCTGAGCTCTTTTGCTCAAGGTTAGTGTTCTACCACTTTGAGCCACAATCCCACTTCCATTTTCTGGTGGTCAATTGGAGATAAGAATCTCATAAAAATAAGATAAGCATAAGTTTTTATTATGTTGATATAGGTTCTTATATTCCTAGATTCTCCATGTCTTTTATTATGAAGAAATATTGAATTTTATCATAGGCTTGCTTGTATCTTCTGTATGTACATACTAGTACCAGGGCTTGAACTCAGGGCCTAGAGCTCCTGCTCAGTTTTTTCCACTCCAGCTGGTACTCTACCCCTTCAGCCATGCCTCCAGCCCTATTCTGCATCTACTGACATGATGTAATTTTTGCTCTTGATTCTATTTATTAGGTACATGACATTTACTGATTTTTGTTTAAGTATCCTTGCACTGATGGAATGAAATTAATCATACTCTATGCTCTTCGTAATATGATAGTAAATTTGGTCTGCAAATACTTTGAGAATTTCTGTATCTATGTTCATTAAGGAAATTAGGACTAGCCTCCTTTCCAAAACTCTCTTCTCTCATGGTCTCCAATTCTGAAAGACTTTTACCTATAAAGATAAATACATGCCCATTTATTAGTAAATTAAAACACCCAATAAAAAATAAAAAATAGCTGCTGCCAGTGGTTCATGCCTTTATTCCTAGCTACTCATGAGGCAAGATTGGGAAGATGACACCATCTCCAAAATAACCAGCAAAGGGCTGGGAAGGTGGCTCAGTGGTAGAGTGCTTGCCTTGCATGCCTGAGGCCCTGGGTTCGATTCCCCAGCACCACATAAGCAAAAAGAAAAACAAATCCGGAAGTGGCGCTATGGCTCAAGTGGTAGAGCGCTAGCCTTGAGCTGAAGAGCTGAGGGACAGCGCCCAGGCCCAGAGTTCAGGCCCCACGACCGGACCCCCCCCAAAAAAAAACCCCCAAAAAACAAAATAACCAGCAAAAATCAGAATAGAGGTTTGGTTCTAATGATAAGAGTATCAGCCAAGCAAACAAGTTCAGGAATAGAATTCAAATCCCAGAACTGCCTAGAAATAAGTAAGAATAAGCTAACTTACACAGGTTCCTAAATACTGAACAATATGACTACTCTTAAGTGATCATTATGGAAATCAGTATGTTGGGTCCTCAAAAAACTAAAAGTAAAACTACCATAGGATTGTGTTGTACCACTCCTGAGCATATATCCAAATGAATGAACACTGGCATACAATTGAGATAACTGCATACTTATGTTTACTGCAGCACTATTCTTAATAGCCAAGTAACAGAATCAGCCTAAGTGCCCAGCAGCTGAGAAATGGAGAAAGAAAATATAACACACACACACACACACACACACACACACACACACACACACACACACACACGAGCGCGCATGCACGCACACACTCACACATACACAGATTATTATTAATCATGTCCTCTGTAAGAAAATGGATAGAACTGGAGATTGTAATGGTAAGCAAAATAAGCAGACTCAGAAAAGCAAATATTTCAAGTTTTCCCTCATATGAGGAAATCTAGACCTAAAAAGAAATGACATGAGCTGAGTGCTGGTGGGTTAGCCCTATAATCTTAGCTACTCAGTAGCCTGAGAACTGAAAATCAGGGTTTAAAGCAAGTCCAGGCAGCCAAATCTAAGACTTATCTACAACTAGGAAGCAGAGATGTTGCTCAAATAATAGAGTCCTAGCCATATACAAAAAAAGACAAACAAGAGTACAAGGCCTGATGTTCAAGTGCAGTAATCAATTCCCTGTCAAATGACACAAATGTGAAAGGGGTACACTTTGGAAGGAGGAACCAATTAGAAGGAAAAAAGGTAAGGCAAAGGGTGAGGCAGAGGTAAATATGATCCAAATACTTCATAAGCATGCATAAAATAGCATAATGAAATTAAAATTTTAAGAGGAAAAAAAGAGAAGAAAAGGGGAAAGGGTGCTGCTGGGCCTCTGTGGCTCACACCTGTAATCCTAGCTACTCAGGAGGCTGAGATCTGAGGATCGCAGCTCAAAGCCAGCCTGGGCAGGAAACTCCGTGAGACTCTTATCTCCAATAAACGACTCAAAAAACCAGAAGTGGCACTGTGGCTCAACTTGTAGAGTGCTTGCCTTGAGCTGAAGAGCTGAGAGACAGCACCCAGGCCCAGAGTTCAAGCACCAGGACCGCCCAAAAAAAAAAAAAAAAAAAAAAAAAGTGGAAGTGGTGGAAAAAGGTAAAAAGGGGAGAATATGATCAAAGTAAACTGAATGAGTACATGGAGATATAGCAAACAATCTCTTATATGTTAAATGTATGCTTAAAAATAACATGCAGGAATAATGATTAAGGTGGTAATATCGATCAAGATGTACTTTTAAAATGATTTGTTGAATGGGAAACTCCTTTCTACAACTATTTAAAGATAATAAAAATAGAATCCTAAGATGGCTGTGAATCAATGTGCTTTGTTTTTCACCTAAATAGAAGAAGACCTAGGAGGGTTAAACAGTAAAATCTTCAAAAAGCAAAAAACAAAAACAAAAAAAATTCAAAAAATTTTAAGATTCAAAGTAATTAGCTGATGACAGAATTATCACTTAATTCTGTTTTTTTAAAGTATGTTTAGAAACAAATGTAACAGTTGACAATGAACCAATGAACTATATAACTTGTTGGGGAGAGGGGACAGGAAGGAAAAACTGGGACAAAAAGAGGGAAGAGTTAATAATTTTTTTAAAAAGAAATATACTCATTACCTGACATATGTAACTATAACCTCTCTGTATATCACCTTTATAAAAATGATAAAAGAAAACAGACCCAATAAAGAATATGTTATGGGGGGCACTTAAGGTTTTAGTCAATAATATATGTCACTTTCCTCTGTACAACTACATAAAATAATTAAAAAAATAAAGAACATGTTACTTTAAAACAGACCATTTTTAGCTAACTTGTAATATATAAATAGATGGAGGCAGGTTAGTAAGCCTAACTTATCTGTATATGTTAGCTAGCCTAAGATGTTAGTAATCTCAGCACTCAAGAGGCCTCAAGCAGAAGGATCCGTGGTTCAATGTCAGTCTTGGCTACAGAACTACATTCTCTTTTTTAAAAGCTTGTCTCTATTGTGTATGAATTTTCATCTAGCCTCCTACGGAGAACTCTAGTCTTTCAGACAACCTGCTAAATAAGGAGATAAATGATACTATTTAGAGCCAAGTGCCAAATTCTGTTTCTGCCAATTCTATCTTCATATTACCTATCTCTTCCTGACCTGGCAAAAAAAAGTCAGTCTGCAGACTATCAGGTTATACATACTCTTATGGTCCTGCCAATATACACAGGGAAGTTATTAAACCACAGTATCCAAATTTTTAATAACATCTAGACTAAAATTATTTTTGAGACGTGACCTAGCGTATCATTTTTCAACCTGAGTGTTGTAACCCAATATAGGCTGGATGGATCATAACCAACATGTTAAAGATCAAACACAAATAGAAAAGTATGAACACTAGAAAACATTACAAGTAGGATAATATTGTCTCATGAAAAAAATTGTTTGAATACATGTGTATTCACATACATGCGTACAAACATACACAAACCATGCACATCTGTATATGCAGGCACCTGTTCATAATGTAGATATATTTATTTTATTTTTAAGTAGTTGTACAAAGCAGCTTTCACTCAATAAAGGAGTTTATGAATACAATGCATCTGATCAATGTCACCACTTTCATTATTTTCTCCCATCCCTCCCAATGCACTCCTTCTCTCAATTTTCTTAATTTTGTAGGATATGCCTTGAATTTTATGACTACATTCTCTCCCTACTTGCTCTCTTCATTAATTTATTCCCCTCCCCTTGGCCTTAACCCTTCTTTCGAATACCTGTTTCCTGGTGTTTATTTTGTTGGACTGTGAGTTATACTTTCTAAGGGATTATACCATTTGAGTTCTCCCTTGGATCTACCATATTTTGGTTAACATGTTTATGTATATCTGAATATAACCCCAAAGTGCTTATTTATATATTTAGATTGATATAGTTATACATTTAGAAATTAATTCTAGGTACCACATGTGTTTATATATCCTCTGTCAAACTAGGCCTCACTAACTTGACTTAACATGACTTTTCCAGGTTCTTTCATTTCTTTGCAAATGATGCAATATTCTTTCTAATGCATGAGTAAAATCCCATTGTGTATATACCACGTTTTCTTGATCTAGTCATCTGTTAAGGAAATGTGGGCTCCTTCCATACCTTGGCTATGGTCAATAGTGATGCAATGAGCACGATTGTATAGGCAGCCTTACTGTATCTTAGGTAAATGACTAAGAGTGTAACTGGTGGATTATAAGCTAGTTCTATGTTTAGTGTTTTTGAGAAAGTTCCATACTGCTTTCCAAAGTAGTTGAACAAGTTTACATCATTTCTTATGATAACTCAAAATACAAAAATGACCTATTGCCAAAAATAGGTATTTATTTTTGTTTGTGAGTCAAGAACCATTATCTGTTCTGTAAAATAAATCATCCATTTAGAATTGGGATCAGAGATTCTTCCAAAAAAATCACAGTTAAAGAAAATGCCAATAAACTTGATCTTGTATATTTTTCATTTTCAACCTTTGATCATATCTAATACTCTTCTCTTGGGCTGGGAAGGTGGCTCAGTGGTAGAGTGCTTGCCTCGCATGCATGAGGCTGTAGGTTTAATTCCTCAACACCATATAAACAGAAAAGGCCAGAAGTGGTGCTGTGGCTCAAGTGGTAGGGCACTAGCCTTGAGATGAAGAGCTGAGGGACAGTGCTCATGCCCAGAGTTCAGCCCCCACGACTGACAAAAACAAAACAAAAAACCCTTCATCTTTCAACTTCTTTTTTTCCCCTCTCCTTTTCTTTTCTTTCTTTCTTTTTTTTTTTTTTTTGTACCATGGTTTCAACTCAGGGCCTTACATTCTCTGGGTTTGTTTGCTTGGCTTGGCTGGCTCTCTACCACTAGAGCTACAACACTAGCCTGGCTTTTTGGTTACTTTTGTTGGAGATAGAATCTCTTAGCCTTTTTTTGTTGTTGTTAGAGATGAAATCTCTTAAGAAATCTCTTTTCTGCCATGACTTGCTTCCAATTGTGATCTTCCAGACTTCAGCTTCCTAATATTACAAGCATGAAGTATTACAAGCATGAGCCACTGGCTCCTCCTGGCAGTTTTGTGTGTGTGTGTATGTGTGTGTGTCTATATTGCTATATCCTATTTATCCTTCTACCTTCTAGTTGTAGAAGGTATCTTTGTCCTTAGAACACTGTCATTTCTCTTGCACGTTTTTCCCTTGAAGAAGATATATTCATTGGTATGCTTTCAAATCGTATTTTCATTTTGTCTCTGTATTTTAGGTACCTGTAATCTAGTGAAAAGGGCATCATTATGCACCATGACTTTTCATGGTCCTGTATCTGTATAAACTATTCTCTGTGCCTAGCAAGGAAGCCCAGATAAAATGAGGAGAAGAAGCTGAGTGCCAGTGGCTCCCGCCTGTAATCCTAGCTACTCAGGAGGCTGAGATCTGAGGCTCTCGGTTCAAAGCCAGCAGGGCGAGAAACTCTATGAGACTCTTATTTCCAATTAACCACCAGATAACCAGAAGTGGCGCTGTGGCTAAAGCGGTAAGGCATTTGCATTGAGCTGAAGAGCTAAGGGATAACATGCAGGCCCAGAATTCAAGCCCCACGACCGACCAAAAAAAAAAAAAAAAAAAAGAGAACAAAATTTAAAAGTTTGCTTATTTACTTTTTGTTTGAAAGGATGGCTTGCTCAAAGACTGAACCAGTTAAAAAAAAAAAAAGGTGGTGGGGGGGAGATAAGAACATTTATTCATTACTGGAGCAAAGCCTCAGAGAATTGAATCTGGTCAGAATGAAGAAGGATATCTATTCTACAAAAATTGAAGAAAAATAAATAAGAGTGAGAGGGGTGGAAGGGGTGGCATATATATGCATGGTATTACATGTAAACAAGAGTTGGTTATTTTTATTTTAAAACAAGGGGTATGATGAGCATATTGGGAAAAATCATGGGCTTAAAGAACTTTGAAGAAGGGTTAGAGAATGTAGCTCAGTGGAAAAGCACTTGCCTAGAATGCTTAGGGTCTTGGATATGATCCCCAGCACTGCAAAGAGAAAACAGAAGAGGAGAAGGGGAAAGAATTCAAGCAAGGTAGCTCATGCCTGTAATCTTAGCTATTCAGAAGGTCGGCATATGAGGATCACAGTTCAAAGCCAGCCCAGGCAAGAAAGTCCATAGGACTCTTATCTTCAATAAACTACCAGAAAACTGGTAGTAGAGCTGTGGCAGAGCACTAGCCTTGAGCACAAAAAAATTAGGGACAGACCCCAGGCACTGAGTTCAAGCCCCATGACCACCACCACCAAGTGCAAAAACAAAAATTAATTCAGAAGAAGGCACTTTAAAGAATAAGGAGGAAAAAACCCAATGAAGACCCATAGGCAGTTTTAAGCAATGAATTTATAAAAGTTCCAATTTGCCCTGCTGTTATCTAAGCAGTCAATGGGGGTAAATAATGGAATGGAGGTAAAGGGACTGAAAACATAGGAGATAAAATGGGTAAATGAGGAAAAGTAATTGTTTATGGAACAGGCATTAGTGACTGAAAATGAAGGAATTAAGGAATTAAGGAACATGAACTACGTGAGATGAAAAAACAGGTGTCAAAGGAGTAGAGGAGCAAAAATGAAAAGATGGGATAGAGGCTGGCTGTGGTTGTACGCACCTCTAATCTCAATTATTCCAGAGGCAGAGATAAGGAAGACAGAGTCTGGGGCTAGCCCCAGGAAAAAAAGCACTGTACCCTGTTTGAAAAACATATGAAGCCAAAAATGGCTGGGGCATAGCTTAAGTGGTAGAATACTTGCCTAGCATGAGTTATCCCTGAATTCAACCCCCAGTACTAAAAACAACAACAAAAAAATACTGGGAGACATGGCTTAGAGACTATTTTAAAGAAGAGCAATCTTAGGCAATGAGTATGGTCATCAGAACATTAGACTAAAACAAGGGCAACTAAGTCATCCAAAACAAAACATTGATAGAGTAAATTCAGATTGGGAGTCAGGAGTCTAAATTTTCAATCAACAGCCAAGAGATCAGTTAATACAAATAGGTATTAAAGTAGAATGCATTATTTTATACTAGATCTTAGAAGAAGATTCATTTTGCAAAAATAGTGACTCAGATGAACAATGCTATCACTGGGCTTTAGCCTCTTGCCTTTGTTTGTTTTGTGCCAGTATGGGGCTTAAAATCATGGCTAAAGCACTATTCTTTAGCTTTTATGCTCAAGACTGGCACTCTACCAATTTAGCCACAGCTCTACTTCCAGCTATAATTGGAGATAAAGAATCTCACAGACTACCCTATCTGGCTTTGAAGCACAATCATCAGATCTCAGCCTCCCAAGTAGCCAGGATTACAAACCCAAACCAATAGCACTCTGCTGAGCCTCTTGCTTTTTTTTTTTTGAGGGGGGGATAGGGGGTGGGTAGTAGGTCATGGGGCTTGAACAAGATCTGGGCCTGAGCGCTATCTCTGAGTTCTTCAGTTCAAGGCTAGCACTCTACTACTTGAGCTACAGTGTCACTTCTGGTTTTTTGGTAGTTAACTGGAGATAAGAGTCTTATGAACGTTCCTACCTGGGCTGGTTTTGAACCTCGATCCTCAGATCTCAGTCTCCTGAGTACCTAGGATTACAGGTGTGAGCCACTGGCACCCAGCTGCCTCTTGCTTTTTGAAAGCAACCTTTCATTGCTTTTTGCCTCTCTCCATCTCCCACTTAACATAAATTAGCCTTAGTAAGATGCTTCTGGTAGTTGTAAAAAACCTAGGAAAAAAATCATTCTCTAAAAAAGAAGCTAACAAAGCCATGAAACTATTCATGCTTAGACTAAAGCACACTAGAATATTTGGTTTATTATAATAAATATAAATATATATTATATATGCAATAATAGAAAACTAAAATCTCCTCTAATTTAATAACAGTATATTAGTAGTATGAATGTAATTTTCACACTAAACAAAGAAAGAAAAATCTAGAAAGTAATTTTAGGCCTTTGATATTAAATAAAGTTATAGAGTAGAATTTGTTCATTCATTAATCCCCATTGTTAGGTATGAAGTGGGAAGAGACTTTATCTAATTACAGAGTAAGAATCAGGGCCATTAGAAGGTGATTAGGATTAGTTTAAGATTCATCAGCATGGAGTCCCAGGACTAAATACTAAGGGGGAGAGAGATTAGAAGACGTGTGGATGGCTCCTCACTTGCTTCAAAGTGATGTTTTGTATTGCCTCAGAACTCTGCAAGCAAGAAGACCTTTAACACATACAGTTGTTTTACCTTGGACCTTCAGTTTTCTTGAAGGTTTTCTTGAAAACCTACCTAGTATGTGGTATTATTGCATTATTAACAATGGGAAACAGATGAAGAAATCTATTACTGTTCAAGGAATAGATCAATACATCTAAAAGGCATTCTAGTTATTAGGGATGTAAATTCAGCAGTGTGATACTCATTGTATGTAAGGTTTTTCCACAATCTGAATAAAATGTGCCTCTGAACCTAACTGGCTTTGCTTTGATTCTATTTTCATGAAACAGATTATCTGAGTATCAACTAGATATCAAAGGAATGGTGATACTTAAAGGCTGTGTTCTAGAGCAGAGTTTTTGAGGTTATTTTTTTCATTATAAAATTACTGCTTACTAATGTATATTTGTACATTTCAACACAGAAACAAAATAAACAGAAGTTCTAATATTTTTCTCTCACACCATAGGGCATTTTGTAAGTGCCACTCTGGAATGTTCTAGGCAGGAGTGTTCTAGGCAGTGAATAAGCATAACATCAGCCTAAGTCAAAATCTGGAGCTGTGAAATTTGATTCTTATAAATGGCAAAACCAGCATTCTTACTCTTGAGGTACTACAAGAAAATCTGACAATATGAAGTTTAATAAGCACTGAGGTGCTAGGAGAATTCTTATTCCAGCTAAACAAAATATTCCTTTAGAACAACAAGGAAAGCAAAGCCTCAACATGAATAAGCTTAAACAACGACATTACAGAATTTATTCTGTCCTACCTGTAGATAGTCTCTTAATATGACTACTTACCTGAATAAAATGTGTTGATTTTGGCAAGTTCCTTTTCACAGGTTTGGAAAAATTTTTCTTCAAACTTGGCAAAATACCTCTTTACTGTGTCTTCATCTGTAACTGAAAAACAATGTTTAAATTAAATACAGAAGGCTAATTGGGATAACTTAGGGAAGTCAAGACTACTGTTAGTACCATTTTAGTAGTCAAGATGACCAAGGCATATATTTCTTTTTTTTCTTTGTCTTTCTAAAATTTTTATTGTTACTACAAAGATGATGTACAGAGAGGTGCATACATTTTTGAAGAAAATGAATTATGAACCCTATTAAGAGATTAACCAGTATCTCTTCATAGGAGCACAAACTTTTAATCAATAAATTAAAGATAATATTTTGACCTGGCAGATGGAAAAGGTGGTAAACTACTGGATCGGCAAGTATTTTATTTTATTGGTTAAAAATTAGAAAAAAAACCATCAGAAAGAATAGTGTACAGAAACAAATTGAATAAATGTGGAAATTCAGATTAAGATAAAAAGAGCTTCTACTCATTGATAAAAAATGGGTTACACAAGAGGTCTTTCTTAAGAACTACACAAAAAGCAGAGAAGATAAAAGATGATACCTTCACAAAATAAAATGTTTCTATTCTATAAGATACTTTATAAACAGCTTTTTTTTGAAAAAGCAGCAGACATGAAAAATACATTATCTGCAGTTTTCTAAAACACAGAAGACTCAAATGCAAAACATATTTCAATTTTTTTTACAAATCACTAAATAATATCCAATTTCATAAGAAAAATGGAAGGATCAAAACAATTCACAGAAAATGAAATAATGGCTGACAAAGAAATGAAAGGATATTCAACATCCAGACATCATATAAATGCAACTTAAAAAACCACAGACTAATATTTCAATTCAACTACTTAATAAAATGAACTGTTTTTAAAAATCAAAAATAAAATACAATATTCACCACTATAACTGAAAAGATTTTAAGCTGCTAACATTTTGGTGATGATGAAGGTAAATGAATTCTCCCTTATGACAGATATATGAGCTTGTAAAATCTTTTAGGAAGATAATTTGGTGGTAGCTATTTAAAAATTCAGTATTTTCAATGGTACATGTAAGCTGGGTGCCAGTGGCTCACACCTGTAACCCTAGCTATTCAGGAGGATGAGATCTGAGGATTGCGGTTCAAAGCCAGTCTGGGCAGAAAGTATGTGAAACGCTTATCTCCAGTTAACCACCAGTAAACCAAAAGTGGTGCTGTGGCTAAAAGTAGTAGAGCCCTAGTTTTGAGATGAAGAGCTCAGAGACAACGTCCAGGCCCAGAGTTCAAGCACCACCACCGACGCCCCCCCCCAAAAAAAAAAAATCAGTGCTACATGTAGGAAATACATGTTATGGCTCAAGTGGTAGAATGTCAGCCTTGAGCAAACAGGCCCTGAGTTTAAGCCCCAGTACCAGGACAGACAGACAGACAGACCGATGGACGGACAGACAGACAGACAGACAGACACACACACACACACACACACACACACACAAATGAATATTTGCAGGAGTGTTTACGTACCATTGCTTTCAATGGTGATAAAGAAAACTGATGGTCAATAAAGGGGAGTGGTTAAATGAATTGTGATACTATTATATAACACTGTAGTCTAATCCAGTACATGAGAGATGTATGTGCAGGAGTCACATGGGCTGGCATCCACTTCTGAGACTAACTAGTCTCAGATTAATCTCCTCAAAGTCTTCCCAATGATCCAAAACATGAAAGCAGAGGAGACCTGTGGGAGAAGCCCCTTGTCCTGCTTCTGGCTTTACTCCTTCCCCAACCACAACAAAAAATAAAGAAGTTTGATTAAGAAAACTAAACACTACAATTATGACACTGTAGCAGTCATTATTAAAAATTATATACAAATATCATAGTATGTATAAAAATTATAGAGGTGCAGGTGTGTGTTTCATTGATTGGCTGCCCATCAAATCGGAATCTGATCTGCCTCATTGACAAACCCTGTCCTTCACAATAGGCTTTCATTAGTTTACTAAGTGGTGTGTGCCTCTTCATCTTAAACTGCACCACAGAACCATCCTGCCCCGCCACCTTCAAATTAATATGATCGTCTCAGTCTTGACTCCTTCCTTGGGCTATTCATCGGCTATCGCAAGCGCCGGAGTCTCTCCTCAGATGCCGCTTCACAAAAGAGGTCCCGGGTCCACACCGAACGAGCACACAGGCAGCAGCTGGAGGAGGTGGCAGCCTCAAATAGTTTTTCTTTCTTGCGATTGTTTCTAACATATTTATAAGATATTTCTTTGTTGTTTTGTATGTCCCTCTCCCACGGTATAACCCCTGTTCTCACTGTATTTGATGTTGGTATAATTTATGGAGGGGAAGGGAAAAAACAAATTGTTTAAATAGGGATATAGGTGGACCCATTGCAACAATGAGATGTACAAGACGTTATGTCGAAAAATGAACTTTGGCGTGGGGGGGGGACAAAAAGAGGGAAGAGTTAATAATTTTTTTAAAAAAGAAATATACTCATTACCTGACATATGTAACTATAACCTCTCTGTATATCACCTTTATAAAAATGATAAAAGAAAACAGACCCAATAAAGAATATGTGATGGGGGGCACTTAAGGTTTTAGTCAATAATATATGTCACTTTCCTCTGTACAACTACATAAAATAATTAAAAAAATAAAGAACATGTTACTTTAAAACAGACCATTTTTAGCTAACTTGTAATATATAAATAGATGGAGGCAGGTTAGTAAGCCTAACTTATCTGTATATGTTAGCTAGCCTAAGATGTTAGTAATCTCAGCACTCAAGAGGCCTCAAGCAGAAGGATCCGTGGTTCAATGTCAGTCTTGGCTACAGAACTACATTCTCTTTTTTAAAAGGTTGTGTATGAATTGTGTATGAATTTTCATCTAGCCTCCTTGTGTATGAATTGTGTATGAATTTTCATCTAGCCTCCTACGGAGAACTCTAATCTTTCAGACAACCTGTTAAATAAGGAGATAAATGATACTACTTCTCTTTAGTTGATAATATTCATCTAAAAGATAAAGGATGACAAGACAGAGAGAACAACATTTTAGGACTGAAAGAAGCTCACTAAGTAACAAGCAAACAGTAGTGAGATGAGATTAAAGTCATGGAGATAGACAACAGTCCTTCCACATACAAACAAAGGCCTTGTTAAGAAGTTTGGATTTAGGGCTGGGAAGGTGACTCAGTGGTAGAGCGCTTGCGCTTGCCTTGCATGCTCAAGGCCCTGGGTTCGATTCCTCAGCACCACATAAACAAAAAGAAAAAACCCAGAAGTGGCACTGTGGCTCAAGTGGTAGAGCACTAGCCTTGAGCTGAAGAGCTGAGGGACAGCACCAGGCCCAGAGTTCAGGCCCCACGACTGGACCCAAGGAAAAAAAAAAAAAAGTTTGGATTTTATACTAAGTGCCATGAAACTTACAGAAGAGTTTTTTTTTTTTTTTATACTATGTGCCATGAAACTTACAGAAGAGTTTTAAGTCCTCAGAGTATAAATAGTAGGAATAGTTCTAATTTCACTAAATGATCATTTAAAACTGTGCTTCTGAGGAAATTAGGAATGCAGTGAAGAAGAATAATTCTACCTTTAATCAAGTTTTGAAATAAGGCTGTGAACAGAATTAAACTGACTTTTTTCTAAAGTAGTAGTTCTCAATGTTAAGCTATGCTTGCTGCCCAGACAAATGGCAATGTCTGAAAACATTTTTGGTTGTAAAAAGTGGACATTTGAGAGGGTGTTAATAATCTACATCTGAGAGAGTGTTACTAATCTAATGGGTAGAAGCCAAAAATACTACAAATATTCTTTAATATCCAGGATAGCAATTCTTTCTTGTTCCTACAAAGAATTATCCAATCCAAACAAAGAATTACCCAATCCAAAGTATCAGTAGTACTAAAGGTGAAAAAGTCAGTCTCTTTTAAGACCATGTGATTTTTTTTTGTTTCTTTGGTATGTTCTTCCCCCATGGTATAACCCCTGTTTTCACTGTATTTGATTCCAGTGCCCTGCATCTTGTATATACATTTTTTCTAATTTGGGGAGGGGAAGGGAAATAACAAAATGCTGAAACAAGGATACAGGTTGACCCATTGTAACAATGAGATGTACAAGATATTATGTTGAAGAGTTGAGGTGGGGATTGGGGGGGGGAGGCTGGGAAGGGATGTGAAGGGTAAACAAAGGAGGAGGCTGCAATGCTTGGTAAGAAATGTACGCATTATCCTGCCCATGCAATTGTAACCCCTCTGTACAGTATGTTCACAAATAAAATTAAATTAAATTAAAAAAAAAAGAGTTGAGGTGGGGACGGAAGGGATGGTAGGAGAAAAACAAAGGAGGAGGTAACAATGCTCGATGGGAAATGTACTCATTAACCTACTCATGTAACTGTAACCCCTCTGTACAGTATTTTTACAATAATATATATATGGGGGGAAAAGAGGAGCCTTAAAATGAAAAAGAGAAGCCTTGGGGGATAAAAGGTAAACAAATGAAGCAGTGGTGCTCAATAGATACTATGTTGAAGATGAACTATACACCTTGTGGGTGGGGACAAGAGGAACAAACTAGGAGAGAGTAAGGGAAGGGGTGACACTGTCCAAAAATAAATGTACTTGTTACCTGATTTATGTAACTCTAACACCTCTGTATATCATTTTTTTTGTTGTTGTTGTTGGTCATGGGGCCTGAACTCGGGCTGGGCACTGTCCCTCAGGCTCTTCAGCTCAAGGCTAGCACTCTACCACTTGAGCCACAGCACTACTTCTGGCCTTTTCTGCTTATGTGGTGCTGAGGAATCGAACCCAGGGCCTCATGCATGTAAGGTAAGCACTCTACCACTGAGCCACCTTCCCAGCCCTATACATCACTTTTATAATAACAATTGAAAAAAAGATACATTATATTTGAATAACTGAAGTTCTATATAATGGCAGTGAGGGGCCCAGTGGTGGCTGTTAAAGCCACTAAAGACCAATGAGATTTCTTTGAAGAATATTAAACAGAGGGTATAGCAAAATGAGGGCATTTGAACAGGCAGTCTCTAAATCTCCTAACTCTAAATTTCCTATTCTGCTAATTTCAAAACTGCTATTTTTTGCAAAATTCAGAGTCCCAACTTTTATCCTAAGAGATTTTTAACCAGGTGTATTTTTCAAATATTCTCAGAACACACACACGAACACACACACGAACACACACACACACACACACACACACACACACACACACACACACACACACACACACTTTAGTACATACTAGTGATATGTAAGTGAAATAAAATTAATCCCAATAGCACAACTTCTGATACATGCTAATTATTATTCCAGGGAATAGTTACCTAGTATCTGTCCTGCTAGGCAATGAATACAATAAACAAAAACAATGACAAATAATTCAAACAAGGGTATAATTCAATGGTAAGGTGAGCAGTATGTGCTAATCAGTGACTTTCAAATGATGGCTGGCTCTTATAACCTCCAAAAGAATTCTAAATTACTAGTGGTGCTGTGCCTCAAGTAGCAGAGCACTAGCCTTGAGTAAAAAAGCTCAGAGATAGCACCTGGGCCTCAAGTTCGAGCTCCAAAACCAACCAAAAAAAATTCTAAATTAGTCTTGCATATTTTTACATTATGAAAAAAGATTTTTAACACATTCAAATAGTTATAAAAATGCAGCTTCTGATGCAGTGTAATTAAAATGACATGATTTAAAGTTCATATCTGACTTTAAGTGACAATGTAATTTGGTGACTACCATTACTCTTTATCAAATATATAAGCTTATTACCAGTAAGTTTATAACACTCCCTTTTCTTTGTGAACTTGTATTTTCATTTTACTCAGAAAACAGGATTTATCCTAATATATTTTTACGTCTTAAAGTCACTTATTTAACATCCTATCTTGGACTGGGAAGGTGGCTCAGTGGTAGAGCGTTTGCCTCGCATGCATGAGGCCCTGGGTTCGATTCCTCAGCACCACATAAGCAAAAAGAAAAAAGCCAGAAGTGGTGCTGTGGTTCAAGTGTTAGAGTGCTAGCCTTGAGCTGAAGAGCTGAGGGACAGCGCCCAGGCCCAGAGATCAGGCCCCACGACTGGACCCAAACAAACAAACAAAATCCTATCTTACCTTCTCTTTATTAAATATACATATATGCTAAATTTTACAATATACTTTTCTAATACTAGGTATCAAAATTTCTTCAGTATTGAGATTTCATTATAAGTCCTAGAATACACTGCATTAAAACAACATATTTATAAATATTAATCACAAAGCATTACTGGAAATGTGAAAATCTCATTTAAATCAACAGAGCTTCTACTGATTAATTTATATATTCATCAACAAAGTCACATTATTGCTAAAATGATATGACATTCTTTCTAGAATGACAAATATTCATTGTCTTCTAGAGTATTATGAAGACTGTAAAATGAGATACCAACAACAAACAGACTAGTTAGGCACTGTGCTACTGACTAGGAATATAGTGATCGGGAAGACAAATTCAGACCCTGTACTTTTGAGAGAAAGCAGATACTCAAGAAGAGAAATAGAGTAATGAAAATACACAATGCAAGTGAGCATCCCATTATAAAACACTAATTATTTAAAAATAAAGGTCAAACAAGCTTTTCTCAGGAAGTAACACTTCAGCTAAGATATAATGAAGAAACCAAGGTATATTGGAAAGGATTAGGTAATATTGAAAGTTGAGAGCATGGTTGCCTTGACAGGAAATCCAATATTGCTTGCCAAATAAAATAAAGTACTATAAAAAAAATAAGACTAAATAGAGTGGCATATGGCTGGGCACTTTTATTTTTTCCCCTTGTTTGTGGGGCTTGAACTCTGGGCTTGGGTGCTATTCCTCAGCTCTTCAGTTCAAGGTGAGCTTTATACTGCTTGAGCCACAAAGCTACTGCTAGTGGTTTACTGGAGATAAGCCTCATGGAGTTTCCTGCCCGGGCTGGTTTTGAACTGAGATCCTCAGATCTCAGCATCCTGAGTAGGTAGGATTATAGGTGTGAGCCACCGGCACGCAGCTAAGGCACTTTTTAATAAGTAGAGGATGAATACTAAGACTTTCATTTCTAGAAATAAAGGAGACTGAATAACTGGAGGTAACTTTCATATTCCAGAAAATCTAAAGATGCTCATGTTTTTCTCTCTCTTCCCAAATTCCTATGTTGAAGCTCTAATCTTCAATATAACACTATTTGGAAATGGGGACTCCATAAGGTACTTATGTTCAGATGCAGTATTGGTGGTAAAGTTCTCATGATGGCACTAAAAAAGAGGGAGAGACATGAAATTTCTCTGTATGTGCAAACCAAATAAATAATATTTGAAGGCATAGTCAGGAACCTCACCTGACCATGATTTTGGACCATCCTAATTTTGGACTTCCAATATCTAGAACTATGAAAAACAAATACATAGGTCCCATGGTTTCTCTTATTTGCAATAACTAGTATATGATTGAGACAAGCAGAAATGGTCAGATAAGTTGATGTTAAGTGAAATGAACCCCAAGTTAAGGACTCAAATGTTTTTTCTATTGTGTCTAACATATGTAAAAGATATTTCTTTGTTGCTTTGTATGTCCCTCCACCACGGTATATAACCCCTGTTCTCACTGTATTTGATGTTGGTATAATTTGTGTAGGGGAAGGGAAAAAACAAATTGTTTAAATAGGGATACAGGTGGACCCATTGCAACAATGAGATTTACAAGATGTTATGTCGAAAATGAACTTTACAACTTTGGCGTGGGGGGTGAGGGGGAGCAAGAGAAAGGGATGGTAAGGGAAAACATAGGAGGAGGCAACAATGCTTGATAAGAAATGCACTCATTACCTTGCCCATGTAATTGTAAGCCCTATGGTAAGGTATTTTCACAATTAAAAAAAAAAAGTTGGACCAAAAAAAAAAAAGAAAGAAAAACAAATGCCTGCTGTTTAAGCCATTCAATAGAAGGCAATCTGTTGTAGCAACCTGAGCTAAACCACCAACTCTAAATGCATAACTAAAAGAAAGCGAGGGAAATTTTTAGAGGTCAAAAACATGAAAAAAAAAATAGAGAGAGAAAATTTGCACTGAAGTGAAAGACTACAGCAAGGATGACACCAGAGATACTATGAAACAATTAAAAAATTATTTAAAGCAACCAATATTTATGCATAAGCATAGTAACAAACTTAAAACCATATTTTTAAGAAGAAAATACTGATTAAAAAACTAACTGAGAGATGTCATTTGCTGTAGATAATCTGAGATACATTCTCTGAAAGTAATTCCATGGCCCTACTATTGGAAACACCGAAGTTGATCTATTTTTTTTTTTCTTCCTAATTTATCTATGTGTTCTTTCAATTTTGTGTGCTACCATAGTGTCCTTCATTAAATCCTTCTCCTTTTGGACAAATTCAACTAATACTTATTTCTATACCTAAAGTAATGGTACAGGAATATCACATCAATGGGGTAAATTAATTTCTACCTAAATTAATGGTATCTGTTGCCAAGTGAATCATGGCTTTTGGACAATGCCATCCCTTCCTTTGCTCTCTCCCAGTTTTTCCCTCCAGTTCCCACCCCCAAGTTGGATAGTTCATTTTCAACATACTGTCTACTGAGTGTCTTTGAGCTTACTGAAATATTTAATCATAAAAATGTATTCACTAGAGGAAGTAAAGTTCTTTGCTTTGGGAAGTTTCAGAGTATCACTATGAACAATAGCTTAGAGCCTTTAGGACAATGAGAAATAATTGCTACCAGAAAGGACTCTGACATTTGAACAGGGTTGAACAGATTCTGTCATCAGAGCTCTGAATCCCTGTAGCAGTCTATGTGCGTTGCATACTCACTAGTTTTACCTTTAGTATTTTAAAAAATTTTTCTAAAGGATAGTATACCTAAATTCTACAAGGTAAAATTTTGATTATGGTTTCATTATACAAAATCTTCATAAAAACCCTTTTTCACAAAAGAATTACATAAATGTAATCACAGTTACATTTCTAATGTAAACTCAAGTGGAATTTTCCCAAGAGTTACAATAGACTTGAATGCCACTGTAGAGATTGAGGGTTTCATACAGAAACATAATTTCTGTTTATTGCACACATGAATCTTCTTTGAATGACAAAGAACCACCTCCACTTAGTAATAATATAAGGTCTCTACAAATTACAGTCTTCAAACAAAACAAAACTCTACAGTTATCCTAGGTTTTAGATTAAATCACTACTAACTTTATTTTTTTGTTAGCTTTTATTATATGAGGAGAAGCATTTCATTGTTACATCTCCATACTCACTAATCTTTAAAAAAGAAAAAGTTTCAGCCAGCTGCCAATGGCTCATGCCTCTATAGTAAAAGCCTGAGAGGAATGTAAGTCTTCCACCTAGACTGGAGAGAAAATGGTGTACTCTATTTTTATTCCTGAAATAAGTCTGTTGGTCTGTTAGTTTACTCTCTGTTCTTGTCTTTTCTTTTTTTTTTTTTTTTTTTGGGGGGGGGGTCCAGTCCTGAGGCCTGAACTCTGGGTCTGGGCACTGTCCCTCAGCTCTTCAGCTCAAGGCTAGCACTCTACCACTTGAGCCACAGCGCCACTCCCGGCTTTTTTCTTTTTGCTTATGTGGTGCTGAGGAATCGAACCCAGGGCCTCAGGCATGCAAGGCAAGCGCTCTACCACAGAGCCACCTTCCCAGCCCCTCTCTGTTCTTTTCTTCATCCTCTCTTATGACTCAGTTTACTTACACTAGGGAAGATGAGATCTGGGAATTGAGGTTCAAAGCTAGCACAGGCAGAGTAATGTGAGAGACTCTCATCTCCAATTAACCAGCAAAAAGCAATTGGAGGCCTGCTTCAGTCACAGTACCACTCATGAGCGAAAAAGTTGAATGAGAGCAGGAGGGGTGGAGTTCAAGCCCTAAGCAGTACCAGAACACACAAAAATGTAAAATAAAAATAAAATTTCTTGTACTAAGAGTAATAAATCTTTGAAATTTACAAAATTATCACTACTCCTAACATTCATGACAATTTAAGCAATATTTTGGATTTTTTCTGTAAATAATCATGCACGTGGTATTTAAAATTACAATGATTTCTATGTGGCTTAAATGCTTTTATGTAATATTAGGAGCACTTCACCATGGTGTTATATAGTCTTAATTTTTAAAAATTTTTATGGTTTCTCAGTGTTTTACTTTCTTTAATTTTTAAAAAAATCTTTTGAAGATACTAGGGTTTTAACTTAGGTCCTCAAGCTTACTAGCCATGACATCAGTCCAAGAAAATTTAAATTCTACATTAAGTCAATTAATGGTAAGCTATATAAACACAACCAGCTAAAGTCTATCTCAGGGGTAATTTGTTTGTATTTTGCTCCTTTATCCTACAGTCTCAAATTTCTACTCCCAAGAATTTATTGTTCACTTGAAGAATGTAAGTTAGTAATCTGAAGAAAATTAGACTGTTGAAATAAGACTCAAGTACTACAAAAGGGTGTATACACTTGAAAACAAGGTCAGATGGACCTTGATCTGAAATTTCGAAGGTTAGGGAAGATGAAGAAGTTAGGGGAAAAAAAGGAGACATAGGTAAATTAAATAACTGACTTGATCAAATTGGAGAAAGGAAGAAAGAAAGGAAGAAAGAAAGAAAGAAAGAAAGAAAGAAAGAAAGAAAGAAAGAAAGAAAGAAAGAAAGAAAGAAAGAAAGAAAGAAAGAGAGAGAAAGAAAAAAGAAAGAAAGAAAAAGAGGAAGGAAGGAAGGATGGAAGGAAGGAAGGAAGGAAGGAAGGAAGGAAGGAAGGAAGGAAGGAAGGAAGGAAGGAAGGAAAAGGATTAAATTGGCTGGAGCTGAGGCAAATGTAAAGATCACTGAGAATCTGATGGGCTGTCTTGTAAGGCAAATTTACTTGAGCCAGTCCAAATAGATCTATACAAATACTTTATATACTGACTCCATCTGCAGCAGTGCTGGAAGGTTAAAGAAGTAATGCATACGACAGCCTTTGCCATACAGAAAATTTCCCATAAATACTGATGCTGAAGAAAAGCCTGGAAACCAGATGTTTGGATTGGATGTAACACTGGGAAGCTAATTTAGATATTTAGAAAGTTGTAACTGTTAAAACAAATCTTTAAATTCATAAGAGAGTTGGGCAGAAATGGAAGGTAAAGGAAAATCAAGGGCACTGAAACAGACTAAATATTAAAGGGTTTAGAGGAAAATGACATACATATACAGCAGCAAACTAGAAGTAAGATGAGTACAAAAAGCTTACGACTACCATTTACCCACTGGCCCTGGATGTATGCTGTCAATATATTTAGCAAGTGCACTGTTGTTAAGACTCAAGACCCAGTTTGCCAGATACAAGTAGGGATGGGAGGGAAAAACTGGAAGAGAGAGAGGGAAGGGAAGACATAGTTCAAAAAGAATTGTACTCATTACTTATTGCAATTATTGTAACCATAACCCCTCTGTATATCAACTCTACAATAACAATAACTGTTTTTAAAAAGACACTTGCCAGTAAATGAGTAGGAAGTGTGTGTGTTGGGGGGAGGCAATAAAAATCTATTGAGGTTCTATTATGTACCAAATGTTATGGACAGTATCCTGGAAAGGTCCATTACCATCTAGTTATAAAAAAGAAAACTGCAACATAGAGGTTATGCTATTTATTTTAGGCAACAGGAATAAATGAAGATCTAATCTTAAACCTATGTTTAAAGAGCTAATTCTTTCCACTATTCCTAGAATGTAGCAATTCAGGAACAGTGAGAGAAAAGAACTGCTTCTTCTTCTTCTGAATATGTTGTAGTTTCCAATCATTACAATTGTATCTTCTTTGTATTTTATTTGTCTATTCAAAATTTAACCATCTTGAAAGTTATTCTTTTACAAAGCACTGTGATTCCATTGAAATAATCTTAGAATTTGAAACACCTGAGCTATTATCAGACATGAAACTAATTTTAGATTAATAATGCAGAAGAAATACAACATGGCCAATGTCATATTAGTTAATATAATCTAATTCCCATTACAGTGCTTAATAGAAAATATTCAACATTAACAAGGAAGAATTTATTAAGAAAATGATGTTTTAGGGGCTGGGAAGGTGGTTCAGTGGTAGAGCGCTTGCCTTGAATGCCTGAGGCCCTGGGTTCAATTCCTCAGCACCACATAAGCAAAAAGAAAAAAGCCGGAAGTGGCGCTGGGGCTAAAGTGGTAGAGCGCTAGCCTTGAGCTAAAAGCTGAGGGACAACGCCCAGGCGCAGAGTTCAGGCCCCACAACGGGACCCCCCCCCAAAAAAATGATGTTTTAAACTATATACTAAACACCCATTTGTGGAATTATAGTAGTCACAGCTTAGTTTAGGTGAAGCAAAAGTAGAATGACTAAAATAGTACAAAGCAAAGAACAACATATTTACAATATCTAATTGTATACTTTACTAAAAACAATGTTGAGCTTGACTTAAAATAAGTACTTATGCCCTCATGTCTGATCGTCATGAAAATCATTAATATGTAAGATATGCTAATAACAGAATGGTAGGAGTTCTACAACACAGCGGGTTTGACAGAGATACCCTGGCTCATTATTCAAGTCCATTCTGATTCAAATAGGTATCTAGGTAAGTGGATTTGTGGGTTACATTATAAAATATCAAATTAAAGCAGGCACTGGTGGCTCATGCCTGTAATCCAAGCTACTCAGGAGGGAGTGGGGAAAATAAGGGGAAAGAGAGAATGAGGGAGAGAGAAGGAAAAAGAGAAGAAGAAAAAGAAAGAGGAAGAGAACAAATTTTGTGAAAATATTCAATGCCCTCATACATGAGTAAATAAGAATAATGAAATATAAGTCAGAAAAAAAAGTCTGGGAAGTAATATTTCAGCAAATGGAAATCTAAAGTGAGTTGATATTCTTTTCAAGTAAACAGACTTAAGATAAAAAACATAAATAGACACTAAGATAAAAACTATAAGAATCAGAAAAGGCCACTGTATAATGATCAATTTAACAAGAAAATAAAACACTATTAATGTCTATGCACCTAATAATGGAATATTCAATTTTACAAAAACAAACATTGGGCAGATAGACTCTACTACAATAATAATAGGGGACTTCAATACCCCATTTTCATCAATGAACAGATCATCCAGATCCCCTCAAAAAATCAACAATGAAACAACGAAGAAAAACTATACTAGAGATTGAATGGACTACAAATATATTAACAGAACATCCCATTCGGCAACAGAATTTTTTTAAAGATTTCCAATAAACAACAATAACATTTCAAGGATTCAGACATCAGACAAAACCTCAAATCAGAAGGAAAAAAAATCACAAAGATCAGAAAATAAAATACTTAAAAATGCAAGAATAATAAAATATTTTCTTGAGAAGATACACACAGATCTGCAGCTATATCACTTTAGGTAAGCACAACACATTTACAATATTTAATTGTATACTTTACATAAAACAGTGTTGAGCTATAGGAGCTATAGGAGAAATGTAAAATACAGACAGCAGCTATAAGAGAAAAAAATACCAAACTAAATAATATCAAGAGATAAAACAGAATCAGTAAAAATGATAACCACAGAAATGCAATGGATTATTTGTCCTTAAAAAATTTATTATGAAGGTGATGTACAGAGGGGTTATAGTTATATAAGTCAGATAAAGAATACATTTCATTTTGGGCAATGTCACTGCTTCCCTCACTCTCAGGTGTTCTTTCATTCAGCTCCCACAGAATGAGAGAGACATGACCTAGAACCACACTGGCCAGGAAGTGAAGTGCAGAACAACCCAGGATGGTACAGGCTCCAGATGCATGCACTTAATCTGTTCAAGCCAGATCCCACTAAAATCCATCATGTTATACTTTTAAAAGCAATAATTTGAATTTGGGCCTGGGAAACAATACCCTCAGTGACTAAGTTTCAGCAAGCTCCTTTCAACTGTTTGGGAAGATCTGAAGCAGTGAGCAAGGGTACTTAGTAGATTGGTTTAGTTGTGGGAAACTGGATTATAAAAATTATTATGCTTATAAACTGGAAAACCTAGATAAAAACCTACCATATTTCTGGACACATGTGAGCTGCTGTCAACATTTTATCAAGAACACACACACACACACATACACACACACACACACACACACACACACACACACACACACACACACAATATACTTGATTAGTCCAATAACAGGCAGTGAGATTGAATTCCTAATAAAAAGTCCCCCTAACAAAGCAAAGTCACATGTGAGCTGCTGTCTACATTTTATCAAGAACACACACACACACACACACACACACACACACACACACACACACACACACACAATATACTTGATTAGTCCAATAACAGGCAGTGAGATTGAATTCCTAATAAAAAGTCCCCCTAACAAAGCAAAGTCCAAGACTTGTAGGCTTCACTGGTGAATTTTACAAACATAAAAGAACTATGTCAATTTTTTTTCAAACTATTTCAAAAAACCTGAAAGACAGTGGACTCTTACAAACTTATTCTGTGAGGGCAGCATTACTCTGCTACTAAAAGCAGACAAGAAATATATTCTTTTAAAAATTATATTCCTATTATCTTTAAGTAACAGCACAAAAGGAGCACCATTCAACCTATCCGTTTATAAGTACAATTCATCTTAATCCACATAACTCCTTTTATCATCCTCCTCTATCCCTACCATCCCAGCCCAGCCCAACCCAACCCCTCACTTCATTTTTCCTAATTTCATAGGATGTGCACTGAATGCTATGACCATTTTGTCCCTTCATCTGTCTGTTCCTCTCCCTTTAACCTCCCTCCCTCACATCTCAAGTACCAGTTCCTTGATATTCATTTGGTTGGATTATAAGTTAGTTTTTCTAACACTACTTGACTATACCATCTCTGAGGTTTTTTTGCTCAAGGCTAGCACTCTAGCACTTTGAGCCACCACTTCACATTTGGTTTTTAGGTGGTTAATTTAGATAAGAGTCCCATTGACTATTCTCCCTGGGCTTGCTTTGAATCACCATTCTCAGATCTCAGACTCCTGACTAACTAGATTACAGGCATGAGCCACTAGTACCTGACAAACATTCATCTTTTATCTCTCTGGGCCTAACTTAACCTAATTTTTTCCAGGTCCATTTATTTCTTTGCAAATAATGTAATATCATTCTTCCTAATGGAAGATAAACCACATTTTCTGGTCATATTCTTCTAAAATACTCTTACTTCTTCACATGCTAAACATACTTTAATAGTGTATTTATTATGTAATTATTGACTCCATGAAGACAGGGCAAGTGTATATTTTGTTCATTACCATCTCTAATAGCATAAGGACCACAGGAACTTATAACTGGTTGCTGTATAACTTGAGAGGTAACAAATTCTAGAGATATGAAAAGAAGGCTATGTGACCATATATTAATAATGAAGAAGTTTTATATGAAGCAGAGGAAGTGAATTGAGCACTTTCAAAGTTCTTAGAAATATTTTATTATAATGTGGATTTGAAACTTTCAAAATTCAAATTCAAAGGAATATAAAATGAAGCTATTCAGAAATTAATCTATTCTTTACTTTCTTAGATATCTATTTTTAAAACTATACTGCTTCAGTTAGTATTAACTATCTTATAACAAAGGGACTAGAAAGTTCAAGTTAAAATGTTGAATAGATCAGCTTTCATCTTTACTTCAATCTATAAAATATTAAATATAGTTATTATGCACAATCAAGTACTACATACCTCTATTTTCTTTTTTTTTAATTTAATTTAATTTTATTTGTGAACATACTGTACAGAGGAGTTACAATTACATGGGCAGGACATACCACTATTTTCAATCAACAATGGAGTGTATATGCCATGGTAGTGCTCTAAGATGATGATAAAAGTTGAAAAATTCTTACCACCTAGTGATTGTTAAAGGAGACAAAAATATCCTGAGCAATAGCGCTGCTAACAAATGTATGCCAATGTTGATATAAACAAGCTGACTATACTGCCAATCATATGAAAGTACAGCAATACAATCATGCATGATACATAATACTTGATGATAACCAGTGTTTATTTTGCTGGTTTATGATTCATTCTTGTATTTATACTATATTTATCATTATACTATAGTCCACTCCTCCCACTTATTAAAAAACATTTACTTTAAAACAATAAGCATGCTATGCCATCAGTAGCCTTATACTGTCTTTTGAGTTCATCAAGGGGCCACATCAGGTGAGTGACATATACTATCTTATTTTGCTTATGTACACTATGTTTTTAAAGATCATCTAAAGACATGCTTCTCAAAAGTAAAGCTGCCATTAAAAGAGATTATTATAGTTTAAGATGTAGTGTAACAGTTACTTAGTAAACGTACTTAAAAATACTTGAAATAAAAATTCTGAACAATAACAAAAATTTAAAAATTAAGTTCAATTCTGTTCTCCCAAATGAATTAACAGATGCTGCCTGTTTCTGTTTGGAATACATGTCACTTCACGGAATTGTTTAGCTAATATTGTCTGTCTTACAAAATCTGCTGTTAATTGGAAATAAATTTTTGGTAAGTCTAAACAAGTTAAATTTCTAGAGGAAAGCATAATGTAATACTCAAATCTGATTAAAAGCATTTCAAAAAGCCACTACTTGATCAGTTTTCAAACAGACTTGGACTATTAAATACAGAACACAGTCTGTCTGACAATATGTATTTCTAAACAGAAGTGTAATTCTGTGCTTCAAAAGACATTATTCAGCAGAGCACTGGTGGCTTACACTTGTAATCATGAGTATATGAAGCTGAGACACAATTTGAATCCAGCCCAGGCAGGAACGTTTGTGAGACCCTTCCTTATCTCCAATTAATCACCAAAAAGCCAGAAGTAGAGATGTAGCTTAAGTGGTAGAGCATTAGCCTTGAGCACAAAAGAACAAGGACAGCACTCAGATCCTGAGTTCAAGCTCCAGGACTGGCATAGACATAAAAGACATTATTCAATAGAGCCACAAAAACATATTCGACATTAATTAGCCCTATGAATAGTCAAGGCAACTAATTTTACTGACTACATTCTATTTAAAAATAGACTATTTGGGTCACAACACATTTTTGTTGTGGCTAAGACAATGGCCCCTATACTGCATTTCATATTCTGACAAGTCAGAATTCTTAACTATATATCTCTCCATAATGATATCCAAGATACCTATCGGTTCTTTCTATTGTAATCCATTACCTAATATGATGAAGTCTCCAAAATCTTCATCTCCACTCTACCACTTACAAGGTTCCAGACTAATAACCATACGTCAGCTTTTGGCTATCCCATATGCACCTTAAACTCAACATGTCCCAAACCGAATTCAGCAATCTGAAAGTACCATGGTTAGAAGCAAAGTCTCTGGAATAAAAATTCTGTGTGGGTTGAAATAATGACCCTGTCTCTTTCTTATCTTATGTATCTGACCCTGAAAAACAAATTCCAATTCTTCTTTGACAATGCCACTCATCTGTAAAATGGAAATAATTGTCCAGAAAGGACTGCTATGAAAATTGAATGCAGTAAAATATATAAAGCACTTAGCACAATACCTGATCTACAGTAAGCCATCAAATTACCAGCTAGTATAAATAGCATCATCACTCTGTCTCTGGTGCTTTTGTCCCAGGTGCCCCTCAGTAGATAATGATCAAGAAAATGGGGTGTGTGTATGTGTGTATGTGTATGTATATACACACATATATATATATCTGTATATCTATGTATGTACAATGGAATTCTATGTTTCCATCAGAAAGAATGTCACCACCTCATTTATTAGGAAATGGAAAGACTTGGAAAAAATCATATTAAGTGAAGTAAGCCAGACCCAAAGAAATATAGGTCCTATTCTTTCCCTTATTTGAAATAATCAGTACACATCTAGGATAATGTTATCAGATAAGCAGAAAAGCTCAAAAGCTATGTACATATGACCATATAAGATGATGCTTAGGTCTGGAAAGGTGACTCAGTGGTAGAGTGCTTGCCTTGCATGCATGAAGCCCTGTGTTCGATTCCTCAGCACCACATAAGCAGAAAAAGCCAGAAGTGGCGCTGTGGCTCAAGTAGTAGAGCACTAGCCTTGAGCTCAAGAGCTGAGGGGCAGTGCCCAGGCCCAAAGTTCAGGCCCCACGAGCAGCAAAAAAATAAAAAGATGATGCTTAGCAAAATGAACAACAAGATATGGACACACAAGGTCTTTGTTGTTGTTGTTGTTTTTGATGTACTATATATGACTTTTTTTTTGTTTCTTCTGTATGTTCTTCCCCCTATGATATATCTCTGTTGTCACTGTATTTGATTTTGGTACCTTGCATCTTTTACATACATTTACCTAATTTGGGGAGGGGAAGGGGAATAACAAAATGCTGAAACAAGGACACAGGATGACCCATTACAACAATGAGATTCACAAGACACTATGTTGGAAATGAACTTTACAACTTTGGAGGGGGGAGGGGAGTGAGGAAAGTGGGGGAAGGAAGGGATAGTAGGAAAAAAACAAAGGATGTAACAATGCAGACAAGAAATGTACTCACTACCTTACTCATGTAACTGTAACCCCTCTGTACAGCATCTTTATAATAAAATTAAAAAATAAATAAATAGCATCATCATTTCCCACTGCCTCTTCAGTTGCAACTTCTCTGGTTTCTTTAACTCAGATGCCTAAACTAGCTACCAAAGCCTAAGCAAGAAATCTGAAAGTTATCCTTCATTTCTTTCTTATTCTACCAAATGAAAATCTATTTTTTTAAGATTCTTTTAATAGTTTTAAAATCTGACCAGTGCTCTTCATTCCTACAAACTCTACCTCAATTTAGGCATTCTTCTTGTTATATTAACATATATTCTCAACTGTCTTCCTTGTTTCCAAGTTTAGCCTTTCTAATCAATTGCTACCCAAACAGCCACTAAAATCCCTTAATCCTACTCTCAGTTAAGTGACTTATTCTGGGAACATATCTTCTTTTTAGCTCATCTGTATCTATCAAATCTGTATATACTGAAAGGATTGGTCACACAAAAAAAATCCTATCAAAGATGCCAGAGAAAATTCAGATTTACTTACACCAAAACTGTTGAAATAAAGCCAGACACTAATGACTAGAACCTATAATACTAGCCTGAGATCAGAGGATAGCAGTTTGAGGCAAGCCCAGGACAAATGTTTCTGAGACACCTTTCAACCCATAGCTGAGTGCAGCGGCATTAACCTGTCATCTTAGCTATAATGGGATGCCTAAAATACTTGGACTGTGGGCCAGATGTGTGTCTGAGCAGGGAGCCAGGTGGGGTTACATTTTTAAACTTATCTGAATCTCATCAGTTTGCCCCACAATTTCCAGATCCAAAAAATCCAAGAGTGAGTAAGAATTAGTAAGACTAGCAGACAAAAAGGAAAAGGCAAGTCAGAGACATGGAGAAATTATCAGAGAAACAAAAGCACAGAAAAAAGAAAAACTAAGACAGAGGTGATAAGCAAACATGAGACAGGAGGTAAGGGAAAGAGGCCAGAAGAAACTCAGGAAGGATGGAAGAGCAAAGCCATTACCATGGGGAATAGGGATTGTAGTCATTGTTTCATTATTTAGAAGCATGTCCCTACAGTCTAACAGAACAGGAAAATGAACAGAAATTATCAAAAACATTATTAATGACACTGAGCTCTGAACTCTGTACACCAGTGGCTTTTCTAGCCAGAGGGGAGTTAGTGTTTGTCCATTTCTCTTTCTCTCTCTCCATCTGTCTCTCTGTCTCTTCCCCTCTTCCCCCCTGCCCCAGCATACTATCAGTAAGTATAATCTACAGTCTCTTCAGATATTAATATTCTCAAGAAGAATTTCACTGAGCTTTGTATGCTTCCAAGCATTTCTGCTCTAATGATTCAATAAATGTGCCAATATAACCACATAAAATCACACAGGAATCAGTTTAAAAAGAGGAAATTATTAAATTCTAATGCATTATGTCTTTAGGACATAACAGTTACACATTTCTTCTCACTGTGTTTCTAAGACTAGCACTAGTTTAGGGTTCTTAAAAAAGCTTTTAATTAAAATTTTAAAACAGTACAATAGTATATAGAAGATTAATGTAACTAACCTCAACATGCCCAATGCTGAGCTCCAAGAATCATTATTTGTTCTATGTTAAGATTATATCTTATCTAAACTTTCCAGCATGGGTTCAAAATTAAAGATTTTAGAAACAGTCAATTCAGTAAAGAAGAATGAAGTTACAGTAAGATTGTGAATGGTGAGACAAAGGACAAAAGGTGAACCAATGCATTGGTGACACTCACAAGACATTATGTTGGAAGTGAACTTTACAACTGGGGGGGGGCGGTTATGGAGGGAGGAAAACGAGGAAGGGGATAACAATGTTTGACAAGAAATGTACTAACTGCTTTATGTATGTACATCACCTTGACAATAAAATTAAATTTTAAAAAAGATTGTGATCAGATTACATTACATTACATTTAAATAACTATACCTAGTAAGGAAACATTGTAGAGACTGCTGACTATCCTAACAAAGCACTTTTTAAAAAAGTTGGTCTCTCTTTTTTATTTTCCAATTCATTTTTTGGAACTCGGTATACAGGATTCAAGATTATTTTTCTTAGCCCACAGCTTGATATATTTAAGTATTAGCTTTTTTGTTTTTTCCAGCTCATGAAATTGTTGATTCTGAATAGGATACTGTTATCAATCTCAAAAAAAATCAATGATTAAGCCAGGTGCTAGTGACTCAAACCTGTAATCCTAGCTACACAGGAGGCTGAAATCTGAGGCTCACGGGTCAAAGTCAGCTCAAATAGGAAAGTCCATGAGACTCTTATTTCCACTTAACCACCAAAAAAGCCAGAAGTGGACCTGTGGCTCAAGTGGCCAGAAAGCTAGCCTGGAACACAAAAGTTCATCAACAGCCCCTAGGCCATGAGCTCAAGCTTTGGTACCAGCACACACACACACAACTCCAATGATTAAAATGCTGATTAGAATAGTCAATGCACAGAAAAAGATAGCAATAGGAAAACTAGTTTTACAGAATAGACAGATAAAAATAACTTATAGAGGGCACCAGCAGCTCATACATGTAATCCTAGCTACTCAGGAAGCTGAGATCTGAGCATGGTGGTATTTAGCCAGTTTGGGCAAGAGAGTCTGTGAGACTCTTATCTCCAGTAAACTACATAAAAGATCCCAAAGTGGAGCCGTGGCTCAAGTGGTAGAGCACTAGTTTTGAGGAAAAAGCAGTTCAGGGACAGTGCCCAGGCCTGAGTTCAAACCTCAGGATTCGCATAATAAATAAAAAAATTTTACAATAGAAATTATTTTATTTTACATTAATCTTTGCAAAAGCAAAGCACAAAATCAGCTGTTTTATTTTCTTATAATGAACAAAAGATTTCTTTGTGAAGAGACTAATAAGGGCATACTTTATAATAAGACAGCAATTGTGGAACAATAGAAACTTCCAAATACATTTAACCATACTAGGTTTTCAGTGTCTTGTTTCAGAGTACAGCCATTTCAATCTCAAATAAAATTCATGTGCCCTGAGTGTATATGCAAAATTAATTGCATGTGATAACATTCCAATATGAATTCAATTTCCTTTTCCAATCTCACTGACTGCACCTTTGGTAACAAGCACATTGCAGGTCAATTTCTTATCCTGAGACACAAATTGGTACTCAATCTCCTAGGTGATAAACAATGTTTCACCTCTCAACCTTCACTAAGAAAATGAATTTTAATCAATATTGATTTCTTATCCTCAGAGACAATGGAATTTTAGAGAGCTGGATTTGTGGTTGTCATGCATGCCTAAGAATCCTATTCAATCTTAAAAATGATCGCATTTCAGCTACAGTACAGTATACTTTTTGAAATCCAAAAAGTGTACCTCTAAGAATCTAAGCTTCAAAGAATGAAGTATTTATCTTTAAATATATGCATGTATGTGTAAGTATATCTGCATGTATTTCTTTTCAATGAAAAAGTATAAAATGATGAATATGCCAACAGCAATGACATCTTGAAAGCAATGTCAGTTTGTGGCTTCTAAAGAAAGTAAGACTCCCTAATAATCATTAAAAGAAACAAGAGTACTTGGTAAAATAGTTTCAGGTCCCAGATTAGAAACAGATATCATTAGTCTGGGAAAGTTTATAACACCAGACAGAAAAGATATCAGAGATTAAACAGGGTCATTTCTTAGGACTGAGGAAAATAAAGAGGCTCCCACTGACAAAGTTGAGAATTTCATCATTAAATAGATATAAAAGTGCTCTGGACCATACATACCAAATATATTTAAATATATGCATTCATTCAAATACTTTTCATAAATGTCACTGGACATCTTTGGAAAATGCTAAAGAATACACACATATCTTTCCTAATGGAAATACACACCAGCACTGATCAAGTATTCTTGAAGAAACACACACACACACACACACACACACACACACACACACACACACGCACGCACACACACACACAATTTAGCCAGCACTGGACTAAAAAAAAAAGATTTGTCCCTCCAAATTTAACAGTTAACACCAGCAATACTAATCACTAACAATAATAATCATTTTCAAAAGAAAATTGAAAATACAAAAGGTTGGAGAAAAAACATATATCAGCTCTGACAAATAGAACCTTCCCAGAGGAAAGAAATGGTCTATGCTGCAAAACATAGTAGACTTTACATGGCTTTTCTGAACACTTGCTTGATATGTAGGTAATATGACTGAAGATCTGACTATTCCATTTTAATTGTAACCGATTTAGAGAATTATATTTAACTGGTGAGTACAATACTGGATTGTACTAGTATAGATCAATAAAAAAAATTAAAATATTATACTATTTTGTATGATTGACTATATTTGGTTCATTATTCAAACTAATAAATCTTAAATATGTTTAAAAAATTAGAAAAATGGGGAACTCCGTAAGAATTGTGAAAAAAAAAATGTTTCTGTTTTAGTCCATCAAGTTTTAGTAAACTGTTCTAACAGCCATGGGAAACCACTTTGAGGTATTATCTACTTTTTCAATTATTGACTACTTTTTAAAAAAATAATTAAAAATTATTTTTGGCTGTGATAATCAATTAATTTGACAGAAGGAAGCAAAGTAGTGCTGAAAAGCTGCTCAATGATCATAACTTCTGGCTTTCTTGTTTATTTTTCACTGAATACCTAAAATAGTCTTATCCAAAGAAAACAACCCAAAAAGGAATTTCTTATTTTAAACTTTGCCAACTTTAACCCTTAGCCATTTTTACAGTTTTCTAATGGTTATTATAGGAAATTCTAGTCAAAGTAATCAGACTCATTCAACTGGTATGCCACCTGTTGCTCGACCATTTAGTATATATACCAGTAATTCCTAGGGAATCTTGTTATATAATTCAATGTTTGTAGTTATTCTTTCTCAATTTCATGTCCTTCTCTCGGACTTAATAAAAAAGAAACAGTACTATGTAATAATTAGCAAGGGAAATTATAAAAACATATGGTACATTAAATATTCCTTGGTGTCAAGAAAAAAAAGATTAAAAACCTGTATTCAAAATATTTCATTTCTTCCAACTTTCCATCTAAAAGCTTCTCAAAGTTGTACTTATTTTTTTTATAAATTTACTACCAATTTGTGATCATCAATTGTCTAACAGTGACCTCTAATTTTTTTCAGGTAAGTAAATGGATATTTCTTCTGTTCAAGTAATCATGGCATTTGTTCTTTAGAAGCACCCTTTTTCGATTAGTGAACTACATTAATGTTGGGAATCCTGAAATATTCAAGTCCTTTCTTTTAAAAACAGAGTAGGATAATATCTACCATCTGGTACATGACACAGGACTGATACATATGCTTTTGGCCATCTGACTGAAGTGATAATTTTGTAGGATAGTATAACTATCCACATGGTCCTTGGCAGAAAAAAAAAAGTTCCCCACTTCTGCTTTAAGGTAATAATCTTTTTTATCTATAAGCTGTCATTTCCATACTACAAATAAATATGCTTTCCCAAAATAAACAGGAAACAGGAATCAGAAAAACACACTCTTAATTCCATCATATGACTTTAAGTACCAATTATGTCTTTTCATGCTTTTAAAAGAAACAAAAATTAACTTTCATTGGATGCAATGAAAATTAATTAATTCTAGCTACTCAGGAGACTGAGAGCTGGAGGATCATAATTTGAAGACAGCTTGGTGGGACAAATATTTTTTTTTAATTCAGTGCTGGATAAATTGTGTGTGTGTGTGTGTGTGTGTGTGTGTGTGTGTGTGTGTGTGTGTGTGTGTGTGTGTGTGTGTGTGTGTGTGTGTGTGTGTGTGTGTGTGTGTGTGTGTGTGTGTGTGTGTGTGTTTCTTTCTCCAAGAATACTTTATCAGTGTGTGTATTTCCATTAGGAAGGATATGTGTTATTCTTTAGCATTTTCCAAAGATGTCCAGTAAAATTTATGAAAAGTATTTGAATGAATGCATATATTTAAATATATTTGGTATGTATGGTCCAGAGCACTTTTATCGCTATTGATGATGAAGTTCTCATTAAAAAAGATAAGTATGGTGTTTCACACCTATCATCCTAGGCTATACAGGAAGTATGTATAGGAGGATTGCATTCTATGCTGACCTGAGCAAAAAATCTAGACCTTATATAAAAAATAAATAAAGCAAAAGGAGTTAAGAATGTAGCTCAAGTGGCTGAGTACCTGCTTAGCAAGTGTGAGGCACTGAGTTCAAACCCCAGTACCATGAATAAAATGATAATTATGTTGATGGCTTGGTTCTTGTTTCAACTTGCATTATTAGCTATCTCTATCTCTTTATGGCTCTTGAAATAAGGTTATAGTAGCTAAAAATAACTTTAGCGTTTCATTTTAGGGATTACTGTAAATATATTCATTTAGGGGTTAAATATACCTACCAGTCCTCTGGTATAGTCATCTCATGTGACATTACCCCATGTAGAAGTATTTTTGAAAATAGATTACAAATGGGCAAGACTCCAACCGGTAAAACAACACTAACAGAAAATCTAGGAAAGCGATTCTTTGCAACCACCCACCTAAAAATGTAACAATATAAAACTTTCCCTATTACAAATATCAAATTATTTTATTTCTAGGTCATAAAACTCATGTAAATAACAAGAGATAAGGATACAGCCTAGTCAATGAAACTGGGAGAAGGGGACAAAATTACACATAACATAAAAAAGTAATATACTTAGTGAACACACATTTATATGTGTAATTCTACACATATAAAACTACTTCATAAATTTTAGAAATATAATCCAACATTTTAGTGTTCAGAACTTAAAAAAAAAAAAAAAAGCAAGCTCGTATCTGTTAAAACAACAAAGATCCAGGTACAGAAGTGAGGCAAAAGAAAATGCCTGGGGCTGGGAAGGTGGCTCAGCGGTAGAGTGCTTGCCTTGCATGCATGAGGCCCTGGGTTCCATTCCTCAGCACCACATAAGCAAAAAGAAAAAAGCCGGAAGTGGCGCTGTGGCTCAAGTGGTAGAGTGCTAGCCTTGAGCTAAAGAGCTAAGGGACAGCGCCCAGGCCCAGAGTTCAGTCCCCACGACCGGACCCAAAAAAAAAAAAAAAAAAAAAAAGAAAAGAAAATGCCTGAAGTAGACCCTGTCCTTTCAGGCATATAATCACAATAAATTATTTACAAGTATACTTTCATCTTCAGTGTCACTAAGAGATCAATTCTAAGAGGCTTAGAAAAACTGTTCACACATCTGCTAGCCAAGAAGCATAACAGAGAGAACCTAAGCCAAAATGTTCCAACAAAAACTGTACACAGGGCTGGGAAGGTGGCTCAGTGGTAGAGTGCTTGCCTTGCATGCATGAGGCCCTGGGTTCGATTCCTCAGCACCACATAAGCAAAAAAAGAAAAAAAGCCGGAAGTGGTGCTCAAGTGGTGCTCAAGTGGTAGAGCACTAGCCTTGACCTGAAGAGCTGAGGAATAGCTCCCAGGCCAGAGTTCAGGCCCCATGACTGGACCCAAACCAAAAAAAAAAAAAAAAATGTACACAAAACAGGGAAGGAGATGGGGAAACTAAAAGATAATGGCAGGAAAACAAAATACTGTAACGGGCAGTTACTTATGTCCTTAATTGTATCCAATTATTTTAGAAAATCAGATAGCTGTATTAAGCTAACTGAATCAGAGCTGTGTTAAGCTAAGGTTGGCCAAGTGTATTATTCTTCATTAAGAGGAAAGCATCACAAATAATGAAAAGCAAAATGTAAAAGGAAGCCTATCAAACCAACTCTTTATATTTTAATTCCCACAGAATAAACATACATAAAAAATTCTCTAACAACTCACAAATGATCTTTCAAATCTATATCTACTTTATTTTTTGTTTTCTATTTATTGGTATAAAAGTGATGGAGAGAAGGGTTACTGTTTCATACTTCATGTTTTTCGCATTCAAAAATACAAAAAAAAAAAGGGTAGGCATACTAGCCCACATATGTAATCCTAGCTGAGTCGAGAGGTTAAATTTGAAGACAGCATAAGCTACATAGCAAGATACTGTCTTAAGCGGTATTTGTTGAGGGAAGAATGATAAGCTAGGTGCTGGTGGCTCATGTCTGTAATACTAGCTATTCAGGAGGCTGAGATCTGAGGATCACAGCTTGGGCAGGAAAGTCTGTCTAATTTCCAATTATCCACCAAAAAAACTGGAAGTAGAGCTGTGGCTCTAAGTGGTAGACCACTAGCCTTGAGCTCAGGGACAGCACCCAGGCCCTAACTTCAAGGTCCACCACTGACAAAAAAAAAAAAAGGGAATGAAATGACAGAGTGATAAGAGTGTTTTGCCTGGGGCTGGGAATGTAGCTTAGTGGTAGAGTGCCTAGCATGCATGAAGCCAAGAGTTGAATTCTTCAGTATCACATAAACAGAAAAAGCTAGAAGTGGCACTGTAGCTCAAGTAGAAGAGGGCTAGCCTTAAGCACAGAGAGAGGCTCAGGGATAGTGCCCAGGCCCTGAGTTCAAGCCCCAGTACTGGCAAAAAAAAAGTGCTTACCTAATTCAAATTCCAATTTTAAAAAAAGAGAAGTGTTTTTATGCAGAGCACTGTGACTCATCTGTAATCCAGCTACCTGGAGGCAAAGATTGGGAAATTAGAATTTTGAGACCACCAGGGGGCAAAAACCTAGCAAAATCCAAATCTCAACAAACAAGCTACATAGGAGGTGTAAGGTTGGAACACAGCCCAAAAGTAGGCTAGGCAAAAAGAAAGAAACCCTAACTGAAAAAGTAAGTAAAGCCCAAAAGGCTAAAGGCTTCAAGTTATAAAAGTGCTTGTCTAACAAGTATAATGTCCTGAGTTCAAATGCCAGTACTTCCAAAACAAAAGAAAAACACAGAAAATGACAAAACAAGGTAATAATGATTTTCTTTGTTTTTATCTGATGCTCTTTTCCTCTATTCTATGCATTAAATTACTTTACTTTTTTATAAGTTTTTTATTGTGAAAATACTGTACAGAGGGGTTACAGTTATATGAGCAAGGTAAAGAGTACATTTCTTATCAAGCATTATTGCCTCCTCCTTTTACTTTACTTTTATCTTAACATTCCATGTACACTTTTCCTTATTTCAAGCTCTCTGAGCTTAAATATTGCTACTTAACATGCTATACATCAAATTCTATACATATTTTCCAATGCTCCTTGATACTATTTTAAAAAATAGTAAGACTAGTTAAAAATACAATTAGCTTTTTCTAGTATTATTTAAAACTTTAAAAAAATCTTATACAATTTTAAAGATAGAGATTCAAGGAAATACCCAATTAAAATTTTTTTCAGGAAGTGGTTCTGTGGCTCAAGTGGTAGAGTGCTCACCCTGAACTGAAGAACACAGGGACAGCGCCCAGGCCCAGAGTTCAAGCCCCACGAAATACATACATACATACATACATGTTTTTTTTAATTTTCTCAAGCCAGCACCAGAGTATCACACTTGTACTCTTGGGAAGATGAAAACAAAAGGATCCCAGTTCCAGAACAATCTGGGCAGAAAAGTTGATAAGACCCCTTTCTTAACCCATAGCTAGGCGCAAAGGTACACATCTATCATCCTAAACTATGTGGAAGCCTGAGTGGGTGGGTTTCAATTCCATGCGAATCCAGGCAAAACAAAGGTCCAGAATACTCTATCAAAATGGAAAGAAGCTGGGCATGGCTACATGCACTAGTATTCCCAGCTAAGACTGAAAGCCAAAAACAGGTAGGTTGTGGTCAGGGACACACTTAGGCAGGAAATAAGAACTTAACCTCAAAAATAATCAGTCTCAGCAGGATGCCAACACTTGTAATCCTAGTTACTCAGAAGGCTGAGATATGAGGATTGTGGTTCAAAGCCAACCAGGGCAGGAAAGTCCATGAGACTCTTAATTACAATTGACCACCAAAAAGCTGAAAGTACAGCTCAAGTGGCAGAGTACTAGCCTTGAGCAAAAAAGCTCAGGGTCAGGGTTTAGGCCCTGAGTTTAGGTCCCAGGAATAGCACACACAAAAACTAGCAATAAAACAAAATAAAAATCAGTCTCCCCAAAAGCAAATGTCAAAGAAAAGAAAAAAGGCCTGGCTGGGAAGGTGTCTGAGTGGTAGAGTGCTTGCCTTGCATGCATGAGGCCCTGGGTTCGACTCCTCAGCACCACATAAGCAAAAAGAAAAAAGCCAGAAGTGGCGCTGTGGCTCAAGTGGTAGAGCGCTAGCCTTGAGCTGAAGAGCTGAGGGACAGCCCAGGCCCAGAGTTCAGGCCCCAGGACCAGACCCAACCACCCCCCCCACAAAAAAAAAAAGTGAGACAAAGGTACAATAGCTATGTGCAACTGATCAGATAAAATAATATTTGAACTCCAGAAAATGGAAACAAGAGTTTTTTCTTTGTTGCTGTTTTTTTCTTTTCCTTTTGTCTTGTTTGTTCATTTATCTGTCTGAGGGCAGGGGGGCACAGAAATGGTGGGACAAAGGATGAACAAATGCAGCAGTGATACTACATCCTAGGTGGAAAACCAACTATACAACTTGTGGGTAGGGATGGGAGGGAAAAATTAGGAGATACCAAGGTAAAGGTTGACATTGTTCAAAAAGAAATGTACTCTTTATCTGACTTATATAACTGTAACCCCTCTAAATATTACCTGTATAGTAAGAAGAAATTTTTCAAAAAAGTAAAAAGTGAGAGTTGTAGAAACACAGCATGTCTTGAGAGGAAGTTGGATAGCATTATGGGAAAGTTTTATTACTAGCTATGCCATTTAAAGATCAATGCATGGAATCATGTTTAACACAGAATTTTAAGTCACCTTCTCAGTTATGTACTTCCAAATGTAAATGGTATTCAAAATTAACAGATTACATAGAAGAATAGGTAATGACAAATACCAAAGAAGATTAGAAATAAAATGTTTAAGTCTTTAAGCATTCTTATCTATATTATTTCCAAATATGAGCATATTTTGGTTATAGTCTTAAGATATTTATTTTTAAATACAGTCCATGTACAATGTAAAAATAATTAAGGAAATTCACTCTCAAGGATAAAATATGCAAAATAACCATGTATCTGATCTGTCTCAATAATAAAAAACAACTTAAATACTCCACTTTTCAATACATTGCAATACTGTTTTGTTGGTTTACTTATAATTGAGATAACCCTATTTTGTCAATGAAAAATAAAGGTACCACCTTCAAATGTCCTAGGTTCACAATTATTTAAAAAGTGCCTGCTAGAGCTGGAATATAGCTCAGTGGCAAAGCACTTGCTTAGCAAGTGCAACGTCCTGGGTTTGATCCCCAGTACCAAAAAAGAAAAGACAAAAAAAAAAAAGTGCCTGTCTTCAACTTATCAACAGCTTTCATATGTTATGCCTTTAAAAATTCGGTGAGACTGGGGTTTGAACTCAGGGCTTATCACTTGCTAGGCTGGCTCTCGGGTTATTTTGGAGATAGGGTCTCACTTTTTGCAAGGGCCAGCCTAGATCTTCTCCTATTTATGCCTCCCACCATAGCTGGGATAACAAGTACATGCCACCATGCCCAGATTTTTCTGTTGAGATAGTATCTTATAAACATTTTAGCCTGTGTTAACCTTGAATTGCAATCTTCCCAATCTCAGCCTCCTACTTAGCTGAGATGACAGGCATGTAACACTGTAGCCAGCTACTGGTTGAGATGAATTCTTGAAACCTTTCCCCCCAGCTAGCCTCTATTATTCTACCAGCCTCTGCTTCCCAAGTAGCTAGGATTATTAAGTATGAGCTGCTGCCACTTGGCTTTTGTGGCATTTTATCTAATACACTTCAAAAAAACAAACCATTTCACTCTTTTTGTTTCTGATGGTACTGGAGACTGCACTCAGGTCCTCTAAAACAAAACGAGGCCTCCAGTCCCTTTTTCTTAGTTATTTTTGAAGCAGTGTCTCACTTTATACTCAGGCTAGTCTGGGCTGCAGTAATCCTACTTGTGCTTTCCCTATGTTGCTAGAAATGATAGATGCACTCTAATGTCTAGTCTCTAAGATTACATAAGTTCGTATAGCTTATTGCTTACACATATAAAATTAAACACTGTCTGGACAGTAAATAGGAGAAAATTCCATTATACTAATAAAATACAGTGTCTAATAATAATATAAAAAATTTAGAATCATCCAGGAGATGCTTGTTTAAAAGAAATTAGCACTAATATCAGTCTTTATACTAATATCTGTGTCCTACTCCTCAATCCTACTTCAATTGATCTAAAAATGGGGCCCAAGCACCAGGATTTTTGTTTTTTAATAAAATGACCCCACAGATGAGCTGAAGGTAAGGCAGATCTGAGAACCACTAATTTAAGATGGAAAACAAAAACAAAAACAAAATCCCAGCTGTCTGGGACATGAAGTTTAAAGTCCATAAAAACTTAAGGTATAGCTGGGCACCAAAGGCTCATGCTTGAAATCCTAGCCACTCAAGAAGACGAGACCTAAGGATAATGGTTCAAAGCCAGCCAGGGCAGGAAAGTCTGCGAGACTCTTATCTCCAATTAACTACCAAAAAGAGGTGAAGCTGTAGCACAAGTGGTAGAGCATTAAGCCTTGAGCACTGGAGCCTAGTCTCCAACCCCTAGGACTAGCACATACACAAAAAATCTTAGGTATAAAATTAAGAGAAAAAGCTAATATAAAAATAATCCAAGCCAGGAGCCTGTATTTCACACCTATAATACCACCTACTCAGGAAGCAGAGATCTGAGGACTGAGTTGAAAGCCAGCCCAAGCAGACAAATCCTCACTCTTCTCTCTAAATAACCAGCAAAAATCCAGAAGTCAAAGTGTGACTCAAGTAGTAGAGTACCAGCCTGGAGCAAAAACATTAAGCAAGAGTGGGAGGTCCTAAGTCAAGCTCAAATGGCAGCACCATCCTCAAGGAAAAAACAAACAAACAAAAATCCAGACCTACCACATATTTTTCCTTTTAAAAATGTTAAAGCTTGGGCTGGGAATGTGGCTAGTGGTAGAGTGCTTGCCTTGCATTCATGAGGCCCTGGGTTTGATTCCTCAGCACCACATAAGCAGAAAAGGCCAGAAGCAGCATTGTGGCTCTAGTGGTAGAGCACTAGCTGAAGAGCTGAGGGATAGTGCCCAGGCCCAGAGTTCAGGCCCCATGACTGGCAAAAAAAAAAAAGCTTAAAGTCTTGAGACTTTATTGGTAAATCTTCTGTTATAATATATTCTTTTTTTTTTTTTTTGGGGGGGGGGGGTCCGGTCGTGGGGCCTGAACTCTGGGCCTGGGCGCTGTCCCTCAGCTCTTCAGCTCAAGGCTAGTGCTCTACCACTTGAGCCACAGCGCCACTTCCGGCTTTTTTCTTTTTGCTTATGTGATGCTGAGGAATTGAACCCAGGGCCTCAGGCATGCAAGGCAAGTGCTCTACCACTGAGCCACCTTCCCAGCCCTGTTATAATATTTTCTAAGCACTAACAAAAGCCTAAAAATACTAATAGCAAGGATATAATACAGATTATCAGCAGGGCACCGATGGCTCATGCCTGTAATCCAAGCTACTCAGAAGGCTAATATATGAGGATGGTGTCCAAAGCCAGTCTGTGAGACTTCTATCTCCAATTAACTACCATAAAACTAAAAGTGGCCTTGCGCTGAAGAGCTCAGGGACAGCACCCAGGCCCAGAGTTCAAGCCCATGACTGACAAAAAAAAAAAAAAAAAAAGAAATGATTATCAGTAATTTTTTTCCAAATACAGCAAAGTATAAAACCTCAATGCAAGTGAAAGAACAATTAAAGTCTCTTTAGTAATTTCTACTAGTCTTAGTATTAGTCAAGACAATTAGTTCCCAATAGCTTCAATTATCCAGTGCTTTGAAAGAGAAAAACTCATGTGGAAAATAAAACATACAACAAGGACAAAGAATGACCCATTGCAGCAATGATACCCACAAGACATATTGGAAATGACTTCGGGGTGGGGGGGAGGGGCGGGGAAGGGATAGTGGGAGAACATCAAGAGAGGGTGTAACAATGCTCCACAGGAAATGTACTCTGCCTTACTCATGTAACTGTAACCCCTCTGTATAGCATTTTTACAATAAAACTTTTTTTTAAAAGAAAATAAAACATACATGGGTTTTTTTTTGGCAATACTGTGATTTGAGTTCAGGGCTAAGCACTTGTCATGCGGATGCTCTATCACTTGAACAATACCCTAGCCTCTTCTGTTTTTTTTTTTTTTTGGTTTTTTTTTGTCGGTCGTGGGGCTTGAACTCTGGGCCTGGGCGCTGTCCCTCAGCTCTTCAGCTCAAGGCGAGCGCTTTACCACTTGAGCTACTGCGCCACTTCCGGTTTTCTGGTGGTTTATTGGAGATAGGAGTCTCGGTCTCTCCTGCCCGGGCTGGCTTTGAACAGTGATCCTCAGATCTCAGACTCCTGAGTAGCTAGGATTACAGGAGTGAGCCACCAGTGCCCGGCCCTCTTCTGTTTTATTTTCAGATAGTCTTGTCTTTTTGCCTGGGTCAGCCTGAGACCATCATTATCCTACTGGCTGGGATCCTGCAAAGCTGGGATTAAAGACATGAACTATTATATTGTACTTATTTGCTAAGATAGGGCTTGAACTTTTTGTCTCAATCTATGAATTTCCCACTTTCCACCTCCTGAGTTGCTGAGTTCATGCCTTTATAGGTTGTTTGGAAGGCAATACAAAAAAGAACTAATAGGCACAGAGCATTGTGAAAGGGACACATCCTCCTATATGATCATCCTACATTAAAAATATTACTTCTGTATCAGGGTTCAAAGAAATGACATAAATATTTGTAATTTGAACACTATTTCTCATAAATCTATTTTATCTAATATTCACTGAAACAATTACTAGGATCATACTCCAACAGGATGGAGAATAAATATCATAGCTTTTAAACATATCTCAGAGTATGTTTATTACAAACTAGGCAAAAAACTTTTCAAAGTAGCCCTGCATTTTGAGTTAAATTAGAGAATTAAATACATCATAATCCAAACTTCAGTGACTTACATAAAACTAATAATGGACTAACTACTGATGCCCTGGTTCAAAATGTAAGAGGTAAAATTTTGACATGTTTCAGAGAAACAGCATTTTCAATTCAGAATGTTTTAGATAAATAATGGGCATTTCCATGTTATTAAAAAATGGGATTTGAATCTAAAATCTACAGTTTTATTAAACTACTTCAACATCTGTTTTATGTCATAGAAATAAGCCTATAATAGCTTGTTACTGGAATGACTTCAGAGAACACTAATGTAGTATCACATACAGATATTATTCAGAGACACACAGTAAGAATATTCATACATTCTTTTACATCCATTACTCCTGAAAAAAACTGAAGAATTTTATGTTTTCTTCAAATAGTGTACAAAAACATTTCAATTTAACATGTCCATTTATATACACAATGCATCATGATCAGTCACCTTTCCATCATTCCTCCTCTATCCCCTCCCCATCTGTCAAGTTTCCTCCTTCAGTTTTCATGTATATACATTCAGTATTATGACAATTGCATTTACCCTCATTCCTTTTTTCATCTGTCTACTCCTTTCCTTAACCTTCACTACCCTCAGTTAAAACATGTTTCAGCTTTCTGGTATCCATTTTACTAACCTGATCATTGTTCCAATCTCACTCCTAAGTATACATAGCATCCTTTAGTTAGTTTGATCAAGTGTATAAGCTTATGGCATTGTGTGCATTTTCAAATATGCTTATATTTATATCTAATTTCCACATATGAAAGAAAACATACACCTTTGTCTATCTGAGCTTGATATAATTCATTCAGCATGATTTTTTCCAGGTCCTCCCACTTCCCTAATAATGATATACTCTTCTTCCTGATTAAAAAAAATAAAATTCCATTGTGTGTGTGTGTGTGTTTGTGTGTGTGTGTGTGTATGTGTGTGTAATACACTTTCTTGCTGATGCAAAATTTTCAAAAAATACTCAGCCTCAAAAGGGACATTCCGTCAAGAACAGTTGCTAAACTGGATCCTACTTACTGACCCCAGAACATACACAACTTAACAGTCATCTCTCCAAACTAATAAAAGCTTTATCCTGTAAAGAACAGCTGATAAAAGAGCAGTGGAATAACCACACCCCTTAGATCAGTTGTTATATGACTGCCAAACTGTGCATATATATACATAAGCACAATGATTATACACACTAACATTCTCCATTTAATTACTAGTCCCACTCTAAAGACAGTAAGTAAACAGAAAGGGGAAATATGTCCTGTCCTAACTATCTGTAGACTTAGGATCCACTAAAGGGTGTCTAGATGGATGAGTGAATAGGTGGAAATAGTTAGATAGACGTAAAAATGTATTGGGAGAATGAAGCACAAAAGAACTGTGAGGAAATCAATATATGATTCAGTGCTAAGATGTGTTAATCAGATTTAGGTTGACAGTTTTAGAGGTTTCAGCCTATGGCTGGGAGCATGCAGTAGTGGAAAGCAGTTTACTTCATGGTGAACAGGAAGCAAAGGGGGGGGGGAAGTAGGGAGGAGGAAGGAAAGAGACAAGGAGCTAGACAAGGTATATCTTTCCAGAGGGTGCCCCAGTGACTTATACCTCCAACTAGGCTCCACCTTCTACAGTTTCTACCACCTCCCAAAATAGCATTGCCAGCTGAAGACCAAGATTTTAGATATGAGTACTCTGGCAAACAGTTCATATCCTAGCTTTAACAGATGACAAAAAAAAAAAAACACATAAGATCTATCATGGAGTAAATTTGAGCTAGACAAACAAATGGATAATCACATCATCAAAAGCAAAAAGACCACCTGGCAGCAGTGGCTCACATCTGTAATCCTAGCTACTCAGGAAGCTAAGATCTAAGGATTATGGTTTGAAGCCATCCAAGGCAGGAAAGTCTTTGCGATTCTTATCTCCAATTAAGCACTTAAAAAAAAAGTGGGAAGTAGAGCTGTGGCTCAAGTGGTAGACTGCTAGCTTCAAGCAAAAGAACTCACGTACAGCACCCAGGCCCTGAGTTCAAGCTCTAGGACTGGCACCAAAACAAAGGAAAAAGAGATACTCAAGGGAAAAGATCATATGTTTTATATTTTGAAGTTTAAAAATTTTCTCTTACTGTAACTAAATCTGAAGATTAATTTATCTTACCTTCCACAGAAGGTGCCTGGTCTTGAGCTGAATACAGCATATCCTTGAAAGCCTATCAAAAAGAAAGAAAAGCAATATAGAAAATCATTAAATAAACTTTATATTGAAAGTGTTCAAGTTAGACAGTACTTTTTCAATATCCAACTACTAAATTTAGTTAACCAAATATAGAATTTAGTGAAATACTTCAATTAACTTTTAAAACCTATCCATTACTGTCTAATCCTTAGGATAAGAGCTAATTTATACACTTTTAAAATTACACAGCAAATGGCACAAGAATAGGCCTAAGGACCAATGGAATAGAAGACCCGGAAATGAACCCACAGACCTATAACCACATGAAATTTCATAAAGGAGGCTAAAACACAGGGTGGAAGAAAGATAGCCCTTCAACAAATACTGCTGGCAGAACTGACAGAAAACTGAAGTTAGATCCTTATGTATCACCCTGCACCAGAATCAATTCCAAATGGATCAAAGACCTCAATGTAAGGCCAGAAGCCATGAAAATATTACAGGAATGGATAGAAGAAAATTAGGACTCCTAGGCACAGGTTGAAACTTCCTAAAAAGAGATCCAGAATCACAACAAATCAAAGAAAGACTGGATAAATGGGACTGCACCAAACTGAAGAGTTTCTGCATAGCAAAGGACATAGCTAGATAGATAAGTAGCCCACAGAATAAGAGATCTTCACTAGCTATGTATCAGACAAGGGCCTCATATCTAAAATATACTTAAGAAATCAAAAAATTAAACCCCCCAAAAACAAATACTCAAAGAAACAATAACCCAATTAATAAATGTCTTAAAGATTTAGAGAGTTCTCAGAAGTAGAAATAAGAATGGCCAATAGACATATGAAGAGATGTTCATCATCCCTGGACAAAACAACATTGAGATTCCACCTTGCCCCAGTTAGAATGGCCACTATCAAAAACTCTTAATAATAGGAGATGCTGAGGTATGTGGCCAAAAGGGAACACTACTACACAGTTGGTAGAATGTAAACTTCTTCAACCACTCTGGAGAGAAATATGAAAGTTCCTCAAGAGACTAAATATAGAGCTTCCCTATGACCCAGCAATTCCACTCTTGGGCATTTATCCAATTGACCACAAACTAGGCCACACTAAAGCTACCAGCACATTGCAGCATTATTTACCATAGCCAAGATATAGAATCAACCCAGATACCCCTCATTGGACAAATGGATCAAGAAAATGTGATATGTGTGTGTATGTATATATATATATATATATATATATATATATATATATATGTGTGTGTGTATATATATATATATATATATATATATACACATATATAATGGAATTCTATGCTTCCATTAGAGAGAATGATATTGCCTCATTTGTAAGGAAATGGACTTTTAAAAATTATATTAAGTGAAGCCAGACACAAAGAAACATAGGTCGCATGGCTTCCCTCATTTGTAATAATTGAAATTGTGTCTATAAATCTACAAGTAAACACAGTGGATGATAAAAAAAATTATACTTGGACATGATAAATTAAACAGGACTCTAAATATTCACACAGTGAGACCAAACGAGAATATTCTTAGGAGAGGATCACAAAGCATCAATAGCTATTTGCAAATGATCACATAAAATGATGTTTATAGAAATGAACCCCAAGAAAAGGAAAAGTGTTTAAGAGATTTTTTATTTTACTTTTCGTGATTTTGTTTTTCCCCTTTTGTCACTGTTGATTCTGCCTTGTATGTAAGTTCATGTGACCCACAGAAATAGTGGGTCAAAGGGTGAATTAATTCAGCAGTGATATTCACTAGACACTATGTTGAAAATGAACTATACAACTTGGGGGACTCGAGAGGGAAAAAATTGTGAGAAAACAAGGGAAAAGGTGACACTGTTCAAAAGAAATGTACTCATTACCTCACCTATGTAACTGTAACCCCTCTGTACATCACCTTTACAATAAAAAATAAAACTAAACAGCACTAAAAGAATTCTTAAAAATCACGTGAAGAGCATACACTCTCTGAACTAAGCAAAAACAGTGGGGGGAAAAAAAGAGGAACAGAAATCCTAGAGAAATACACTGGAACACTGCACACTTTTTTTAAAGTAAGAAACAGAATACAAGCATAAGTTTGTTTACCGGGCACATAGCCATTGATACCAATATCAACCCCTAGTCCCCAGAAGTCCCCAAAGAGGCAAAATATCACCCCCCTCTCAAAACCACCAGCCAATAGTTGTTCAAGTATTATAAATATCAAAAAGGAAGAAGTAAACCTCCAGGGTAACCTACTCATCTTCCAAGAGTATTCACATCTAGTAATTATATTTTCCCCTAGTGAATTCACTATTTACTTGGGGTTAAAAAAACTTAACAATAAGTAAAAAGGTGCTGATGTCTCATGCCTGTAATACTAGCAACTCAAGAGGCTGAGACCTGAGAATCTCAATTCAAAGCCAGCCCAAGAAGGTAAGTCCATGAGATTCTTATCTCCAATTAACCACCAGAAAAACTAGAACTGTGGCTCAAAATGGGAGAGGACTATCCTTGGTCAGAAAAGCTCAGGGATAGTGCCCAGGCCCTAAGTTCAAACTCTATGACCAAAAAAAAAAAAAAAAAAAAAAAAAAAATCCAGTGAAATAAGAAAATTTGAAATTCTTAAAACTGGTTCATTTTTATTCATTTTAACTCATGGGAGAGGGGGTTGGGGGGGTCCGGTCATGGGCCTGAACTCTGGGCCTGGGTGCTGTCCCTCAGCTCTTCAGCTCAAGGCTAGCACTCTACCACTTGAGCCACAGCGCCATTTCTGGCTTTTTTTTTTCTGCTTATGTGGTGCTCTACCACTGAGCCACCTTCCCAGCCCTTAACTCATGTTTTATACAAGTATTCATAAGACAATAATACAAATACAAAATTGTTTCTGTCACATATGCTTAAATCCAAAAATATGCAAAAATATTCAAAATTCACTTATAAAATTTGAGGCAATATAGTAATATAACTGAAGTACAATAATAAAACCAAATATTTAGGAGTGGAGGAGTTGTTCAAGTGGTAGAGCATCTGCTAGCAAGGGCAAAGGCTGAGTTTGAACCCCAGTACAGTCAGAAATAAATAGATAAATAATTACCTATATTTGGTCTTTGTGTCTACTTCAAGGCACTGAGCTTATAAAATGTTTAGAATTTAACTGACTTTTTTTGTGTGTGAAAATACCATAGAAAGGGGTTAGAATTACATGGGCAAGGTAATGAGTGCATTTCTTTTTTTTTTTTTTTTGGGGGTCCGGTTGTGGAGCCTGAACTCTGGGTCTGGGCACTGTCCCTCAGCTCTTCAGCTCAAGGCTAGCGCTCTACCACTTGAGCCACAGCGCCACTTCCGGCTTTTCTCTTTTTGCTTATGTGGTGCTGAGGAATCGAACCTAGTGCCTCAGGCATGCAAGGCAAGCACTCTACCACTGAGCCACCTTCCCAGCCCATGAGTGCATTTCTTATCAAGCATTGTTGCCTCCTCATTTGTTTCCCCTTCTGATCCCTTCCCATCCCCCCTCCCCTCCTGCCAAAGTTGTAAAGTTCATTTTTGACATAACATCTTGTACATCTCATTGTTGCAATGGGTCCACTTGTATCCCTATTTAAACAATTTGTTTTTTCCCTTCCCCTCCACAAATTATACCAGCATCAAACACAATGAAAACAGGGGTTATACCATGGGGGAGGGACATACAAAGCAACAAAGAACTATCTTATAAATATGTTTAATTGACTTTTATATGCTTGTAAGATGGGTCAATGATGGGTAGATGTGGTCCCAATAGTTTCAGGAGGTGGGCTATTCACAGAAAAACCAAGCGATAAGGTTACTATCTCCAGATTTATGGGGATGATAGAGAGAAGTCAAGTTCAATCACCAATTAAAATTCTTTAATCAATCATGCCCGTGTACTTACAACTCAATTAAATCCTCCAACACCAAGGCTCATGGAGCTTCTCAGTTCGTGAATATATCAATGTTTTAGAAAGGGCATGGAAAACATGTATCATCTCAATCCTCATAGTTTGCATTATGCATCTCATCTTGTAAGGGTATTTCTAAGCTGTATGCTTTCTAATGAATTTGTAATATTAAGCATAGTTATTTCCCAAGTTCTGTGGCCCTTTTAGCAAATTATTAAACCTGAGGGACAGTCTTGCAGTTAACCAGGCAGAAGTCTTGGTAGCCTGGCAACCCTATTTGTATGTGGCATCTCAAGTGGGAGATTCATGTGGAACCCTTAACCTAAGTATGCAGTCTGTGCTAACCACAGGTAGTGTCATAACTGAATTAACTTCAGACAACCAATTGCTGTTGGATAATTGGCTGGTTGGTGTTGGGGGGGAAAAAAAGTAACACATCTAGTGTTAGAAATGTTATCATAAGTTAGGCACTAGTGGCTCAAGCCTATAATGATAAGTTACTAAGGAAGCTGAAAACAGGATCTCATTTCAAAAGCAGCTTTGGCAGGAAAGTCTTTGAGATTCTCATTTCCATCACCAAAATGTGGTGGGAGAGAAAGAGAGAAGTGACACTGTCCAAAAAGAAATGAACTCTTTACCTGACTTATGTAACTGTACCCCTTCTGTACATCACCTTTATAATAATAATTTTTTTTAAGCTGCAAATGGATCTGAGTTTCAAGTGGTGGAGTGCCAATCTTGAGCAAAAATACTGCCAGGAGCTTCTAGCTAATGCCTGTAATCCTAGTTACTCTGGAGGCTGAGATCTGAGGATAGCAGTTCAAAGCCAGCTCCAGGCTAGCTTGGAACAAAGAAGCTCAGGAACAGAGCTCAAGCCCTGAGTTCAAGCTCTAGCGCTCTCCCCTAGTGCCCTCTCTCTGTGCCCTCTCTCTCTCTCTCTTTCTCTCTCTCTCTCTGTGCCCTCTCTCTCTCTCTCTCTCTCTCTCTCTCTCTCTCTCTCTCTCTCTCTCTCTCTCTCTCTCTCTCTCTCTCTCTCTCCCCCCTCTCTCCCTCTCTCCCTTCCCTCCCCCCCCTCTGGGTCAGCACCCAGGCCTTGCATTCAATCTCCAGTACCAGCAAAGAAAGGAGGGGAGAGGGGAAAGGGGAAGGGGGAAGAGGGGTCAGGAAAAGGAGGAAAGGAAAAGGGAGAGGGAAAGGGGAAAGGAAAGCGAAGGGCAAAGGAAGGCAAAGAGAAAGGAAAGAGAAGTAAAGAAGAAATGAAAAAGGAAAAGAAAGGGAAGGAAAGGAAAGAAGAAAATCAAAGGAAAAGAAAGGGAAGGAATGAGGAAAGGAAAAGAAAGGAGGAAAAGGAAAGGTGAAAGGAAAGGGGAAGGGGAAGGGAGAAGGGAAAGAGGGAAGTAAGAAGGAAAGGTGGAAGGGAAGAAGGAAAGATAAATGTGACAAAAGTCAGGAGCCTCTTTTGAGAAAAATACATAATTAATATGATCTTTGTACTTTAGTTGTCTCAAGGATCACTAACTTCCAGATTAAAATAAGAAAGATTGGGGCTGGGAAGGTGGCTCAGTGGTAGAGTGCTTGCCTTGCATGCATGAGGCCCTAGGTTCGATTCCCCAGCACCACATAAGCAAAAAGAAAAAAAGCCAGAAGTGGTGCTGTGGTTCAAGTGGTAGAGCGCTAGCCTTGAGCTGAAGAGCTGAGGGACAGCGCCCAGGCCCAGAGTTCAGGCCCCACGACCAGACCCCCCCCAAAAAAAATATTCAAAAATAAAATAAGAAGTATTCCGGAAGATCTCATTATTTTACTTTTCAGATTTGAATTTTATACCAAAGCTCTATATAGGTATAGCGTTCCAGTGTGGATATTTCAAAAGTGTAAATAAACAGAAGACTGCGGAAAACAGAACAAGTTTCTAAAAGGAAAAAAAAATAATGTAAAGAGAATGAAACACATATATCTATGTACAAAACAGTTTGGGAAATAAATCTTGGAATAACTAATAATAAAGACTCAAATGTATGAGTGAAATGTTACTACATCTGGGTATAATAGAAATGTCTACTATATGCGATCAAGAATTTTTAAAAACTCCATCACTAGCAGAGAGACTTGTGCACACTAGAAGTTCAATAAACAGTTCTTTAAGAGTTTCTTTTCTGGGCTGGGAAGTTGGCTCAGTGGTAGAGCGCTTGCCTTACATGCCTGAGGCCCTGGGTTCGATTCCTCAGCACCACATAAGCAAAAAGCAAAAAAAGCTGGAAGTGGTGCTGTGGCTCAAGTAGTAGAGTGCTAGCCTTGAGCTGAAGAGTTGAGGGACAGCGCTCAGACCCAGAGTTCAGGCCCCAAGACCGGACCCCCCCCCCAAAAAAGTTTCTTTTCTGAAGAAGATGAATGATAATGGCACAAAGTAGAATCTCTGACAGGTAACAAAAATGAGTTAAATTTATAAAAGCAAAACCTACCATTAAGCTTTAAAATACAAATTAAGGCAGGTGTGGTGGCTCATGCTTGCAAACTCATCCACTCAGGAGGCAGAGATCAGGAGGATAATGATTAGAATCCAGCCAGAAAAAAAAAAAAGCAAAAATCCATCTAAATAAATAAGTCAAGCATAGTGGAACACTACTCCTCCAAGCTTTACAGGCAAAAGCAATGAGACCCTATCAGAAAAAGAATCATGGTAAAAATAAAAATTAAAAATAAATAAATAGGATCATGTTCAGAGGTGGGTCCTGGTCAAAAACCTGAGACTATCAACAAAAGTAACCAAAAGTAAAATAGAATTAGGAGTTGGCTCAAGTTATAGAGCTTCTGGGAACATGAGAGCTGAGATCAAATTCCCAGTATTGCACCCCTCCCAATAAACACATACACCACACACATACCACTAAATTTTCATAAAAAGAAAATGTTTTTATAAATAGAATCATAATTTCATTTTAATAAAGACAAATCTTTATATAGTTATACATGGCAAATTTTGTTTTTTTACTATTTTGACCTATCTGGCATTCCCACCACCCCTACCCCCAACCTGATTAAAAAACCATTTTAAGGCTGACCAGTGATAAACCCAGCTTCAAGGAGGCAGAAGTAGGGAAAGTCAGAGCCTAGTATCAGCCTAAGCAAAAGAATGAGATCCTATCAGAAAAAATTAAGGTAAAAAGGACAAAGGATATGTTTCAAGTGGTAAAGTGTTTGTTAGCAAGCACTAGTCCCTGAGTCCAAACCCTAGTACTAGAAAAAAGAAAAAGAAAGAAAGAAAGAAAGAAAGAAAGAAAGAAAGAAAGAAAGAAAGAAAGAAAGAAAGAAAGAAAGAAAGAAAGAAAGAAGAAAGGAAGGAAGGAAGGAAGAAAGGAGAGAAGAAGGGAGGGAGGGAAGGAAGGAAGGAAGGAAGGAAGGAAGGAAGGAAGGAAGGAAGGAAGGAAGGAAGGAAGGAAGAAGGAAAGGAAGAAAGGAAAGGAAGAAGAAGGAAAGGGAAAAGAGAAGACAGTCTTTTTTTTTTTTGGTAGTAACACTCAGTAGAGAACTCTCTAAACTGAGCAACATCCTAGGCCTTGCAACAGAATTGCCCCTGACCAGAAATAAATTAGGTTAGAACCTGTGCACTGCTTGTTATAATGAACCGATCCAAAGCACTTAGTTGGGTTAAAACAGTACATCTAAATCATAAAACAACAAATTCACTCCCCCATGGTATAACCCCTGCTTTCACTGTATTTGATGTTGGTATAATTTGTGGAGGGGAAGGGAAAAAACAAATCGTTTAAATAGGGATACAGGTGGACCCATTGCAACAATGAGATGTACAAGTCATTATGTTGAAAAATGAACTTTACAACTTTGGCGGAGGTGGGGATGGGAAGGGATGGGAAGGGGAAACAAAGGAGGAGGCAACAATGCTTGATAAGAAATGTACTCATTATCTTGCCCATGTAATTGTAATCCTTCTATATGATATTTTCACAATTAAAAAAAAACTGATCAAGAGATTAAAAAAAATTCAGACTTTCTTCAATCTGCTACTTTACTTTAAGAAAATCCAACACTTTATATGAACTCTGAATTTATGTCATCAATCAATATGTATTTATATGAAATACAAAAGTGTTTTCTACTTACAAAGGATTGAAAACAATCTTTTACACATCAGTATTTCTACTGATATGTATCAGTTTTATATAACTGAAATATATATAATATAAACATAAACTAGGAAAAAACTCCCAGTGCTTATAACAATTCATATACAGTAAAATCTTACAAATTAAATCTAAATGAAGCCACAAAGCCAATACTATGAAACCTACAATATTAACATGAAAGAAAAAAGATGGCAGTTTGCTGAAAACATAATCTCAACTTGAACATGTTCTTTTGAGCCTGGAATGCCTATCTTACTTTGTCAGATGAATACAATTCTCTAAATATTTATCTCTACATTGAGACAGTGCAGAGGAAGAAGTCAGCTTTGAAATTATAAATGTATATTAAAAGCAACACTTTTGAGTCCCATAATCCTGGGAGAATTTATATCTTTGTACTTCAATGTCCTCATTTTTAAAATAGGGGTAGTAGAGGTTTATCTTGAGAATTAAAAACACTTAAAAAACAACTTGTGTTAATTTTGATTCACTATCATGCATGAATAATATCTGCAGCACAACCTAGAACATAAAAGATGTTCAAAACCAAGTTAGCTAACAGAATGTGAACTATCACAAAATGTATATCAGATAATGAGCTACCATATCATTTGGCCCTCTACTGAATAGGAATATATATCACAATGCATTAAATATACCTCAATCTGTTTGGATGGTTTGGGGGAGGGGAGAGTTGTTGTTGGGGCTTGTAGTTTTTGCAGTACTGAGGGTGGAACTCAGGTCATCACACTTGTCAGGTAAGTATTCTTACACTGAATTGCCCCATCCTTAGTTCTTAACAGTTTATTATAGAGTGGCATAGTTCTATCTAGAGCCAGTATAGACAAAGAAGTATTAGCATAAAATTTGAAATCTGGCAGTGCTAGTTTATAAAATGGCAATCTAGATGATCTACAATATGAATACCTACATAAGAATTTTCTGATAATTACCCATTAAAGCATACAATGTCTTTAATTCTCGTAGGAAACATAGACTCCTAAGAATGTATATGCAGATCCCAGTTTGAGTACGCTTTAAATAACAAAGTCACTTTAACTATACTATTCAATCTAAAAAATGGTTTAAATTTTATAAAATATATCTATTCACATATAGAGTATAGTTCAAAGTTAACACGGCTACTCTTAGCATAGTAGCCGCAATTCATTCCTTACCCCTAAACAGTTGGACAGGGGTATGCATGTTGATGGAACAGGTCGCATGCAGCTTATAGGAGCAAACATCATAGCCAAAAAAGTTTGTTCTCCAAATGAGACCGTATTTGAAAATTAACAGAAGCCAGAAGGGCTGGGGACATAGCTCAAGGGATAAAGTTCCTTTGTGCTACCTAGCAAGCACAAAGGCCTGAGTTCAAACACTAGTACTCTCTACCCCCCACCCCAAAAGAAAATTCCAACTAAGTTGTAAATGCAATATACAATCAAAATATATGCTGCAAAGTTTCAAAATTGTTATAGTCCGATATAGGTAAGATCAACATTATCTTAAAAAGGAAAACAAACAAAACAAAACAAAATAGAGGAGGGCAGTATTTAAAAGAATAAAGAAAGGAAAATCTCAAAATAATCACAGTACTTCCAGCGTAATTCAGGAAAACAGATATTCCACCAGGAATCTGACCCATCCAAATACCACCACAGGACCTTGGCCTAATAGTATAAAATAAGTGAATCATTAACTCTTCATTTCTAATTACATGCTCAGTCAGGCACCTTCTTGTTATAATTTATCTTAGCTCAGAGAGAAGAAAAGGAAACAACTTGGTGACAAGGCAAACCTATTTTAGGTACAATCTTCAATTTAGTAATTTGCTGCCCTGTGAACTGAAAAACATTCAGTCATTCATTCTAAATTTTATCAAAGCCCATCAATCCAGAGTCACTTTAAAAAAACAAATTCTGATCGGAACATGGTCACAGTAAATTCATGAAGGTAAACACTATTTTTTGTAATGCTTCTGTGGCAACCAGTGAAATGGTATTTTCAAGCAATGTGCTGACTTCAAAAGACAACTTTTGTACAAATTCTACTGCACTTACTAGTCCCTGTAGCAAACATCCTGACAGTTCTGGCTTCTATCAAATTTCTCAAAAATCCATGCTTCATCTTCAATCCTCTTCCTACCTCAGTGGAAATCATCTTAACTCTACTACAAACTACTTGTGTGACTTTGGACAATTACTTATATGGAGAATATTTTAGCTTAAAAATGTAATTAAAAACCTACATTAACATGCCTATATTATAAAGATTACATGAGCTACTTCCTTCAACAAATGTGTGTGCTAAATATACTAAATGTGACAATGTGCTAGATGGCATATTCCAGTATCTACTACCTGTCTGACACAAAATTAGTATTCAATTTAATAATATCTAATCTAAAATGTCACTAATAATATTCTTCTATATGCATCAAGCCTAATGAAAAACTGAAACAATATAACTTTAAGACAGCTTGCTTGATTTCAAGTGTGAAAATGTGAAAAAAATTACATATAAAATTGTTAAGATATTCATTTAAGCCTTCATTAATTATCTTGGGCTATATATTTGGCTTTTTTGTCTTTGGTCTTGGTCTTACAACCTCCAAAACCTAAATTATTTTATTTTATTTTGTTGTAAAGGTGATGTACAGAGGGGTTACAGTTACATAAGTAAGGTAATGAGTACATTTCTTGTTGAACATTGTTACCCACTCCTTCGTCCAAACCTAAATTATATATCTTACTTTGCACGGATCCCACTCTCCCATCTCTTCTTTAAAATCTTTTATGAGATCATAGTGGTAGATGCACCCTCCCAGGACTAAGAGATGCTGAAGTAGAAGGATCACAAGTTGGAGGGCAGTCTATACTGCAAGTTGAGGCAAGCAAAGCCTATATAGTGAGAACCCTGTCTCCAATTAAATGAGTGATTAATTTTAAAAATAAAATCTTTATGGTTCACACTCAGGAAAATGTTTAAACTCATTAACATGATACTCTTGGCCCTTTACCCTTTGAGCTCTCCCAGACTGCTTACAACCTCACAGCTGGTAAACTGTCCAACAATATATTAAAACCATATTCTATTCATTACATCTGGACAGTATCACCTAGGCCTTTGTTCACTATTACTCTTTCTGCTGGTTTAGGCCCTCAGTGTCCTTACCCTCACAACAATGTGATAAAATCATACTCAATCTCTACTATTCTATTCAAATCCCACTACCAAAGATTCTTCCAATATAAATGTCTTTGCTATACAGGACAAAATCAACTGCCCATTTCTCTGTAACATAATTATAGTATACTATGATTAGAAGGCCACCCAAGTTAATAGCATCTCTAAGAGAAGGACTGAGTCTCACTGGTTATATGTCCAACACCTACATCACCAGCACCCTATATGAATCCAACTGTGTAACATCATGTTAAGACACACTCGAAATAAGACACACCTGTATTTGCTTTCTGGTTCTACCACTTGCTAGCTAGGTGACCTTGGGAAAGCTACTCAGTATAAAATTCAGTACCTTTTGATAACAGAAATAACAAAACCTTACTTTGAGGATAAGAAATAAATGTAAAATGCCCAACCGACCAGAGTACACAATAATCATTAGCTGTTGCTATTATCATCACTGTTTTGTTTTGTTTTAAAAGGAGGTCTTCTTGAATTCCTAATAAATAAGTTTAATTACATTCTGATTTTCTCTATATACACTTGCCTTGCATGTCTTGGCAACTTAGGTAACAGAAGATGGGGATGTACTTCATGTAACATATGTAACCTATGCTACAACTCAAACACAGGTATGTTAGGAGGAATGAACAATTCATTACTCTACCTTGACTTTTCCTTTCATTGCTACCTGACCCCTTCAAGCCTTATTACAATTCTATACCCTGTTTCCTCACTGGAGATGGGTTTTTTACTAATGACCACACCTAAATGGAGCAATGGATAATTTTATGTAGGTGACTAAACAATAACATCATAATAGCTAGTCTCAATTTACTGGATCTTTTAGCTGGCACACAGAACCACTTTAGGTTGTTAATGTGATCTAATGGATTGGATTCAGATAAATTATTGGTTCAGAGTACCCCTGAATGATCGTTAACTAGAACATTTAAATCCCTACTAATTCTTACAAAGAATATTCATTTGTAAAATTTAAAAGCAAAGAAATGTTTATAAAGCAGTGATAACTCTCAGTAAAGTATAACAGTAAGCACAATGACTTGAATCCCAAATTCTGCTATAAGCTAGTTGTAAGAAGTCTTATCAAATATCTTTGCCTCTCCTCTCTTAATTCATTTGTCAAACAAAGAGAGTTAAGAAGGTCTTTTATGTGTGTTGTGAATATGTGCTTTTGCTCCCCCTCCTGGGGTTCAAATTCAGGGCCTTGGCTCTGTCCCTGAACTTGTTGGCTCAAAGACAGCAGTCTGCCACTTGAGCCACAGCTCCACTTCCAGTTTTTCTGGTAATTAATTAGAGCTAAGAGTCTCGTGGACTTTCTTACCTGGGCTGGCTTTGAATGATGATTCTAAGATCTCAGCCCCCTGAGTAGCTAGGATTACAGGTGTAAACCACCAGCACCCAACTAAGAATGTCTTTCTAAGCTCTAAAACAAATCCTAGGATTAAATATTAAAATTTCACCAAAAAATTTAAAGAATTAAAATTAGATACCTACTAAAAACTAAACCACCTGGACACACTTAAGAATGCACAGGTGAATTTCACCACAATTAAAAAACAAAAAAGGACTGTGAGTGTGGCTCAAATAATAGAAGCACAAAACCCTGAGTTCAATCTCCAATGCTATAAGAAAAAAAATTAAATTCAATTAAATAGAAGACACTGACTCTATAACTGAAATGAGTGTTACAAATGACAAGGATAACTAATTTACTTCACAGCTACATAATTGTTGTCACTTGGTTTTCTTACTACTTATTATTGAAGCAAAATTAAAAGAAAAACCCACAGATAAAGAGATTAGCAAAAAACAGTAAGATTACTTTCTAAGAAAACCTACACTGGATGCCCTAAAAAGATGAAGAGATAAACTTTGAGGTTCTGTTTTTCTAACATTATCTAAAGCTTTTAAGCTCTGTGGAAGAAACCTTATTAACAAATGTAGTTTTTACTATGTGCCAAGCACCAACCTAAAGATTTTCATATGTTCACTCATGAATCTTCATAAAATCCTATAAATGTTGTACTATTTCTATTCTCCTCTAACAAATGAGAAAACTGAAGCACAGAAAAGTTAAGAGAGTCTTGCCTAAAACTATTCAGCTAGTCTAAGTTGGTGGACCTGGAATATGAATCTAAGCAATCTGGCTTTTTACAATGTTTGAAGTCTGTATGCATTACTAACATACTTGTATCTGATACAAATTAATGGGCAACAAAATAAATGAGGATGATTGTGTTAATTCAGCCCTTAACCAAGCCAAGTTAAGTCACTTATCCTCTCTAATTTTATTTCCTACTTAAATAAAACAGGAAATTGGGCTAAATAATTTGTAAAGTTCCTTAAAGATCTAATACCAAAATTCTATGACATACAATCTAGGAACCAGGGCTGGGAAGGTGGCTCAGTGGTAGAGCGCTTGCCTTGCATGCGTGAGGCCCTGGGTTCGATTCCTCAGCACCACATAAGCAAAAAGAAAAAAGCTGGAAGTGGTGCTGTGGCTCAAGTGGTAGAGCGCTAGCCTTGAGCTGAAGAGCTGAAGGACAGCACCCAGGCCCAGAGTTCAGGCCCCATGACTGGACCCAAAAATAAATAAATAAATGAACAATCAAGGAACCAAATGCCACAACTGTAGCAGAACAAAAACTACATCTATTTTTTACCTCTTTTCACCCTTTCACTGTTAACTAATTTTTTTTCTTATGATCATCTTCCTAAGATTCTCTATCAGCTACTTGTTCAGTAATAGTTATGATAATCTTGAGGGAAATATAAATTAACAGAGGTAAATTCTATCTTACTGACTACACACTATGACCTTCCAAACTTTGCAGACTGAGACCTGAGGCTAAAAATACACCAGCCATTACTTCATCTTGCTACCTAACAGGTGTTATAGAACAAATCAGTGGTGCTCAAGAATAGGTCAAAACAGGCCTAAATACATATAAGTATAAATAGATGAGTTTATTCTTCCTAAAGTAGCACCTGCAGGAATTGAGAGCACAGGCTCTTACCATCTCATCTCCGCTATCCAAAATTAGCAATGTATCAGTTATTTCAATATCCTCATCTATAAGCAGTGTTATAAGGAGAACTGGTTTTGAAGTGTTTAACACAGTACCTGACACAGTAAGCCTTCAAAAAAAAAATAACAGCTACTGCTATTGCCACTACCATACCACTGTTGTTATTTACCATACAAGAGTAAAGTCTAAAGTCTGACAGTTGATTTCAAATTTTAGCCCTATTTTCTAAGTGTACAATCTTGAGCAAACTGCTAATTCCTCTAAGTTTGGGTTGCCTCAAGTAACAAGGAGACAGTATCTATCTTGCAAACATGGAGACAGTATCTATCTTGTGCAGACTAAATGACATAGCAATGTATAGCAGCCAACATCAGGTACCTGCTCAATAAATGTTAATTCTTTTCTCAAAACAAACTGACCACATTCCTGCTAATTAAGCTAAAAGAAGAGAGAAGAACTAGGAATCAGATAAGATCCCGAGAAGACAACTTTCTTTTCTTTATTACCTTTTATTGTGGGACAAACATCAGAAATCCTCATCCTATAGATTCCTCATCCTCTTGGCTGATGCCTAAGACTAAAGAGCTTTTTTCCCCCCCAGGACATTTCCAAACTTTCTGAAAGAAGTCCTGTGCTCTAAGGCAGAAACTGTACAGAGTGGTCCAGGAATCTTAGGGATCCTCAAAACCCTTTTGACAAACCCAAGAGGTCAAAATTATTTTCTTATCACAAGTTTGCTTTTTTCTGGAGTACAGAAGGCAGTTTTCTTGATGCTACAAATAATGAAATGCAAAGCCAAGCAAGCTCTGGTGGCTCACACCTGTAATCCTAGCTACTCAGGAGGCTAAGATCTGAGAATCCTGGTTCAAAGCCAGCCTGGGCAGGAAAGTCCATGAGACTCTTATCTTATCCAATCAACCACCAGAAAACTGGAAGTGGTGCTATGGCTCAAAATGGCAAAGTGCTATGCTAGCCTTGAGCAAAAGAGCTCAGGGACAGCAATAAGGCCCCAAGTTCAAACCCCATGACTAACAAAGAACATAAATAAATAAATGAAATGTCATGTCTCTAATAGCTAGTACATGATGTACTTGTATTTTAAACATTTCTCAGTTTTAATGTCAATAGATATTGAAATCCTACTATTTTTAAAATTTCAAGTGGCCCTAACTGAAAAAGTTTGAGGACTACGGCTCTAAAAATAAATATTAAAAAAAACCCCACAAAGCACATGAGTTATCACAATTTCACACATTTAGTCTAGGTTAAGCAATTTACACAATAACCAAACAACTTTCCATTTTCCTCTGTGACTATACTCCAATCCTTCAATTTAAAAAAAAAAAAACTTAGTCACTATTCATAGTCATCATCATCATTATTTGTGCTGGTACTGAGTCTTGAACTCTAGACCTTGCCTTCTTGTTCTGCTTTTTTGCTCACAGCTGGTACTCTACCACTTGAAGCCATGTTTCCAGTTCTGGCTTTTTACTGATTTATTAGAGAGAAGAATTATCAAGGAATTATCTGTTTGGGCTGGCTTTGAACTTCAAGCCTCCGATCTCAGCCTTAGGAATAGCTAGGATTGTAAATGTGAGACACTGGTATCTGGCATAGCTCCTTATTTCTAACCTAAGGTCTTTATAATACTGTAGATTAAGAATCAACATACTAACCTCATTACAGAGAATATAAAAAGTTATGCTCACAGAAGATTAATTATAATTTCTATAATTTTAAACTGATCAGTCCCTATGGATACCACATTTGGTTAGTAATACGAAAAAATAGAAGGCTGAATTTCAATCTGACTAAACAAATCAGACTTAGGTATCTAAGTATCATTTACAGAAGTGATGCAAATTTAGAACTAGTTTCCAAGTTTCCTATTCAGCAATCTTTCCTTTCTCTACCACATTCAACTTCTACAAACACTAATGTTGACAGAAAAACACAAACGTGTGCACGCACATACATTTTCCCCCTCTATTTTAAAGGTAATAAAAGAGCTACAATTCGAACCTTTCTGCCTGTAGCAAATAAGAACCCTACAAATATTGAATGAAATTTGTTTAAGGTCTTTATTTACGAGCTAGGTCTTCTTAGCTTCTTTTAGCATTTTCTAGCTAAGACAAGACCTGAAAAAGCAAATAGACTGGGTAAGAATCCTGGTGATTTTTTTTTTTCCTGGAGACTTCTGATATACTCTCAATCCCAAAAGCCATTACAATAAGGCAACCATACACCAGCTTTCATTAATCTGTATAATTTGGGCTCCAATTTTTTAGTATGATACACCTAACCCCCAAAAAACTATACAACTCTAGTGTATATATATATATATTTATTTATTTATTTATATATTTATTTATTTATATTTAAAAGTTATATCAAGCTGGGCGCTGGTGGCTCACGCCTGTAATCCTAGCTACTCAGGAGGCTGAGATCTGAGGATCGCGGTTCAAAGCCAGCCCGGGCAGGAGAGACCGTGAGACTCCTATCTCCAATAAACCACTAGAAAACCGGAAGTGGCGCTGTAGCTCAAGTGGTAGAGCGCTCACCTTGAGCTGAAGAGCTGAGGGACAAGCGCCCAGACCCAGAGTTCAAGCCCCACAACCACCAAAAAAAAAAAAAAAAAGTTATATCAATCTACAATTGGGTACACTATAAAACCAAATTTTTAAAGTAAGTTTTTTTAAAAAGCAAAAGGCCTACAGCTAACACCTGTAATTTTAACTATTCAGAAGGATGAAATTTGGAAGATCAAAGTCCAAAGCCAAAAGGTCCTCAAGATTATTTCCAAAATAACCAGCAAAAAGCCAGGCTACAAGCATGGTTCAGGTAGTAAAGCTCCATAGCAAGCAAGCTGAGCAAACCTAAGGCCTTGATTCAAATACCAGTACTAAGGGAGAAAAAAAAAAGCCTTAAAGCAAGCAAAATGGATGACATATTTTTACCTTTCACTTAGGAATGACTTTGAGATAAGAAATTATCACAATATTTCAAAGTCTAGCTCAATGTTCAGGATTCAGTTAATTTGCAACTTAATAATGGATATATTCCAAAAAAAACACACAAAAAAGTGTATTTTGGATGAATTTAACTGTGGATGACAGTAGAGGTAAAATCTTATTTCAAAGTTATCTTAATAATTTTGAAAATTATGGAAAATTTATCAAGTCTAGTAAGTGTTGGTTTATCTAATTGGCTGATCAAAAGCTAGTGCTAGAGGTAGATGTCAGCTCTATCATTTTCTTATTGTTCACCTATGCTTATATTACTGGTATGATTGTTACAGCATCTTACAGAAGCCTAAATCACATCCATGTTGTAAGGGTTAATTTTTTTTAATAAATAGTATTTGTACATTAATTTAACTAGGCACTCAACTGCTAAAAACAAACAAGAAAATCACTGGCAGTCCGGTTTCCCTCAGAATATTGTAGGTGGTCTCTTTAGCAAACATACTACATTAATGCAATTATTAAATATTAGTAAAATTGTATTTCTTGCTTTTCATATGCATAAATGAAATTAGTGGTTTTCATATGATCTTTTCTTGCTCCAGGGGGGCTTAGGGTATAGTGTTTAGGGGCTTATGATTCAAATCTACCTAAAACTCCTACTTAGGGCAACTCAACCACTTACAAGTACTTTCCAGAGTAGGACTAATTTTCCATGGTCACTCTAGGTTACATAAGATTCTTAGGTTCTTAATATCTGGGCCCAAAAGCAGACCTGAAGGAATGGATGGGCGGACAATTATAATTTTACCACCATACTCACTAACGTACTTTTTACAAAGATAATGAAGAACAGTTATAGTTTCCTATCTCTGCAAAATTTCTCACTTAAAAATATCTGTAAATACCAGGTATTTCACTGACATAATCACTTAAAGTGTTATATTAAATATAATACACTGTACTTTCATTTGCAGAAGTGCCTTTAAAAAAAAAGTGTGGTTTGTGCCCCATCGGGTGGCCAAACTGGAAATTTCAAACAAGTTTCAGCAAGGCAAGTTAACCCTAGCTAATCAACATAATACCTCTGAGGAATTGAAGCCTGAAACATAGTGTTCTCATGGGAGAGTCCTATAAATGAAAATCATAATAATGTTGTGGCAATGTTTCCTTAAAAATAAGGGTTTAAACAGGACTTCTCCTTTGCCAATACTTGCAACAACAACAAAAAATTAATCTATGACCATCACTTTTTATCTATTCAAGTTAAATAAAGATGTTTTATAGCCAGGAGAATAGATACCAAACAAGTGGCTTAGCTTCTTGTACCTTAGTTTCCTTGCCTAGAAAACTAAGGAGATAATCTTTTAATTCTCTTTCTACTCTAAAATTCTATAACCCAAAAATCTCATGTTAGTATCATACAAAACTGCAATATACATTTTTAAAAATTCCTGGTTTCTGAGAAATCAAAGAAACAAAGGGCTCTGATAAAAAAAAAAAAGCAGCACACATATACACACACGTGTGCATGTGCATGCGCGCGCGCACACGTGCGTGCGCGCACGCGCACGCACACACACACACACATACACACACACAAATCAGCAGCCTAAGGCACCGAATATATTTGCTTTCTTTGGCTACTTTTCTGTGAAATATTAACATGACTGTACCTGAATATTTGGATGAAACTTGTCTAAGTCAATTTTGATTGATCTATTATAGAGCTCTAAAATACACAGTAACTGATTCCAAATTATTGATGTCCTATTTTGTATGCTGAGATTTACTCTCAAATAGATTATTGGAAACAGGGATAGTCTGCTCACTTGTGTTAATTCTTTGTAAAGCCTATTCACAAAACAATCTTTATATGGTTTCTTAATGCTGACCTATTCTTTGCTGCATTTATGCTTTATGAAGAGTAAATCCATGAACTCTACAATTTATTATTAAGTTAAAACTAATAATATTCAGGATATTGGGATACTATCATTTACAAATTTTAACAATCCAAGGGATAAAAATCATTAAAAGTTAAGCCAAAAACTTATAAGCCAGAATGACCACTGAAAAGCTTTGGCCCTATATTCATTTTTTATGGAGAAAGAGCTCTGGAAGACAAAAATATTGTCTCCAAGGTATCATGGCTAACATAAACAAGAACACTTATCATGTTACCATGTATAAATAATAATATATAGTTAAATCAGATAAAATTATATAGTCTAAACAAAAGTTTCAGCTTCAACCTAAAGCTCTGTGTAATGCAAGTAATAGTGCATACGGTAAAATGACAAAAAAAAAAAAAAAAAGAAGCTGAACAGTTCATACAGCACTATATTAGAAAATAGCCGAGGCTACAGACCAAGAGTAATATACCAAAATTCCATTACTAATGCTTGAAAAACAAATCCAAGTGTCTACTAACTGTTTTAGGAGCATCATCTTCATATATGTGAAAGTAAATATCAATGCATTGTCAGAAGATTCTTTTCCCTAGCCAAGGCTAACATTTCTACAAATGTCCTTTTTCCCTGAAGTTTTTAAGCAGCTAACTTCCCAGGACCCCAAATGCTTTTACTCAAACCTCTTAATTATTTTTAAAGGAGTAGCACCAACTCTTTAGAAATAATACACAGAACAAAGACTTCAACCCTTAGCAAATATCTTTAATGGCTCCATCTTACAAAAAGAAATACTCCTTGTTTTTAATTTTGCCTATAAATAAGTTTGTCCAGAGCAGAAGACACAAAATAGAGACTCTCTGCAGAATCAAATTTCAATTATCTACAATATGAATTTTTTAAAGTAATTTATAATTGGCCCGAGAAAGACAATGCAGTTACACATAAGCTCAGGAATTCTGTCCCTCTGTGAACAACCTACAGTAATCATTTAGGAATAGAATCTAAATGAACTATGTGATTGAGGAGTCCCAGTGGTTACTCTGGCCACAAAACTGACATTACAAATCAAGAGTTAATTGCATTTTCAAACTAAATCTTATGCTTTCCTTTCAGCCCTAGATATTTCAAATTAATTCTATGAAATCGTCAAGTGTTGAAATACTTAAAATGAATCATAGCATGTAACCAGCCACTATTACTTCTGCCCAAATCAAGAATCTCCTGCTATATAACAAGAATAAGATGTGCTTCAGCATGCTGTCCTTCTATTCCTCCATTAAGAACTGGCAGTGGTGCTGAAAACTGCTACTAGAAAAAAAATTTTTTTAAATACCCTTCTTTCAATAAAACATATCATCTGGACTCGAGCCAAGGTTTTAAAATTGACCAAATGCTATTAGAAGCAATAAATCAATGACTCTACAAGCTAGAATGTTAGAACCTTTTCTTACAAAATGGGGCCACAAAACACTAGAAGAAAATTAAGTGACAACAATTAAATCTAGGCCATTCATTTCTGCTAATGATTAAATACTGTATCTTATTAAGTATATTTGTCTGACAATCTCAAGATTCTGTTTTACCTACTCACATCTTTATCCCTCAATTATTAAATCAACTACATGTATAAATGAACTCAGTTTTTTCCTAAACATCCTATCACTAAACTTAGAAATAAGAGAATTAATATAGTTTAATTCCTAAAAATCTAACTAGTGTGTGTGTGCACTCATATTGATTTTATACTCTTTGTTACTGCACAGAAGGTAGACATGAATTCCTGGAGGTTACAGTCTTTCTCTATCCAGAAGCTGAATTGCTGCTAGCTATTGAGAAGAGCCTATTGCAATGCTTAAAGACCTTCAAGTATCTTACTTTCCAAATACATAAATGGTGCATTATCTTTACTTTACCCTGAATTGATGTAAGGATCCTTATCACTAGAAAATATCCTCCAGGAGCTGTTGCTACAGAAACTGGAATGGAAGGGAGAGCATGATTTCTGTGACACACAGGTAAGGTAGTACCGTGTTTACAATGTAGTGATTTCTCCCTCGCTAACAAAAACTTAGAAGAAGAGGAAAAAAAAACAACCCTGAAATTTCAAGTAATTCTCTTGTCTCCTTCCTCTTCTTTGATTCAAAAAACTGGAGAGCCTAACCCAAAGATTTGTGTTTACTCTGTATACCTCATGTAATCAGTTTAAAAAAAAAAAAAGTCACCGTCTATCATGTAATCAGTTTTTTAAAAAAAAGTCACCGTCTAATCTAACCAGAATCGTTGATTACAAGACATTTGCAAACTAGAACCTGGGCATCAGTGATAAGACATTTAAGTCAAGTTTCAAATTCTGTTACAGGTCTTTGTCAACAGTGGACAAGTGAGGCAAAGCCGAAGGGTTGGATGGAAAGAGAAAAAAAAAAAAAAATCACCGGGGAGACTTAGCTCAGAAGAGCAGGCACCCCAGACGAGAGAGGTGAGCAGAGAGAAACAAGACCTAACCTTGGCGAGGGGGCGCTCGCCCGGGGTGGGGAAGAGGGGTTAGGGTGAGCTGCGAGGATTAACCGGGAGCTGCCGCGACCCTAGGCTGCACCCGACTCCCAAGCCTGCGGCTCGGCCCCGACCTCCACGCCAGAACCCCGGTCCGGTCCGGTCCGGGCCCCGGCCCCGGCGCCGGCGGTGCCCTTCCTCCGCCGCCGCCCGCATATCCGTTACCCCGGCGGCAGCGGGCTGCGGGGGAGGGGAAGGACGGCCCGGCCGGTGGGGGCCGGCCGCGGCCGCGGGGATGCCGCAGTGGCTCCCCGGGGACGGGGGGGACAAAGTCCGCCCGGCCGCCGAAGGCAGCGGGAAGGGAAGGCGGCGGAGGTCGGGACCGGTGGGAGGGTAGAGCCCCGGCGAGCGAGTCGCCCCGCGCCCCGGCCGCCGCCGGTACCTCATACTGGATGTATTGCTTCCTCCACTCGGGAGTGATGTGCGCGGAGAGGTGCTCGGCGAACTTCATCCTGCCGGGTCCCCCTCACTCCCACCCGAGTCCAGCAGCTACAGGCGGCGGCGGCGGCAACAGCGACTCCGACTCCTCCCCACATGGGCCCCGGCGCGGCGCGGCGCTGCGCTTCTCTCCTCCTCCGCCGCCGCCGAGGTCTCCTCAGAGTCGCCCTCCCGCCATCTTCCTCCTCCTCTCCACAGCTCCGCCCCGCGCCCGCCCCTAGACGTCATCACCATGGTAACCGCCTACGCCGCACCGGCGAGGGGGCAGGGTGGAGGGCGGGGCTTGGGTGCAGGTCTTGAGTCTCCGCCCCCTCGGGGCCGGACGTGCTGGAAGCACCTCCCCTGACCTCTTGCGTCTGACTCCTGGTCGGCCTCCAGCTGCTCTCCACCGCCGGCCTGGGGAAGCTGCGGTGTTGTTATTGTAATTAATACTGTAGCAGTAGTAGTCCACACGAGACGCTTCTATTTGCAGAGAACTGTGCAAAAAGTGATTCCCATTAATATGCAGTCTTCGTAAAATCTGTGAGAATGGATCCGCGTTCATCCGACTTGAGTAGTTAAGATCGTTAAGAGCCACATGTATTTAAAGGAACTGTATTTCGCACGCTCTAGTTTCTCGATAAATGCTTGTTAAACTTAATTTAAAAAGTCGGTGCCAAAAAGTGCATGCTGTTTCTGAATTTCAAGGTAATAATCGGCTCATAGGACTACCAGAAAGGCCAGTAACTTCAATCAAAACCAAGACTGACAATACCAGCTGAGCTGTGTGAGAGGACGGGGGGGGGGGGGGGGGGGGGGGACAACGCTGAGAGGAAAAAGTAATGTAGTAATACCTTGACTTCCAGTGAAACCAGAAATGGTCCCAGCATCCACCCAGGCTGAACTATTCCTGGAGAACATGAAGAGATCACTCACACTATACCGTGTGGGCGTTGGGGACTGACCTAGAGAACATTATTTGAGACAGAATCCCAGGTACCGCCCTGGGTGGAGGAGCCCTGGATAATATAATAGCTGACATTTATTGAGCACTTGTTGTCCCTGTACCACGCAGTGTTCTAAACTCCTTTATTCACTAAGCAAGTATGGTGCTTGGGACAGTATCAATCTTTGCTGTTGTCTCCTCTTCCTCCCCCACCCTTCCATGTATTTGCCCCCCCCCACACACACCCTCATCCTTCTCCCTTAAACTCATTCCAGTAGGGATTCTGCATTTGTTTTCTCAGAAGAGAGATGAGGCAGGATAGAAAATAGGTCTAAATCTTTCTGGTTTTGTTGTTCAAAGCTCCAAGCTCTTCTGGAAGGGTAATCATAATCAAAGAAAGAAAAAAGGAGGAGGAAGACAGGACTTGTACCTATCTGCTTACCATAAAAGTTCCCTTCTTCTGGAGGTATATAATTGCCAGGAGAAAGACACAGCAAAACAGAGGGGCTACACTTGGTAGCAATCCTAGTAGACCAATGGTACAGTGCTCTCAGCACAATCCTCCATGCTTTAATTGTGTACAAGATTCTGGAATTATGGCCCAGACCAGAGAAAAAGGAAATCCTCAATATTAGCCCTCAGACCAATAATTCTTAGTCTTTTTCTTGCCAGATCCACATACATTGACTTAATAAGAAATTTCCTTATTCCCAGCAATCTTTCAGATATTTCACTGACAACATGGTATTTATTGAACACCTTCTCTCTGAAGAACATCATGCCAGTTACTATAAAGGATTATCTGAATATTTTTGCTCTGATCCAGAAGGGACTCCTGCTCAGACTTCCTTTTGTGAATAGGCAAATAAATCTTCATTTAACAAAACACTATTGAGCTCTATAATATTCCAGTCATGCCACTTTGGAAATGAAGGATAGTTCAAAAATACATAAAATTGCTTTTTCTTGGAGGAAATCACAGTTTAGTCAAAATGATGAACAGATAGGCCAATAGCTAGACTACAGTGTGGTACATATTGTAATTAAGGTTTGTATAAGAAAACAATCACCCAGCTGACCAGAAAGTAAAGGATGGTGTCACAGAGAAGGTGACTTTGAAATCTAGTCTTAGCAAAAAAAGAAAGATGTCAGGATTGTTATAGAAAGACATTATCTGAAGAGAATATTCTTTCTACACAGCAACATGTCTACTGCTCAGTAAAACTCTCAATCACCTTACTCACCTCAATGTAGATATTAATCATTTGTATTATACCATCCGTTTCTAGAAAACAACTTGCTCATTCTCTAATTTTCTAACCTTAGCACAGAACCTGGAATTCACACATTCATTAGGTGTTGAACAAAGGAAGGAAAGAAAAGAGGGAAAGACAGAAGGAGGAAAGGGCAGGCCATAAGAAGAGATGTCAGAAAATGAAGGTAAGATGGAAAGGCTTGATCATAACAACATATAGTCTTTGAAGAAGTGTAAGTGGTAAGTGACTAACTCGGGTGAGAAAACAGTACATTTAGTGTAGCTTTCAACTTTTGAACATTCCAGAAATAGACAGACCTGAATTAAACATCAACTCTGGCATTTACAAGCTGTGTGACCTTGGTCAAAGTACATTAGCTCTTAAGGCTCATTTCTTTAACTCTCAAATAGGGAATAAAACATCTCCCTCCCTCACAGATTATTTTAAGAGTGAAGAAGACTCTACCTATAAATTATTTAGCATGATATCTCGTCCCTGGTTTATCACTCAATAACTGACAGCCCCTCAAAATCCTCTGTCAAAGTGTGAAGAATGGTCTGGAGCAGAAACAAACCCAAGAGTAATTTATCAACCAACAATTACTATGTGCTTATAGTAGTTTAAGAGTTTTGCAAATGTGAATTTATTTAATCCTCACAACACCAGGTGATATCTTCATTTAGAGCTGAGTAAACTCAGAAACAGAGGGTAAGCATCTTGCACAAGAACACCCACCTAATAAGTGGCGGACCTAGATTTGAACTCAGCAATCTACCTGAGTCCTTGCTCTGAGCACTACATTATGTGACAGTTGGTACAACAACTCAAGCCAGTCATGGAAACAACAGAAGAAGAGGAGACATGACTGATGACTGAGTAATGGTACCAACATAAAATAAGAGGGAAAAAAAAGGGAAAAAAATGAAATAAGGAATCCAAGTAGAGGGCAGATTTGGGCATTGTTGGATATTTTGGGATTTTTTTGGGGACATGCAGTATTCAAGTAAAATATACAAATCCAGAGTTCTAGACAGAGAGATTAAAACTAAAGACTAGAGATCTACTCACGTTGAAGTAGTAATTAAGTCTGGTAAATGTGCTGAGGGAGAGAACATATTGTGAAACAGAAAGGAGGCCACGGAAACATGCAGGTGTGAGCCTAATGAAGAGGATGGGTCAAGGAAGGCTGAGATGTGGTCAGAGGAGTAATGTCAAGGAAACCATAAAAAGATGTACATTTTTTGGCGTGGGGGGATACGGTAAGGGGAAACAAAAGAGGAGGGAACAATGCTTGATAAGAAATGTACTCATTACTTTGCTCAAGTGCAGTATTTTCACAATAAAAAAATCTTATTAATAAAAAAGATGTACATTTTTTTTTGGGGGGGGTCCAGTCGTGGGGCCTGAACTCTGGGCCTGGGCACTGTCCCTCAGCTCTTCAGCTCAAGACTAGCGCTCTACCACCTTGAGCCACAGCACCATTTCCGGCTTTTTTTTCTTTTTGCTTATGTGGTACTGGAGAATCAAACCCAGGGCCTCATGCATGCAAGGCAAGCGCTCTACTACTGAGCCACTTTCCCAGCCCCCCCCCCCATAAAAAGATGTACATTTTATAAAGGAGGCAGCAGTCAATAAGTCAAATGTCATAGGGAAGTTAAGCAGAGTGACTTAAAACCACTGGGTTTAGAGAGTAAGGATTCATTTATAATCTCAGGAAGAATGACTTCCAGAGCATGATGGATTGTACAAGTCTGAGCAGTGATCAACATTTTGTTTTTGTAGATCTTAAATTGTATTTATTCTGGCTACATGTTGTACAATGACCAGGAGTGAGAGTTTAATATTATACTCAGCAATCTATCTAGAAATTCATAAGTGCTGTCTCTAAAAGCTTTATATTTATCACACATAATTCTAAGTTTTAGAACAGTTATACTTACCACAAAGTACTGTTTTAAAGCTTAGAATTATGTGTGATAAATATAAAGTCCAACTGTTGCTTTAAAAAAAAACATAACTAATGATCATGTAGAAAGGTGAAGAACTGACCTTCAGAGAAATCAAGTATTAAGGTAACCCTGTTGAAGCTGAATAAGCAATGGTGGGGTGGCACAGGAGAAAAAAATCGTGTTCAAAGTTCAGCTAAGACTCACACTTGTGTGGGACCCAATCCAACTTTAAAATATGATGGACTTAGGGGCCCAGTAGGCATTCAATACATCTTCTTCAGATGGTCCATGACTCCCTTAAAATTACATGTAAAATTTTGCATGTTTGAGGGCATGGATCAAGTGATAGAGCTTAGCAAGTACATGGCTCGGACTTCAAACCCCATACAACCACCAAAAAGAAGAAGGAAGAAGAGGAGGAGGACAAAGAGGATGTGGAAGAGGAGGAGGAGGAAAAACTTTTCATGTTATTTGAGAACAAAAGCACCAGGACACTTTCTCCACTTAAAAAAAAAAAAAAAAAAAAAGAGGAGGGGCTGGGAAAGTGGCTCAGTGGTATAGTGTTTGCCTTGGATGCATGAGGCCCTGGGTTCAATGCCTCAGCACCAAAATAAACAGAAAAAGCTTGAACTGGTGCTGTGGCTCAAGTGGTAGAGTGCTAGCCTTGAGCTGAAGAGCTGAGGGATAGTGCCCAGGTCCAGAGTTCAAGCCCAAGGACCGACAAAAAAAAAAAAAAGGAAAGAAAAAATAATTTATAATAAAGTTTCAAACTATTCAACTGTATGATTCTAGAAATACTTTCATTTTGACACAGTTTAGATTAAGTATATTTTTATTATATAAAAAGTATACTATTTTGTTGTTGTTATAATGATGATATACAGACGGTTATAGTTACATAACTCAAGTAAAAAGCATATTTCTTTTTGGACAATGTTTGACTTTTTTTTTTTTTTTGTCGGTCATGGGGCTTGAACTCTGGGCCTGGGCGCTGTCCCTCAGCTCTTCAGCTCAAGGCGAGCCCTCTACCACTTGAGCTACAGCACCACTTCCAGTTTTCTGGTGGTTTATTGGAGATAGGAGTCTCACGGTCTCTCCTGCCCGGGCTGGCTTTGAACCGCGATCCTCAGATCTCAGCCTCCTGAGTAGCTAGGATTACAGGCGTGAGCCACCAGCGCCCGGCATGTTTGACTATTTTTAAGGAATAAAGATATTGAAAGAGCATTAGTGGGCTGGAGATGTGGATGTTCAGTGTCTGGCATACACAAAGCCAAGTGCTGGGTTCAATCCCTATTACTAAAAAAAAAAAAGGAAAACAAAACATGCATTTATAATATTCATTCATTTGTTCAACAAATATTCACTAAACACTTATTGCTAATCAGGTACTGTGGATAGAGCAATAACTAAAAGTCCTTGACCTCATGGAGCTCACTGTCAAATAGGAGAATACAGACAATAAAGAATCCCATATGCAATAAGTTAAATGGTAAGACATGAGTGGAGAAAAATAAAACAGGGTGTGGATAGAAAGAATGCCTTATGATTTTATATAGGGTAGTCAGGAAAGGCCTCACCAACAAGGTGAGCTTTAATCAGAGGTCTGAAAGAAGGGAGAAAACTATGTAAATACCAAGTGGAGATGGGAGTAGAAAGTGGATGTAGGAGTCAAAGTAGAGTAATCAACAAATGCTAAGGCCCTGAGACTAGAATATGCTGAGTATTGAGGAACAGCAAGAATGCCAGTGCAGCTAAAGCCACAAAGAGAGAGACGGGAGGAGGGAGGGGAGAAAGGGAGAGAGAGATTGAGAGAAAGAAAGAGAGAGACTGAGAGTTAGTTGAGAGCCATATTGCTTTTGCCAGCGTAACAACTTGGCCTTGGAGTAAATTAAGGCCTTTACAAGGTTTCTATTTTTCACTTTTGGTGTTTTGGAGTTTGGGATAGATGTGATAATAATTACTTTTCTTCTGGGCATTTAAAATTGGAGTAATTACCTATAATACATAATCTTCTATTTCAACCATTTTTAGTGTACAGTTCAATGTCACTAGGTACCTTCACAATGTAGTACAGCCAACACTGCTGTCCATTTTTAGAATGTTTTTTTAACATCCTTAACAAATTCTATGTCAACTAAACAATAATTCTCCACTCTTCCTTCCCCTAGCACCTGCTAATCCCCATTCCACTTTCTAACTCCACGAATTGCTCATTGTGGGTATTTCATAAGTATGACATCATATAATATCTGTCCCTTTGTATTTGGTGGATTTCACTTAGCACAATCTTTTCAAGGTTTGTCTGTGTTGTAGTCTACATTATCCAAGCATTCCTTGGCTTTTATACATTTATTTTTGACAGTATTGGGATTTGAACTCCTGGCCATATGCTTGGTAAGCAGGCAGTCTACCACTTGAGCCACATTCCAATCCTTTTTACTTTATGTTTCAAAATGTTTCTCTTTTTGTGCCTGGATGTGATCTTCCAATTCACATTTCCTGCCTAGTTAAGATGTTCAAATGGGGTCTTAAAACATTTTTGCCTGAGTAGGCCTAAAAACCTGCTCCTTCTGATCCAGCCTCCTAATTAACGAGGATTATAGGCATGCACCAGTACGCCTAGCTAAAATTGTATTCCTTTTTAAAACTGAATAGTATTTTGTTGTATGTGTGTATAAACTGTTACCCACCCATCTATTGAAAAACTTTTGAGTTGTTTCTACCTTTTGATTATGGTGAACAATGCTTCTGTGAAAATTATGTTCTGCTTAAACATACAAGTATCTGCTTAATTCCCTGCTATAAATTCTTGTGGGCATATATCTAGCAGTGGGATTGTTGAATCATACAGTGTTTCTGTGATTTTTTTAAGAAATGGAGGTTTAAAAAAATTATATCATTCTTCAGGTAAATCATATATTTTTCTGCTGTGTGGAAATAGTGTTCAGAGGAAGAAAGGAAGAAGCAGGTTGTTTAGGTTTCCTAAGGCTGCCTTAACAAAATAGTAGTAACTGGGTGCCCAAATGCAATGGAAATTTCTCTCACACAAGTTTAGAGGGACAAGTCCAAAACCAAGCAAAACCAATCAGGGTTGTCCTCTCTCAAAGGCTCTGGTGAAAATCTGTTCCCTATCTTTCTTTGTGTTTCTATTGTCACTGGAAGTCCTTGGTGTTTCTTGGCTTCCTGCGTGTGTAATTCCATCTCTGTCTCCATTGGCACATGGTATCCTGCCTGGATATGTCTCTATGTCTTCACATAACAGCCTCTTGCCTTTCTCTATTTTCTCTTCTCCTAAGGATACCAGACTTACTGTAGCCCAATTTGAATGCACTATAACTTGATAACACTAACAAAGACACTATCTCCAAATAAGGTCATATTTCCAGGTGTTAAGGGTAGGATTTCAGCACATCCTTTTGAGTGGGATACATACCCTCCCACACAGAGAAAAACTGTAAAGATACTATTGAAAGAATCCAAAGGAGAGATAATGGTGATTTGAATCAGGAGGTAAACACTGAAGTGATTTTAGAAATTAAATATATTTTGAAGGTAGAGCTAAGGTGGATTAGATATAAGGTGTGAGTAAAAGAGAAGCATCAAGGACAATTCTGGGTAAATAAAAGGTTAGGACTGGAAAATACTGCAGAAGGAGTCAGTTTGCAGTATGGGGTGGGATTTAACAGTTCAGCTTTAGCTGTGCTGTATTGATGCTAGTCAGACATCCAGGCTGAAATGTCCAATAGGCAACTCAGAGTCAAGAGCAACAGAGAATCTTTGGATGGAGAAGACATTTATGAGTCAACAGAATAAAAATTATATTTAAAGCTTTGAGTCTCCATGACATCACCTAGGAATAAGTGCAGATAGAAAAAAGAGAGGAGTCTGAAGATCTCCCTGTAGTCTTGCTGCAACATTCTTGAGCTTAACAGTTGAAAAGATGAAGAGCAATGTATAAAGGAGACTAGATGAGGAAGAGCTAGGGAGTCAATACAGTGAGCATTTATCATTCCTTCAGGAAACATTTCTATAAATGGGAGTGAAGTGATAAAATGAAAGTTGCATTAGAATATAATAATAGGGATGTTTTTAAGCTGGAAGGAATAATGGCATGTATATAGTCTGATGAGAATGATTCAGTGTAAGAAAGAAAATGATTATACAGGAAAGAAAGGTGACATAAATTTTCTCTATGTAATGCCAGGCATAAAATGCTGATGCATTTGAAGAGAGAGACTGGATCAAGGATGTTTGGAATGGTTCCCTTTCATTCAAGATTTCAAATGATTGTTTTATTCTTTGAGCTTTTCTGTGCTGCTTTTAATTTTTATAAAGTTCATTTATCCAGTCCAGAAAAAAAGTTCTATGTTAATAGCCTTATAATCCATTATATGCAATGTCTGTGAAAGTGTTCCTGCAGATTTGATATTGCAAGCTATAGAGAAGAGGGCAGTAGAACAGTGACATGATGTTCTCTTTTTCCCCTCTGCTCCTCAATGAGTATCATTGGCAAAGAAGAGCAAAATCTGAGTAGAGAAGATTTTGAATCAGTTATTTTGCCATTGTAATTGTTCAACAAAGAGATGCCTATGGATCCTAAGATAAAACAAGGTTCAATGGATAACTCTAGTACTTAGCCCATCTCCACAATTTATCTTTTCTTTTAATGAGAACTCTAACATCCAAGGTGGGAAGCTCAACTAAGGATCCAGGGAAGGCAGAATAACACCAAGGGAGGGATTGATCCTTTGAAGGAGAGACCCGACATCATTTGAGACCCCCGGTAAGGATGATAATTATAATAACTAAGGCTAATATAGTTGTGGTTGGGAGGGAAAAGTAGGAAATTTACATGTAAACTCTCTTTCCTCTGTAAAGGAAACAAACAAATCTATTTGCTTGAAGAAATTAGAGCAAAGGTGGGATAAAGGTAAGTCCAGCAGGCCTTAGAGATCCCAGAGGTCAGAAACTATGGAATTATCTGAGTGGTCAAGGGCAGGAGTTGAACAAAAGGATTGATCCAAGGTTAGGAATCAAAGAAACTGCTCCAGGACAAAAAGATAGAGGAATCCTCCAACTCTTAAATCTTGTTGGGAGGTAAGACTCTACGTCCAACTGGGTGTAAAACTCCTTGATAAGAAGCATGGGGCCTAGACTTGGTCCAACATGGTCTTGCCAGGGTTTTGCCTCATGCAGAAGTACCTAACAACCTGACAGTAGATAGACCATCTTTTCAGAGGCCAAAGCAGGTTTAAGACTCCAGCAGTGAAAATGTCCAATTGTCCAAAGTTGATCACCAAAGGCATATTCCCTGACTCTTCCCTCAAATGAACTTGAGTTTTGGCTGTGGGCTTTCCTTGACTTCTGCATTTTTTTCTTTTAGATTTGTTTACCTGCTTTCAGATTGGTATTATAAGCTACTCAAAGACATCCAATAAAATCTATTTCTGTTCAGGTAACCAGAATCAGATTTTCCCATTTGTAGCCAAGAGCCCTGAATGGTCATGGGGATTAAGAAATTTGCTCATGGTTGTTACTGAGAAGTTACTCAATAATTAGATACACAGAATGATTTTCTATGGATGTCAGTCAGTCTTTTTCATCAGCCAGCCAGGGACATGGCCAGAGAGCTTATAAATAAAATGGCCATCTAGCAGGGATAGAGAATATGAAAGGAGAGGTTCCCTATCACCAAGCCTGGTCCTGTAGGTGCTGATTATTTATCCTGACAGTAAGAAAAACCAGTGCCCAGTTCCAAACACAAGACCATCTCCAAGTGGGTAGATCAGTCAGATATATGATAGTAGGGTAATCATATTGATCTCTTTCCATTGTGGGGTAGTCTGAGAGAGGCAGTAACTTATCATCATTGGAATACTGGTTTCTAGATGTGGTTTTGCCTTTTCTGCCAGTAATGTGTGAATGACTGTAATTGCCATTCAATATCACACGTACCAAGTGAGAGAAAGAACAAGAACTTCATTGTAATCTCACCATACATCTCATTATGTACAAGTATGTGCCTGTATAGAGTGGTGAAATAACTGAAGACTCAGTTATGGTACCAGCAAGGAAAACACTCTGAAGTTGGGATACTGTGCTATGGAATGAGATAGTACTCTAACTAGTAGCCAGTACACAGTGCTGTTTCTCCTCATTAGATTGCAGAAATCTAGATATGAAGGGGTGGGATGGTAGTATCACCTTCCATACTACAGATCAGTACAGTTGGTATCTGTTTCTCATGGCTTTTGTCTCTCTGCAGGTTTAGGAGGCTTAAGAGCCTGAGAAGGATGGCATTTACCCTGGGATTCAACCAGTATTCCAGTGAAAATTGAGATAACCATTTGGCTGATATCATGATGGTTAAGTCAGCAAGTAACAAGGAGTTCCTTGTAGTGATTGGTCTTGACTTTCAAGACAAAGCATATTGGAATCAAATGGGTGAGATGAATACACTGGGTCTAAAACTAAGGGAATTCTGTAGAACATCCTTTATGCTACTCCACCCAGGGATGAAAGTTAATATATGTGTACTAACTCCATAGTAATAGGATTACCTAGGACTCAAACACCCTTAAAATGGGCTGGGAGTATGGCTCAAGTGGTAGAGCACTTGTTTAGCAAGCTCAAAGCCCTGAGTTCAAACCTTGAAAGCACCAAATGAATAAGAACTATAAATAAAGTCAACCTTCAAATGAAGATTAATCAGGTAAAGAGATGTGGCAAGTAAAGTGCTGGCTGAGGATTTTTAAAAAGAGACATGACATAGGAATAAAACAAAATGAGAAATGCCAACTCTGGACTTGGGACCAGATGCAGAAAAAAGATCTGTATGATCCACTCCAATTTTCTTTTTTGCTTTGTTATGTATACTATAGTAGACTTCCTTTGTTCCTTCTCTCATCTTTCTATGAGCTGGCTTTTTGTGTGTGTGGTTCTGAGAATGGAATCCAAGATGTCAAGGATGGTAGGCAAACTTTCTTCCCACTAAGTTGCGTCCCCAGCCCTCTAGCATTGAATATTACTGTACTGGAGGTGGTGATCTTAATTTTCAACATATGAAGATGATATAACTAAATCAGAAGCTGAATCAAATCTTCATTGGAGCCAGGAGCTCCCTTAAAGGTCTCCCTGATTCCTCAGACAGTAGCCTACCCCTCTAGCCCATTTAATGAATTTGTAAGCACCTAATGTCTTGTATATAGCCCTTCTTCAAATTGCTAATGGTGGTTTTCTGTTATCTGCTTGGAAGCCCTAACCAAAGAGAAAACAAAACAACCCTGCAAAGAATGAAGAGGTTTAAGACAGGGTTATTTTGTTATTGAGTCAAAATGACTAGGGAATAGTCATGGTTTAAATAATTTGTTTGGGTTACTAAAAGAGCTTTCTGGTTTTTTTTTTTTAATCAGGCAATAAAGATTGCTGCAGGCCACGATGTAGTTCACTTTAACATGGCTTTGTCTTTTATTAGTCTCACAGATGTTTTGATCAAAGAAGAAAAATCACAGTTTTCTGCCAAAGCTTTAAAGTTGGAGAAATAACCTTTCTTAAATTGCAGTTAGCTCCCAAGGGACAAGAATCGTGCCTGTCTTGCTCACTCTTAACAGTACTTAACATAGCAATATAAATAGGCTCCTTAATACATGGGCTTTTTTCCCCTCCAGGAATGATAAGCATGACAGTTTTAGACTCCGTGCAGATCCATGTTTGTCATTAAAATATGTCATCAGAATATAGTCTCTGCCAATGCTTAGAATGGTTGGAAAGGAAACCTCTGAAGAACTTAGGGAATAGGGAGTTTGGGGGCAATGGAATCAAAGTTCCCAACGATATCCCAAAGTTCTAGTGAGTTATACAAGACTCTTGGTACTCAATTCCAAGTAATCCTAATCAAAAAATTTCCAGTATGAAAAGCAAAGTTAGCATTGGGGTAATAGCAAGGTTCTTGATTTAATTCCTAATAAAAGAAAGGAGAGAAAAGAAAAGAGGAAGGGAGGGAGGGGAAGAAGAGATTCTTGACTTTAATTTTTAGGATGTTTTCTTAATTATCAAAATCATTGTATATAATTGAGAATGCACAGAAAAGTATAAACAAACACACATACACATCTCATCATACAAAAACTAATACTATCAACATTTGCTGCTTACTTTTGCCCAAACAAACTTCTTTTTTTTTTTTTTTGTCGGTCATGGGGCTTGAACTCTGGGCTTGGGCGCTGTCCTTGTGCTCTTCAGCTCAAGGTGAGCACTCTACTGCTTGAACAAACTTCTTTTCAAGTTAGGAAAAGTGACCAGTTTGAAGCAGAAGTGCCTGTCTCTTTTGTAAGTTTAGTCTTTTGCATCAGGTACAGACCTTGAAGGCAAGATCCCTCCCCCTTTACAAAACACATCCACAAACTGCTTGTGGACATTACTGACTTGGATATTCAATAGTCAATATCTCCACAATGGGGAAAATAAGTTCCTTTGCATGCCAGACTGATATTAAGAAATCCAGTTAGAGAAGTCCAACATGCCCTTCCTACCAGGTTTTAGTACATTCCAGCTCACATTTTTCCAACTCATGAGAGCCAGGATCTGGTTGGGAAGGTAGAGAAGTGCCCAAGAAGAATCAGTTAGATCTGGGGAGATAGGAAGAAGGATGTGCCTCTTTAAAGAAGTTTTCTAGGGTGACTAGAAGTATATAAAAAGTGTAGATTTGGGTGTTTATTAGGCAGGTGTATTTCAAAGATAATTCCTACAAACTTTTCTAGTGAATGTCAAGGAGGGAACAAGAAATAGATAAGGACACAACAAGCAGGACAATGACTACATAAGAAAAACAAGTCCAGGTATGGGGATATACACCTGAAAGCCCAGCTAGTCAGGAGGCAGGAATCAGGAAGCTCATGCTTCAAGGCCAATTTGGGCAAAAAGGAAGCCAGAACACATCTCAAACAATAAACCAGGCATAGTGGCTCATATCTGTGATTCTAACAATACCAGAGGCTGGAAGTAGGAGGATTGTGGTCTAAGACCAGCGGTGTGGAGGGAATAAGAGACCTGCCCTGCCTGAAAAATAAAGCCAAAAAGGGGAAGTGTGGTTTCTTAAGTTTTAGTGCTCCTTCCTGGCAAGCACAAGCCCGAGTGCCAACCCCAGTATCACCAATAATCAAACTGAAAACATTATTTCTTTGTTCTGATGTCTGTGTATCTCTGAAAAATGGATTCTGATGACAGCCTTATAGAACATAACTTACGTACTTTTTGAAATCCTGAAATGGACTGCTAAGCCTCAGGCAAAGCAGGCACTAAAATGAAAGGCAACTTCTCCATTTGCAGGTGAAGTTTCTGTCTTGGTACGGCATCTTTGCACAGCATTGGAACAGAATCTCCAGTGCTAAACAAGTGATTCATTTCCAGGTTGTTTGGATTAACACCCAAAGAATTCAGGGATCTATATGTGTTAATGATTTCTTTTCATACTCCTCTAGAAAGAGACTCACTGACTCTGTCACCAAAATGTCTCAACTCTGTTCCTTCTCTCTGCCAACACAGCACTGTGACCATCTTCTCTCACCTCAACTGTGCTAACAACTTCCCAGCTGGTCTGCCTCCTTCACTATCTACACAGTCATAAGAATGATCTTTTAAAGTACAAGTCTGATTGCACCTTTCTTCTGCTTAACATCCTTTGATATTTCCCATGACACAGGTGGTAGAATCAAGACTTGACGGCAGCTAGCCAAGGAACTAGCCCTTGTTCTCCTTCCCCTTCATCTTTTCTCACCCTCTTTATAATTCACTGTGCTGCCACTTCACTAGTCTTTCTTTTCAGCTTCTGTAAGGCATACACATTTTTCTACCTCAAGGTTTTTGTATATACTGTTCTTCACTGTTATTCTCCTTTGCTTCTCGCCTATCTTTGAGGCTCCAAATTATCACCGACCATCTATGCCCCCACCTTAACTTAGATTCTCCCTCTTGTACCTAGCACCCCATATATTTCTTTTATAGTTCTTCTTAAAGTTGATGGATATATATTTATTTGTAAGATAGTAGATTTAGTGAAGATATAGATCTTTGCTTCTGCTCTGTCTCCTAGTGTCTGGCACATTACCTGAAACACTGCAAACATTTACTATTTCTTGAATGGAGGAGTTAGGTAATCTATGCTTGAAATTTTATTTTTAAAAAGTAGTTACCAAAAGAATAGCTTCTTTGTGTCAGTTTTTTTTGCTAGTAAGGAAACATAAGAGATAATAAATATTTGATGGTAGACTGAATAAATGACTTTAGATTGCTCTCTTGGGTGGGAAGAAAGCCATCACACCTAGAGGCAGGTAGGATCAAAGACAGCTAGATATAATTACAGTCAACCCTTTTCTTGTTGTAGTGAAAGTGAAAACTGTCATAGTAGGGATTAGGTACAAACATTTATAATTACTTTAATTATAGGGGCACTCACAAGAAGAAAAAATCAAAACACACTATAGCTGAATATTACTGGCCGTGGTTGTGTTTTTCACAGTCAGAGGTTGTGATTGGCTAGATGGGGTTGTGGACTGGAATTACACATCTTGGTGGATTTAGCAAACTTGGAAAGAGGAGAGTCAAGTTAACTGTGATAGGCTTTGAAAAGTCCCGATTCCAGAGAAGAAGGGCTGGGTGTGGTGATTCATGCCTGTAATCCCAGTTACTTTAGGGGAGATTAGAAAGGTTGTAGTTTAAGGACAATCCAGGCAAAAAGTTAGTGTGACCTCATTTAAACAAACAAGCCTTGTGTAGTGGTTCTCACCTGCCACCCCAGCTACATAGGAGGACTAAAGTCTGAGTTCCTGGGCAAAAGAACAAGACCCTATCTGAAAAGTAAGGCAGAAAAAAAGGGTTGGTTTAGGTGGTAAAGCACCTGCCTACCAAATGCAAAGTCCTAAGCGCAAAACTCAGCACTACCTAAAATAAAAATAATATAATGCATCTATCATATATTCCCTATCTTTAGCTGCAGACCCATGAAATAGCACAACCTAAGAGTCATTGATGATAAGCCTTATGTTCTGATTACATTTTTTTTCTGATTAAATTTTGAACAAAAGTAATCTCAACACATGTGATAGGAAACCATAGCTTGGCTTGAGAAGCTAAATTGCATTCACTCTAAGATTCTGGTTGACTTTTTCAGATATGTCTGGGTATAGCTAAGCTTGATTTATACTAAGGAGCACCACAACAGCCATCAGACCAGGGAAAACAGAGGTGAGGCTCCCAAGTTTGTTTCAAGGACTCTGGCTCAAGTTTATTACCAGCAGGAGAATGATTAAGCTCCAAACAGTGTTTGTCCTCAAGGCCAGCTGAGTTTAGGAAGCTGGACAGGCAGAGGTGTGGTCAGGAAGGAAACACAATGCAGAGCCCTGCTTTGTAGTCTGCAAACCCAGTAGGGGATGCACAGGTGCGGGTCAGGTGACAATGTGGGAAATTTTAGAATTTAGAATGGACACAGCAAACACCCCCCCCCCCCCCATTGCTAGATCAGAGAGTGAGAAGAACAGGCACCAAGTACAGAGGCCTCAAAGAGAAGCCAGCTTGCTTGGTGAACACTGTCTCTCTGGGGCTTCCCTATGTTTTTTATTGTTTGTGTTTTGTTTTACTTTTGTGGCACTGGGGTTTGAACTCAGTACTTCCTGCACTCGCTGGGCAAGTACTCTACCACTTAAGTCACACTCCTAGTCCCTTTCTCCCTTTATGTTTTGGGCTAAATATCATGTTTTTCCCTGGGTCCAGCCTTGAACCATGACCTACCTACCTATCTACCTGTAGTTGAAATGGCAGACATGTACTCTTATGTCCAGATTGTTTGGTTGAGATGGGGTCTTGCTAACTTTTTTTTGGTGGGGGGGGGGTCTGGGATCCTTGAACTGTAATCCTCCCAATATCTACCTGTGGAGCAGCTAGGAAAACAGATGGGAGCCACTGCACCTGGTCTTCCTTTGCAGGTTTTGGAGCATTTGGGGCAATATATTGACCATGGCAGAGCATGAGAGATGTTACTGTAATAAATCAAAACAGGAAAGAGACATGCCTGTGGAAATAAAGAATACTAGTTTGAGATTGTCCAGCAGCCCTCCTTGGTACTTTCACGGCTAATTAAGGAACTGGAAATGGGTTAACCTGTGTGCCTTAGAAAAGGAGGCCTTACCCCTAGATTCTCCAGGTGAGAGCTTGTTTGGAATTCAGGTCAAGTTAAGGTGAGGTTTTCAGGGTGGGTCTAATTGGATGTTACCAGTGTCCTTATAAGAACTGAGAAATACTATTCCAAGACAGATGCACAGGGGGAATGACATGTGACACTGGAGACAGCTATTGGAGTGACTCAACCGCAAGACAAGGGATGCCATGAATCATCAGCTACCATTAGAAACTAGTCAGAGGCAAGAAAGTGCACCTCTGCAGACGTCAGAGAAGAGGGGGCCTTTCTAACATCTTGATTTCCAACTTGAAGCCTCTAGAACTGGGAGACAACTTAGTGTTGTTGTAAGGCACTCTGTGGGATGTAAATAGCAGCTCTATAAAACCGGTGATGAATTTGAGAAGAGTTTTCAGGAGTGATTAGGACAGAGCCAGGGAGGGATGCATGGCCTTGTTATTTTTACCCTTATTTCCTTAGGGATTTGTGAGGTCAGAGAAACACAACATACATATAAATAAACATATCACATATCAGAGCTAGGCATGGTAGTACCTGTAATCCCTGCACTCAATACAGTGAGGATCAAAAAGGGTGCCTAGGCAACATAGTGAGAACCTGTCAAAAGGAGATGGAGGGAGAGAAGGGGAAGGAAGGAAGAAGGAATGGAAAGCAAAGGAAAGAAAGACAGAAAGATGGAAGGGAAGAAGGAGGGAAGGAAGGAAGGAAGGGAGAGAGGGAAGGAGGGAGGGAGGGAGGGAGGGAGGAAGGGAGAGAGGGAGGGAGAAAGGAAGGAAGGAAAAGAGGGAAGGAGGGAGAAGTGAAGAAAAATACCAAAACCTAGGCTTTTATTTGCTGCCTTTGAGCTAACGCCTTTTGTGAAACTTTAAGACCTACCCTCCTCTACTAAATGAGGTGTGTATAAGGCTCTTAAACTAGAATGGAAGAGGTACTAAGAGCCTGTAATCTCAGTAACTCCAGAGGCAGAGATAGGAGATTAAGGCTCCAGGCTAGCCTGAGCAAAAGCAAGACCTTATCTGAAAAACAAACTAAAAAGTAGAAGGCGTAGTGGTATAAGTCCTGTAGTAGAATTCCTACCTAGATCTGAGTTCAAATCAAAGTACCACAAAATAAATAAAGAATAAATGAAAATAAAACTACCTGGCACCTAACCCTTCACTAAATGTTGGATTGTGCAGTATCAGTATTATTACTATTTGATTATCCTAATCCTAGGGCTCTCAGAGGTTTACGTATCCTATACATCCAAGAGCTACTTAGAGCTTGTGAGGCAACTTCACACCTAGGCAATCAGGTGCCACTAAACATTATACATCACAACCTCACTAGTCTCCCACCCTTACCCCCCCCCCCCCCGCCTTGGTTTCCCCAGTAGATGTTCTCTCCCATTATCTGCAATCTGTATTTCAAGTCACAGCTCCTCATACCTCCTCTCATACCTCATTTCTCAGCTTACCCTACAGGTGAACTGGGAGCATTCCTAGCATACAGAAAGACAAGACTTTAGAAAAAACTTGCCTGAAATCTCATCATCAGCCATATATATCCAATATTTCTTTTGTTACTTGGACAAAAGAGCTTCCCTGGATACTTCCTAGTCCAAATTCTCTTCCCCCTTTCCTTCCTTGCTCCCTCCTTTCATCCCTCCCCCTCTTCCCTCATCCTTCCTTCCTCCCACCTCTTCTCCCTTCCCTTCTACTCTCCCTTCCTCCCTCCTTCTTTCTTTTCTTCCTGCCAGTACCAGTGTTAGAAACTCAGCATCTCCATCTTACTAGGCATACCTCCAGCCATCAAATATTCTTTTTGTAAATTATTTCCTCTTCTTCATTCACAAATTTAATCCATAATCAAATGCAGTTAATATTCTGCCAATTCACACACTGTGTCCCTTGACCAGAGAAATCTAACAGTATCCCTGTCCTGCTTCGACCCTCTCAATGCTTTCCTGCCACTCTACAGATTAAGAAAAGACTGTACAAGTCTTTGCTCTTGGCTGGGTCCCCCCAGCCCAGGCTGTATCAGCTATAGCTTCACCTCCATCTCACACTTTTTACCATCTACATGCTATGCCCTTCGCTAGAAAGTAACTCCAAATTCCTTCATTGTCGTGTTTAAAGGACCAACATATATAATGTTTACTATGTGCAGAACACTTAGCAATTCATTTACCAGGAAACAGTTAGGTTATATGGCTGTTCTCCCACATAAAGATAAGGAAATGGCACACAGAAATTAAGTGACTTGCTCACAGTTCCAAGGAAAGTAGTAATAAGCCAGGACTTGAACCAAGAACCATGGCTCACATCACTGTGCATTCGCTCAACCTGCTCTCTTTCCCCCAGAGGCTTAACCTCAGCCTCAACATTTATCTCATCTTCATTCACCCACTTCCCATAATACCATCATGTCTCAGAACAAACATCCTTTCCTTGAGGTCAGACCTTCTTGCTATGCGTCACATCTCCCTGGCCTTCCCCAACCATAATCTAACATTTCCCTTCTCTTATCGACCACAAGTTCCATGAGACCAGGATATATCTGTTTTGTTCACAGCCACACTCTTAATTCTTACTAAAGCCTGACACATAGTATGTGCTCATTAAGTGGGTTTTTTTTTTTTCATGCTGGCTTCGTTTGTTTGGCTGGCACTTTACCCTTTAGGCCACGCCTCCAGCCCATCATTTTGTAAGTTATTTTGGAGCTGAAGTCTCATAGACTTTTCTGCCTGGGTTTCCTTTGAACTTCAGTCCTCTGGATCTCATCCTCCCAACTAGTTAGGATTATAGGCATGAGCCACAGGCACCAGATTTCATTAAGTATTTCTTGATAGTATAAAAGGATGAATAGATTCTAATCACCTTGAAGAAATGCTATGTAGTTAGGACACATAAGATAAAATACCCATGTCATGATGTGTACTTGATAAGTATTTGTTTGTTATTGTATTCAGAAAATGGCAGGGAGTATTTGACTAGTTTCAAGGGTTTGAAGAGAGGTTTTGGCAAATGATTGAAGTTTGTATAACAAGCAAGCTGAAAAAAGGAGAGCGTTGCATGGTGAGAGGAATTACCAGCAGTGTATAATCTTGCACAGACAAATATTAGCATTTTGAAATCCCTCCTTTCTCAGCCCAAGATGGTTTTGAATTTTTCTTTAACCACACCATCCAACTGTTATAGCAGACGTGAGCACAGTGTAATGAGTGAACTCTGGGGACTTTGGGGGTAATCAGAGCCATGCACTAATGACCCAGGTAAAATAAAAGATCAATTGTGGTATACTCTGTATAACACAAACAGCTGCCACCTCCCTACTTGAGAGAGGTCTGCCTATCTAAAAATCTAATCTCCATGAGCACAATTGAAGATTTCCTATTCCTATCTGCTTTGGAAAAAGTAAATAATTTATTATCCTCAAAGGGCTTCCTGGACACTGGGTTAATCCTTTTAAAAGGCTACATCTGGGCACCCTAACCTCATTACAATTCCTGACTTGAACACTACCAGGTATATATATATATATATTTTCTTTGCCAAACAGAGTGGTGCCAGGGAGTCTAGAGACAGCAGTCAGCAAGCCAGGTTCAAATCATTGTTTCTTTGAGGCTATATTTTGGTAGCCGCAGCAACAACAGGCTCCATCTTCAAGGAGCATACACTTCTTGTCACCCCTGAGTGACCTCAGGAAGAAGTGGAAAGGCCTCCAGGGGAAATAGTTGCCTTTTTACCTGAACAGACAGGCACCACCCTGGCCTATTCTGAGGGTCTTCTGAGAAGGGATTTTGTTAAACAACAACAAACCCAAATAGATATTGCCAATATATGGAATCAAGCCAAATGAACCTTGAATAGGCCAGAACCACAGAAGACTATATTAACTGGCTGAAATGACTAGCATTAGAAAGCTACCTTATTCCAAACCTGAAGGGTAGTGATTGTATAGGACTGTTATCATGGGATCAGCATCTTTGGTCCTATTTTCACACCACAGGAGACATCGCTCCTTCTACAATGCTCTGATCTCTGGCTAGCTCTTAATTACATTTGCCACCAAGAACCAGTTAATGAAGGGATATTTCGTGGCCTTTGGGAGAAACCTCAGACTCAGCAACCAAGGAAGTGAAAGCCTTGACCTCCAGGCAGTCTCCACACTGCCCTCCTGCCTGATGCATATTTCAGAGGTTTGCAGGTTTTAAAGCCTGGATTACCTTCACAAATGAAAAATTGAACAAGCAAAAGCATTTAGTGGCATGTGATTACAGTTCCAATGCATTTGAAAAGGCTTCTTGACTTAACTAGAGGCAGAAATTCAAAATGCCATAGAAACAATTCTCCAGTATTTTTTCAATATTTTTTATTTCCCCACAATATAAAGTATAGGATATATTGATCCCTGCCTAAGATTTCTTGACATTATGCCATGTATGTATCAACTTACTGAAAAAATTATGTGCATTGAAAAATATTTACTAGCTTCAGGGGTATTCAATATTCAACCATTCCCAAAATAGGCTGCTGGCTTTATCTAACTAGGATCTCACATAGTAAAGTGTTTTGAAACTTCTGCTGAAAGGTAGTCTTTCAAATATTCCAAATCTTTTAGGTATGAGAAAAATGATTAGGACAAAAAGGAAAAGAAATCAGTATTGCCTTTGGCACTTGTTTATTGGCATTGTACTAGCTGGATTCATCAACATGCATTGATTGTGGCTGGATGTCAGTAGTTCATGCCTGCTATTCTAGAATCTCAGGAGGCTAAGACTGGAGGGTCATGGTTTGAAGACAACCCAGAAAGAAAATTCTGTGAGATCCTATCTCCAATTAAACAGCAAAATTCTGGACTGGAGGCAGGCTCAAGTGTTAGAACCCCAGCTTGGGGAAAAAAAGGCCAAATAACAATGACAGACCCTAAGTTCAAGCACTGGGACACACACACACACACACACACACACACACACACACACACACACACACACACACGCCACTGGGTACTTAGAGTATACCAGATGCCTTTCCAAATGAAAAGACCACACAAACTGTCTTCATCTGCTGACAGCTCAGATCTAGGAGGAAAATCAGATTATTACTATGTAATATGGCAAATATTATGGGAGTACAATATGTACTACATGTAGTAAATTTAGAGATATATAAATGAAGGAATTAATGAATTAACAAATTAGCATGGACATTTATTTGCAGAGCATTAAAAATAATCATAGAGAAAGACAATAAGTTCATTGTTTTCAGGAAAAAAATGGGGCAGAGAACCTTTTTAAATAGAGAAAGCTTCAAGAAGCTGCTAATGGTAAACATATTTATTTATTTATTATCCTTTGTAATTGCACAAAGGCATTTCAATGCAACATGTGAATTTAGGAACACAGTGTATTTTGATCAATGTCTCCCCTTCCATCTCTCCCAACTCCACCTATCCCTTCAAGTTACCTGGTTCCATTTTCACATACGGACATTGAATATTTTGACTGTATTTGTCCACCATTCCTCCTCTCCCCTTAAACCACATCCTCCTCATTCAAAACATGTTTCAGCTTCCTGGTATTCATTTTGTTAAACTGTCAGTTAATTGTTCAAAGGAATTATACAATTGGAATCCAACCTTACATATATCATACTTCAGCCAGTTTGATTGTGTTTGTATGCATATGTTTTAATATATGAAGGTAAACATATTTTAGATGAAGGATTACAAAAGAAATCAGAAAAACTAAATCCTATATTCAGTTTATTTTAATGTATTGATAAAATTAGACATGAGAGACTTATGACGGTAAAGAGCTCAATTGCATAATACAGGATAAACAACAGGGATGGGAATTACATTGTTGCATGAGAGTATTATTACTCAAACTCTTCTATTGGATTTGTGTCTAGATTTGATGGTCATGACAGTCCCATATTAATTCCTCCATTGTTGCTATAATCAACTATATTCACTACTGGAATTACGATAATGGTAGAACCCAAGTAAAGATACTGGAAAGTGGTATAATGCAAAATCAGACCAATTCAAGCCTTGAAAATGCAACATACTATCAATTTTCAGTGCAAAGGGAACAAACCCCTCATTTATCACTCTCTCAGAAGGAAGATTGAAATATTTATATATTAAAACTTTTCAAGAACTTCTAAGGGCTCAGAATCAATGCCAGGGAAAAGGAAGAAAATAAAATTGCCCAAAAATATGGCAAGGTTTTGGTCTGAAGAAACCTTGTTATAATAAATAAGATGTTCAGGAAGTGCCTAATATTATCAGAATTCTCTTGGTCACCTAGGCCTCTGTAGCCTCATCTATAAAACTGGGACAATAGTGCATTTCCCTGTCTGGTTAGAGTACATGCTTTTGAATAAAGTATCATTTACATGCTTTTGAATAAAGTATCACTTAATAAACATGTGAAAACATTGTGAAAATATAAAACTGTATTAAAAGGTTTTGAAGATTTGAATAACACAGTTCCAACAGGATAGTATTTTTTGTCTTTAAAGAATATTATTCCAGGGCTGGGAAGGTGGCTTAGTGGTAGAGCGCTTGCCTTGCATGCATGAGGCCCTGGGTTCAATTCCTCAGCACCATATAAGAAAAAAGAAAAAAAAAAGCCGGAAGTGGTGCTATGGCTCAGTGGTAGAGCGCTAGCCTTGAGCTGAAGAGCTGAGGGACAGCGCCCAGGCCCAGAGTTCAGGCCCCACGACCGGACCACCCCCCATCAAAAAAAGGATATTATTCCTTTATGTTAAGGTGCATCTATTTCTAATTCCAGGGTAGTTTGCTTCCACATTGTTCTTTTATTCCCTTGTTAATCTTTCCATCATATTTTCATAAGTATATCTATTTCTTGACTTTTCCTTTAAAATATTATTTTGGTGAACAGATCTTAATTAAGAACCTGAGTAGAAAAATTATTACAAATATGTTCTTTCCTCTAACAAAGTTTGGCCTTGGTTCTGCCAAGAACATCTAGAAGTTGTTAAAAATAGCACAGTTCTTTATTTGGACTCAATTGACTTGTAATTTTGTGGACCTGTCAAAAAGTTAAATAATGAATTGTTATCTCTGAATAAATTCTTCCTTGCCCAAGATACAGTTGGAAAGTGTGTCTGAGATGAGTCATTGAACTGGAATAATTTTCTTTTAGATTGCTAGAGTCATTAGGGAAACAAAAAGAGAAACCATGTGAGTAGTTTTCCATGTATCTAGGGTCCAATATCACAAATGTTTCCCTGGGCTTTGGCATCACAAGGCAGTTTATTAAAAAAAAAATACGCACATTTTCCTCTCTTCTTCTCCCTGTCCCTTCCTCTTTAACAGTGCAAAGCAGGCTCATCAACGATAACTGAAGTCTCTATCAATGTCCCTTGTGCATGTGTGTCATTAGGCATATGTGAAGGAAGCAATGTCGAGAGCCATCCTCCTGCTTTCCATCATCATCCTGACCTTTTAACTACCATCACACTGACAATAATAACAAATATTATTAACAACAATCAAAACAGCCACGTGCACAGTACAAAGGTACAACCTCTCTCTAGCTATGTACAGCTGAAGCCAAATAGCCACCCACACATTTGCTGCTATTAGCTAGGGAAGAAAGGAAATGTGGCTTTGATTGGAAGACGCAGGGAGCGAGAGATTGAGGCAAATGAGGGGAGGAGGCAGAACCCTGTGTTCCACAGGAGTGTTCCAACTGAGAAAATCATTTCTCACCCCCGGTAAGGAGCATGTGAACCACAGAAACAGATAGAAAAGCGTGCTGTGCATGACCTCTTCCAAAAATTGCAAATTCAGTGCATTCATCAGGAGAGGGCAGAAGCCTGCATGAAAATCTCAAACTCTGTTATTTTGGTAAAGGAGACATTAAAAAAAAAAGTATAGCTAACATCACTAGCATTCACCTGTCTTGCTGTTGTGTATTTCATGGATGTCTTGCTAGGGAAATCTGATCAATATATTAGATTCCTGGCAGGAAGATGCTATCAGGCAGAGCATGTATGCTTTGACACAGCTCAATTTCCATCCATCCAAGAAGGTATTGATTTTTCTCTCACAGAAGTGCACACACACATACTAAGAGAACCTACAGAGGGTGGGGGTTGGGCAGGCACTAATTCAAGAACAGATAGCTCTGTCATTCCCTAAATGTATTCAAAATACCCTCTGGCTTGGTGACTTAATATTTGGATGAGTTGTATGAACTCCTTACATCAGGAATAAATCAATGGCTAATGAGCAAAGTTAGTTTTCCTAAGCTCCCTCTGAATGCTAAAAATTTTATCAGAGTCAGAAACATTTCTGAAAATGTGTTCCTCTTGAAATTCTTTTCCACAGTTACTTCACAACATGAAAGGTTTTCCTGGAGCCACAGCTTCCTAACATGATATCAAATTCATTCTGTCATTAGGTCTCAGCTTTCTCATCTAACATCTACAGATAGGTTAACATTTCCTTCACCCCTCTATTGTTTCCTCCTGTATTTCCATCTGTCTCTTTCTAACTTTGACCACTATAGCAGTCACTCATTGTGCTTAAAGAAATATTTCCAGTTCTTCACCTTCTGGATTGAGGCTCAGATTATACTTCCTGATCCTTCTGTGGTTGGGTGGGACTCTGTGATCAGTTCTAGCCAATAAGTTGTGAGCAGAAGAGCAAGTGTCATTTCCTGATTGAGTTTCAGTTGCCAATGAGAGACTGTGCAGTGATTACTAAAATGATGGTTGCTCCATCAGCCTGAGAAGTTGAGGGATCATGAGAACAGGGTTCCCTAGGGAAGACACCAGCAGCAGACCTCCTATGAGGGCCTTAAGCAAGTGGGCAAACATAGGAACACATGAAAAGGAAACAAGAAAGTGGTGGGGCTATGAGGAGGAGGGACAAAGACAAAGCCCACAGCCATGGTGGAGGAAGGGGTTATGTGCTAGAAGTCACACACATTTGTATTCTTTAGCTCTGTTTTCCTCTCTTTCTGAACATATAGAGACTCCACTTTTTCCCATACATATTACCTATTCATAAGTTCTACTTAATACTTCCATAACAATTCTCTTTATCTCTGTTTCTAAATTTTATGTAATTGCAAAATACATTGTAAAGAATGAAAGCATATGTATTTTTAGTTGGAAGCCAGTGGCTTGCACCTGAAATCCTAGCTATTCAGGAGGCTGAGATCTGAGGATAATGGCTCAAAGTCAAGCCAGGCAGGAAAGTCCATGAGACTCTTATTTCCAGTTAACCAACAAAAAGCTGAAAGTGGAGCTGTGGCTCAAGTGGTAGAATATTACCTTTGAGCATAAAAGCTCATGGACAGTGCCCAGGCCGTGAATTAGAGTCCCAGGACTGGCACCAAAAAGAAAGAAAGGAAGAAAGAAAGAAGGAAAGAAAGAAAGAAAGAAAGAAAGAAAGAAAGAAAGAAAGAAAGAAAGAAAGAAAGAAAGGAAGAAAGGAAGAAAGAAAGAAGGAAAGAAGGAAAGAAAGAAAGAAAGAAAGAAAGAAAGAAAGAAAGAAAGAAAGAAAGAAAGAAAGAAAGGAAGGAAGGAAGGAAGGAAGAAAGGAAGGAAGGAAGGAAGGAAGAAAGGAAGAAAGGAAGGAAGGAAGGAAGGAAGGAAGGAAGGAAGGAAGGAAGAAAGGATAGAAGAAAAGGCAAGGAAAATAGTAAATAAAAGTATGAGGAAAAACAGCATGTTTTTAAGCTTTTGAGCTAAGGAAGCCTTCCAAAACAAGGCATAAACCTTAGCAGCATAAAGTTAAATATTGACATGTCAGAAATTTTTAACAATTAAGAGCTTTGATATGTCAAATGATGTCATTAATAAAATTAAAGGCAAGAACCAAAGTGACATACATGATTTTCAAAATATAGAGCAAATGTGTGTATTTGTGTGTGTGTGTGTGTGTGTGTGTGTGTGTGTGTGTGTGTGTGTGTGTGTTTGTGTGTGGAGAGAGGGGGGAAGGAGGGAGGGCGAAAAGAAGGAAAAGAAGTAGGAGGAGGAGGAAGAGGAGAATAATTATTCCCAGAATTGGTCAGGATATACAGAAATAGACATTCTTCTTCCTGTTAAAATAACTTTATCAGAAACAACAATACCTTTCAAAACTATAAATATGAGTACTCCCCAAAATCTATTTCCAGGACTATAATATGAAGAACTATTTATATGCAATATTAGCATTTATTGAATATATGTCATATATAAAGCCTCCAGTGACTGTCTCATTCATGGTAACAGACTTTGTAAGTTCAATTCTAGTCTCTTCCCATTTTATGGATGAGGAAACAGAGGTATAGACAGGCTAAGCAAGTTGCTCAACTTAACAGGACCAAGAAGTTGATATTAAATGGCTCAGGTATAGCATGTGCTCCTCATTGTACCTGTCTCCCTCAAAGAAAGATTCATAAAGATATTTGTTTCACCATTATTTATTATAGACAAAAAGATGAATAAAACATAAATCTTGCCAGGTGCCATTGGCTCAAGCCTGTAATCCTACCTTCATGGGAGTTGAGATCAGAGGATCAAGGCCCCAGGCTTGTCCCAAGCATCCATACAAGACATCTTCTCAACCAATAGCTGGGCACAATGGCAATTTCCTGTTATTTGAGCTATGTGAGAGGCTGAGATTGGGAGGATCTTGGTTCCAGGCCAGTCTAGGAGGAAAGTCTATGCAACTGTCTGTCAGCAGAAGAAGTTGGGTGTAGTGATGCATGCCTATCATCTCAGCTATCACTAGGAAGCTTAAATTAGGCATATGCATACAAGGCAGGTGTTCCAGGTACATACCTAGAAAGGAAGAGCCTATTTCAAACCAATGACAAAAGGGGCTGGAACAATGGCTACAATGCTTAACTACAGAGCACCTGCTTAGCAAGCATGAGGCTCAGAATTCATACCACAGGACCACATACACAAACACACATACATACACACAAACATATATGTTGTTCCACAGAAGAAATGTTACATTGCAAATTCTGATTATAGAATGTTATGCAGTAATTCTAAAGCATCTTTCCCAATTGAAAACATATAGTTGCACACAAAAAAAACATTGTTCAGGATAGCAAGTAGAATCAATGTCAGTCAGCTGGTGAATGGATAAACAAAATGTGGCATACCCATAAAAGGGGTATTATTCAGCAATAAGAAGTAATAAAATATGGCTCTGTGTTCATATGATAACATGTGTGAAGCTTGAAAACAGGCTAAATAAAAATAGCCAGATAAAAAAGGTAATGAACTGTATACTTCAGTTTACATGAAACATTCTGAAGAGACACATTCAGAGAGACAGGAGTAATTTAGTGGTTGCCAGGAAATTAAAGGTACGGAAGAATTAGGACTAGCTACTGACAGGTACAAGGCATTATGGTTAATTTTATTCGTTAACTTGACTAGGTTAAGCAATTCCTAGACAGCTAGTAGAGACATTATTTCAGTCTGCGAGGGTGTCTCTAGAAGACATTAGCATGTGAGTCAGTAGACTGAGTAAAGAGGATGCGACTTACCAAAAAGTGAGCAGATATCATCCAATCCATTTAAGGAGAGACAGACAGACAGACAGACAGACAGACAGAGATGGAGACGGAGACGGAGACGGAGATGGGGGGGGAGAGAGAGAGAGACTGAGTAAAAGGGAATCTCATCCCTTCCCCTCAACCCCCCCCCTCCTTGAGTTGAAATATCCATCTTCTCTCAGACTTTGGAGCTCTTCATGTGGGAACCTTTGGACTCTGGGATTTACACCATGACACCTGCTCCACTCCGCAGTTCCCAGGCCTTTGGCCTTAACACTGACTTAGCCTACTAGCCGTCCTGGTTCTCTGCTTACAAACAACAGATTGGGGGACTTCTCAGCCTCCATCTGTGACTCTGTGAGCCAATTCCCACAATAAATTCACTCTTGTCTCGAGCCAAATATCGGCTCTGAGATGTCTGGATTCCCTAACAGGCCACCTTCCTTCTTGCTTTGTTGCCAAGGTTACTTGCAGCTCCTCCTTCCAAGCCATATTTTAGACAAGACAGCAAAGATAGCCACAGATTTACACTCATTTCAAAATCATGACCCTAAGGGTAAAGGGTCATCAACCTCATTACCCAGCTTTTGCTTAATTTTGACCCTTTTAGTTTGTTTGTTTTATCCATTCATGATAAGTTGCATGGTCCTTACAGCTGAGTGGAGTCATAAAATAATTCTTGGACAAAGAAGATAATTGGCCAGACAGTTCAATTTTTTGCTTAATACATTGAGATCTCATTTCAGAAAGCATGCCATCCTGTCATAATTTATTTTGCTTTCATCATGTACATAATCTCTCAGCTGTCTTTTCATTAAACGTTGCTGGCCCTGCACAGACAAAGAGGGAAAGAGAGAAAGGGGAGGGGGGAATTGCTCTGGGAATTCAGGGTTGTCAAGGTGCGCATTCATGTGTAGGTAGGTATGTATCCAGATCAGCATGCAATAAACAGCAAAGGAAGCTACAGAATTATCAGGGCCCAAGCTGTAAAGGAACTTTGGATCTGAGCAGCTGTAGAGGTTGCCTCTCTCAAGAGGGTGGATTTATAGTCAAGGAAAGAAGATTCAGTCCTTTTGGTCCTGTCAGGCTTTTTTCCTTGTCGGAGGAATGTGGTATCTTTTGGCGGTAGAGATCAGGTTCCTCAAACAGGGCACTCATGCATATTATAATACATTATTCCCAAAGACCACAGTAGTTGTGCCATCAGCCCCTGAACGTTCATAGACAGCTTCGGCCACGCTGCTGGGAACAACGCGCAGAGCTGTGCTGACCTGACTGTTCAAGTTTGTCTAAGGATCCTGGGTCCAGAGGCCTGTTGGAAAGTGGCTGACATGATCCTAGCCTGCTGGAGCTGGGGAATAGCCCAGCCTGTGATCTTCTGCACGTGAAGCCTAGCCTAGCCAAGAATGCATTGCATAAAGCCACATGCTCAACTCTCCACTGGAACAAACGGACAGCCTAGGTCATGAAGACCATGAGAATTTCAGGTGTAGTAGGACACGGATGGAGTCTCCCTTGGAGCTCAGGATGGAAAGAACTAGTATGTAGCAGGCAAGGAGACTGGCCTTGATCCTGTAAAATAGTAATCCCTCCATAGAATCTACTATTCAGTTCTCAAATGCCTGCTTGTTGCCTGAAGGGCATCTGCTTCCTTTCACAGATGAGAAGGTACATTGTAGGGATGGTAAATCTCCTCCACTTGGATTCCTCCAGTGTCCTGTGAACAGTGCCTCTGGGTCCTTGGACTAGAACCAAGGTAAGTTCTAGGACTTAAGGTCAGCCTGGGTATCAGAGATGGCTCTCATGGACTTCACCACTACAGGAGAGAACCACTCTGTTACAGGCACTGTTGTAAGTGTGGCATCTCTAGCTTCCACCAACCTCACAGTGTCACCCAGTATTCCTGTTCTCAGCTTAGTTCACTTTATTTTCTCCTCAGTGACCACTCAAACCTTCCCAGACTTTCAAAGCTCTTGCCTGACTTGCATAGCCTTCACTCTCAGGGAGCACGTCACCTCTTACATATTAAACATCCTCACTGGCATCTCCTTCCCTCTTCTCCTAGGGTGAGGTTTCCCTTCTGCTGGTCAAGGCCTCCATCTATATACTTGATACCCTTTCATTTACTCAAGATACTGTCCCTTCAATCTTTCTTCTCTTTCTTTTACTGGGAACATCATTTAATGGTCCTTTCCCTATGGTCTTGCTCAGAATGAAACTTCTTTTCTATCACATATCCTATTTATCTCCTTATGGGCTAATTCTGTGTGGAACTTGGACAAGGGAGAGATACTCTTGGGTTCAGAGGTCAGAACCTAGATGTTCATGGCTCGTCCTCAGGGCATAGAATAAAAAGGGAAAGAGAGGTGAGACAGGTGAATTAGGATGACAGAGACAAGTACAACACGATACCTATCCAAAATACTCTAGGCAAAGATGGAAAAATTGGATAGAAGTTTAAGGCTCTTTAAGTAGGAATAGGAAAATAAAGCCCAAAGTTTCAGAAGGCTGAGAGCTTCAGGAGGCTGGGCGAAAGCCAGATAGAAAGCTATCTCAGTGCTGATGGCTGGAATGCAGCTTCCATTTCTAGGTTCAGGTAGCCTTGCCCATGGATGGAAAGGGAACATTTGATAAGAGATCATATCTATCTACTTTCTCCTCTGTCAGTCCCCTTAGCCAATGATCACTGCCCTACATCCTTAATTCAAGTTCATTTTAAAACCCATTGCAATCCAAATGCTACCTTTCCTTCCTTTGAACACCTCCTAAAAAAGTCATTATGTTGGTCTATGCTCTGAGTGCTTTTGCGTGTGTTTCTCCTTCTTCTTATTAGTATGTATGCCTAGTATGTATTTCGTGCCATTCATGTTTGTGCCAAGTTCTTCCAACCACATGCACCATTATTTTTAACTTTCAAATCTAGGAGTCTACTCTGGGTGTGAGACTCGTATCTGAGATGCTCCACTCTGAGGTCACCTAACTGCTGCTTGTGTCTACCTTGCTGTTCCAGTGTATAGTGAGGCAAATGGAAGAGTGGGAATTACCGTAGGATAAGGAAGGGAAAAGCAATGAGCAGCTAGCTAAAACCAGATCAAACCCGATGAACTCATTTCAAGACATCTAGAAAAGTGGATTTTTGAGTGAGCTTTCCATAAAAAAGATGAATGTTTAAGGCGTTAAATATGTTAATTATCGCAGATCGATCAGTCCATAATTTATGCATGTGCTGAATATACATACTCCATATTCTACCCATAAATATTCATGATTATTATGTGGCAGTGAAAAGTATTTTTAAAAGCTATAACAAAGAAAAAGTAAATAAATTAAACAACTGTGCTTTTAGTGTCTTTCTGAGATGTTTATATACTTCAAACCCTCCTGTATTAGATAACTAAGTTAAGATGTTCTCTTTCCTGACTATGGGACCAAGCATGGCTTGGGTCACAAAATTGTCACTTTGGGGTGTTGTCATTATAGAACTTATTTTCATAGTGGGTAAGTGTATTTTTTTTCTTCAACTAGCAAATTCTTTGATTCTATTACTTTGATTTCCTTCAAAAGAGATTTTTCTTCTTTTCTTTTCCCTCCCTTCCTCCCTCCCTCTCTTCCTCACTCCCCCCACCCCTCTTTTTGGTGCTGGTACTGGGGCGTGAACTCTGAGCTTCGCACTCTTGCTTAGCTTTTCACTTATGCTTAGCTTTTTTGCTCAAGGATGGTGCTTTTACTTCTGCTTTTTGCTAGCTAACTGAATATAAGTTTCTCAGATTTGTCTGTCCAGGCTGGCTTCCAACCACAATTCTTAGATTTCAGCTTCCTGTGTAGCTAGGAGTATAGGCATGACCACTGGTGCCTGGCTGAAAGAGAATCAAAATTGGCGTAGCTAGACCTTACATGCCTGGCTGGCTAAATGACCACCTTGGATCCTTGGATTATTTTTGCATTACCCTCTGCATTAGTGATCACTAAAGTACATTGAGTTAAAAAACTAAGACTCAAAAAGTGATTTATTCAAAATTGAATTGCAAGTATAGTGGGAGTGGAGACATCCACAGAGTTGAATCGAAGGCAAGTCTCTAAAGCCTAGGTCATTTCTACTATATCACACTAGGATAACTATGAAACTATAGAGGAAAGAAGAATACTAAACCATATATTAATAATTTGGCATCATACATGACTAATATCTGAAATATTCTAGTTAAACATTGTTTCTTTTTTTTGGGGGGGGGTCTGATCGTGGGGCCTGAACTCTGGGCCTGGGCGCTGTCCCTCAGCTCTTCAGCTCAAGGCTAGCACTCTACCACTTGAACCACAGCACCACTTCCAGCTTTTTTTTTCTGCTTATGTTGTGCTGAGGAATCAAACCCAGGGCCTTGAGCATGCAAGGCAAGCATTCTATCACTGAGCCACCTTCCCAGCCCCTGTTTCTTTTCTTTTCTTTTCTTTTTTTTAATGGAGGGTTCAAACTGTAGAACCAAAGTGAGTATTCTTCTGAAACAATTCTGGAATTTAAAAAGGTCCTCTAAGCAGATTAAAAACACGATTTTATTTATTTTTTAAACAAGTGTATTTTAATAAGAAATACAGAAAAAATTTATAGTATTTGTTCTTTTCCTCTGTCATCAGAAGCACATATATTCTATTTATTAATATATAAGAGGTTGCTTCTACCTCATATGCTATTCATGCCCCACTGGGAAATTATTTATCATTGCATTTGATTAGCTCATCCTGTTTGTTGATATGGCTAGGAAATCAATCCAATCATTCTGAGTAACTTTATTTTTGCAACCCACTTAACTTTGAGACTGGAAAAGTAACAGATGCTCATAGTAGAAAAGGCAAATCATAAAGCTGTCTTAGAAAGTAAAAAGGCCTGACCACCCACCCCCAGACTAACAGCTATTAATAATGTGGTATATAGTCCTTCAGCTTTCTTCTATTCATATACTAGCACATATTATATTTATACATATTTTATATAAATGGGATCTGCCATGCATACTATTTGGCAATTTTTGTTTGCTTGTTTTAGTCTTCACAGCTTAGCCATCTTTGTTAGTGTTTATAGACTGATCTCAGCTTTCAGATAGCTTTTGACAAAGGAAAACATCCATTTCACAGAAACGAAATGCATATGCAGTATTTTGCCAACACACGCCTTCATTAAAGAAAGGTTTAGTTGAGAAAGTGGGGCTATTGCTCTTTCTTCTATCTATTCCTACTCCTGGGGGTGGAAATCAAAGCAGATGAATAGTTGCTACTATAAAACAGTAAATTATTGCAAGGAACTCAGACTTTACGAAATAATTGAGCAATTGCATCCACCATTTGAGTCAACAGCCAATGGACAGAGCTGAAAGGAGTCCTGTTTGGAAAATCCCCTCCCATGGAGTTGTCTTCAGGTGCTAAAGTGCAGGGCTTCAGGCACTGCCAACAGCTTGCCATCAGCTAGAAACACACTTCCCAACACCTCAGCACTGATCTGTTAAAGCCTCTCATTTAGTGAGAAACACAAGACAGATGATTCAGTGTGCCGGGCAATTCATTAGCCTGTCAAGCACTTTCTTCATGAGCCTGAGATACACAGGAAAAAACAGAATGTAATCCTTAAGGAACAGGCAACAAAGGGCTCTGCTAGCGGGATGGGAACACACACAGACAAGATGGAAATGGGCTTTTCCTTTCCCATTTGGAACAAACAGTTGTCCCTTGAACTCACACAGATTTTCACCAAGAATTGATCCTGCCTGGCAGCAAAATAAGGTTTTGGGGTTTTTTCCCCTGCTGTCTTAGAAATGGGAAATGACATGTTCTTATTCCCATTGATAGACTATACTCACAGAAGGTTGTATGTCTAGTACGCCAGACTTGGAGTGTCCACAAAGAATGAAAGAAACAGGCCGAGGCTTGCCAGAATTTTATCCCCTAGAGAATGTATCTTTCCAGGTGAGCCACAAAAATCAACATCCATTAGAAAACTCTGAAATCTGACTTGTTCTATCCTAGCCATGGATTTCAGAAAATTGAGTCTGCTGTATTCTTTTTGGTGCTTTCATGTAATTTCTGGGCTGACAGAGAACCCATGAAATTGAATCTATTTTTTTTTTTTTTGGGTCCGGTCGTGGGGCCTGAACTCTGGGCCTGGGCACTGTCCCTCAGCTCTTCAGCTCAAGGCTAGCGCTCTACCACTATGAGCCACAGCGCCACTTCTGGCTTTTTTCTTTTTGCTTATGTGGTGCTGAGGAATCGAACCCAGGGCCTCGAGCATGCAAGGCAAGCGCTCTACCACTGAGCCACCTTCCCAGCCCTGAATCTATTTTTTGTGATAATGTCCTATCACTCTTTTTCAAAACATATCTTCCTCTTTCCATCTTCTTTGTATATGTGTATGAGTGTGTGTGTGTGTGTGTGTGTGTGCGTGCGTGTGTGTGTGCGTGTGTGTGTGTGTGTGTGTGTGTGTGTGTTGTACTGAGGCTTGAATTCAGGGCCCCCTGTTATCACTTGACTCTTTCACTAAGGCTGACGCTCTATCTACCTGTGCCATAGCTCTACTTCCAGCTTTTTGTTGGCTAATTGGAGGTAAGGGTCTCACAGATTTTTCTACCTGGTTTGACTTAGAACTGTGATCCTTAGATCTCAGCCTCTTGAGTCGCTAGGATTATAGGTATGAGCCACCGGCACCTGGCACCATCTTCTCTATTTTATAAGAAATTTTGAAATCTGCCTACATTTGTTTTAGGAATCCCTCTTTTTCAACTGAGAAATTCACTAGTGTAAAATATTTACAAATTAATTTCCCTTCTTTTCCCCAGCTCTTTTGTTTGCTGTCATTAATACAAGAGCTGATTGATCACTGGGAGATTCATGTACTTTCTTATTGTAATACTGTGAGAGTAATAAAGTGGGTTGGAAGGATAGTAAGAGAATAGTTGGCATGTCTTGAGCTATTTGCAGAGCTGTCTTAAATTTGTAATGATCTTAGTCTCATTAATAATGCCTGCTAATAATTATTAAGATGAATAATTATACTAGTTTCCTCAAGACAATCTTGGCTTTTGCCTGTGGTCCTGGAATAATAATTACTAGAACTTTCTTAAAAGTGATCTGGTTTGAGTGTTCAAGTATGTGGCCACTCTATAAATCACATAAAACAGTATTTTGCTTCTACAATGGCAAGTAACTCCACATCTGTATGCTAACTGTACATTAAACAATGACATTTTTGTCTAAACTTTAATTATACATTTCATTCATCCTAGAAATTGCCCTTCTGGGAATCTATTCTACAGACATTCTCTTGCTATAAGTAGAACATGCACACAAACACAAATACAAGAATTTAGTGGAAACTACAGGCTGGGAATGTAGTTTAAGTTGTACGAGTGTACACCAGGCAAGAGTGAGGCCCAGAATTCAAACCCCAGTACTGGCAGGAAAAAAAAAAGAATATTTAGTGACAACTAGAAAAAGATCTCAATGCATTAAACATAGTGAAATCCTATGTAACTATTATCAAAGAAGATTCTAGGTCTATTTGAGGTAATGATATATAATTTTTATTTTTTGTAATTCAATTTTATGTTTTAAATATTTATTTGTTTGCAGAGATGCTAAAGGGCTTTCAGTTTGCTTGACTTTCTTGTTCATGGCTGGCATTCAAGCCACACTCCCAATCCAGCTTCTTGCTGGTTATTCATAGATAGACTATCCCAGACTCCATCTTTTTTGTCCAGGTTGACTTCAAACCTTGACTCTCTAGGCCTTGGCCTCTTGAGTAACTAGTTTTACAGGCATGAGCCACTGGTACTCAGCTCAAGACATTTAATTTTAAAAGTTGTAGAAGGCTGGGAAGGTGGCTCTGTGATAGAGTGCTTGCCTTGCATGCATGAAGCCCTGGGTTCGATTCCTCAGCACCACATAAGCAGGAAAAAAAAGCTAGAAGTGGCACTGTGGCTCAAGTGGTAGAACGCTAGCCTTGAGCTGAAGAGCTGAGGGACAGCGCCCAGGCCCAGAGTTCAGGCCCCACAACCGGACCTCCCCCTCAAAAAAAAAAAAACGTTGTAGAAATACACACTTTTAAATTTTAAAAAAAGTTGTAGAAATATACATATATAGCACGATTGGCCATGGCTGGTTCCATAAAGCCTTTAGCTTCACTCATAATCTCCTCCAGCTCCCACCCCTAAAATCATGCCAAGTCAATATCAACCTAAATCTTAACTGCTTACCATGAAAAACACAAGATACCCGCGATTCCTCCCATCATACCAGATTGCCTCCTCTAAGCTCCTCAGATATAGAAATGTTAGAGATGCCATGATCTCTAAAATATTCTGCATGTAATATGTATGTTGGGAAAAGATTCAAAAGCTGTTGACGATGAGTGCTTCTGGGAAGGCAGTGTTGTTAACTTACGTACTTTTACTTTAATCCTAAGTACATATTGCTTATAATTTTAAAAATTAGTTTTAAGGGAATATGTTCATGGTTAATTTCCTATATACAAAAGGAGATACACATAGATAAATGTATTTTAAAGTTGGTTCTAGGAACCTTTATATAAAGCAAAAGCTAAGGCAGGCCTCTGGCATTTTTCCTGAAATATACTTGGGAGTGGATATGTCATGTTCTACAGTTATCTCCCAATTATCAGGCTAATTGAGGAAAGGAATAGCTTGAGGAAATAAGGTTGAAATGTACCTTTTGGTTTCCAACATATTCGTGACCAATTTAACCCAATCAGTTGCACAGATACATTTATGATTTCCTCTTCAAAAGTAGGCTATAAAACATGAATCAAGGACTAAAAAGGACTGCCTGGCTTTCACTTTTCCCCTTTCACTTCTCTGATCTAGCTCCTAAGACAACTCTAAACACAAAAGGGCTAACAACATAGGAATGAACTGTGTAAAATTAACTGTATAAAATTAACAGGTCAGATTGTATCGTTTCCATTGTCAAGAGTTACAAAATGTTGTTTTCATTTAATATTCCTTATAGAGTTGAAGGAAGAATAAGAAAAACAAAAAAAAAACTGATACAAAAAATTCAACAACATGCCAGATGTAGGTGGCTCATGTCTGTAATGCCAGCTATTCAGAGGCCGAAATCTAAGGATCACAGTTTAAAGTCAGAACTGGCAATTAATCAGAAAAAAAAAAAAGCCAGAAGCAGAGGTTGGCCCAAGTGGTAGAGCACCAAATGTAAGCAAAAAAGCTAAGGGACAATTGCCCAGTCCCTTAGTTCAAGCCTCATACTAGCCCAGAACCCAAACCAAACCAACTAAATAAAAAGCACTTAAACATCTAGAACTGGAACACTCACCCCTCCTCTCTGGAACCTCATTTAGATACTTGGTTAGTTATTATCCTTGAAGACTTCCCTCCAGAGGTTCCCTCCTGTCTTCCCACCCTCAGCCCATCTTCCCCTCAGTCCTGGCAAGAGGACTGAAGCCCATTTTTGTTTCTTTTCTCCTCAAGTTTCTTTTAAGGATCAATCTGTCTTATGTGGTTTCCCCATGGTCATGTATCTCCACTGAGAACATCCAAGTGGCTAGATTATGCCTTCCTTTGGTTGTGGGGAAAACTAATGTACAAGCTTACCTGAAGCCCGGGTTCCTGACACAGTAACTGGCACATAATAGGTATTAGTAACTACTTGTTTAATGAATAAACCTAATATGTCTCTGTAACTTCTAATTCATGGGGAAGGGAAGAAAAGCCACGGAAAACCCTCAAAGCCTTTTTGCAGGTCCCTTGGGGGCAGGGATTCCCCGGTCAGGACAAGTGCAGCCTTGTTTTGGCATTGGCTACAAATGTGTTTTGTAGTTGCTCACTGCCTAGAGTTCAAAAGCTAGTGTATTCCTGCCACTGTCCCGTATTGGTTTGAAGTGCTTTCTGCAAATGCTTCAAATTACAGTTTCCCTAACTATCTATTTTTCCTTTTCCTAGGAAATTGGAGTAAATCTTTGGAACTAATAGTGTGAGACCACATGCATTCCACATACACCTATTGTTATTTGTTGGCTTAACCCTGCACAACATTCTGGATAAACTGGCTTAGGAGACACAGTGACTCATGCCATTTTCTCTGTAACCAGGGTGACCTGAGTACTTCAGGCTGGGAGGAAATTGGTTTTTTGCACTCTTGCTTTGTAGCTCCAACAGCAGATGAGTCTGGGTACCATCTCTGCATCCATCAACATGACTGAATTAGTTGCTGCTCTATCTGATATTAATAGCGATGGCGTCTGGCAACAGGAAATCTTTTCTGCTTGGCTAAAAGAGGTTGTGACCTACTTGCACGTGATTCTAATGGGAGCGTGAAAATCTGCATTTGCTAGAGTTTTAACAGCACCAATTAGAGACACAATAGCATGAACTAGGTAACCTCTAAAAACCCAGTGAGTCTGAGGCTATTAACTATTCAAATGTTATGAATGAACTTAATAGATATTGGTTCCATTTCTAACATCAGACTGCCATTTATGGGGAAACTAGCACTTGGATGGACAGCATGAAAATGGGAGAATATAGAAGTGCCAGAGAGAAAGTGACCTGAAAGCACAAGATTGGAAAGGAAACACCATGTACTTGGTACTGCAGGGGGTGAGCGGTAGAGAAATGTTCAGAACAGAATTTTGAAAGACAGAATCAGAAGTGTCCTCTCGACTCTGTAAAGCAGTTCCTGACTCTGGGATTTCCTAGTTCAGTAAGATAAGCTAAGGGGGAATATGCAGGAAACACTAGTCATGGTAAACATAGGCAAGATGTATAAAAAGAAGGCTTAATTTCCAACTGTGTGTGCCTGTGCATGTTTCAAAGCAATATATGTGCAGAAAACAGTTTTTAAAGGCACAAAAGATGTCACAAAGCAACCAAAGCAGAAGTAATTCCACACATACCCTTCCCCTCCAGATAATAGTCTTTGCCATTTGGGGTCTGTATGCTTCTAGTGTTTTGTTTATGAGCAAATTCACACATTTGCAGACCATTTTTTAGAATATAAATGATAGTTTACTGCAGACACTGTCTTAGAACCTGGCGTGGAATAGCTTAAAACATCCTAGTGAGCAGGTTGTGAGGAATTGTTTCCTTTCTTTCTGGGTTCTGTACGCTTGTCTTACCCACCCCACCTGACTGCCTGACTGCAGGAGGCTGATCTCATGGAGACTGATCCAGGGGCCTTTTGTTCATTGACAGGGAAAATGGCTGAGCTTAAAATAATGACAAGGCTCTGCTTTGTACATTACTTTGCATATATTTTCTTTCTACATATACAAGGCTCTTAAGTAAGCATGTAAGATAAAACAAAATAGATTGATTAATGTAGTCTACAGCCTAACATTCAAGGCATCCCATTTGTGAAATGAAACCATATAATCACAGCCTGGAGTCAGAAAGCCGACTCTGTACATGGAGAGCAAGACCGAGCCAAGCGGAAGGAGACATTCATTCACAGCCCTGCGCCTCATTTTTCCATCTTTTGTTTCATGGTGTTTCATATTTTTTTGAGACAGGAGTCCAGGATGTTCTTGAACTCCCAATATTCTTGTCTCTGCTTCCAGAGTGCTGGAATTAAAGTATGTATCCCCATGCTGGCATGTTTCATACTTCTGAGACTGACCAGTGGGTCAGAGTTTCTACTCTCTCCTTTCTTATTACACTTGGCACTGTCTATACAGATGTCCCCGTGTGCTCCCTTAAACATGTTACTTAGCATTTGTAAGGTGTTGAAAGAAACACTTTCTTCTTTCCCTCCCTCCCTCCCTCTCCCTCCCTCCCTCCCTTCCTCCATTTCTCCCTCCCTCTCTCCCTCCCTTCTTCTCTCCCTCCCTCCCTCTCTCCCTCCTTTTCTTCCTTCCTTCCTTCCTTCCTTCCTTCATTCTTTCCTCCCTCCCTCTCTCCCTCCCTCCTTCCCTCCCTCCCTCCCCTCTCTCTCTTTCTCTGGAGTTTAAACTCAGAACCTTTGACTTACTAAACAAGTACTACACTGTTTGAGCCACAGACCTTTTGTTTTCTTCTTGTTTCCATTTCCTGGAATTCATTTTGATAAATATTATTTTATATGATCAAAAGCACAGAGGCATTGCACCTTTGTGTTCCTTCCCTAAGAGCTAGACATTTCTAGCTATTTTTCAGGTAAGGTCTTATGATTCTGTTTATTTCGTTTCTGTGCTGGTCTGGGACTTGAACTCAGGGCCTAGGTGCCATCCCTGAGCTTTTTTTGCTCAAAGCTAGTTCTATACCACTTGAGCCACAGCTTCACATCTGGCTTTTTGCTGGTTAATTGGAGAGAAGAGTTTCACAGACTTTCCTGCCCAGACTGACCTTGAATTGAAATCCTTAGATCTCAGTCTTCCATGTCTCCTTGATTTCAGGTGTGAGCTATCAGCACCTATCAGGTTTTGGGATTTTTTTTTTTCTCAGATATCGATGCCTCCTTCATAGCTGGGATCAGGCACAATGCCTGGCTTATTAATTGAGATAAGATCTCACTAGCTTTTTTGCATGGATTGTTCCCTAACCATGATCCTCCAGATCTCTGCCTCCTGAGTAGCTGGGATTGAAGATATGAACCACCATGGGCATTGTGCCTGGCTGTTTAATTATGTGAACTTACTGATATGAATAGATCGGTCATTCCTGTTACCTATCATGATGTAACAAGCAACCCCAATATTAGTATTCTAAAATGATCACCATCTTATTGTGCTTGTAGATTCCATGGTTAGGAATTCACACAGAGTATACCAGGGTTAGTTTTGCCCTGCCCTGTGATATATAGTGATTATGTGTCTCTAGTGGGGCTGGGGACTAGACAACTGGAATAGAAAGATGACTTCCATTTTCAAATGTTCTTTCTTTATGGACTCAGTGCCCTGGTTTGCAATGCTGAAGAACTGGTTTAACAGAGACCGACCTGGGTGTGGCCTCCCTGCATCATGACCTCAAGGCAGACACGATTCTTGTGTGGCGGTTCAGGGCTTCAGGTGCTAGCTAGTATCCCCAGGAGCAAGGTGCAAGAAAGACCATGACATGTTATGATCTTGCCTAGGAAATCACAAGCTTCATTTCTACTCTATTCCATTGTTCAAAGCAATCCGAAGTTCATGTGGATTCCAGGGATGGGAATATGAACTCCACCCTTGATGAAAAAAATGTCAAAAAAATCAGCAGCTATGTTTCAAAATGTCTACCCAGCTATTTAGACATATCTTCTAGATTTTCATACACATAAAAGACAATTTTGGAGGATATATATGAAGTGTCCACGTTGAGAGGAAAGAAGATATTTACTCTTCTGGTCTATACTTCCGAAGGAGAGAGTTTTTTTTTTTTTAAATCCTGGTGGAATTATGGGTATGTTTCATTTTCTAAAGAAAATCTCTTCCTCCTCTTCCTTCCGTTTTTCTCCTTCTGCTTCTGCCTCTTCTGCTTCTGCTACTGCTTCCTCCTCCTCCTTCTCTTTTTCCTCTTCCTTCTCCTCCTCCACTTCTTTCTATTTTATAAGCCTTTCAAGGACTAAGAATACTACAGCAAGTCCTAAATTGGCATGTTTAAAAACAGAAGTACTATTCCATCTAGCTAGATGCAGGGCATGCCAAAAGACTGAGATATGGGGGTCTGTCGATATCAGCCCATTTCCCACCTTCAGGCCATAGAGAAAGGACAGAAAAACTCTTTGGAGCAGGGCACTAGTGGGTCATGCCTGTAATCTTAGATATTCAGGAGATTGAGATCTGAGAGTTGAGGCTTGAAGACAGCCAGGCAGGAAAGTTCATAAAACTCTTTTCTCCAATTAACCACCAAAAGTAGAGGTGTGGCTCAAGTAGTGCAGCACTAGCTGTGAGTGAAAAAGCTAAGTGAGAGCATGAGGCATAGTGTCAGCACACACTAACTTGCCACCCCCTCCCCAGTCACCAGTGTCATTTCTCACTAGAGCTGTAAGATGTCCAGTACGTTCAATAAATCTGGTCTATTTTTCTGTGCTTTTTTGATTGCCTAAGTTTTTGGAACATGTTATTTCTTTTAATTATTTAAAAAAGAATATATATTGCTTATTATTTAAGTGCCTATCAGTTATGTGCTTAAAACCTTGTGGTGCCTTTGTACTGTCTTCTAGATCAAAGTTGATGTGGCTTACACGGCACATCATGACTGAATCCTCCATTTTCGTCTCCCAGCTTCCCCTTGCCAACTACTTTCCATAGTCCAATAGTATGGACACAAAGGTACCAAATGCATCATGGTTTTCTGTGCCTCTCCTCGGCTCAGGATGTTGCTTTGGAATATCTGAGCATCCATCATCCACACGCTTTGTTTGAGGGCTGGAAACTTTCAGCTCAGGTACCATCTTTGCAGGCCAATTATCCATCAGGGGGTTCCATTAGTGAGAGACTGGGATTTTCAGATGATATTTTCAGTAGCTGGAATCGAGTTAACATGGTTAATACTCTGCTTCCAGTCCTCCACACAAACCAGCACACAAATGGTAGCTGGTGTTCATATAGTGTTAAGAAGCAAGGAAAGTCAGGAATGGTTTTGTTTTTTGGGGGGCGGGGGAGTGTTAATTAATATTGAAAATGATCTAAGGGGTTAATTTCTTTATGTTTTGATAGTGCAAGGCAGAGTACTAGTAAATGAATGCTTTGGAAGATGACCCTCCATATTGCCAGAGCAACAATCTGCCCTTGAAATTTGCCTTTCAGTTCAGGTAAAAGTGGTCACTGTTTGGGTATTTCAATGGTCAGGCCTGCAGCAAGGGTAGATTGTTGCTCTGTACTGATTTGATCTTAGTAAAACTGTTCCTTAGTCTTGCCCCAGTATGTAATGCTGAAGAACTGGATCAACCTTATTGCTCTCTTCCCCCATGGCTTCTTACCCCATACCTGGGGTGATGGACACAAAATCTTTTGGGTGAGAGTAAATGATCCAGAAACCCCATATGTTGAAAAAGTTGGAACATGTGACGTTCTGGTAACTGATCATTTTGCTTAGAAGCTCCTGACATACTTGTATCACATTCCCTTTTGTTTTTGTTTTTGTATTTCAATCCAATAAAGCACATTAGTGTTTCTTTGTTGTGCTTTACTTCTTTTGTTTGGCAGCAAGCCACTGTTTCCTTATTAAATAAAAGGTTATTTTCCTCGTTCAAATCAGCTGCTGATATAGCAGACTTCACTTGTAACTTGATATAGATTGGCCTTTTGGTGCCCTGCTAAAATGAACAGACAATCATGAACTTCTCAGATTGGGAAGATTGTAATACCTCATATTTGTAAAATATATAAAGGATTACATAGAGTCTGATTCTTAAAGATACACACTATTGTCTGAGTTTTACAAAAACCTATAAAGAATGTATCTTCTTTATCTAAAAGATTTTATAAATAGTAGCCAGGAGATGCAGCGCACATCTATAATCCCAGCTACTTGAAAGGTGAGAGTTGGAAGGATCTTAGTAACTTGCTGGGAGAGTACTTTTTTCAGCTTGTTCCTCAGCTTCCCACCCATGCAAAAAATGCAAGACCCCATCTGAAAAAGAAACTAAAAGCAAAAGGATTAGCTAATGTGAACACCCAAACAGAAAGACCTTATAGATGAAGAAAACAAGAACCATCAAAGTTCAGTAGTTTGTCTGAAATTATAGAGTTACATCGTTCTAGATCCAGCACTGAGCTAACTGCCAACACCATAACTTTCTTTATCATGGTTAGTACACGTCAATAGATAAGGTAATTAATAACTAACTTCATAATTGCTTGGGGTTAAGAGTTCAGAACAAAATCAACAGTGGCCATATCTCCTAGAAGACTGTTCTAAAACCTTACCAGGAGGCTCCTAGATCCATGTCTGGTGTCTAGGAAAAGTAAACATTATACTAAGAATTTACTTCATGCCTTGTTTTTTTCTTGAAGTCTGAAGAATCTTAAGTTCAAATTATCCTGATGTCAAATTTAAGAACATGCTTTGTATCTTTAATCAATAGCCACATTCCCTTTCTTTACCTTGGCAGCAGAGCTTAGCCAGTGACATACTGGAAAGAGAGATATAAATCCTTAGATAGCTTCTTGTAGTTTATCCCCTGTGATAAATTTCCAGGACAATATGGGGGGATTTTCATTATGGAGAATTTGACATTAATTTATTTACTCTAGTTATTTGTTCTTGCTTTTATTTAAAGATGAAGTATGGCTTTTTTAAGTATAATAGGATTCAAGCTCCTTGCTGCTAATCTTTTTTTCCAATTTTTACTTACTTACTTTTTTTTTTTTTTTAACAGAACTAATGAGTGAACTCAGAGCCTCATGTTCTTGAAAGGCAGATGCTCCAGCCCTTAAGCTATTCTTCAGCTTCTCTTCATGCTGCTTTTTCCCACATGCTACCAAATCCATGGCTCTGGCCTAGGCTGTGATTTTCTACTTATGTTCCTGTGTCACTAGAGATGACAGGTTCCCAACATTGCTCTTAGCCATTGTGCTTCTTCCATAGCAACCCGTGCCACTGTGCCCAGCCATTGGTTGAAATCAAGTCTTACAAACATATTTTTTTAGCCCAGACTGGCCTTGAACTGCTCTCTCCTGATCTTTGCCTCCTAAGTAGCTAGGAGTACAGGTTTGAGCCACCACACCTGATTTGTTCTGCTGATTTCTAGCCACAAGCTAGGGCCAGTTACTTAGTTTCTTGAGTCTTAGTTTCTTCCTTTTAAGTTAGTCATGACATGCATAAAGATTATGAAGATTTCTTGTTGCCTCTTCCCCTAATTTCCACTGGGGATACTCCTCACCTAGTCTCTATCCACTGGTCTTCAAAGCTGCTGGTCATGAGGCCGGTTCAAAGCTGAGCACTTGGTCATATCTAATCAGGGTGCAACTGGGCAGTCAGGAGGAAGCTGAGCACTGTACCTGAGAGCTGATCTCCATTTCCACCTGAAATAGAGATGCTGAAAGACTGTCTGGCTGGAGTAAACTGCAAGCTGACTGCCCCCCCCCCACCATCCCAACAGGGAACCTGAGAACAAAGCCAACACTGAAAGGAAGGTGGAGCCCAGCCAGGAGACAGAGAGAGACAAGGTTCTGATGACATTGTTTAAGTCCAGTCATATTTGAAGCCAACTCCATGCCTGGACTTTCCAATTTATTACAAGCCAATAAATGCACTTGGTGAGATACCATTTGATTCAGATACATTAAAATAATATTAAATTATAGTCTACCTAAATGTGAGAGTTAACAAAACTAATGTACTATAAAACGGTCAACAAAATATCTGGCACATACTAAGTGCCAATAAAGGATCAATTGATTGTGCATCTGATAGAATTTGGCCTAGAAAAGAAGGGACTCCATGGCTATTTTTCAGGCATAGTCAAGAGTCAGTGTTAGGGATAGATTGAATTCCAGGAATTACATTCTCATAGATTCCAAGAAGCTTTCCCTATCTCCCAAAAATATCTCTCTCATTGGCACAGATAATCCTAGGTGTCAAAAATAGTTCATCAGTTCCTTTAAGACCTTTAAAAAGAAATGTCATGTTTTGCCACAGCACCTGTGTGAATGAGTTCATTAGCTCCATTCCTCAAGACAGATTTTTGGTAGTGGCCTTGAGATGGCAGCATCTTCTGACTGCTTTCTGATTGTATCCAGGGGATTCTTGGGGACTGAAATTCCAAGTTTTCCCACAGATTCACTGGCTGTCCTTGCTAGACAAGTTTCAATCAGATTTCAAAGACTGTGTCTTTTTTTTTTTTAAGAGGTATTTGATTAAAATGACCCTGCAAGCCTTTTAAACAAGCCCAGTCTATAATTCAGTCCCCCTTCTCTGCCCAGGCAGCCTCAGATCCTATCCTTAGCTGCAGATTTTCTAAGAGAACTAAGGACCACAAAGCAGCCAAAAAGTAGTAGAAGCAGCCTGAAGGACAGAGCCAACTTTCCTCGAGGCAGGTTTGTATGAGACAGGTACTTTGCTCACCTGAGAGTCCCAATCTATAAAGGAGATGGCTGGAGACAAATAATGGAGATGCTGCCTGAGCTGAAAACAGAGTAAATAGTTCAAAGTTTGTCAGAGCAAGGACATACATACATACCCCTGGGTAAGGACTAGAGTCATATTTCAGAGAATAGGTGGAGCTGCCTGGAAGCCACATTGTAACCAATCTCAGGAGTCCCAATTTAACCCCCTTTTTCCCTTCCTTACTTCAGCTTACCTTTTTTTTGGGGGGGGGTGTCCGGTCATGGGGCCTGAACTCTGGGCCTGGGCTCTGTCCCTCAGCTCTTCAGCTCAAGGCCACAGTGCCACTTCCGGCTTTTTTCTTTTTGCTTATGTGGTGCTGAGGAATCGAACCCAGGGCCTCATACATGCAAGGCAAGCGCTCGACCACTGAGCTACCTTCCCAGCCCCTTCATCTTACCTTTTTCTTCACTTGTAGTCCTTGTTTTCTTGGTTTTCAACATTCATAACACCCTCTGCCACCCGCCAAAGTCTCATTCTGTGAATAGGAGTAGTTGCCACCTCAGTGACTAGTAGCTTCATCTTGGGACTTCTAGACACTTTCTACCTCTTTGCATTTCTTGGCCAACCCCTGTCAGGCAGCAAACCACCAAAGATCCTCACATAATTTCTCTGAGCCAGCATCAGCTGGGTCAGTGCACAGACCGCCAAAGAAGACACCTGCCACTTCCTGAGCTGGTGACTTGGGGGGAAATGGAGCTTTCTCAAGAATTTAGAGAAAAACATGTAGGTTAGAAGCATTTTGGTTCTATTTTATTTATTTTGGATAGGGACAAGGTTTTGTAAACTATTATTGTCTTCTTCACACAGTTATACAAAGGGGTTTCAGAACCCTTTTTGAATAACTACTTAAAGATAATTTTAAAAAATCAAAGTAAAAACCAAAGAGGTTTCGGTTGACTTGCCCATTTATATGTGTATTTTCAGTCCATGCATGTGTCCCATGCATCTCCATCATGCATCTTCTTTGCATCATTCACCTCCCACCCTCATCTACCCCATTCCCCACCCATCCCCTCCAGTTTCCTAGCTTAGTTTTCATGTATGTATGTTATTATTCGCATATTGGGTATTATCTCATGCATGTGTTATTGTGTATTCTCTCACCATTCTTCTTTTGATTTGTCTACGTCCTTCCCTCAACCCTCACCTCCCATCAGTCAAGACATATTTCTGCTTTTTTTGTATTCTTGATGAACTGCCTGATCATTGTTCAAAGGGGTTATATCTTATCATTTCACTCCTATATCTGCCATCCTTTAGTCAGACTGGTGTGTGGATATGGGAATGGTAGAGCATAAGCTTTGTGTGCATTATTGTTAATTACGCTTAAGAACCTGTGGTACCTCAAATTATTTTGCATTTACTTCCCACACTCAGGGATAAATGGAATTCTACACTTCTATCATTTTCTATCCTTTCCCTCTGTTATCCTTTTCCCTTTACTTTCCCTTCTGTATCCTTTTATCCATTCCCTCTCTATTTCACTGCTTACATTTGAATAAAATTTTATACACATCCCCCAGCTAGAAAGAATTAGCCCAATATAAACAAGCATTTCTAAGTGTCCCTGCCACTATACAGTATGCACAAGATAATTTGACTGACAGCAAGAAAATGTATGCAAGATGCCCAGGAGTAAAAGGGAACTATTTATCATAGATACCCTGGGAAAGAATATTGGGACTAATCACATCAGCATATCTTAGCTTCCTCAGAATCAGATTCTGTGCAAGAAAGTATTTTACTCAAATTGATAGGCAGCCTGATTTCACTATTTAGAAATACATTTTATATACTAAGGAATCTTTTTAAAATTATTTTTTTGGTAGTACTAGGCATTGAACTCAGGTCTTAGAGCTTGCTAGGCAACCTCTAACTCCCGTTTAGCTTTGTTATGTTTTCGTTATTTTTCACAAATGTCCAGGCCAGCTTGGACCATTATTTACCTATATGTGCTTCTTGTATAGCTAGGGTCCAGCTATTGATTGAAATTAGATTTCACATTTATGCTCAGACTGGCCTCAAAACTTAATCCTCACAATCTCAGCCTTCCAAGTAACTAGGATTACAGACAAGAGCCACTGACATACCTGACTTATACTAATAAATCTTTAATGGCATATAATTATTTTAAATGTTTATTTAAATTTATAATTTATTAAAATAAAATAATTGCTCATGTTTATTTTAATTGCTTATTTTTATTTTAACTGTTCTGGGAAATGTAGCTGTTTCTACAAAGAAGGAGTTGGGCTGATATAAAGAACCATAGCAACCCAAGTGCCAGTGGCTCATACCTGTAATCCTAACTACTCAGGAGGCTGAGATCTGAAGATCACAGTTCAAAGCCAGACTGTACAGGAAAGTCTGTGAGATGCATATCTCCAATTAACCACCAGAAAACTGGAAGTGATGCTGTGCCTCAAATTGGTAGAGCACTAATCCTGAACAACAATGACCAAAAAGAGCTCAGGGACGAGTTCAGGCCCCATGGCCACCAACAAAAACAAAAAGAAGCATGGCAGAAACAGAAGCTATGGGGGCTGGTACACTGTAGGTGGCCATCCCATTAACCATTTCTCATTCCTCCTATAAGAACTTTAATTTTTGTTTAGATAGCTGAGTGCCCAGGGCCAGAGTACAAAACACAACAGATCTTAATCAACTGTTTTAATCCACTGTGTTCTGTTCTAGCAGAATACCGGAGACAGTGGTATAATGTGTAAAGAAATTTATTTCTTAACAGTTCTAGAGAATAGAGGTTGGCATCTGGCAAAGGTCTTCTTACTTGGATCATTCCATGGCAGAAGGTTGAAAGGCATGATGGAGAGAGAAGGAGTTGCGGGAGGGCGGGGTGGGGGTGGGTCTTGAGAGAAAACACATAGGACCCAGTTCATTATTTTATAACGTACTCCTGGCTAATTCATTACTCTGTTTCTATTCTCATGGGGCTGGTCCTTTGGCCCAAATGTCTGTCCTCAGGCCTGACCCCAAAGCATTGCATAGGGAACTGAATTTCCACCACATAAACTTTGGGGACACATTCAAACTGTAGCACCAGTCATAGCCATCTCTTTTGATGATAATGCTTAGTTTCTAGGATTTAGCATTCAGTTCTAACCAAATAGTTTTTTAAGGGTTAAGGATATCCAGGGGAGAAATAGTTGGTTATTTGTGTGTGTGTGTGTGTGTGTGTGTGTGTGTGTGTGTGTGTGTGTGTGTGTGTGTGTGTGTGTGTGGTATGGTATGGGGTATGTGTTGTGTGTTTGTGTGTGTGTGCGCACACGCACACTGTGTGAGCGCACATGCACATGCCAGAGCTTGAACTCAGGGCCTTGGGGCCTCCAGCACTTATTCAGATTTTTTCTGCTCCTGGCTGGTGCTCTAACACTTGAGCCATAACTGTACCCTGACTTATTTGCTGGCTAATTAGAGATGAGTTTTATGGAGTCTTCTGCTGGGCTGGCTTAAACTTTGATCCTCCAAGAGTAGCTAGAATTACAGGCATAGCCATTGGCACCCAGCTCCTGATTCTTTTTGTTAATAATAGCAATTCCTGTTTTCATCCTTCTCTTCCCCTTGTGACTTGGATGTGATATCTAGAGTTACAAAAGCCATATTATTACCATAGTGAATAGCCTGAGAATGAAAGAGAAAGGAGAGAAAATGATAAGATCTCAACCAACATTTGTAAGGCTGTCTACCTTAGGCCTCACAATTATTTACTTTAGCTCAAGAAACAACACGTGTCCTTATGGTTAAGCCACAACAGTTGTGTTTATAGTAAAATTTGTTATAACTGCTGTTAAGGATGACATTTATACGTATGGAAAGAGACTTAGGGCATTATCATACAGAGGACTAGGACCTTGTGAAGGTTTACAGAAGACAATGAGTTGTCCAACTTTCTGCTTTAAAGTCATTACACATGCCAGGTACCAGTGGTTCTAGCTTAGGTAGGAAAGCCTGTGAGACTCTTATCTCCAATTACTCACCAAAAAGTAGAAGTGGAGCTGTGGCTCAACTGGTAGAGCAGTAGCCTTGAGGAACAAAGCTCAGGAACACTCAGGTCCTGAGTTCAAGCCCCAGAACTAGCCCACATGCACGCGCGCGCGCGCACACACACACACACACACACACACACACACACACATCATTACATGCATGTCTATAATACTAGCTACTTGGGAAGCAGAGATAGAAAGACCCAATTTCAAGGTTACCTTTAGTAAAATTGTCAGGACCCTATTTGAAAACTAAACTAAAAGCAAAATGCCTTGGGATATGACTCAAGAGGCAGAGCACTTGCTAGCAAGTGCTAGGCAAGACCCCAAGTTCAATCCCTACTACTATTTAAAACAACAACAGCAAAAACTGAAAGAAAGAAAACCAATTGTAACAGTGGCTGCTGTGTGCACAATAGGCTATGGGTGGAATGAGAAATCAAGGTCAAGACCAAGGGAACAATAATAAAGCTACTAAAAGTGTCCAAAAGATTCAGTAGAACCTAAGCACAGACAGGAGGAGCTAAGTCTTAGGAGTATTTTTAATCCAAAATAATGAAAATTAGGGACAACCTGGGTATAAGAAGTGAGGAAGAGAAAATAATCAGAAAGGGCGCTGGGCTTTTGGCTTGGTCAACAGACATGAGACAAATGCTGGTTTTTGCCACAAGCTAGTCAAATGCTCCTAAGCTTCTTTCCTTACTGCAAAGGAATATGATTAAAAATATGGTATCAGTTAGAGCGAATCTCTCTTGACAGCTCTGATTCTCAGAGGCATTTTTCTTGCCTAGAGGACTAAAAGCAGCCAGGATGACCACTTGGGGCAAGAGAAACCACTCTTTCAGCTTAAATGAGCAACAGTACGAGAAGCCTCAATGATACTTAGGCTATGTATGAGGATTCAACCCAGCCAGATATGGTTTCCCATTGGTCCAGGTTTATTTGTTTAGGCATAGTCTTGCTCTGTAGCCCATGCTGACCTGGGACTTGAGATCCACCTGCCTCTGCCTCCTGAGTGCTGGAATTATAAGTATCACAATCCCCAAGTGAGTTACGATTAATTTCTATTGAAGTTCTTATACACAGCCTTGTCTACATCCCCTTGGATTCACTATGAGAGTAGAAGATTTTATTTTCCAGATTTGCTTAGCTGCTTCTTTTTCAGGAAGATAAGAAGTAATAGAACACATAAAAATGATGTGCTTACCCTGGGGGGAATGATGCAAAACCAGGCAGAAAGCCCAGAGACTGTTGCCAGGATACATGCCTGCTGGATGGCAGAGGTCATGGAACTGTGGAGAGGATTTCTTTCACAAATAACTAATTAGTAGTGTTCTATTTGTCCTCATAGAAGATTGCCTCAGGTTCACCAAGACTTACTACCGTTCAAATAATTCATCCCTCCCATTCCCAAACCACATTTTATGTAAGTCTCTCCCATGATCTCATTAGATGGGGGAGGGGATGAAGGATGCAAAGGTCCAGACCTTTCTCTGTCCTCTGGGAAACTTTTCAAGGCTGTCCCAGCCTCAGACACCCCACAGGATCAGCTGAGGCTTCTGCTGCAGGCCTCTTGCTCCATCATTCAGCGTCTCCCTCTGTCCATGTGTTTCACTTACAACCTTAGATGTGCCATTTCTGCCAGCACTCCCCAAAGGAATTTCTGCATGTATCAGAGAAAAGCTGGAGCTTGACAGTGAAAAAAAAAACAGACTTTATTCAGTCCTATATTCAGTAAGGACAACTGTGGACCGAAAGCCCAGGAGCAAGGTAGGTAGGGGTTCAGTGGATGGAAAATTACTATGATGGAAAAAAAAAATCAGGGCCTAGGGAAGATTCTGATGTAACCAACTTGATAGGACTCCTGCTGAAAGCAGACCAGAGCAACTAGATTTTACCTGGGAGAATGAGAACTGGATCAGATATGAAGAGTGTTAAATTCTTCCTAATCTGACCCAAGCTGAGTATGCTTGAAGGCCACAACCTGAGCCTAGCTGAGAAAAGGGCTTAAAAGAATCTGCCTAAGTTTTACCAAGGAAAGAGTCTTTGTCACATGCAAATTTCTGTCTGTGTCTAGGAGACCCAACCTATGGCACCAACATAGGATTAACAGTCAACTCTAATCTCCTAGGCACAAACAACATTTTTGTGGGCTTTTTTGAAGCTTATATTAGCTATATGAAGTTGGGGGCTTTCATTGTTACATCCTCACACATGCTTATGCTGTATTCCAATCAATCTCACCCTCCATAAACATCATCTTATTACCTTTTAAGAGATAATTTAACTCCAATAAAGAAGGAGTCTCAGAGGAAATTTAATGTTCTTTGAATTCGATTAGTTTAATTTTTGAAAGGCAGAATTACTGGCTATGTAAAGATTTTTTTTAGATGGGACATAAAAAGAATGAAACATAAAAGAAATGGAAGGCTGAGGCTATAGCTCAGTGATAAAGGCTTGCTTGCCTAATATGCATGAGGCCCTGGGTTTAATCCTTAGGAAAGGGAAAAGGAAAGGAGAGGGAAGAGGACAGGAGGAGGAGAAAAAGGGGAAAGGAAAAAAAAGAAAGAAAATTGTATTTGAACCCACGTCTTTCCAATTCACACAGTTTTCCCATCATCATTATTTAAAATACAGTTGCCTAATATTCAATATAAAAAGTCCTTGTGGTTATGCATAGTACTCATAGACTGCTTTGTTGAATGGCAAAAAGAAAAAGAAAAAAAAGGGGGAAAGGAGGGAAGAGGGAAGAGAGAGAGGAAAGGAAATGGGAGGGAGGAGAAAGGGGGAGAGAGGGGAAAGGAGAGGAGGAGGGAGGGGAGAAGAGAAATTTCAGGCCAGATGTGGTTAGCATAAAACCTGTAATCTCTGCTCCTCAGGAGACAGAGGTAGGAAGATTAAGGTCCAAGGCTTGAGACTTTGTCTAAAACAATTACTAAAAACTAAAAGCCGAAGGACCTGGGACATTGCTCAAGTGATAGAGGAAAGTTCTGAGTTCAAACTCTAATACTTAAAAAAAAGAGAAGAGTTTGATAAATAGAATTTATAAGATGTAAAAGTTTGCTCTTTTGAAATTTTATGCATTCCTTTTTGTTGTTGTTGAATTTTTGTTTTGTTTTGTTAAACCTTTGAGACAATCTTGATACATAGCCCAAACTGGCCTAGAACCGGCAAGTTCCTGCCTCGGTCTCCTGAGTTCCCAGATTTCAGTGTAAACCTCTACTCTTGGAATTCTGCTAAAAGACAAGCCACAGATTAGGAGAGCGTATCTGCCAAAAATATCTGCAATCAAATTGGTTAATCGCCTGTAGAAAAACTAAAGCTAGATCCTACTATATCACCCTGCACCAGAATCAGCTCCAAATAGATCAAAGACCTTGGAGTCAAAGCAGACACCCTGAAAACATTACAAGAAGGAATAGGAGAAATCCTAGGTCTCTTTAGAACAGGCTGAAATTTTCTTTTTTTTTTTTTATTGTGATTAAGTGGTTACATAATTTCCCAAATTTCACAGTATTGTGGATAGTGATGCTGTTAAAGTCACAAACACATTCTAACTTTCCTGGAGCAAATTATCTATCATGGTCTATAACATTTATGAGTTCTATGAGCTTTGTGATACAGTTATTTCTTCCACATTGGGTGCTATGTACATTTCTTTTGTTTTGCATAACATCAGCTGTTCCCTCTTTCCCACTTGTTCCCTCCCTCCCATTGCTGCCATTAAGTTGCTTAGTTCATTTTGGTCAATTTCCTGTGCAGCTAATGGGTTCCGCTGTTGTATGTTTTTCCCTGATTCCCTCTAGTTCTGTGTCATCTTCCTGGTTCCCCTCCGGTGTACACATATGTACCATACATGTGATCAGCAGCATGGGGTTATTTAGTAGTGGTTCAACCAGATGAGTGGAAGTTCTTTGTTTCTTAAGTCCTGTTAATTTTGTCCTATCACCTAACATTTTGGATTTAACTTCCACTTAACAGAGAGACCATGTACCATTTGTCTCTTTGCTCTTGGCTTACCTCGCTCAACATGATTTCTTCTAGCTCCATCCATTTCCCTGAAAATGTCATTATTTTGTCATTTCTAATGGCTGCATAATATTCCATTGTGTATAGATACCACAATTTTTGGATCCATTCATCTGTGGTTGGATCCATCATCTGGGTTGTTTCCATATCCTACCTATTGTGAACAGTGCTGCAATAAACATGGAGGTGCATGTTTGAAATTTTCTTAATAGAGACCCAGAAACACAACAAATGGGATTGCATGAAGCTGCAGAGCTTCTGCATGGCAAAGGACATAGCTAGCAAGATCAATAGACGATCTTCACTAACCATACAAAAGACAAGGGTCTCATATCTAAAATATACTTGGAACTCAAAAAATTAAATCCCCCAACAACAAATCCTCAAAGAAACAACTGTCCAATAAATAAGTGAACTAAAGACTTACAGAGAAACTTCTCTGAAGAGGAAATAAGAATGGCCAATAGACATATGAAGAAATGCTTAACCTCTCTAGCCATAAAAGAAATGCAAATCAAAACAGCATTGAGATTCCACCTCACCCCAGTTAGAATGGCTATAATCAAGAAATTTAACAACAACAGATGCTTGTGGGGATGTGGCCAGAAGGGAACCCTACTGCATTGTTGGTGGGAGTGAAAACTTATTCAACCACTTTGGAAAGCAATATGGAGGTTCCTCAAAAGACTCCACATAGATCTTCCCTATGACCCAGCAATCCCACTTTTGGGCATTTACCCAAAGGATCACAAACAAGACCATACTAAAGCTACCAGCACAACTATGTTTATTGCAGCATTAGTTACCATGACTAAGATATGGAACCAACCTAGATGCCCCTCAGTGGATGAATGGATCAAGAAAATGTGGTATATATATACACAAAGGAATTCTATGCCTCCATCAAAAAGAATGACATCGTGCCATTTGTTAGGAAATGCAAAGACTTGGAAAAAATTATATTAAATGAAGTAAGCCAGGCCCAAAGAAACATAGGTTCCATGGTTTCCTTTATTTGCAATAACTAGTATATGTCTGGGACAAGCAGAGAAGGTCAAAAGCTATGTACATATGACCATATAAAATGATGTTAAGTGAAATGAACCCCAAGATAGGGACACAAGAGGTTTTTTTTCCTTCTTGCTATTGTTTCTAATGTATTTATAATATCCCATGTGATTTTTTTGTTTCTTTGTATGTTCCTCCCCCATAACATAACCCCTGTTTTCACTGTATTTGATGTTGGTGCACTGCATCTTGTATATTTGGGGAGAGGAAGGGGAAAAAAATGCTTAAATAGGGATACAAGTTGACCCATTGTAACAATGAGATGCACAAGACACAGTGTTGAAAAACGAACTTTACAATTTAGGTGGGGGTGGGGAAGGAGTGTAGTTGTGGAGATGGAAGGGAAGGGATGGTAGGGGAAAAACAAAGGATGAGGTAACAATGCTAGATAGGAAATGTACTCATTACCTTGCTCATGTAACTGTAACCCCTCTGTACAGTGTTTTTACAATAAAAAACATTAAAAAAACAAAAAACTATCTGCAATCAAGGAGTTAAATTAAAAATATACGAAGTATATACAAAGCAAACAACCCATTTTTCATCAAAAATCTTGTAAGAAACATTTAACATAATTAATTATTCAGAAAGTGTAAATCAAACCCACAGTGAAATATCACGACATACTCATTTGGATGACAAACTAACAAACAGGCAAACACATAAAACCCTCATAAAGGCAAGGCACCAGTGGCTCATGCCTGCAATCCTAGCTACTCAAGAGGCTGAGATCTGAGGATCATAGTTCAAAGCCAGCCCTGGCAAGAAAGTCTGTGAGACTCTTATCTCTAATTAACCACCAGAAAACCAGAAGTGGTGCTGTGCTCAAAGTAGTAGAGCCCTGGCCTTGAGTAAAAGAACTCAGGGACAACACCCAAGCCCTAAGTTGAAGCCCTATGACAGACCTCCCCCTCCCCCGCCAAATCTAAATACACTATCTGTATTTAGTTATTTACCTATTTAGGTTTTGCCACAGTCACTGAAAAATTCATCTCATGAAACTGTGACCCATGGATACAAAAGAATAAAGTTGAGCAGAATGGCTATAGCATCAAAGAGAGAAAGTCTGGAGCCCATCGTTGGGCTGTCTCCCCTGGAGGACAGTCCATTAAAGGGAGAGGCCAAAGTTGTTGGAGAAAGAACAGAGCTGACTGATGGAATAGAAACCCTTCTTTAATTGGAATCCTTGGTATCAAACAACAGAAGCCCCATTCAAACAATATTAGGCAAAAGGGAAGTTTGGGATTCACACATAATTGACAATCCAAGGTTTTAAACACAATGTCATCAGCACTCTAGCTCTGCATGTCTTCGTGTTACTTGCCTTTCCCTAGCCTTGTTTTTAGGAAGTGTTATGTTCATCAAGAAGCTGGAATCACAAAGAAAACATTGAATTGAATCCGTACTCCAGGTCCTTGAAACACTCTAACCTTGTTGGGGACACTGGCATTCCTGTGCCAAGAAAGGCAAAGTCACGTTATTGGCAGCCTACAGCATACAGAAAGGAGAAGCTAAGTTAGAAAAGGAAGGAATGTTCCTAAGATAGAAAAAAGATAGTAGCTGCTTGTCACAGAGCCACAGATCTGGGAGAGTGTGGGATTTAAAGGATGAATAAAGATATCATTTTGTTAGGGGATTCCTTCTGTAACAGAGACCTAAAATCTGCTTTTGCTGACTAGCACTGACTCCATACATAGGGTCACAAATTAACCAAAAACTGGATAAAAGCTAGGCACCTCTGCCTTTATTTTGTGTCTGTCTTTTGCTCTGAGTCATTCTCCCCTGTACCCTGTAGTCACTTTACAGCCATCTTGAAACCCAGGAAGAAGCAGACCAGAGACCAGACAACCCACCAAGCATCAGTAACTTGTTTATCCTGAGCAGGGTGCTCCTCTCAAGTGATAAAGCCATAACAACTTAACGCCTCCCAATAACAGAACCGAGATAATGACTTCTGGAACAAACCTATGACTGGGACTGTGCCCCCTTCCCTGCTCCCAGTTCCTTATCTATTTAAACCTATAGCTCTTTTGTACCCTGAAGATGTCTGTAGATAAACTCAAGTACTGCCTTCCCATGTGCCCATGCTAAGAAAGAGATCAGTCTCACCATGTATATTGGCCTTTAGGGGTTAGTGACTGGACTTGACACATGAAATCCCAGGTGTTTGGACCTGAGTTCTAAAATTCTAGTCTTACTTTTACACTGGCTAAATTTCTGTCCACTTGACTGGGCTGACAGAGCATTGTTTCTGGGTAGATTTGTGAGGATATTACTGAAAGAGACTGCCATTTGAATTGATAGACCAAATAGAGAAGATCCTTCTTCATCAATGTGGGTGGACCTCATCTAACCCACTGAGTCCAAGTAGAACAAAAAGGCAGCTATAAGCTGGGCGCCAGTGGCTCACACCTGTACTCCTAGCTACTGAGGAGGCTGAAATCTGAGGACCACGGTTCAAAGTCAGCCCGGGCAGGAAAGACCATGAGACTCTTATCTCCAGTAAACCAACAGAAAACTGGAAGTGGTGCTGTGGCTGAAGTGATAGAGCACTCGCCTTGAGCTGAAGAGCTGAGGGACAGCGCCCAGGCCCATAGTTCAAGCCCCATGACTCTCTCTCTCTCACACACACACACACACACACACACACACACACACACACACACACACACACACACACACACACACACACACACACACACGGCAGCTATAGAGCGATTGCTCTCTCTTCTTGAGAGGCAGAGAGTTGTTTTGTTTTTTTTTAAATTTTCTTCTGACAATAGGGATTAAACCCAAGGGCCCAGTGTGTTCTAGGCAAAGTCTCACAGCTTTCTGAGCTGGAATGTCTATCTTCTGTTCTTAGTCATTGGTGCTCTTGGCTTTTGAGTTGTTGGATGCTAGAATTTACTTTACTAGAAAGTCCTGGTTTACAGGGAAACTATTGGAGTAAATTTTGAATTAATCAGAGGTCCATTTGGCCTTGATAATCACATTAGCCAATTCCTACAATACATATATGTTTATTCTTATATATCCTGTTCGTTGTGTTTCTCTGGAGGACTCTTACACAGCTTCCTTTGAGACAGATGGGAGCGAATTAAAAATGGATGAAATGTATAAAGATTGTTTTTTGTGTTTTTTTTTAAACGGGGAGAGAGAATATACTCAGGAAAATAAGACCCTTCTAAGTTATCTTTGTCAAGTAAGAAGTTCAGTCTTTTGCTAAGAGGGGTGGGAGAGAGATGAAGGACTGGAAAATAAATGGTGCAAGGTTTAGAAGGAACAATATGGGGAGGGAAAAACAGGGATGAATAGAAGGACTGCTAAATGGTACTGAGTCTGAAGACTGAAAGACGCTTTCTCCTTTTCTCAGGACATTCACATCTGTCATCCAAAACTTGTTCTCCATTGGAAGGTAACAGTCCTCCACGCTTTAGCATGCTGGTCTGCTCATGTTTACACAGCACCAAGTATATGGTTTGGCACTTCAGTAAAGTTCCCGAGTTAAGAGACTGTTTGAATAGTGACATGGATTACCTGAGGTTTCTGAGTTTGGGAAAGCAGATAATAAAAGTGGAGATAAAGATATATTTCACAATATATCAGAATTGGCTGAATTTCTGAGTTTAGGAAGTAGAAGTTCTAACTGTGAGTTTAGTTAGTGAAGATCATATAGGGGTGTGTGTGTGTGTGTGTGTGTGTGTGTGTGTGTGTGTGTGTGTGTGTGTGTGTGTGTGTATGTGTTTTACTTGTTTGTATATTTTACTATCTGAAGGCAGATACCTTGTCTGACTCAACTTCACAGTCCTGCAGGTCCTAAGGTGTCATGGATTCTTCCATGTGCAGAGTACTCAAGATCTGTCAAACAAATCCATAAAAACTTCCAGTCCTCCCTTTCCCCAAATTGTTCCTACTAAACTTTACCATTCCATTACTATAATTTAAGGTGAAACCAAGAGAATCACTTTAAAGAGCAGTTCTTGTAACTAGGACTGACTCCAGCGGCAATTAGAATCATGTGCTTTCCTTTTCTTTTGTCTGCCCCTCCGATCAGAGAAAACCCAGATCAATTTCAGGAGATGGATTGTGCTGCTTGTATGAAATGTTATGGCTTCCATTCAAATGGACTTTTCAGGAGCTGGTAAAAATGGCTTTGTTCGCCACACAAATGAATTCATTTCAGTAACACACAGTTTCGATTTCTTATTACCTTTAGGATTGTAAAGGTATCATTTTTGTGGGAGAAATGCTGAGTAAGGAATACCTGAGTAGTATACAACTCCAAGAGTGCCTTGGTGCATTTAAGATAAGTGAGCCCATTGTTTATTGTACCTGAAACCTGTTTCCAATACAAGGATTATACATGCTTTACCTAAGAAAGAACAATAATAACATGTAACCTTGAACATACACTTAACAACTGCTGCTTGTTCCTCATTTGTAACTGTATCCTTAGACAAGGCTGAATCTCCTTGATTCCAATGAAAAGATTAAAAGATTCTGATAAATGTCTTTGTTTTTGCATATTTATGTGTAAATTAGACTGACATTAACACAGAGTTGAGGCCTAATAAATATTCATTGAAGTTGTGGGTGAGCAAAGAAACAGACTCTAGTAGGGATTAATAAAAAAAACATTTCCCCAGGAGGAGGCAAAGAAACAATGTCTCTAAACTAGCTTTTGTAAGCACCCTAGAATTATGTTTATAAGCTCAGAGATTTGGAAAAAGAGGCAAAATAGACACCTTGAAAACGGACTCAGGATGGAGGTTAAACAAGTCTAAAGCGAGTACTATACATTCTCTTCTAATTCCAAACAGCCAAAAATAAATGTTATTTGTCTAGCTAGAAACAAACAAGGAGGCAAAAATATCATATTTAATTTCTATGTGTACTAGCTGGCTCTATGGATTCTCTTTCCTGTGGATTCTCCTCTCTCTCTCTCTCTCTCTCTCTCTCTCTCTCTCTCTCTCTCTCTCTCTCTCTCTCTCTTCTCTCTCTCTCTCTCCTTCCCCCCCCCATTTATTCTTTTTATGTTGTTGTTTTGAAACCAGGTTTCATGGTGTAGCCCAGGTTGCTATCCTGCATGTTGTGATTACAGGCATGCACCACAATGGCTAAGGCTATGATTTTTGACCTACCATGCCATTCTCCCTAGCCTGTTTCCCCAGTTGTAAAATGAATGTAATTAAATACTTGATATATTTTGGACCTTAAATGTTTGTTAGAGGCCCATGACTGGGGCTTTGGTGAGTTAGCAAATATTTTAAGAAGTGGAGCTTAATAGAACATCGAATACATATTGAGGGCATGCCCCTGAAGAGAACAGTAGGACCCTAGGCTCTTCCTCTGTCTCTTATTTTTATTTCTGGCCATGAGGTAAATAAATGACTTTGCTCTGTCATGGATTTGTGCCATAATGTGCCACTACAGGCCCAAATAGCAGGTCAATGAGTCAGACTGAAATCTGCAAAGATAAACCTGAGCCAAAATAAACCTTTCTGCTTCATAAATTGATTACTTAAGATATTTTGTTACAGTAATGGAAAGCTAAGACAATACTACATATAAACACATGTAGAGTTGAACATGGCTTATTTATTCACCCACGAATTATTTATAGATCAGGTGCTAAGGATTCAAGGCCCTAGTTCTTAGGGAACTTATAGTTGCATTGTAAAGATGTGCAAACACATGAATATTGAGATAAGTATGGTTGCTGTATTAGTAAGAGGAAGAATGTCTAAATCAGATTGAGGAACTCAGGAACTACCTCCCTTGAGGAACTCAGTGCTCAAGCTGAGAGTTGCAGAAAAGGAGTTAGACAAAATTGGGAAAGTCATTTCAGATCAGATGGTAGCAATGTGCAGAGGCAGAAGGCATGAAGCAGCTGACTGTTCAGGCAACTACAGAAAGTTCAGCTGGCTGGAGCAAAGGTTGACTGTGGGAGTCAGCAGGTAGAGCAAGAGAAGCAGGCAAAGGCCTGATTGTGAAGAGCTGTGGGTGTTACGCTTAAAAACAATGAACTTTACCATGAAAGGCATGGCAAAAACCTCTGGATAGTTTTAAGGAGGGGTAAGCAAATTCCATTTATGCTTACAAAGAGCACTCTGGGTACAAGGTGATGGACAGTTTGTAGGATGTGCAGCCCTGAATATAGGAGAAACCTGAGCTATTGAAACAGAAATGGGGAAGCAGAGCAAAAGTAAAAGTAAAGCACCAGGCTAATGGCTCACACCTGAAATCCTAGTTACTCAGGGAGGCTGAGATCTGAGAATTGTGGTTCAAAGCCAGCCCAAGTAGAAAAGTCCCCATGAGACTCTTATCTTCAATTAACCATTCAAAAACTGCAAGTAACACTGTGGCTCAAGTGATAGAGTGCTAGCCTTGAAAACAAAGAGGCTCAGGGATAGCACCCAGGCTCTGAGTTCAAGCCCTATAACTGACAAAAAAAAGTAAAAGACAGCCTGTGAGGGAAGAGAAAGAGAGTATAGAAGATGATTCTCATACAACCAAGTGAATGACTTCTTCACAGAAGAGTTGCTCACAGGAGAGGAGCAGGACTGGTTAAGAAATGGGTTGTATAGCCGGGCGCTGGTGGCTCATGCCTGTAATCCTAGCTACTCAGGAGGCTGAGATCTGAGGATCGCGGTTCAAAGCCAGCCCGGGCAGGAGAGACCGTGAGACTCCTATCTCCAATAAACCACCGGAAAGCCAGAAGTGGCACTGTAGCTCAAGTGGTAGAGCACTCGCCTTGAGCTGAAGAGCTGAGGGACAGCGCTCAGGCCCAGAGTTCAAGCCCCACGACCGACAAAAAAAAAAAAAAAAAAAAGAAATGGGTTGTATAAACAGTATTTAGTACAGTTTACTTTTGTCACCTGTGAGTCATCTCAGGATGATAGGACTAGAAGTATAGATTGGAAAGAATGACATAAGGCTGCTAGTTGTCCCCCATAATTTATTATCTTTTATCCTATAATAATAGAATTTGCCCTTTCCCCTCTTTCCATTTTTAAGCTGACTATATAGGCATAAAACCTGGGAAATGAATTTCCCAGCCTCACTTGCAACTGGATATAGTCACATGACTGTAATGTGACCTAGACAATGAAACCTAAGTGGACATATCACATAATTCACATAATTTAGCTGCTATGGATCTTGTAATCTTCTTTTTGCATCTGTATTCTCCTCCATTTTCCTGCCTGGCAGATGCCACCATCTTGGATAAAATTGAGACCAATAAAAGAGGAAGAGAGAGAATGTGGTAGGTTGGCACTACTCCGAGAGAATGAACTGTTCATGTGGAACACATCAAGAACACTTCCTGGAGTTCCAAGGTCTCTGACCACATGAAACTGCTGTACTATTTACTCAAAGTGTGTGTGTGTGTGTGTGTGTGTGTGTGTATAAAAAAAGAATTATAAACTTCTCTCTTGTTTATGGTTTTTTGTTTTTGTTTTGCCAGGCTTGGGGCTTGAACTCAGGGCCTGGGCACTGTCCCTGAGCTTCTTTTGCTCAAGGCTAACACTCTACTACTTACACTGCAGCGCCACTTCTGGCTTTTTCTGTTTATGTGGTACTGAGGAATTGAACCCAGGGCTTCATGCATTCTAGACAAGCACTCTATCACTAAACCACATTCCCAGCCACTGTTTTAAGTTCTTACACCAATAGTCTAGTTTTCTATCATATGCAGTAAAATCTAATCCCAAACTACACATGGAATCATCAACCAATGGAAGGAATTAAAGCCACAGACAACCATCAAGTAACTCAGAGATCATGTAGAGAGAGGGTAGAGAGAGGTGACAACAGAGACTGATGTACAGGACTTAAGTACTCCTATGTTTCCTTCAATCATTCTGAAAAATTTACTATATGGTCTTTTCTTCCTTCCTTTGGAATGGAAGTATTTTCTACACTCATCCAGCATTCTGTCACAAGCTTCCTTACTCTAAGGAACCATGTTTGGGGATGAAGTAAAGAAAGCAGTAGCGGTGATTTTAATGGCTTTATTGAGATATAATTCCCCCTTTTAAAGTGCACAATTTGATGTTTTCCACTATTGTTAGGAGGTTATTCAGCAACCACCAATCTAATTTTAGAACATTTTTGACCTTCAAAGGGAAATGTTTTTCATTGTCCATTAGAAGCATTCTTACAGCACAACAATGGCATTGCTGGTTTCTGCTAAATCTGAAGCAATCTACCTTCACTTTTCTCAGTAATGCTGTAGGCATCCCTGAGTACTTTTTGTTGCAAGTAATAGGTACCATGGTAGAATAATGACATTGTTTTCCTTTGAGAGCCTTTATGTAGAAATAATTTCCATCTTACAAAAACATTGGAAGCTTCCTATAAAGAATTCTTATATGCCCTTAACCCAGATTCCTCAAATGTTAACATTTTTCCACATTTGTCTCTCATTCTCTGTACATATTTATATGCATTATTTTCTTCTGGATAATTTGAAGGAATTTGTGGACAGCACCCCATTATCTCTTAATATTTTAACATGCAGATCTTAAAAACATTCTTTTACATTATTGCAATGCAAATATTGAGACAATGTTATCATCTAAGAACAGTATCACAATTTTAACTATGGTTCCCAGTAATGTACTTTATGAGTCCAGATTTCAATCTAAGATCACACCATTAATTTGATTGCCAGATCTAGCTCTTTTAATTTGGGGAAGTATCTGTCTTTCCTTGTTTTGCAGTCTTCAAAGAGTACAGCCCATTCTTTTGTAAAATATTCCTCAAGTTGGGCTTGTTTGATGTTTTCTCATGATTGGGTTTAGGTCACACATTTTTGGCCAGAACACCACAGAGTAATATTTTGTTCTTCTCAGGGGTACATGAGGTCATTTTATCCCATTACTGGTTACTTAGTTAAGATTTGGTTACTTAGTTAAGATGATTTCTGTAAAGTTTCACTACAGAAAAGTTAATTAGTAAGTGTTTAGTGCTTATTAGTAAGGAATTGCTAAGTACATTATAAATATCCTATTTCCCATCAAATTTTCATCCACTAATTTTTTCAATCTATTGAGAATTTCTGCCCAAATCAATTTTCATCAGGATGACTGACAAAAACATGATTTCCTAATTCCACCATTCTTTTTATGTTATTACTTGGCTTATATTATGGGATAGAATTTTCTCATAGATGGATATTTCATTTATTTATTTATGTAAATACATTTGTATTACTGTGGACTCTTATTTACAGCAGATAATAACATGCCATTCTTGATATTGATGTTGATGCTTAATTATCTTCCATATGGTCTATGGATACTTCAAGGTGATCCCTGTATTCTTCTAACCTGTCTTTATCATTCTTGAGTACTACCTTACTGTTTGGTGTAAAAAGAAGCTCTAGGCTCAACTTGTACCTTCCCTATCCCAGGCCTGAATATATTAGCTTCCTGGGGCTACTATAACACATTATCACAGATTCGGGGGCTTAGAAGAACAGAAATGTTGGAACTAGCATCACTGAGCTGGCATTTAGCCATTGGCAGGAGCATGCTCCTGCCAAGGATCTAGGGAAAACTGGTCCCTTCGTTCTCCCAGTTGGGAGCAATTGCCACAGTCTTAGACTTGTGGCTGAATGACTCCAACCTTGATAGCCATTTTGTATCGACTCCTCCTCTTCTGTCTGGATTCTCCTTTGTCCTTCTTTTATAAGGACACTTGTAATAGCATTTAAGGACAGACAGAATAATCTTTTCCATTTGAAACCCTTAACTCAATCACTTCTGCAAAGATCCTTTTTCTTAGTGAAATATCATTCACAGGATATCTTTAAGTAGACCAGTTAAAAGCCAACCACACCTGGAATAGGTCATGTTTTAAAAATGAGTACTATCTCCTTTTCCTATGGAGAAGGATAGGTAGAAGGTAAGGTGTGAGTTCTGGGTATGCTCATTGATAGTTTTCTGTCTTTATTTCCAGGCCTTCTGTGCAGATAGAGCTAGGAACTTAATAGATGATAGATACATTTACCTGTATTAATGTGTATATATCTAAATATATCACATGCAGACAAATATGTGTGTAAATTTATGTTGATTTATGTAATCACATTAACAACAAGAAGTTCTTTTCACAGAGATGTCTTTAATTCTAACACAACACCATAGAGTTTATTCTAGACTTCCTCTATTTTTCTAGGTCTAACTGAGCTGTAGATCTCTCCAACAGTGAAAGGCGACTTCTGTTATTCTCATTCTTTATTATTTGTTTAATTCTCCTATACCCATTTTCCTAACTCACCACTAAGTCCACTTGGTCCTGTTACTATCAACCACACTGACAATGGGGGAGAATCTCACCAGCCCCAGGGAAAGGGAAGTCAGACAGTATATTCTAGCGTAAGGAGGAAAGAAAGGTTTCTTCATGTCTAGAAATGTCTAGAAATGAGAGACTGACTTTTGTAATCCAACATCCTCAAGAGCTTCCATTTTGAAGGCTTCAACATGACAGTGAGAGGCTCCAGCATCCCCTGCACAGCATACATATTCATATTTCATGCTGCATTTTCTCATCTTTTAACAAACTGTGAATTCCTAGACATGCTGCATTTTAAATTGCTTATAGACATAAAATGTTTTCAGTTGGATGAACACCTTTATACTTTAAAACCCCAGGAGAGCCTGGGGGGAAGCAATTCTAAAATCCACTCTGAGATAATAACAGATGGTTTTGCCCCTCACTAACTCCCTTTCTGATGCTGTTCATGGGAGGAAGGGTGGAGTTCAGCCATATCATTTAAATTATCCCAGGCAAGCACTGAATTTCTATTTCTATTGTAGAATATCATTGTCTAAGCCCTGAAGTGGTTTTCCTATGGGAAAATAAGAGACTAGAGAAATGGAGACAGAGTGGTGGGGTAGCTAGCAAAAGGAAATTAATTGATAGACTACGTTCAGGTGACCCTTTAGGGCAATATTCTCCTTGCTTTCTCCACTGAAGAAGCATGAGGGGTGGGTGCCGGGAGTGAGCCTCTCTATCTTGGCTGTTGCAATCCCTGGGCTGCTTAAGCATTAATAACATTCCAGAAATGCAACAGACTTTGTTTTTGCTGCTATGGCGTATGCCAGGCATCTGGGGTGAGATGAGGAAAATGGAAACCTGAAAGCCCCTGAAACCTGCAAGAATCAGACAAGCTTCTGTTAGCAGGGAATGAGTGTAATTTTCCCGTGTCAATTACAAAGGCTCAGGATTTACAGGGAGGAAATGAACAAAGGGAAAATGTGTCTCTGGTTAGAAGACACCACTGTTCAGAAAGGGAAGAACTGTATCTGAATAAGGAAGTGACCAGGCAGATTTGCAACAACTCAAGTCTTTTTCCAGGGGCTATGAATGTGTGACCATAAAACAAAGGGTATTTTTCTCTAATACCACACAATTTATTGAAACATTCAAAGGAGTGGAATCCACTTCAAAGTGGCCACCCAGCAAACTCTTGCACAATTCCAAGGATCTTTGGAACATTTCAGAAACATCATTTGGAGTTAACTTCAGTCACTTAATGAACCGCAAGCAATCTGAGGCTCTGAGGCTCGTGACTATAGCAACAATTTCCCTCTACTAAAATTAAAATTACCAACCACTTATTACCCACTTTTATACTCCTGATTTGACTTTAAACGTCTTAGAATTTTTATTTTAAAAAAATCACTCTCAAAGATCTGTCATTGCAATTCAAAGAGGACATGTCATGAATAATAGTTATTATAGTAATGAGTAGTGACTGGCCTATCTGAGATGTGGAAAGACTTTGCATTCATTTTCTCTTGCTCTCTTTCTTAGCTTTCCAACTAGGAGACTAAGGTTTAGGAAGAGGTTACACATTTGGTCAAGAAAAGAACAATCTAAAAGTGACCAAACTTTGTATCAGGTCAAGTACCTCCAAGATTGATGCTTTTTATTTTCATACACTAAAAAAAAAAGCTTCTCAGGATTTCTTTCAACAACATCATTAGTCTTGAAGGTGTGTCTTGAGACCCAGCTACTCTCAATCCCCCTGTAACAAGACCATTTCAAGGTACAATACTCATTTGCTGCATAAATTGCTGTGTTGTTTGTTTAAAGCCTACACCATTCTTTCATTGGTCACAGCCCATATTTTATTTCACAGGGAAAATGTTTACTACCCCAAATGCAAATGGAGAGTTACTCATGAGTGAACGTGGTAAATGTTAATATTACCATTTAGAACAATGATTCTCAGAATTGGAGTTTGTAAGTCCACGTGCACACACTCCAGAATCTCAAGGCGGGGCAAGCTGGGGAGGGGGGGGGAGGGCTGGCTTGAGAACAAAGCAATTCTTTCTTTTCTGTGCTTTCTGCCTCCTGATATTTAATTTATATTGAGTTTCAGAATATGAAAGGAAAGCATAAGATGTTTGAAAGGTTCTCAAAGGACACCGGGTTTTTAAAAGTTTGTAAAATACAATGTTCCTACATAATGTGCTTTAGTGTTATACATCCCTTTGCCTCGGTTCCAAGAAGACTCTAGTAAAAGCTGAAAGTACCAAGGTCAAAGAAAATGTAGCATGGAATGCCCATTGTTTAATAATTCAATGCAAACCCTCCTTATTGTGCCTTCAAAAGATCATTACTGTTCAGAGAGGAGAGCTGGGGAGAAGAGTCGCTGCCTCTGGGCACAGACTGGAGACGCAGCATGCGAGGCCACGGGAGCCCACAGACACTGAACCTGCTCTTGTCTTGACAGCAGCGCTGGCTGTGAGACACTGCGCTCCTGCGCAGCTGTTCCATACACAGTTGTGAATGGTGGAGGTGCTTTCTGATTGGAAGCTGCCGTGTAAACAGTTGGGTGAAATGGTTCCATTTTCACCAGCCTATTGTTTGATTAAGGAATTTGAATGTATGGCCTTGTACCCTGGGAAGGTCAGGGGCATTGCTTGTTGGCTGAGTGAAATGCTGTGTTTAAAAAGCACCGCACCTTCAGGCACTTGAATCTCGCGCATTCTCGTCAAGTATTTCTACCCATTTTCCTCCTTATTGTTGTGAGATTCCCATTATTTGTGACAAGCTGTTAAGATTCATAGGCTCCAGGGGACCTCATCTGTTTGATTGTCTGTGGGCACTCTTAGCAGCACAGAACGTGGCACAGGGTTGCTACTCAGTGAATGAAGAATCCAGAAGGCCTAGCTGTATCCTGCTGGAGCTCTGAGCTGTAGGCATTGCTCAAAGGCCATCTGAGTTCACTGGGTTGAATTACAAAGGGAGCTGGAGAGTCTGTTGTCGGTGATGTAGGAGTGCCTTGCCAGGCACTTCTGACTACCATGTGAAAGCAAACCACCGCTGATCCCTTTCTCCTGCCCGTCCCAGCTGGGCGGGAGGACATTGGCACTCTGACACATCACCCTGGAAGGATTTACCAAGCCCTCCTCTTAGCAGGCAAAATGTGGAGTTTTCTCCTATAGCGACACGTCTGGGTTTGGCACTACTTCCAGTCCCGTTCCACCACCGGGGCAGAAGCCAAAGAGCGGTGGGACCCTGAACAGCAGCCAGGACCACCAGAATGGCTTGGAGAGGCGGTTCTCCAGGGGCCTTTGGCCCAAGCCAAGGATGCCAGCTACTGAGAGAAGGAGTCAGCTGCACACTGGGGACTGATGCGCTGTGAGGGAGGAGCAGGAGAAAAGAATGCCAAAGTTAAAGACTCATGAAGCAAAGGGAGAGGACAGATCCAGCCAGCATGAGCAAAGGTCCTGGAGGAACCAAGAACCCTTCCCATTCGTGCCACCATTCTAACAGGGAACGTGCTCCAGTCCCGTTTTCTCAAGTGTTAGGTACACTATAGGGAAGGTCTATTTGAAGGATTGAAATCAAACAAGCTGAACCGAGGCCACTAGTGTCAGAGTGAGAGCTAGGACTGTGGTTCTCCTTAGAATATGCAAATCACTTAGGGGCCTTTAAAACCGATGGAGGCCAGAGCCCATCCCTAGAGGTCTCCATTTAATTTGTCTGGAGAAAGGCCCGAGTACCAGTGGTTTCGGAAAGATTCCCAGGTGGTTCTAATGCACAGGCAGAGGTTAGAACTATTGGCTTAGAGCACCAAGCAAAGGTAAATGAATGTCAAGCTGGGTAAGATGTATTCACTTGGTTAGTTCCCTGTCCCACAACAAAGACTCATCTGCTAGCTCAGCTCATTCCAGACACTGGACTCTGGCCCTGCCTCTTTCTAGTCCAGAGAACTTTAAAGAAGCTGAATTTTAATAGCTTGAAAAACTGAGCAAATTGAAAAACTGAGTGCTCTCTTCTTTCTAGTTTTGATAAGCAGACTATGCTCCAAATCAGTTTAAGATGGAAAACATTACACAGTAAGGAGGATGCTTTGTTATTATTGTTGTTGTTGTTGTTGTCATCTTGAGGTAGCTGTACATTTAACCAACCAGTTTATATATCTTGATCAATATCACCTCTTGCAGCCATACCTTCTCCACCCACCCCTTCCTTCACTCTTCTTAATTTTATGGGATATACATTGGATTCTTGACTGCATTTCCCCCTCTTCTCCTTTTCATTCGTCTACCCTTTTCTCCTTTATCTTTTTTTTTTTCTAGAGGTACTGGGGTTTCAACTCAGAGCCTGTGCTTGCTAGGCAGGTACTCTACACTTGAGCCAAGCCTTCAACCCCTTAGGATAAATTTAAATTTCAACTAACAATGAAAAGACAGTTTTGTTTTGGTGGAACTGGGATTTGAACTCAGTATCATGCTTGCTAGATAAGCACTCTACCACTTAAGCTACACCTATCCCTTGTTTTGCTTTAGTTTATTTTTCAGGGAGAGTCTCAATTTTTCCCTACTTGGTCTTCCTACTTCTACCTCTCTAGTAGCTGGGATTATAGATATGGACCACCACAGCAGGCTTGTTTTTCCAGGTAGAGTCTTGCTAACTTTTTTGCCCTTGAATTTATATCCTCACATTTCTACTTCCCCTGTAGCTGAGATTACATGCATGCATTACCACTCCTGGAAACAATGAACTTAAAAAAAATTGGTGCTAATATTAGAGCTTGAATTTAGGGACTGGGTGCTGTCCTTTAGCTTTTTTTGTTCAAGGCTAGCACTCTACCACTTGAACCATGGTTCCACTTCTAGCTTTCTGGTGGTTAATTGGAGATAAAAGTCTCACAGACCTTCCTGCCTGGATTGAGATCATCAGATCTCAGCCTTTATCATATCCTGATTTGCAGTCTTTTAGATAAATGCCCAAGAATGGTATTCTGAAAAACTTCTCAAATGTGGTGTTTGAATTGGAGAATATGAATAGTTTAAAAACACAGAATAATTGAGAGGATTGGTTCACTGTATGAGCTGGGGCTGTGAGGGCGGAGTAGAGGGCATGCATCTCAATTGTCCAGAGGTATACAGTTAACACTTGTTTTACTAATAGTACTCTTAAATGCGCTCAGTTTGAATGTTAAATAATGTAGTCATCCTATACATGATGGCCCAGGCTGTGAATGCTTGGTTAATCCCCTAAAAGAGTCTTTAGTAGTTTTCATACTGAAGCCTGAGGTAACTATGCATGAACTCCTGGGCTCTTCCTGTTAAACCAGTTGTAACTTGCTGGCTTCAATTTCTCTTCTCTGAATGGGGGGAGATGGGTCTGAGCTGGCCAGAGGCCAGCAAGAGGCTGGAATGTCAAATCCTCTCTCTTTCAGGGAGTGGCAAGCACTGTAAGCCTTCTCTCTTTTGGGCTAGGGGAGTCCCCTTACTCACACACCAGATGACTAAGGGACTAAGGGACAGAGCAGTGAGGCACAGCTTACATTGGCCTCTGATGATTGACTTTAATCTGAGGGACTACATAGCTAGAAAATTTAAAAGGCCGCTCTCTCAATTCTATTTTGGAACTGGAAAAGGAGTCTTTGACCAGATAAAAATATAAATACTTAGTCCTAAAGTGACTCTGGGTTTCATTCCATCCTGTCACTCTGTCTGTCCCAGGCTGTCCATCACTGAGCAGCAGGTACTTCCTTTCTGCCTCTTTGGATACTCAATCCCTAGTCTCAGCTTCAGTTGCTCCTGACTTCGGGCACCAGACTTTCTTCTCTGGTTTATCCAACTTGCCCCTCCCTTTACCTAGTCCTCTGACTTAGGACTGTTTATAGATCCCTGAGCTATAGCATTCTCAAAGCTTTAAGATGGAGATGAGATAGTCCCTCCCTTATCTGTGGTCCCACATCACACCTGAGCCCTCGGCACTCTAGTTCCATTCTGTCATGCAATTGGGTGCAACATTCTGCCTGGATAATGCCATTCCCAGCATAGAGGTATTACTCAAGTGTCTCAGACCTCACCAGCTTGCAAGTACCATACATAGTAATAGCATATGCTTCCCTGGCAAGTCCATCAACCTCCTGAACTAGAATAAGAACTCCGATGAGTCCTTGCAGCCTACTTTCTACACCTTCAGGTCTCCACACCACACAGACAGCCTTGTTGCCCTGGTTAAAGGGACAACTAGGTTTGGTAATTTCCTAGACTACCTCGGTAGTCTAGGAAAGCCAAAGCCAGAGAGTTCAGTTAGTAAGTAAATTATTATATCGATACCCATTTGCTGATCTTTGATTTGCTGAGCTGACTTGTGGTTTCACCATCCTCCCTAGCCATAGGGGCCCACTGCAGCAACTCATAAATCTGGATGGACAATGAGAGGGAAGGACATCTCAGAAAACCTCCACCAGGCTGAGTACCCCACCATTTTAGACTGCTTGTGCAAAGCTCCTGCCTTGAGCTGCCAGTCAACTTGATGCTGACAACTTTCGACAAGTCTGGATCTCCATGGATCTCTATTCCCCAAAGCCCTGCTGTTTACTTCACCCACCTTCTGCTACACCACCTGTTATCCTGGCTAGATTATACTGATAGTGAATATTGGGTCCCCAGGGCCCACCGCATTCTCTGTGATCAAGGAGACAGCCTAACATGACCCCATTTCTTGCCATGCCTGCAGCAGGAACTAACACTAAGCTCCTGCTCACCACTGAAGTCTAAGTTTGGCCTTTCAGATAATCCTTCAGCCGAACACCTTCTGAACTCCCATTTCAGCAGTATACTGGAGGAGGGACAAAAGGGAGCAAGACAGATAGGAAAGAGGAGGAGTAACAGCCAGAAGAGAGCAGAGTAGATATATTACCCTTGGCTCACAATATCCTCCTCTCTGCCCTTCCTTCTTGTCACCAGTTCATTGAGCCTGGAACACCATAACTCCTACTTCTTTGTAGAATTGGAAATGAAGAGCTAATATTCATTTCTCTGACCCCAAGCTGATTCACAAAATTAGCCTTAAAAATCAAATGTAAAGACAAGAAAGCCTGTGAGACTCTTATCGCCAATAAATCACTCAGGAAACCAGAAGTGGCACTGTGGCTCAAGTGGTGGAGCGCTCGCCTTGAGTTGAAGAGCTGAGGGACAGCGCCCAGGCCCAGAGTTCAAGCCCCACAACTAGGGGGAAAAAAAATCAAACATAAAGTTCTTTCATTTCACTACAAGAGCTGAGTTGGGTTAGGTAGATACTTAAAATGTAATTTAACTTACCAAAATGTTAATATACACACTTTACAAAATGATCTTAACTATTCTGAAAGCTAGCTAGTAATTTAACTTGTTGGAGGGCAAAATTACATCTTGTGACATAAGTAAATGGAAAATTTAATGAGAAAAATGTACATTCCGTTAGCCAGTAGGCCTAGATTATGCAAAGTGATTCTGATGTATATGAGCCATGTATAACTATAAAATGAAATCATTTCAGTAGTTATTGGGCCATGAAACAACATACCTGACTTTCTTTCAGACTCTGAAATATATAGCCTAATATCCAAATGCCAGTTACATCTAAAAGTAATTTCTAGTGTTTCTTTTCTTTTCTTTCATGCTGGTACTGGGCCTTGAACTTAAGAGTCTCAGGATCTGAAGCTCTCACTCAGTTATCTTGTTCATAACAGGCTGGTGCTCTACCACTTGAACATGCCTCCAGTCCAGAATTGTGCTGGTTGCTTGAAGACAGGGTCTCAGACATTTTTGTTCAGACTGACTTCAAGTCATAATCATCTGAACTCAGCCTCCTGAGTGTCTAGGTTTGTAAGTCACCTTGCCCAGCTCTAGTATTTTTTTCTTATTAATACAGACCTGGAGGAACATTCATCCAAGCCACACAGTAACACCAACTGACCATATCTACCTTCTACACAGTCAAAACATGTGAGTCAAATGCACCTGTGACAATAATCACTCATTGGAATCTTTCTTTGATGGTGTCGCTAAAGTTGGGAATTCTCCCCAAGCATTAAGTATTGGTTTTATTTTACTATTCTAGTAAAGAATGGATGCTCCAAGATACTCCAATTAACTGGTTATAATAGCCAACAATTCCAATGGCCAGGAAGCCAATGTGACTTCTGTCAGTTGCCTAGTACCTCTACTCCAATTAAATATTCAGGAAGTTGGAGAATTACTGTATGGGAGTGGGTATCCAGGGGCCTTCTAAGCTAGCTGCAGAATGGATCTGGTGAAAATATCTTTTATTATCTAACCTCCATAAATCCTCTTTGTGGGTTTTTGTGTCTTCAGAGATTCACATCAAGTTAGAGTCTATGTTAATAATGTCCTTGTGTTAACATAAGAAATCATATTAGGTAGCTCTAAACATTAGAAAGGTATTTTCTCATAATTGGAGGCTAGCAATCCAAAATTAAGGTATTAGCAAGGCTACTCTCCAGCTGAAGTCTCTGGGAGAGATTTCTTCCTCACCTTTTCCAGCTTCTCTTGGCTTCTTGGCTCCTGGTGCTCCTTGGTTTGTTACTGTCTAACTCCAACCTCTGTCTCCATCTTTATATAGTATTCTTCTCTATGTCTATCTGTCCCTTATAAGGACATTTTTACTGCTGAGTTCCATCTCAATCTAATATGAGCTCATCTTCATCCTTTCCTTAGTTACATCTGCGCAGAATCCATTTCCAAATAGGTCACATTCTGAGGTTTCAGACGAATGTGAAGGTAGGGGGATATATCCAATATATTACAATCTAGTGTCTCATAAGCCCATAAAAGTATAGTTTTTCCATTTTTCTTATGTACAGACAGTCTAGTAAATAAATGTACAGCCTTTATGGAAGGCTTAGGGGTAGATTTATAGTGCCTCTTTGTTACAATACTGTAGTGTTCTTTGAAATGGCCCAATCTCACTTTCACACAAGAGGCCATGGGACTTTGAATTGGCTTAGATAGGGAACTGACTGAGGAAGCATATAAATCAATTCTGGGGGACCAAACACTAAATAACAAACATACAGCTAAATGACCTTGAAAAGGAATGTTTTTTTAAAGGTAACATTAGCTTGCAGAATGTCCCAGCATACTTTGCTGTGATTATGTTAACTAGTTTTTTTGGTATGAAAAAGATACAGGTACAAAAAATAGAATAGTTAAAACAACATTAGAAAAAAATGAAAAAAAAATAACAGAAGCAAAAACAAGACAATAGTTCTTTGGTCCATCGGTCTTTCTCATAGTTTCCCTCTCTGACTTCCTAATTACAATTTCCTTTATCCTGATTTTTTAAAAAAATCTGGATTAAGGAGTGTACCAGCTGGGTAGATGCCCAGGACATCAATTAATAAGTAGGTAGTGAGACATCAATAGAATACATTGCCTATATGATGTCAATTAATGCAGATCCCCAAGAAAATTATCTATAGAACTGGCTAAAATGTAATGTAGTACACTCATCAAACTAGATAATCTCAGATGGGAATTTTAAAACATTCTTTTCCCACTAGAGAAACACTGAATAAATATTTAAAGAGTATTGGTTTAAAGAGGGGCTAAATTATTAGCCTTCCTGACCTATCTTGGTTTAATCCTGCGTACCTTTGTCTATATCATGGCTCTCAACTGATTTTCTCTTTGTCTCAGCTAGCATCAAAGGTCCTCTGAGTTTATTTCTTTTGCATTTTCTATCCTTGTTAATAGCAATGAGATATTTTAAAGTAACAGAGCATAAAATATGGAAATGGATGAATTGAGTACCTTCCCCACTTTCTCCAGGAACACGCTAACTCTTTTAGAAGGTAGCAAAGCAACTAATTAAATTGTTTCTGGTTATCTCATGGGCTCTATCGCCTGCTTTAGGATCACACCCCCCCCCAAAAAAATTATTTTCTTGTTTGTTGTTTTGGTTTTTGTCAGTCTTGGTGCTTGAACTCAAGGCCTGGGCACTCTCCCTGAGTATTTTTGGCTCAAGGCAAGCATTCTACCACTTTGAGACACAGCACCACTTCCAGTTTTCTGGTGGTTAATTGGAGATAAGAGTCTCATAGACTTTCCTGCCCGGGCTGGCTTTGAACTGTGATCCTCAGATTTCAGCTTCCTGAGTAGCTAGGATTACAGGTGTAAGTCACCAGAATCCATCATTAAGTTTCTTTAATCCTATCATTCTGTGTAATATTTTGGGGTGTTTACTTGTACTCAAAATTGACAAATTGTGAAGTAGAATAACTGAAATCTATAATACTGCTGACAAGTAAACATTTTAGTTCAGACATGAAGCTTATTACTGATCTTGAGTATCTTTACAACTAATACATTGCCTTTTTTGATTTTTTATTATTTAAAAACTGAAAAAAATGAAAATGAAATGAAATGAAAAACGAAAACAAAAAGGTACATTTTTGCTTTAAGTTAGCAGTTGCCTCAACTAGACCTTTTGTAAGCTAATACAAACTGCAGTTGTATTACTATTCATTCATTAGTTATCAAACATTAGATACTTCATTTACTAGTTACCATACATAAAATAATATCATCTCAGACTATAACTGGAAACTTAAGGACTGAGTGCTGTCCCTTATTTTTTTCACTTAAGACTGGTGCCCTACCACTTGAGCCACAGTTCTACTTCCAACTTTTTGCTGACTAATTGGAGATAAGAGCCTCATGGACTTTCCTTCCCAGTCTGGATTTGAACTTCAGGTCTCAGATTTCAAATTCCTGAGTAGCTAGTATTAAAGGTATGAGCCACCAGTGCCTGAGTCTGTTTAGGTTTTTGAGACAGTATCTTATTATATATCCCCAGGCTAATCTCAACTCAAGATTGTCCTGCCTCAACCTTCTAAATACTGATATTACAGGTATCTGCCACCATTCTCGGCTTATGTATATGAAGTTCAATAAAAGAAAATTTCACCTTAAGCATTTCTATTGTGACTGTGGTTATTATTTTCATTTCACAAGCATGAGCAAAACTATCATTGAATAAAACACCTTTTTAAATGGTCTGTTTTGATCTTCAAATATGAGTTGAAGCCAGTAAAAAAAAAAAAAGATGGTAGATGCTAGTGGTATCCTATCTTATCTATTGCTACAATTTTTTTCCATAATAAGAAGTTTAAAAGAAGTGATAAATGTCTGAATGTATGGATAAACACACTAGTCACACTTTCTAATCTTTTTGTAGTGGGGTTTGAATGCTGGGCCCCCCATTTGCAGGTACTTTACCACTGAACCAGGTCAGGTCTGGTCTGGTCTGATCATTATACATTGTATGCATGCATTGAAATATTGTATTCTACCCCATAAATATGTACAATTACAAGTCATATATATATGTATATATGTGTACATATATGCACATATACATTTTATATATATATATATATATATATATATATATTCTGTACTGGGGCTTGAACTTGAATTCAAGGCTTCACACATGCTCAGCTTTCTTTCCCAGTTCTGCCACAGCTCAAAAGGTTCACTTGCTTCTAACTGTAATCCTTAGATCTTAGCATGGCTACCAGCTGCTGACTAAAATATTTTTTAAAGGAGAAAACATTTGAAATGTTGAAACTTACATGCAAAACATGACATGCTTGTATATGGAAAGATTAGAGGCTTGAGGTTATAAAGGTAGCCAGTACGAGATGGAACAAAAAACAGAGATTGGACTCCTGTACAGGAGTCACTTAGTGGGCCCATTAAGTGTAGCAATGTGAAGATAGTGTCAACACAAATTTGAAATAGCAAAGTAGTTCTCAGATCTTTCTTGCATTTATTGTGCATTCCCTTGGGGAACCTACAATAAAAGAATGTAAAACAGACTATATACTGTTATTTTCCTTTGTGGATTATATTCAAGAAATTAATTGAGGTAAAGGAAAGAGCGATAATTGAGGCCCATGAATAACAGCAGGAACTAGAGCTCTGGTGGTAAATAATCTTTCTCTAGAGCCTGCTTCAGTTAATAAGATCCTTTATTATCATTGAAATCATCCAGTCCTGGGAAAGTAGAATTCCTGGATCCCTAAATGAAAGAAGGACAAGGGATGTGGACATCTGAGTAAAGGGAAAGGCCCATTCCAGACCAGTGGGATGTTTCTACTTCTCTGCATTTTCTTATTTTATGTGGGCCTATCCTGGGCTTCAAGTCAGGCCTGGGTACTGTCCCTGAGCTTTTTTGCTAGCTAGCACTCTACCACTTGAGACACAACTCCACTTCTGGTTTTTTGCGTGGTTACTTGGAGATAAGAGTCTCACAGTGTTTCCTGCCCAGGCTGGCTTTGAACAGCAATCCTCAGATCTCAGTCTTCTAAATAGCTAGGATTATAGGCATGAGCCTTCCTTCCATTTTTAAAGTGCAGGTGGGATTTAGTCATAACTTCCAAGAATGTGTAGCACCTGTTTGCTAGATTCAAGGTTCCTCATTGAGAGCTATAGAAGTACAATATTTTTTGAGGAGGGGACCAGGAAGGAGGAAATGAGGGAATTTGTGAATAGGTTTAATTTAATGGTTCTGAGTTGCTTCCTAAGGAACAACTTTCTAATGTTATCTTTTTTGACTTTGATTGCCTTTCCTACATGTAGTTTTTGAAGTTATTTGGTCATTGGTCAGCCCTTTGGGGATCTCCTGGCCACTTTTCCTCTCTGAGCCCAGCTTAGACCTTTCTCTGTATTTTTTCTTTTCCCACTTTCCTCAATACCTAGCATTCTTGTATTGTGTCCTAAAACTATGTTTTAGAGCTAATTTCCCATAACCCCTCATTGGACAGCTGAGGAAACAGAAGTCCTGTGAGGTTGGACAATTTGCCTGACATATCCCAGCAAGGCCATGGCCGATAGAGCTGGGCCTGAAAATGAGCTTTATGCCTCCTAATCCAGGACTCATGCACAAAACTAGGCTGTTGCTATGGCTGTGCTGGGAGCAATGCAGAACAAATCTGAGGAGCTTCTGAATGGATGAATGCAAAGCACCAAACAATAGTTCTCGTGATGAAAAGAAAACCTGGCTGGTAATTGAGATCTCTCAATGACAAGCAGTGAACGAGGTCAAAGGTCTCTGTAGGCTCCTGTCCTGCTTGGGGAGGGGTACTCAGAGTAGAGACAGGGTGGACAGAGACTTGGGTGTGGACCTGGCTCCACTGTGTCCTACATGGATCATGTAGGAAGCTCTTTGGTTGGATCACACTGTGGTAGGCACCCTGTGGATTTTACATCACCCATAGCTATAAATGGTTTTGCATGAAGAAAAAAAAAAAGAATTACAGGTCTCCCACAGCCCACAAAAATATGCTCCACCTAAAAAGAAGCCCATAATTTCCCTGCATCCAGCTGGGTTAAACAAAATTAGAGCCAAGGTTGCCCAGTATTGTCCTGAGAGGTGGCCTAGTGTTAGCAGGAATGAAAGAAATGTGAAATTGCTCACAATGGGCTAGATTTTCTTCATCGGGAAAGCTCTAACAGTTACACAGCAAGACCTTGGCATCAACCAGATTGGGTTTACTACCTACGTTAAAAGTCACTTTGAAGCTATTATTTATAATTTTATAGTAGCTTGCATTTGCAAATTGCCTAGTGATGAATTGAAGCCATTTCTTACCATTCTGAGTAGGTGGTTGAGGATTTTAACCCTTCTTTAACTATCACCTAAAGAACCTGAGAAAGATAATTTACAGAAATCATTAAAAATAACAACAACAGTAGCTACCAGACAGTATTTATTTTGGCCATGGCCAGCGATCTGTGATTTAGACTTAGTTTGCCTGTAATAGAGGCATTTTCTGGGATTTTCAGAGCTAAAACCTGGTTAGTCCTAGGCAAATTAAGGTAGTTGGTAGCCCTCTCCCCTGTACATCCAGCTAATTTTTTTATTACTTTTCTCTATAGATATTAAATTAATATGGCTGCTTTCTTTTTTAAAAATAAAAAGTCTAGTCTGTTTTAACTTGCTATATTTTGGAACACAGAGCCTAAACTTTAACTTTGTATTGTGCTTTCATAGGAGAATCCTTCAAACCAGAATTTATTAGTAATAAATTCTGACTATTCACTTTTGTCCCATTTCAAGGAATTTAAGTGTCTCTTACTGACTTCTGAAATGTTTTTTGGTAGTGTGTGTCCAAAAGATTTCTTAAAGCAAAATACGAGTAAGAGAATATGGTTTTATTTTTATATGAAGTAATCAACTCAAATACTATGGTCTCTTCCCCCAGAATACGAGGCCAAAGGTCACACTTTCTATCTAGTTTATTTTCTTTAACAGGAGAGCATTTAACCATATAAGATTTAGATGGCCACCAGGATAGATAGAATGAAACAATTTACCTCTGGCTAAGAAATCCCTTGTGTCAAAATCATTCCCAGCTAGAATCACTGACTATTTTATCACCAGCCTGGAAGATAAGAAAGCACCATGCATGCCAACATTTTTATGGGGGGATGTCATAAATTGGATAAATCTTTCTTTAGCATTACAGGATTAAAAATCCAGAAGGGTCTGAGAGAGCCTCATGATAAAAGACCTCATGAGACAGGTCAGTGGACAGGCAGGCTCCAAACACACTCAGGTAGCAGTGACAATTGCAGATAGGCTTTATCTTCACAGTACTGTTATTAATACATTCCATTGCCCTCTGGTGAGAGATAGCATGACCTATTTAAAGAAGGTCGGAGAAACTCAAGGGTGCAAAGGAGGAATCGCACAAATGCAGAGCTGAATTAAGGAGCAGGCCAGATAGCTGCCTTGGGTACCAATTTCTAAAGGGTATCTTCAAGAATAGAACAGCAATATGGTAATGCAGGTAAGTTCAGCCTAATTCTCCACACAGAACTGGTTAAAATGTATATCGACTGTACTCCAGTAAGACAGACTATGTCTTCCAGCAAAAAATAAAACAATACCCTTTCCAATTGTCACCTCCTACCAACTCTAGGTCAATTTGAAGGGCATCAAATTCCCTACCCACCTGGGATTCCCATATTTCTTGTTCTTCTTTATTGTATTTCCAATGTCAAGTACATACTGGTCCAACGTGCCCTACCTCTACCTCCAGACAACAGGTTGTCTCTTGTGAAACTTATTTTCTGAAACCTTCATATCACATAGAAATAACTGGGATAAACATCGTGGGTCTTAAGAGAGGTAATTAAAAGTTGTGACAGCCTTACCCAAGTCTAGAGGTAACTTCAGGTCATCTTTTTCCTCCCTTGTTTAGTCCCTCCCAGAGTAGCCTAAGCATTTCTTACCCTGAGGTATAATATGGGTCTAGTCATGATCTGTCAAGGCCAATCAGAGTTATATCATCCTAAGGATCTTTAGGTCTTGGCACAGAGCTCAGATCTCCAGCCCCAAGCTAATTCTGGAAGTTTTTCTTTATAGTGTATATAGTAGTAAGAAATTGTTTGTTTTTTTCCCCTGAATTCACACTGAACACAGAACACTTCTACTAGATTCTGAGATTTTTCTTTCCCATACCAACCAATTCCACGTTTCTCAACAGACATTGAATTTCACTCAATTCTAATACTATCTACCTGGACCTAGCACCAGATCACATACATTAATAGCTTTGTCATGGGACTGTTCTCTGCCCTAGATGCCAGTTTCAAATGGTAGATCCCAGGTCACCCACAACTTCAGACTTATTTGGCTACAAATCAGAGTTTCCCATGACCTAGGCTGGATCACTTGTTATAATACTTTGAATAACTCAGGAAAACAGCTTGCTTATTAAATTATTCTGTATTAGAAAGGGCTGTATTAAAGAATATAAATGTATGGCCACATAAAGACACACAGAGCAAAGTCTGAAACAGACTCTGAGCATAGAAGACATCTCAGTGGAGTTGGGGCTGTGCCACTGTCCCCATGGCATGAATGCATCCTTTTCTTTCTTTTTTTTTGGCAGTTGTATCACTGAGCTCTTTGGTTCAAGGCTAGTACTCTACCACTTTGAGCCATAGCTCTACTTCCAATGAATGCATTCTTGTTCATCGAGCTCTTCAACCTCACACTTCAGTCATTGTTATAGAGACTTCATCAGCTAAGCATGATTGACTGTTAGCACAGTCTTATAGTCCTCTTCCTTCTCCTTACTTGATGGGGTGTGGGACTGAAGGTTTCAACTTTCTCATCGTAGATGGGCAACAGAGACTACTTATATGCTCTTTGTAAGTCATTCTCTTTTCAGATGGATTTGTTTACCCCTGCTTTCTCACAGCTACAGAAATATATGAGGCTTGTTTTGACAGGCCACAGGAGGTTCCATTTTCTCTAGAGCCCTGACTATGCTCTGATTAACATAAGACCCACGCAGGGAGGCCCTCAGGATATAACTGCCCTGATTGGACATTAGGAGTGTGAATATATCTAGATGCCAGGACAGGAGTCATAGCATCAGGGATCTGAACCAGAGAGGACAATGCTGCCAAGAAAACCAGCCCTGTGAGATTGGGCAGTGCCAGCCTTGGTCAACCTTCTTGGATTATTTGCCTGTTTTGGAACTAATGACAATAGTCAAAATAATAATGCATTTGAATCTGATCAACTTGACTCCAATGATTGACATCTCCCTCAGGACCTGAGAAGGTAAAAGAAAGATGAATCTTTAAAGAAATGAAGGAAAATGTTATCAAAATAAAATGAAGACGAATCCAGACGAGGTCTGGATTCATCTTCAGTACCACAAAATTAACTAACTTCTATTCCTGGGCGAAGCCTTACCCTTTTAATGTTCTCTTACTGCCTACATAGACAAGCATTTTTGCAAGACTCCCATTTCTTGTAGCCAGGGTGATAAAGGATGATCTCTTTCTCTTTGTTTCATGTGAAAATTAGCATTGTTTTACTACAGCTCACTTGGAATGCTGCTATGCTGATCTGCTAGTAGAAATACAACCAGTTTTTCTGTAAAACTGTGACTGAGTCAGAAAATAATAGAAGTGACTAAAATAGAAAGGAAACAATTCCTTCATGCTTCTCAAAACCAAATGACTCCTGGGAAAGATAACAGAGGAAAACAAGTAAAGAAAATGGCCATCATTTCTGTTACATTTAAAGATGTCTTTGAGCCCGGAGCTTGTGGCTCATGCCTGTAATCCTAGCTACTCAGGAAGCTAAGATCTGAGAATCATGGTTCAAAGCCAGCCTGGTAGGAAAGTCCATGAGATTCTTATCTCCAATTAATCACTAGAAAACCAGAAGCAGAGCTGTGGCTCAAAGTGGTAGAGCACTAGCTTGCACAAAAAGGCTCTCAGGGACAGTTCCTAGGTCCCAAGTTCAAGATCCATGACCAACCAAAAAAAAAAAAAAAGAAAAATACTATACCAGAGAAGACAGTGTATTTGCTATTTTATTAGCTTTTTTAATTCCCAGGGTTGAGAAAGAGAAATACTTTTGTATTTACCTTTGTCATACATTTCAGAAATTCAGGAACTGAGGCAAAGGTGGCACCTTGATTCTTGGTTTCTATCAGTATGGGTTGCATTTGACATTTTTCTGAGTGCCCTCCCAGAGAAAAGAGACACTTGGGATGCCTAAGTCACCAATGAACTGTAAGTCCTCTTTAAATAGTATTTTTTCCATTTCTCTTCTTTTCTTTCTCTTCTTTCTTTCCTTCCTCCTTCCTTCTTTCCTTTCTTCCTTCTTTCTTCCTTTCTCTTTCTTTCTCTCATTCTTTCTCTCTCACTTTCTTTCTCTCTTTCTCCCTCCTTTCCTTCCTTCTTTCCTTCCTTCCTTCCTTCCTTCCTTCCTTCCTTCCTTCCTCTCACCCTCCCTCCCTCTCTCTCTCTCTCTCTCTCTCTCTCTTTCTTTTTCTTTCTTTCTTTCTTTCTTAATTTCTTTCTTTCTTTCTTTCTTTCTTTCTTTCTTTCTTTCTTTCTTTCTTTCTTTCTTTCTTTCTTTCTTTCTTCCTTGCTCTCTCACTAGTACCAGGGCTTAAACTCTGAGCTTTGTACTTTTACCTGGCCTTTTCACTCAAAGTTGTGTTGCTGTATCACTTGAGCCAGACCTCCAAATGATGTATAGTGTACCCATTCTGGGGGTTGGACTCTGGGCCTGTGCACTTTCCCTTAGCTTTTCCACCCAAGGCTGGCACTCTGTCATTTGAGCTACACCCCCATTGAACTATCAGTGCTGTCTGAATGTGGGCTTGGCTGCCCTCTCCAGCCACTGCCATTTGTCCAGTAGCTTCAGTCACAATGCTCAGACACACTGTGAAGTAAATTTGTAAGTTTGTCTTCAGCTTCTCAGTGCCAGGACCCCTGCTGTCTCTTTTCCCAGCAAGGGAAGGAAGAATGTCATTTGGGTTTTTTTTTCCTACTTTGTGGAAAATGAATTGTAGTCACAGCCTGATTATTTTAACTATAAATGCAACTCTAAAGGCAAGAAGAGCTTGGCCTCCTTATAACTTGGGATAGAAAGAGAGTGAGGGGAGCTTCTTCAGGAATGGAGACAGCTTGCCTCAGCCTCCTACAGTCACCATGCCTATATCCAAAAAGCATTGTTAAGGGAATCTTGTTGTTGTAGGGCATATGGACTTAGGGGGAAACAATAACTGCTATTTTTCTTCCTATGAATTTTCTGTTTCCAGAGAAAAGACTAGTCAAAGACTCACCCCACTCTGCTTCAAAGATCCTAGCACATTCCTAGGAAGGCCTGCGTCACAGCAGCCTGCATACCACCTGCTTGCAGTGAGGTTTCCTGCATGGGGATCTGCTGTCTCTTTCCCTATGCTTACCATACTGCTGATCTACTCCTCTATGCCTACACTCCAGCAGTCTAGAATTCAGTCTCACCAAAAGTTCTCACTACCAAGATTCCTTCCATGTTTCAACCATTTTTAATGGCACCCTGTATGAAATCTGCTTCTATGTCCAAAGCTGTTTCATCTGGAGTTGCTCTACCCATGGCATTTCTATCCATGGCTGTTTTTACTAGGGGCCCTCTATCCATAGCGCCTCCAGCCATCCATGGCTCCTCCAGCCATCCAGCAACAAAATTTTATGCCTGAAGGCCATCTCAGTGGTGAAAACAATGTAATAGAAAACCCACATTCAATAACTAACAAGTGTTTACCACATTGGTGCCATATCCCCCTCACCCTTTTTGTTTTTGTTTTGCTGAGATGCTTTTGAACCAATCCTAGACCTATTATTTCACCTCGGAATCTCTGAAAATATTGACATTTAATAAGACATAATCATAACACTATTATCCCACCTAACAAAATTAACAACAGTATTTTGACATCATTGACTACGCAGTCTGTCATTAAGTTTCCCTGATTGTCTCCAAACTGTATTTTTATAGTTGGTTTGCTCCAGTCAGGAACCCAAACAAGCTCCCCACAAGATATTCAATGTGCATTGGGATTTAATATCAATTTCCCCATCCCTGCATTGTTTTGTTTTGAGCTCCTTTTGAAAGTGCACCCTAAATAACATACCAGGGCAATATCTGATTCAGTGCTTGGTGTGTGTATGGGAGGGGAGAGGTTGTTTTTCCTTGTGGTGAGGACAGGTGGGGGGGTGTAGTAAAGGGAGAGGAGTAAGGTATTAGCATCTGAGGAGACAAAGGACACTGGCACAGAGAGAAAAGTAATATTTATAGCTAGTATATATCCAATGCTTGACAGATACCAGGTATTATTCTCAGGCTTCCCATGCAATTTTCTCATTTTTAAAGGATAACTAAATTGGGAGATTTTTTTTTTTTCAGTAAAGCGGAGGAGGGGTGGGGATTGTTATCTAAATGGGTCACAGAGCTTGCAATCATGTCAGGGAAACGGCTGAATTGTCTCCTCAGCGGCCAAATATGAAAGGAGGGGAGGGTACTGTCATTGTCTCAGGAGGGCCAAGAAGTCCTGTTGACCCTCTATTTCTTTGTTCTGGGCAGGTCTATGTCTTTCTCCTATGCCTTAAGTCACATGTGTGTCATCTCTTAAATGCCACGTTGCCGGCCGTGGCCTCTGATTCATCAACGGTGGTGGTGGCAGAAGGCTGCCTGGCAGCGCCTGGAAGGGGGACTATTACTCATCGGCTGGAACAGTTTTGGTTTCTGATCCCTGAAATGGGATTGCAAGGCATATAAGGCCCCATGTTGTTAAATACTACTTTTTACACTCAAGGTGCTCTGGGGTCTGACCTTGAAAAGATAGATGATGGATAGACGGCATCGCCTGAGATGCTGTACGGACTCCAGACAGAAGCCCCAGGGAGATGCACACAGGACAAACGATGAGATTCAAGTGCATCAGGGTAGGGAGCTCATGGGGAACACTGAGGAGTAGGACACTGTGGAGATAAAGCCAGGGACAGACTGACTGTGGGGCCGGATGACAGAATGTAGTCTTTGAACCCAAAGTAGAGTTGAGACACTCCAAAGTCTGATATCCCAAATATATTATCCTAAGGTATTTCTGAGAACCAAGCTGGAAGACATTAAGAAGATCAGATGTAAGATGGCTACCATGGCTCATGCTTATAATCTACTCAGGAGACTGAGCTCAGGAGGATGGTGGTTTGAGGTCAGCCCGGAAAAATTGGTAAGGAGACTCAAGGGTATGGTAGTATGTGCCTGACATCCCAATTATGCTGAAGGTTGGTCCCAAGACTGTACCCTGAAAAGTAAGCTACAACAAGAAAGGCTGGGTGTATGGCTTAAGTGGTAGAATATCTGCCTAGCAAGCATTAGGCTTTGAGCTCAAATTCTAGTACCACCACAATAATACATATACATGTATGTATAATAATACATACAGATACATGTATACACAATAATACATACATATATGTGTGTTATTGTATGTATAGATATATTTTATATAGAGAGAAAGAGAGAGAGAGAGAGAAAGAAAAAGTTTAAATTCTCTTCTATTTGGGCCTTGTTGAAGAACAGAGGAAACTGACACCATAGTGAGTCTACATCTATTTATGTTAAAGGTCACGAATCAGTGCCTTCCTCATAGAACTGCCTTTACCAAACCTCCCACAGCCACCTACTCTTGCTCTAAATGTCTGAATGGATCTGAGCATTGCAATGTGCCCAAGCGGCTGAATAAGAAGGAAGAATGCTTATTTGAGACAGTCCTAATCACATCTAACAACCGAAAAATAAAACAGAGTCATTGATTAGGTAAAATATTTGTCTATGAACTTTCACCACTTATTTCTGTTCTAGTTAATCTATTTAAATCTTTGGAAAACATACTTCTTTTTTGTGTCAGCACTGGGACTTGAACTCAGGGCTTGAGTGCTGTTCTTTAGATTTTCATTCAAAGCAGTATTCTAACCTCTTGAGCCATGGCTCTACTTTTGGCTTATTGCTGGTTAATTGGAGATAAGAGTCTCATAGGCTTCAAATCATGAGCCTAAGATCTCAGCCCCCTAAGTAGCTAGGATAAAAGTCATCAAACATTAGCTCCAGGCAGAAAACATACATTTTAAATATTGACTTGGCTGGGGATGCAGTTCAGTAATGGAGTATTTGGCTGGTATATACAAGGCCCTAGGTTCAATCCCCAGTACTACACACAGACCAAAAAAAAACACAGCACAAATGCCATTATCTTCTTTTCTGCATTAGGTACACAAATCTATTTTGAGATTCACAACCAAAATAAATATAAATTTAAATCCAATGGTCTTGCTCCCCCCTCCCATAATAACCTCCTTCAGTGGTAGAAATGTTTAATGATAGTGTAGGTTATGGAAATTCCAGCGACCAGGTTCCAAACAGTCTCAACTGGGAAACCCAAGTCTTTTCTTTCGGTAATTCTCAATGGTAGGTTTGCAAAGCAGCTGATAAAACAGTTAATTACAGTGAGGTGCTTGACTCCTGTGTAACATACACTTTCTCCTACTCTATGATTGGAGTCTCTTGTCCTGTATCCCAAGCAAGGCTTGCTAACGCTACCATTCATCTCCCACTTTGGACAAGAGCCTCCTTAAATTACAGCATAGGTAGAACTTCAGATCAAGATGCAAAATCTAGGATGACAGCATTCAGATGGGCATCCTAGGGTCCCACTTCCTTTATTCCTCTCCCTCTGGCTCATTTCATGATAGCCTGGTATATTTGGCAAAACTCAACCAGACCTTTACTCTAGCTCAGAGAACCTCCAATCTTAGGGAACATCAGAATGCTCTGTAAGGAACTACTGGACCCACAAGAGTTGTAAATGGAGTCTGAAAACGTGCATTTTAAAAATATTCCCTCAGAAGTGGTGCTGTGGTTCAAAGTTGTAGAATACTAGCCTTGAGCACAAAAGCCCAGGATGAGTTCAAGCCCCACAACCAACAAGAAACAAAACAAAACAAAACAAAACACCCTTAGCTGATGCTATTGCTATTGGGAGAGCCCACACTTTGAGAACTACCATTCTAGCTATATTTTTTCTGCCCAGACCTTCGTCTGCTTAACTCACCCCTTTCAGCTTTTGTGCAGATGTTACCTTCCCAATGTAACCACCTGCAGTCACACTCAACACCTTATCCTTTATCTTTTTCCATTGTACTTATTGGCTTCTAACATTCCATATAATTTACTTTACCGATCAGGAGTCTCACAAGAAATAACCCCCTCAATTTTGTGTGTGTGTGTGTGTCTGTATGCTCATATGGGGCTTTGAACTCAGGACCTTGTTTTCTTGCTTGACTTTTTCACTTAAGGTTTTAGTTCTGCCATTTGAACCACAGCTCCGATTTCAGCTTTTTGGTGGTTAATTGAAGATAAGAAAGAGTCTTGTGTACCTTTCATACCAATCTGTCTTCAAACTATGATCCTCAGATCTCTGCTTTCTGAGTAGCTAGAATTACAGGTATGAGCCACAAGCACCTGGCAAGTGCAACTTTTAAACTTGTTCACAAATATATCCCAGCACCTGCCAGTGCCTGGCACACTGAAGACTTCTGTGAATATTTGCTGTGTGCATGGTTCAGTACTTCATGTTCCTGTAAATTACAAGGCAAGAATCCTAACTTTTTGCCGGTTTCAAAAATATTTTTTCCTGTTTCTGTTCCTATTTTCTGCCTCTGTTCCTATTTTCTGCCTCTGTTCCTTTTTCCTTTATATAAAACATTTCCCCTTTTCTATCTTTTCACCTGAAGTCCATCCCTTAAGCAAATGTGTTCTAACTCCTTTCTAGTATAATGGCAGTTCAGCTTTTTCTATTCCTGATAGCTTCCTGGGGCTTATTTTTGTGTCCATAGTTATAAAGCCATATTCTGAAGACATAATAGAGTAGCAGAATCTGATGAAATGTTTGTGGAATGTTTTAACTGTTTTTTTCACCCTATCACATAAAAGGGGCTTCATGAAAGAATAGCTATTACATTCACATTTGGAAGAAAATTAACAATTTGCAAAGTCCTTTCACATTAAATTCTTTTAATGCTTATGAGAATTCTTTTAGCTAAGTAGAAAAGGTATTATTATGTTCATTTCACATCTGGGAAAAATGAATTTAGGTTAAATTTCAATATCAGAAGCTGCTTCATCAAGATTAAGTGATAAAGTCCAGGAAATTTCTGGCACAAAGCTGGTACTCACAGTATGTTAGCCACCCCCACCCCACCTCCTACCTAAAAGAAGAGAGCTGCTTAAATAATTTAATTTCAATAAATAAAGTATTTATTGTATCTCCATACTCTAACAAGAGCTTAACAAACCTTAAGCTGTATGTCTCTAAATCCTAATGTATTATCCTATAAAGTATTGTCTCTTACTGAAGTAAGACACTCAGAAAATCTAAGAAAGTTGCACAAAGTCACCCAGCTAGCAAGTGATGAAGTCAGGATTTGAACTCATCTCCAAAATCATGATTTTTTTCTACTTCTCTAGACTAAATGCCATCTCTGTTACTGTGACAAAATCTATTAGACAATCAACTTTTTGTTTGTTTGTTTGTTTTTGGGTCCGGTCATGGGGCCCGAACTCTGGGCCTGGGTGCTGTCCCTCAGCTCTTCAGCTCAAGGCTAGCACTCTACCACTTGAGCCACAGCGCCACTTCCAGCTCTTTTCTTTTTGCTTATGTGGTGCTGAGGAATCGAACCCAGGGCCTCAGGCATGCAAGGCAAGCACTCTACTACTGAGCCACCTTCCCAGCCCTTAGATAATCAACTTTTTAAACAAGGAAAGATTTTGTGTTAAGCTTCCATAGAGGAACAGAACTAATAGAATATACATGAATATACCTATTTATATACAATTATAAAAGGTTATTTATTGAATTGCCTATATGAGTAGAGGCTGAATTGTTTAACAATAGCCATCTGCAACTAGAGACCCAGTAGCTTCTTAATTTAAAAAGCTGGAAACCTCAGAACAAGGGGACCAATGATGTAGTCACAGTCCGAGGCTGAAGGGCTGGAGGATCCCTGGAGTATAAGTAGCTGCTGTGAGTTCATGTTGAAATGCTTAAAGAAGCTGGTGACTGATGACAGAAACATCAATAAACACACTGGCTCTGGAAAAAATGGAGCGTGTATGAACTGGCTGGCTTTCTCTTTTTCTACTTTTAGTCCCAGTCTCCAGCCTATTAGATGATGCTGCCCATATTCAGAGTGGACCTTTCTTCCTCAGTTTCAATCCCACCTGTCAGTCCCCTCTGAAAATGCTCTCACAGATGCACCCAGCAGTGTGCTTACTAATAATCCCTTAGGCATCTCTCACTTCAGCCAAGTCCAGATGAATCATGAATAGCCATCATGAATAATCATCACAGGTTTGTTTTGTTTCATGATGGCCAAGATTTCAGTCCATGTTCACTTGGCCCCAGTTGCATTAGGCCTGTAGCAAAGCAGTACATGTATGGCCAAGGGAGCTACTCACCTCATGGTGGCCAGGAAGCAAAGAGAAACTGACAGGAAAGGTCTAGGGTCCCACTAACCCCTTCAGAAGCACACTCCCAAAGACTTACTTCTCTACATTAGGCCCTACTGCCTAAAAGTTTGCCACCTCCCAATAATGCCACAGATGAGGGCCAAGTCCTAAATTCCCAGGCCGTGTAGCACATTCACGATCCAAACCACAATAGGTAGTTTAGAACTCATGTTTTTTGTTGTTGTTGTTGTTGTTGGTTGTGGGGCTTGAACTCTGGACCTGGGAGCTATCCCTGAGTTCTTCAGCTCAAGGCCAATGCTCTACCACTTGAGCCACAGTGCCACTTCCAGTTTTCTGGTAGATAATTGGATATAAGAGTCTCAGGGATTTTCCTGCCTGGACTGGCTTTGAACTGTGATCCTCAGATCTCAGCCTTTTGAGTAGCTAGGATTATAGGCGTGAGCCACTAGCACCCGGCATAACTCATGATTTTTGATCCCAGGACTTCTCTGTTTACACCAATCACTTGATATTATGCTGCCTCTATGCAAATTCCTGAAAACTATTAACAATGATTCTCTAGGTTCAACCACGGGGCAGGGACTCTGAATACTCCTTGCCTGACATTTTATTTGGCTTTTACATACACAGAATCCTAAAAGTTAGAGCTGAAGTGGACATTAGAAGTGATTGATCCTATCTTTTTTAAAAAAATAAGTAATTAAGGTTTATTCTTGTTTTCCTCTAGGAGGAGTAAAGGGGGGGCACAGAAAGGGAGGGAAGGAGAACAAATTCAATCCTGCTCTTCAGTATACACTGTGTGGAATGTGACCTATGTAGCTTGTAGACAGGGATAGGAATGAAAAACTGGGGGAAAGTAAAAGATGGATGACATTGTCCAAAAAAACAAATGTACACATTGCCTGACTTATGAAATGATAAGCCCCTCTGTACAACATCTTACCAATGACAATAAAATGATTTTTCAAAAAAAGAAAATAGAGTGTAGTGGTGGAGATGGGAGGGAAGGGATGGTAAGGGAAAAACAAAGGAGGAGGCAACAATGCTTGATAAGAAATGTACTCATTACCTTGCTCATGTAATTGTAACCCCTCTGCACAGTATGTTCACAATAAAAACTTATTAAAAAAATAAAAGAATGGCACAAAAAAAAAAAGAAAATAAGAAAGTAAGGCCCAAAAGGCATCTTTTGTTCTCAGGGTAAACCTTTCTCTTTCAGAATGCCTTTTGAAAGCTGGAGAGAAAAGGTGCATGGATGTCTATGTGGGGCTCTCATGCAAAGTTGATGGGCAACGCTGGTGTGGGTAACAACTGAAACTCATGCCTTTTCCTTGGTTAGTGGCTGCTGCAGCTGCTGTAGTCCTTTGTCATAATTGCTCAATGATGGTGAACAGCTCTGAATCTGCATCACAGGACAAAGCTCATGCCTGGAGAACAGATGATTGGAATAGTCAAATCATTCCATAAAGCAGCACGTGGAGGACCAAGACCAGAGACCAAGACCACAAGCTCTCTTAAAGATGGTGTAATTTGAGAGGAAAATCCTAAGACTTTAAGGTATTCATAGAGGCATGGCTCCTGTAGGTGTAGAAAGGGACACAGAAGCCACAATTGTGATGCTGAGGCTATTTCAATTATTCAGGTTATACAGTAAAGACAATGGTCAATGCTCCTACTATTGACCTAATACTTTGTACATACACTGAAATGAAGTTGGTGAGACCTAGAGCAAGCTGCTTTGTAGAATAAGTCAAGTGCCTAATTTGTCAAAAATCTGAGATGGAAATTTTCCCATCTGTCCTATCCTTAAAAAAAAAAATCTTGTAAAGGTTTCCATTAGTGACTTCAAACAATTGCATTTAATTCAAGCTTTCACACTGAGTAGGATCTTGGCACCAGTTTTAAAAGTAGTGCCCCCACATTCCACTTTTTTTTTAATTGTAAAGATACTGTACAGAGGGGTTACAGTTACATGAGTAAGGTAATGAGTACCTTTCCTATCAAGCATTGTTTACCTCCCCCCTACACACACACATTCTACTTTGTACTTTGGTCTAACCTTGACCATGCTGACCATAAGCTGAGGTTGCAAAGCTATTTCCCTATATGTCATATCAGCCTTACAATTTGGAGCTTTGAAGCTTGCCATGCATTCCCACTGAGTTGAGTAAAAGCTCAATATGCATTCGTTAAATAATTTCTCTTGAAAATGACTTCCTCATTTGAAATGGAATCATTATTAAAGGCATAGACCTTTTAAAAATGTTTATCTCTTAGTCTCTTAGGCAACACTCAATGTTGAGTATGAGGAGATAGAATACATTTGATGGTTAATAAATGGATTATGGAAACAGAGGAATTAGCCATGCGTACGGCCCTGTTCTTAGGGGTCTCTGTTCTCCTGCTGTGCCTTCCTTCCCCACTGAGAAACTCCCATATCACATCTACATTCAACATACACCCTCTGCCATCTATCCTGTGCCCTGGCACAGTAAAGGCAATCTGAGTCTTTTTTCGATGTGGATTCTTCCAAGGGTAGATCTCTGCCAAATAATTACTTTCCAGGAACCATACGATTCTGTTCTGTTTCTGTAACACAGCCAGAGTGAAGTGCCAAAGAGCTATGTGAAATGATAGATCTTACTCATTCCATGCCATTGTATCTGCAAAATCCACCATCAGGCTGTTTGCCCATTAATTAAATTGCCTAGTGAGGATGGAAGGGAGGGGAAAGGATCGCTGCAAGCTGTTTGTTCCCGTGTTTAAATGAATTTATATTAAACTTTGAAAGAACATTATGATTTTTCCCTTCCTTTAGATTGAAATCATTTTATGAGTAGAAAGAGGAAAATAAATGTGATTATGTGATTTCCGTTTTCTATCAAATTATTTTTTAGTGCTATTTGTCATTTTGATGTCTTCATTAAAAGATGACCAGCCTTCAGAATAAAGGCTGGATCTTATTTCAGAATAATTAGAAGAAAGAGTACTGGCCAAGAAGCAAATGACCTGCCATTTCAGAGCCATCTCAGGGTGAAACATGGAATTCACTTTCCCAAGCTATGGTGTCTGTGCTCAGGATTTTGATGGTCTTGTCAGACCTACCTTCTGAGACACTGTGCCCCAGTCCCCTTGGAAAACTGTAACACAAGATATTATTTCCAATATATGAGGTCCTTTGCCTTATTTTTAAGAAATTACTGAGATTGTTCAGGAGCATTCTGTCATAGGAAAGGCCAGAAACCAGGCCAGTAACCTTAAGAATTCTGTGTAGAGAAAGCTGAGAGGAAAATGGCGATGGAAAGGGAAGGAGGCACTAGTCTGCCCCCAAGTGGCAACTGAGGCATGTATTCTGGATGGTGGTGGGAGGTGAAGATTCTGCTGGTGTGACTTATAGTGTGAGGATGGGGGAGGGAGGAACAATCTAGGAAGGGGTCATATTCATCATAAGCGTTTAAATACCGTAGCAAAAACCAGAAAATAATAACATATTTCACGCAGTCCAATTGTACTCCAAGTCACCAGTTTCCCTTTTAAAGCCCGCCACTTTATATTCAATTCACCGCTCCAGTGAACACAATGAAGTGTTTAGATTCCATTAAGAAACCTCACAGAAAACAAACCTCAAGCCTTCGGAGTTAGCAGGAAAGCATTTTAAAAGCTTCACACAAGCTATCATTGTGCATTCAGAAAACCATTAGGACTTCCTCTTTTGGAAATGTGCGATTCTTTCCCTCCGAATTTTAAACATTAATATTCTCTTACAGTGACCCTTACACTCAGAACAGATTTCTCACACCTCACCAGACAATGCAATCAATTTCTAGGATGCAGAGATGTGGACTGGACTTAGAGTAATAGAGTGACATATCTGAGGGGAGGAAAATTGGAGTCAGATTTGGCAAAGTGGGGTGCATATGTATCCTGAACCCTTAGAAGTAAAGTAGGACGGGGGGGGGGGAGGTTGGGGAGGACCACAGTGCTGAGAAAGATGTTCATCAGCTATGGTGATACAGAGAACCAGACCGAATCACACAAGAACACCTCTTTCTTCCTGATGCTCTGAAGAAATGGGACTTGGGGCATGCAGTGGCAAAAGCAGGTGTCCAAACACCAGCTCCTTCCTGGCTGTATGAACTCAGGAAGTCAGAGAATAGTGTCTTCAGTAGTCTCAAGAGCAAAATTCAAATCTACTCATAGCAGATTCTACAATCTTCTATTTAGCACACCTAATAATGTTCCCTTCTTTACCCATCCAGTCTGTATTTACTAAGTTGGTGAATAGGAGTGCCTTCCATGTTCCCCTTGTAAAGGAGAAAGTAAGTTTATACGTGTAGATGGGAGGAGTGTGAATGTTGGAGGCAGACTGCCAGGGCTCAAGTGCCAGTTTCACCACCTGCTCGCTACGTGGCCTGTCTCTGTAAGCCTCTTTCTTCATCTGTATTTAGCACAGAGTAGGTACTAGATTTGTGGCATTTATTATTTTCATCCTTGATACTTGAGACATTATATTCTAGTGTCTGGTCAAGTTGAGCAAGATTAGGGTGTTGAAACATCACTTGGGGGTGGAAATATAGCTCCGTGGGAGGGAACTTACCCAGCACATGTGAGTTTAATCTCCAGCATAAAGAAAGATACCATTATTTGTATGAAAGTTTCAATCAGAGGTTTTTCAGCTGGATGCCTAGCAGCTACTCAGCTGATCTGAGGATCACCATTGAAAGCCAGCACATAAATCAAGACTCCAATTAATCTTCAAAAAGCCAACAGTGAAGATTTGGCTCAAGTGGAAGAGTGCCAGCCAAGAGTAAAAAACATGAAAACAGGAGGTTCGGAGTTCAGACATACAAAAAAAGAGAAGGTCTTCCATAGAGTAATCTTTGCATCTCTCTAAAAAGTAGCATTATCTGCTTTTATTTCTAATTACAAGGTGATCCATGATACAATAAAAAATAAAATAAATCCACACATGAACTATATATGTGTATACGCACACACACACACACGTGCACACACACACACACACACACACACACACACACACACATGCCATTGTGCTTCCCCATAGCACAGTGACCTGGACTTCAATTCTCCTATTTGTGTTTCCCTTTGTTGTCAGTATGAGAGGTGTGTGCCACTGCACTTAGCCATTGTGTTTCTCCTGTACCTTAGTAAGACAAGTATGAGACACCGTGTCCAGCCATTGGTTGAGATGGAGTTGAAACTAACATCCCAAGTAGCTAGGATTACCGGTTCAAGCCACCACACCCAGCTTGTTCTATTTCCTTCTTTCCCTCATACTCCCCATATATAAAAAGCAAAACTGACCTCATGCTGTACCTTGATATTTTTGCATGTAGTACTGGGATTTGGACTGGGGTCTTCAGCTTGCTAGGCAGGGACTGTACCACTTGAGCCATACCTTGGGCCATTTTGCTTTATTTATTTTTCAGATAAGATCTTGAGCTTTTTTGCTTGGGGCCAACCTCCTCCCCAGACCATCCTACCTATTCCAATCATTTAGCTGGGATTACAGGTATGTCCTACCCCACCTGGCTACTATACATAGTTTTATAATCAGCTGTTTTTCATTCAACAATATGGTATGAACATTGTGAAAGTGGTTTTTAAAACCATGTTTAATTTTGTAAGTTTTACTAATAAAACGGCAACTGTTTAATTGATGCTCTAACATTAAATATTTAGATTATTTCTAATTTTTCCTATTGTAAGTTATAATACTTATTTCTTAAGTTTAAAAGAAAAGCTATAATTCTTTTATGGCTTTTGAATCATGTTACCAGTGTCTTACTTGAAAGTGTAGGCTTACATTTTTCTAGTAGCATTAAAAGCGACCATTTTTCTGGATAAATAAAAACATTTGCCAATTTGATAAGTGTAAATGAGCTTTTCTTTATTATTTTTCATGTCTCGGATTTCTAGTGAATTTTCAACATTTTATTGGTCACTTTTATTTCTTGGTGGTGACTTCTCTATTCATGCTTTGCTTTGCCCATCTTTATGGAGGTGTTCCCTTTTTTTCTTAGTTTGTAAGAACCCATCTTTATATGATATGATCTTTGTCTTTTGTGATGTTCAAAAGTTAGAACTGGGGTTCAGCCTTCCTCCTTTCCCAAGTCTCATATAAGTGGAAAAAGGAGAATATAAGACAACCTACATAGTTTCCTAGTATTTATGTTTGTTTCTGGTTTTGTTTTTTTCAAGACAGGGTCTATGTAGCCTAGGCTGGCTTCAAACTCATGATCTTCCTGCCTCAGCCTACTGGATAAGAGCATACCAGTTTCTCTTCTTTTTTCCTGCCTTCCTGCCTTCCTGCCTGCCTGCCTGCCTGTCTACTTGCCTGCCTTCCTTCCTTCCACATTTTCAGGGACCGGGATTTGAACTCAGGGCCTCATGCTTGCTTATTTGGTATTCTACCACTTAAGCCACTCCTCCAGCTTGGTTTCTTATTAGTTAATTGGAGATAGATAGTTTGGAAGGCTTTTCGGCCCTGGCTGACTTCATGGCTCTCAACCACCTGAGTAGCTGGTTTACAGGCGTAAGCCATGAGGACTTGACATCAGTTGTTTTAGGGATAGGGTTTTTTTGGTATTTTTTTAAACAAACCTATATTTTAAACAATACATAATTGAGGAGCCTTACAAGTAGATACAGTTTTATGTTTATATTTTTCCTATTCCTCATATTTAAGTTATAATTATTGTGTGTATATTTCTAGTTAGATTATAAATTCCTAGGGGACAAAGATACCTATATTTAATCTGTCTTCCACAGTAGTAAACAAGTGTCTGACTAATAAGTCACTAAAATAGTATTTTTATTTTTTATGACCATAAGAGGTTTCTTCTCAGCATTATGTTTCCGTGTATCTGCCCCTTGGCTAGCTGACTGAGAATGTCCAGGGATAAGGTTAAGAAAGTAGTTGCTCAGAGCCAGATACCAGTGGCTCATGCCTATAATCCAAGCTGCTCAGAAGGTTAAAATCCAGAGGATCATGGTTTGAAGCCAGCTCAGGCAGAAAAGTCTATGAGAGTCATCTCCAAAAATAACCAGCAAAAGACAGGGCTATAGGAGTGATTCAAGTGGAGAAGCGCCAGCCAAGTATGCAAGATGAGCAAGTATGAAGTCCTATAAGGAAGGAAGGAAAGAAGGAAGGAAGGAAGGAAGGAAGGAAGGAAGGAAGGAAGGAAGGAAGGAAGGAAGGGAGGGAGGGAGGGAGGGAGGGAGGAAGGAAAAGAAAAGAAAAGGAAAAAGAGAAGAGAAGAGAAGAGAAGAGAAGAGAAAAGAAAAGAAAAGAAAAGGTACTTGTTCAGGTCACATCTATAGGAAGTAGCATCACTGGCCTTAAAACACATTTTTTGGTTGGGTTTGTATTTGGTTTTTGTGGGTCTTTTGTTTTGTTTTATTTTTGTGGTGCTGGGGGTTATACTTAAGGCCTTGCATGTGCTAAACAAGCAATCTACTATTAAGCTACACATCCTGCCCTTGGTCTTCTGAATTAGGATCTCACCATGTAGCCTAGGCTCAGTTCAAACTCTTGATCCTCCTTGCCTCAGCCTCCTAGGAGCTGGGATTACATTGGAGTGTCCCCAGGCCAGGCTCTTGCTTTGAAGATTTCAATAAACACCATCAAACTCCCTCCTCCACATCAAGCTTTATCCAAGGCTTGCTTATGAGGAGTAGGAGTCCGTGCATGCAAACAAGGCACAGGAATGTGTCACAATCTTACTTGGAGCCATTGTTAGCAAAAATCCCTCTCAAATAAAAGCTTCCTTTTCTACTTTTTTTTTAAATAGAAAAATTAGCCTTAGGCCTGTCACTAATGATGGTAAAAAAAACCAGAGCCTTAGCCTTCTCTGGTGGATATGAGATTTAGCAGTTAGAGGTGAGAGAGGGCAATGGATGGAGAAAGTAATACTTGAGCAGCTTACTGCCCTCCTGGCTGTCCATTGGCACACAACAGTTCCTTCACATACAGGGTCAAAGGGAATTTCTGGGATGACTTTGCTCTTGGCTTGCTAGGAATGCTGCAGGTAACGTCTTACAACCTTGTGACAAGAGATCAGAAATTGTCATGGGGAATGTTCAGGGCTAGAGTTATAAGTGAGTTTCCTACAAATAGGCAAAGGCAACTGCTCCTTAATATTAAAAGGTAGTTGAGAAACCCTTTTGAGAGATTGAGATCGTATTTGCAACATATTAGAATCAACTATTGTAAGACATTTACTTCAGATGGAAATGAGTTAGAAATGCAGCTCTGGGTGGGTAGGGGCAGGGAGCTGTTGGCTATCTACAGCATGTTACATTTCTGGCAGCAGAGGTGGTCATTGAGAAACTGTGGTATCGACTTTGCCTTGAAGGCTCCCTCTTTTCCTGAATAACAGATCATGGCCTTCTTAGAAAAGCGCAGTGCAACATTCTTATCGATCGGCCTTCAAAAGAGAGCCAAGTGTTGGAGAATGGGGTGGGGCCAGTCTCTTCCCTCAGCACTTTAGGCCAGGCAGAAGCAGACATCTCCCCAGGAAGGATGGAGACTTGCCAAGTGTTCCATTTACCTGGAAAAGAGACCCCTGGCAGATCTAGCTACAATTCCAAAGGTAACCAGTATGGCTGCCGGATACAGCGCTCCTGGTCAGCTATTCTCAGTCTTTCTTCCTTCTGCCTCCACCCCTCCTCCAGCTCACTTGCTGCAACACCCTTGATTTCCTTCTCTTCTGTGACAAAGTATAGTAAGGATAATGCATTTATAATACCCAAACAAAATCACTATATTCCACTGACATACCGGTAGAGCAGAGAAAGTCCTTTGTCTCAACACAGAAGACACTTAGAGAAATCTTACCCCATTATCGCCCAGGGAATTTGTCTTTTAAACACTTTTCCTCTATGGGGAGAATTTCATATGACAAGGCCGAAGAGATATATTTCATTTAGAGGACAGTAATAATGTAACAGCATTTCCTATGGTATTAATTAATGCTCCTTTAATTGCTGAATTTAAATCTCATAAAAGGCAGATATTGAAGTGGCTTTTTACAAAGAAGCTTTGTCCCTATGGTCCCTTTAAGTGTTACAGAAAAACCTACAAGCTGAGTTCCTTTGGCTCATGCATGCCTGTAATCCTAGTTACTTAGGCTAAGATATTAAGATCAAGGTTCAAAGCCAGCCTGGGCAGGAAAGTCTATGAGACTTTTATCTCCAGCTTACCGGCAAAAAGCCAGAAGTGAAGGTGTTGCTCAAATGATACAGTGCCTATCTCAAGCTAAGGAACAATATCTGAATTCAAGCCCCAGTACCAGCACAATGAGAGAGGGAGAGGAAGAGGGTGTATGTGTGTGTGTGTGTGTGTGTGTGTGTGTGTGTGTGTGTGAGAGAGAGAGAGAGAGAGAGAGAGAGAGAGAGAGAGAGAGAGAGAGAGAGAGAGAGAGAGAGAGAGAACCATACAGTTTACAAAGTATTTTTGTTATGTGTCAGTCATGGGGCTTGAACTCAGGTTCAACTAGGTGCTGTCCCTAAGCTTTTTTGCTCAAGGATCGTGCTCTACCACTCTGAGCCACAGCTCCACTTCTGGTTTTCTGGTGGTTAATTGGAGATAACAGTCTCATGGACTTTTCTTCCCTGGGCTGGCTTCAAACCAAGATCCTCAGATCTCAGCCTCCTGAATAGCTGGGATTATAGGTGTGAACAACCAACACCTGGCTAAAACATGCTTTTGCTATGGTCATTTTGTGCTACGGCACAATGGGTATTTATTTCCTCCTCATTTTCTAAATGACCTTGCCCGTTGAAGTTCTATGACTTGTTCAAGGTCACTAGCTCCCTGAAGCCCAGAATTTGCTCTCCATAATTCCGGTATATTCACGTCCACAGCTACGTGCTGTGTTCTGTTGTTTAAAACAAAACAAAAACAGTGTATTACCCCGGGCACCCTTTTGTGGCTAGTTTATACTTGGCAAAGCTTTGCACCTAGGCACCCTTTGAAATGTGATTCGGAGCTGGGGAAAAAGGCTATTTTAATACACGCAAAGCGGGGCTTAGATGAATTTTTCCTAGTATGTGTCTGTGACTAAGAGAACACAATGTCTCTAGTAGTTGTTCCTTCGGTGCCCTCATTATATCTGTTTTGCTTTTGAATTTTGCCAAAATTATGAAGTAAGAAATAATTGCCTTTCTAAGTAGACTGGAAATACATTGCAATCAAGTTGAGAAGGTACGTTGGTTAGACTTGGTTTTTTAAAATATAATTTTGTTATCATTAAGGTGTTGTACATAGGGGTTATCATTTCACAGTTCTGGTTATGTGTATATTTCTCTTTTGGACAATGTCATCCCTTCTTTTAGATTTGTTTTATAATGAGAGTGAATAAATGAATGCTTCTATAAGTTTTGAGATAGAGGCAGCTAGTATTCTTCAATAGAAAGTACTGGAAAAATGACTGCACTTTAATTTTTTTTTAATAGCAGAAAAGTAAAAAGCCTTTCTGCTTCTGACCTAGAGATAGAACTGTCTTGGGCTGCCTGACCAGCTACTACTATAAATGCATATAAAGACATTTGGAAAGACAAGTGGAAAGCATCAGCAAGAACACTAATCCTCAGGAAATGCATCTACACACACACACACACACACTGCTGATGTGAAATCACTAATACATTTGTGTAGTAATATTACCAGGATTAGTTTCCACCAGGAGACATTTCCTGGCTCCAGATAGCTCTCAAGTATTTAAGAGAGTGGAAAAGTTTGTGATTAATTATGACGACGTCAAAGTCATGGTTGATGTTGTGCTTAGTAATGGAGGCGAGTTCTGACCAGGTTATTTTTAGGTTCTTCAAAGAGCAGAATCCTGGACCATGGTGTTCAACAATGGAGTTTCCAGCCCACAGGGTGAGAATTTTTCCAGGGTTTGCATTCGCCCTGGGCTCAGGAATTCTCACTTCTTCATTCACTGAGTACTGACATCACATGCATAGTTTCTAAATTGAGAATTTGTGTCTTGGGATTTATTTTTGAGGGCTTCAAAAAAAAGAAAAATATAATCACCTGTTATATGCCTACTATTATGTGGCAGCTGTGGAGCCTAGAGAGCCAAGCAGGGTGACTCATTGCCCGTGAACACATCATTGGTGGTCTCACCCCCTCTGTTGCTTCTGCCATTCTCCAGGCCATGCCCTCCCTGCCTGGCCTACTGAAAGGTTCTGAGCAGGCAGCCTCAACTCAGACCAGAGCTCTGTCTCCCTCTCCCAGCTCAACGCCTGCTCCTCCTTGGAATTCCACCAGCCCTCACTGTCTCTCCAGCACATCACAACTTAGCATCTCCTCTAGCCTTTGGGTAGTTATTTTTTACACTCCCTCTATTGACCTGGACAAGTTCTAAGTTCACAGGCACACACACACACACACACACACACACACACACTTTTTTCTTTTTCCTCTTTTCCTACTCTTCCTCCTCTTCTTCCTCCTATTCCTCCTCCTCTTCCTCTTCCTCTTCTTCTTCTCCCCCTCCTCCTCCTCCTCCTCCTCCTCCTCCTCCTCCTCCTCCTCCTCTTCTTCTTCTTCTTCTTCTTCTTCTTCTTCTTCTTCTTCTTCTTCTTCTTCTTCTTCTTCTTCTCCTTCTTCTTCTTCTTCTTCTCTTCTTCTTTTTCTTCTTCTTCCTCCTTTGTGTGTGTGTGAGTGTGAGTGTGTGTGTGTGTGTGTGTGTGTGTGTGAAAGAGAGAGAGAGAGATGTGTGTGTGTGCATGTGCCAGTACTGGGACTTGAACTCAGGGCCCTGAAATCTTACTTGGCTCTTTCTACTCAAGACCGGTGCTCTATCACTTGAGCTTCACCTCCACTTCCAACTTTTTGTGGGTTAATTGGATTAATCTGCCTACTCTGGCTTCAAATCATGACCCTCAGATCTCAACCTCCTGAGTAGCTAGGATTACAACCATGAGCCACCAGCACCTGGCTCTTTTCTCCTTTATTAAAAAGGGAAGAAGAAGAAGAAAAACAACTTTAAAAAGTAATTCCTTGGAGTTGGACACTAGTGGCTCACACCTGTAACCCTACATATTCAAGAGGCTGAGATCTGAGGACTGTGGTACAAAGCTAGCCTGGGCAGGAAAGTCCATGAGACTTATCCCCAATTAGCTATTGAGGAAAAAAGCCAGAAGTAGAGCTGTGATTCAAAATCTAAGAAACAGTGACCAGGGGCATGAGTTCAGGCCCCAGACTGGCACAAAAATAATCAATCCATTAATAGGTTCATTAATTAATTCCCTGGGTTGTTTGCCTCATACCAACCTATCTGTTGATCGTTTCATGACTAAGTCGTGTTTCCTGACGTTTGGAGAGAAGATGTAGTCAGGGCAGCAGCTGGTTCTCACTACCCTTGGCTTAAGGTCTCTGTCAACAGAGGATTCCAGTCGTTACTGAGTCCCAGCAAGGTCAGGCAAGAGAAACCGTGTTTACTTTGTAACTCCATTTAAATGGTTCCCTCCTATCTCTCAGTGTCAAGGACATAATTAAAAATTAGGAGGCTTCAGGGAGGGTGAGCATCCTGGCTTAATAGAGTGCCAAGTGTAGCTCCAAGAAGTACAAGGGGATAAGAGGAAGGAAACACAACTTCCAGGTGGGGAGGAGACTCCTTTTCTCCCAATCCCACCAAAAAAAAAACCACATCAGAGAGACTCAGTGTGGAATCAGATAGCCTGTTGTTGCCTTGTGGAAGGGGCTTGAGTCACCCGCCTCAAGAGGAGAGAAGAGCAAGTGGAGCCCAGCGCCTGGTATTAAATGTGACTCTTCTTCAGAAGAGCTGACAAAGCAGACCGGGGGTGTGGGGGTGGGGAGCACAGGGACGGAGACATCAGAATGTTATCTAGAAGAGTCTGGGGCGTGAGACTCCTCTGGAAAGAAGATCAGAACGATGAAAGTTATCTCCCTAGGGAGGGCCTCTCTTTTGTAAGAGAGCTCTCGGAGAAAGGATTCAATTGCATGGGAGAAAATGTTAGGGGAATTTTTGCCTGAGTCTACAGAAAACTTTGCTGAGTTAAGGGGTAAGGAATAGATCTGAATTCTGATGACCTAGGGAGGATGTGAAGCTGGAGCTGTACAAGGATGCAGCAAATGTAGCAGTCAGGAGATGGGCCTGGTTAGAAGGAGCAGAGTTCAAATTCTGTCCTATGTGTCCCTGGCCAACTTACTATCTCTGACTCAGTTCCCTCATCTGTAGCAACTGCATGGCATTGTACCGAGAGGATCAGATGGCATAGTATAAGTGCTTAGTGTAGTCTCTGGCACTTTCTAAATAGTAGCCCCACTTAGATCAGATACATGGGATATTTCTTTCTTTCTTTTTAGACAACTTTGGCTTTGGAGTGTCCTGGGCCAGGAAGGGTATAGAAAGAAATTCCAGTTGGGTGCTGGTGGCTCACACGTGTATTCTTAGCTACTCAAGAGGCTGAGATCCAAGGATGGCAGCTTGAAGCTAGCCTGGTCAGAAAAGTTTGTGTAGTTTATCACCAAAAAACGGAGGTGTGGCGGCTCAAGTGGTAGAATGTCAGCCTTGAGAGATAAAGCTAAGGGACAGCACTTAGGCTGAGTTCAAGCCTTAGTACTGACACATAGAGGGGTGGGGAGAGAGAGAGAGAGAATGAGAGAGAGAGAGAGAGAGAGAGAGAGAGAGAGAGAGAGAGAGAGAGAGAGAGAGAGAGAGAGAGAGGAGAAAAGAAAAAAGAAATAAGAAAAGAAAAAATCCTCATGGAAGAACAAGCAATGCATTTCTAGGAAGAATAACATCCAAGGTTACATTTGAAATTATTTCCTCCTTCAGGCGATACTAACTCTGCCTGTTCTCATTAACTACGTCTTCAGAAAAGTCTGTTATGTACAGCTGCTTTGTGTTAGTGTCGCTCTCCAACAGAAAGGAAGCAGATTATGTCTGTGCTCTGTCTACATCAAGTGGGAAGGAAGACGTAAGCAGCAGGGCTGAGCAGGAAGCAGGATGTCAGAGCCAGAGGTGATGGACTCCTTAAGGAGAAGCAACTGGGTGTGCAGTGCTGACTGAGCAAAGGCAAGCGGCCTCCGAAAGGACAAGGGCTTGGTGACTCATACCCAACTTACCCAGCACTGCTGCAACTGGCATAGGTAGAAAAAAATTGGGAAACCCCCTGAGTCACTGAGCCAATCAACTCCGAGCCAAGACTTGATAGGAAGGGTTTCTTGGGCCATCTGCCCAGTGGCAGTTTATCCGCTCTGATTACATTAGGTCACTCACCTGAGCTGCTCTAGCACATTCGAGTTAGTGTGTATCTGCTAAGTAGATGAAGTTAATGTCACAGAGTCAGCTGTGACTTTCCCTCTGTGTGACAGGAGGTTTTCTCCAGGTGACTAGCCTCAGGAACAGGCTGAATACAAATTAAAAACAGCACAGAAAACAGTTTGGCTCAAAATGGAACATGATTTTAGGATGACTCACAGCTTGTATCAAGTCCTATATGGCAATGCTGACTGGTCCAGCACAGGCCACAGGAAAATAATTCACAGGCTCACGGGGATGATGTCTGCGCCACTGTGGCTACTACCCTCACACTTAGCATGCTCTGGACCAGCACTCTCACACTTAGCATGCTCTGGACCAGCACCCTCACACTTAGCATGCTCTGGACCAGCACCCTCACACTTAGCATGCTCAGGACCAGCACTCTCAACACACACAACCTGCCTTTGCCCGTGGAAGGGCAGGGCCCACTCTCCCATCCAGCAGGAACAGGTACAGGGACAGGTCTCCTGCCCTTCTGAGGCTCTTTGTCATCTGGTATGGTCAAATCTCCCTCTGTTCCTCCAAGGTAAGTCATCCTTCCAAGGTCAAGAGCTGGATGGCTGTTCCATCGTGTTCTACGTGGTTGTAAAAACCCAGTTCCCCCTTACATGTGACGTGAAAGCTTTCGCAGGCCTCTGTTCAAAATCTCTAGAACTTCTCCAGACCACGCCCTTATTCTTCTCAGTGATTCTCAGCTTCTACACCCCCTTTCCCTTCTTTTCCTCCTCCCCAATTTTGATTCTATATCTTTACTTTTGCACTCGCTGGAAGTGACCCCAATACCCATTTGGACAGAGCCCCAACTTTCCTCTTCCTTAAACACCTAGGACTGGATATAAACCTGGGCAACTAAGTAGTGAGAAATAGGAGGTGATTGAATTTAAGTTAAAAATCATAACGTGTCAGGACCAACAAATGAATCCGTTTAATACTTTTTTTAGTTGTCAAATGTGTGTGTGTGTGGTAGGGGGTGGGGTGGGGTTAACTGGTGATTAAATCAAAAGCCTCACAATCTAGCTGCTAGACAAGCCCTCTATCAGTTGAGTTATAGCCACAATCCTTTACTTTTAATTTGTTCATGCTGACCAGGAACTCACGATCGTCTTGGGTTCTTTCTGAGTGCCTCCCCAGGAGCTGGTATGAAAAGGCATGTGCCACCATGCCTGGCTTGCCCAAATTGTGTGTGTATGTGTGTGTGTGTGTGTGTGTGTGTGTGTGTGTGTGTGTGTGTCCCGTTACCAGAGCTTGAATCCATGGCCTCATTCTCTTGCTTGGATTTTTCATTGACAGCTGGCATTCTCCCGCTTGAGCCATGCCTCCATTGGTTAATTGAAGATAAAATCTCACAGACTTGAATTGCAGTTCTCAGATCTCAGCCTCCTGAGTGGCTAGGATTCTAGACTCAAGCCACTGATGCTCTGCTTTCCCAAGTATTTTAGGAGCTTGATTTGCTGGTGTAAAGAACCTGTGGCAGTTGCCTAATGGCAGCGCTTCCTCAGATACTCCTCCCTGAACTATACTTTACTGCCCTCTGGGCCACTGAGGACATATCAGCTGCAGTGGCCCGCAAGCCTTCCTGGTAGACCCAGCTGGTAGACTCACCACCGGCCTTGTTTCTTACTTCTTTCCCTGCAGCAGACCCACCTCTTTTCTTCCCTCCCATTCACCTGTGACACTATATATCTGCTTTGTCTCTTCCGCTCACTGTCATTGAATTGATTGCTACTCGTTGCTTTTTTTTTTTGACAAAGACGACTTAATGCACCGAGTGACAAGCACTGGGCTAGAGGCAGGTGTTGACTGCAACAAACATTACTCCTGCCTTAGCCAGGCCCAACCCTCTTGCTCTGACGCTAGGGCTAGAGAGAGCAATTTAAGCAACAGGCCAAGGCAATTGTTCTGAACCCAAACAAATTACACGGGTCATCAGCACATCCGTCATTTCTCACTGCAAGTGTTTGAATGCCAGTGGAGACAGTTATGCATAATTTAGCATCTAATCGATGTGACCAAAGGCCACGAGGGAAATTGCAGGCCACACAGAAGAGCTCTCTCTCTCCTTGCCTGCCTCCCTCCATCTCGTTCTTTCTTCCTCTTCCCCCCTCCTCGGTTTCTTTCCTTTTAATCAAAGCACATTCGAACATGCACCTACTTGTCATTTTTATTTATTCATTTTTATTGGCTAATATTAATTATAAAAGGGAGGATTTCATTGTTATCTCTCCATCCATTTTATATTGGATTTCAATCAGTCTCATCCCCTCTATCACATTCCCTGCTCCTCCCATTAGCAAGCCCAACAATTTTCCTTGTTTCGTTGTCATAGTGGCAAATAATCTATTTCAACATATTCAGCTACTTTACCCTCCCTGCCAGCACACTCCATTTCCCCCTTGCTGCCACCCACAGATAGTCTATTGCTCTTTCTTCCCATCCCCCTGTGGATGATAGGCTTTTGCTGAGTTTCTTTGTGCTGATAGGCTTATTTTTATACATTACTCAAAGCCTTTTCCTCATGACTACATTCTTAATTTTTTTTTGCAGTACTGAGGATTGAAATTAGGGCCTCAAGCTTGCTAAGCAGGTGCTCTACCACTTGAGCCAAGTCCCCAATCCTTTTCATGACTTTATTCTTGGTGGCTCACTCCCTAAGCTCCTTCTCAGACCTTTTTTTCAATCAACTGGAAGATTGGCCTGTGGGTGGCTCTATTTTTAATGATTAGTGATTCCCACTGCAAGCAGATTCCTGGTGATAATCTCAAGAACACTCAGAGGAAGTCCCCTTGCCAGAAGATAACTGCGTACCTGAGTTTAGCTTGGGCAGCATCCTAACACCGCCTGCTCAGCTCTTTTGTATTCTTGGCTTCCTCTCTTTGTTCTCTGAATCTCAATGTCCCAGAAACCCCTGCACTAACTTACTTGATTTATGCGCTTGTTTGATCTCTCTTCTAACTAGCCAGTGGTGTCTTTGTGGTAGTCTCAGAATTCCCTATCCATTCCTCCCTACCCATGCCACAAACACAAGAGACAATGAACCAGGTTAGCATTTTGAAGAGGATTTAGGGGTTTTTAACTGGTATCATGATGCGGAGTTTCTCAGAGGGACAATGGGCTTGGACCACATAGAGGAACTAAAACGTGGGCATGAGGAATATATCAGCTCCTTCGTGCTGCTGTGACAACTGAGTGGCTTTCAGCCATAGAGATGTATCATGTCATAGATCTGGAGGCTCTGAAACCCATAGGAGAATTCTTCTGTCCTCTTCTAACTTCTGGTGGCTTGCTGGCAGTCTTTATGAGTCCCTGGCTGTGGGTACAATCTCTGCCTGCAGTGTCACATGGTCTTCGATGTTCCTCTTTTCACATGGCTATTTTCTTACAAAGACACCATTATATTGGATTAGGGTCCATCCCAATCCACTATGATCACAGTGAACTCATTACATGAGCCAGTTTCCTAATAATTCTGAGGGACTATGGATTATGACTTTCATGTAATTTTGCAAGTCAAACATTTTATTAACACATTAATTATACAAGGGGAATGGTTCCTTGTGACATTTCCACACATGTGAACAATGTATTCCAACTAATCTTACCCCCTCTAATTTTTGAAGGGACACAATTACTCATAGCTATCCTAGGAATAGTGAATGGTTCAATTTGACCAGAAAGTTGGGTATGAGCAGGGATTAAGGAGAGATGTAAACCATATCACAAGTAAAATAATTGAAGAGCAAAGCTAGAGACTTACAGGTTAATTTAATGTGGCAAAGGTATTTGCATGTCCCATTCCAGTCCAGGAAGAAGTTTATAATCATTTTTCCATTGGTCAGAAAAAAGATAACTTCGACACAGATGAGCCAATAAAGTTTCGTATATCTGGCATCCATTGGATTATATATATATATATATATATATATATATATATATATATATATATATATATATATATATATATATATATATATATATATTGAGCACCAAGTGCCAGGACCATTATCATATAATTGGGGTTCAGTGACAAGATACATATGGCTTCTTTTCCTTTTTTGGGGGGAGGGATCTTCTTAGTCTTCAGTCATGCCTTCCCTACCAGCAGGTAATAGTGTTTAGGAGGAATTCCAAAATAGAAACAGACAGGTGGAAAAATTGCTAAACAAAGCAGGGAATCATTTGAAAATCAGAAAGCAAGTCAACAAGCACCCAGGTGGGTGGCAAGCCCGTGCAAAGCTGTTCCTATGTGGAGGCCAGTGCCCTTAGTATCAGATAACTAACTCCTTCCAACTGCTAAGGCACGCTTGTCATTCCCCTGAGGAAAACAGAAAACCCTCATGACCCTGCTGGAAGGTGACAGGATAGTTAGCACAGGGCCCAGTACTCAGCCAGTTGCCCAAGTTCAGGAGACACACTGGGAAATTCACAGCTACTTCCCCCCAGCATTAGAGATAATTGAACCAGGCCTGGACAAGCACAAGCCATCCAGGCAGCACACTTGTTGGTAATTTGCAACATGTCTCATGTTTCCATGGAAAAAAAACGGGTGCTACTGACATGTGACTCTGTGCAATTATAGTTGCTAAAGTTCATATTTTTCCATAAACTACAGATGGTGTCTGAATTGGACTGTGTTTGCAGGAATTATGTTCCAGTCAATAAAACACTGCAAAGAATTCCTTTGCAACGTAATAAGCAATTTCCAAGGAATATATGCATGAGGTAGCCCATCTCTTATTCAGCAAGTGACCTTGTCCTGAGCGAGAGTATTCTACTAAATCACATAGGATGTTTTCATAATTATCAGGGAAGAAGGAGGGGAAAAGGAAAAGGATAGCATGAATATCATTTAGGGATGGTCACTAACATTCTGGCTTTCCTCGGTTTTCAGGAGACAGTAGGATTGTGCATCACTGTCTCATTTGGAGCTAGGTATGATCATGTCATTTTGGCTAACGAAATGTGTGTTAGTGACCAATGTCACTCTCTATTGCTACACACTTTGTGGCATTCCACTTTATTGCTGCCTTCAAGACTGACATGGAGATGGGTTCTGTCAGCATGGTGAGGTCCCTCAGGGTCTCTACTTGGGCAGGAGAAGGCGGGTGAACATCTGACATTTATGGGGTTAAATTGCTGAAGCTCAGGAAAGGGGGCTTTGTTACCACCAAATGGCCTGATCTGGCTTGACTGATATCGGCCATGAATTCTTCATGTTAACTCCTGTTAAACACCCTAACAGTTAGTATTCATGAATAGTTATCTTTAGAGATGTTCTCAAAATAACTCCAAGTCAGCAAGGCCAAGGCTTGGCTCCAGATAGGTTACAAAGGTTTTAATAGGAAGCTACTTTACCTCCTTTCCTTTCCTTTGTTTTCCTTTGCTTTCCTTTCCCTTCCTTTCCTTTCCTTTCTTCCTCCTTCTCCTCTTCCTCCTCCTCTTTTCTCCCTCTTTCTAGTATCCGGGCTTGAACTCAGGACCTTGTGCTTGCTAAACTAGTACAGTATCTCTAAATCTCTGAGCCCTATTTTCTTCTGTTTATTTTTGCTATTTTTGGTTGTTTTTGGTTATGACTGCCCACTCAGGCAAGCATCTGAGCCTCGCTCCACCTACTTTTAGCATGTTCCTCATCTGTGGGATCACAGGTGTTCACCACTACATCCAGCTTCCCTCTATCCAGACAATCTTGAGGCTGGTCTGGTACCACAATTCTCTCAATCTCAGCTAGGATTATAGGCATAAGCTGCTTGCTTCCTGGCTTAATTTATTGTCTTTTAAACTGTTACAAACATGCCAAAATAGACCTGCTAAAGATTTAATATTTCATTGTATATTTTAGAATGTCAATTTCAAATTTAAAGTTCTCTGAAATATTTGGGAAAGGAGGGAGAAGTACAAGAACTTGTGCATGGTAAAAATATTAACTCACAAATAAGACATGGAACATCCAAATAAAAGCAAAACACCAAGCAATCGAAAAGGGGTAATGACATAGATTTGTAGCTAAGTTTATCTCATTCAACATTATGTGACCCTTATATCTTATTGTGACATTCAGAATGATAAGTAGATTTGCTGGAATATTTATTTTAGCTGCACATAATACAGCCTGTGCTCTTCACTCTCAGTTCTTGGTGAATAAGTCTAAAGAAGTAATAAAATTGGGATTTGGCTGCTATTTAAATAACAACATAGTTGCATGAACAATTGTTCCATTTACTGTGCCATACAAAATACAAGGTTTATATCTTTCCTTAGCAAAGGACCTAAAGGACAAAATAATCCACCTAGCCCTTTACCACGGCAAAACACAAATGTAGCTCTATGTCTCCATCATGTGGTCAATGTGAGTATTACACTTCCACTTACCTGTACAAGCCAATGAGGGATTCCTTTTTTTAAAAAAAATAAAAGAGGTTGTTTTATGATGCATAATGAATTCATTATACTTTTACTTTATGTTCTCTTTGTTCATCAAATCAGTAACTGAAATTATAAGAGATTATAAAAATAAGTAAGGAAATTTTCTTAGCTTCAAGTTTGGAGATATTGTCTCTAAAGATCTTTACCTTTTCTTTGTTTTTAGATATGATTTTAATATATGTCCTCAAACTTCTGGTCTTCCCATTTCAGCTTCTTCACATGCCTGGCTAAAAATCTTTACTTTTAATGCACCAGAATATAATCCAATATCAGCCTCTTCAATTGACTAATAGCTCCTTTTCATTTTATGACTCCATTTCATGCTAGTAGATATAAAGGGTACAAATTCCTTTCAAGACCTAGCCATTAGATCTATTTTGTCACTCACTTTTTTTTCCCGTAGGTTGTGGGGCTTGAACTCTGGGCCTGGCACTATCCCCTCAGATCTTCAGCTCAAAGCAAGTCCTCTACCATTTGAGCCACAGCGCCACTTCCAGTTTTCTGAGTGGTTTATTGGAGATAAGAGTCTCACTGACTTTCCTGCCCGGGGCTGGCTTTGAACCAGGATCCTCAGATCTCAGCCTCCTTAGTAGCTAGGATTATAGGCATGAGCCACCAACGCCCAGCTGTCACTCACTTTTTAAAAGGCTTAAAGAAAGTCACTTAATCTTTAGGGAATTCTTTTTGGAAAATAATGGGTCCACAACCGAGGACTTTTATGAAGAAGGTGTCTAGCCTTTAAAAACCCTCTTGTTGTTTGACTTCAGGGAAACATTAGGACTTACCACTTACTTTTGTCATTTCACTTAAGCTTTCAATTGTTTTATGAGTACTAACCTTGTTTTCCAAGTAAGATTGAAAGTCATTTGAGGGCAAGACTGATATCAGTCTCCCAAGCCAGAGTATTTTTTTACTGCATTACATTATCTGATAGATTAATGAGTTCGCATTTAATAAGATGTTATAATTTTAGCAAGTCAAAATAACAAGAAATTTTAAAGATATTTCATATTTGCTTCTAAGAAATATTCATTTAGCCATAGATACTGTATTAATAACAAAAATAAGCCAGGTGTGGTGACTCATACTTGAAATCCTAACTACTCAGGAGGGTGGAATTAGGAAAATCACAGTTTGATGCCAGTTGGGCCAAAAGGTTGTGAAACCACCTTCTCACAGACTTCCTAAGGCTCAGTAACAGCCTGTCATCCCAGCTTCTGTGGGAAGCATAAAATAGAAGAACTGCAATCCAGGCCCAGATCTGGGAAAAAGTGATAATATATCTCAAAATAACCAGTCCATAAAAAGACTGGAAGTGTGATTTAAGAGTAGAGCCCATGCCTAGAAAGCATGCAGCCCTAAGTTCAAAACTGAATGTTGCCCAAAACAACAACAAGCTATTGTAGATATAGGTAGGAGTCAGCTGCTGCTCTATCCTTAATAAAGTCCATTGATTTGTCTGGCTGCTCTGTGTATTCCAGATTTATCCATCAGAATGGATTCATTTCAGGACTGGTATCTGTGAATATGCTAGGCTTTTATTATCTAATCTTATTTTGCTTTGTGTATATATTTACTCCTATCTTTGTATCCATGTGAAGATAAATAACATTACTCAATATTTTAATGTAAAATCAGATTCTAAACTCATAAACCCATTCCCCCAGAAGTCTGCGTTACTTGTTGGGGCTAAGGTTATTTAGTGGTGTCTGTGGAAATAGTCCCAAAGCTATGCACATTTTCTTCCTCTTATATTTTAGCAGTAAATGCCTAAATTTTCCTGAAATTGTGAAGATGTGTTTTTTTCCCATTAAAACTTTTCCCAGTGAAATCATTAAAATTTCAGAAACTTCAAGGGTAGAGCTGTGATTTTCCTGCTGTGATTCCTTTTGCATGTGCATAAAATTCTGCCGATTATTTTACTGGAAGGTAATAGTTGTAGGAACTTCAAGATTATGCAAATTAGATAATACTATCTAATATCTTTACCTGCTAATCTTCCGGGATGCTGAAGCCCTGTTAATATGCTTAACGACTTGGATTAAGGGCTAGTGTTTCTTAGAAGATTATGTCATAGGCAAATACTGCTAATTTATTTCGTGATCTAAAAGTAAGCCAGTGAAAGTGGAGGAGTGGCTCCAGTGTTAGAGCTCCAGCTGAAGCAGAAAAGGCAAGTGAGAGCAGATAGGCCCAGAGTTCAAGGCCCAGTACCTGTTAACCACGCCCTCAACACCCACACATTTAAATAAGATAAAAGCTACTGAGCTGTATAGCTATGTTAAAAATATTTACAAATATATAATTATTATATATAATATATAGCATATGCATCTATAAATGTAATGTCATATAATATACACACATATTATAAATTATATATTTTATATAATATGAATCTATGATATAACATGAATTTATTCTATATTATATATATGATGTATTATATAACACATTTTACATATATATAATGAATTTTTTTCTTGTTGGGAGCAGGTTGACATATGTTATAATGTTTAGCTTATGCTGAGTAAGATGAAAACAAACAGCTTAGTACATTTCTGCAGTATGCTCATCAAACCTTATTAATGAACTGAAAACATATATGGCTGCCTTCTTGTTTTCATGACTGTGTCTTTGTCTGAGCCACTCCTCTGTCTTATGCCTTTTTCTGCATCATTTGCAATGGTTATTGTCCTTGTTCATTTACCCTTTATAAAATCTTATAGAACAATGATAATGTCTTTTATACATGTACTCAGTTGTTGATTCATTAAAGGGTTAATTATGTGCCAGCTGTGGGGAACAGAACAGTTATTTAAAAAAATCCTCAACCCAATGTTGTCAGACACCTTGTACTCATATATTGTTTTGTAGAATCGGAACTTCTTTGTACAAGTACTTAAAGATATAATAATAACAATCCTAGCTACTCAGGAGGCTGAGATCTGGGAATCATGGTTCAAAGCCAGCCTGGGCAGGAGAAATCTATGAGACTCTTATCTCCAATAAACCACTCAGAAAACCGGAAGTGGTGCTGTGGCTCAAGTAGTAGAGCGCTAGCTTTGAGCTGAAAAGCTGAGGGACAGTGCCCAGGCCCAGAGTTCAAGCCCCACAACTGAAAAAAAAAAAAAAAGATATAATAATTTAAAAAATGTAAAAAAAAATCCTGACCCTCATGGAACGTATACAGATAAATGTAATAAATGACAACACATAAGGACTGTTCCATGGGGACAGTGCTGAAGAGAGAGTGGGTGAAGGCAGGATCACAGATGGTAGTAGGATGCTCAAGGAACTTTAGACGAATGTGACATTTGCACAAAGACCTGAAGAGGCAAGAGCCAGCCCTGTGGCTATTTTGGGGCCGAATGTTCTAGAAAGAAGGCATAGCAGTGCAAGGGCACTCAGATTATGCTTAGTTTATAGAAGAGTTTCAAGAAGGCCCATGGGCATTATTAGAATATAAGAGGGAAAGAATGATTTTATTCATATTTTTATCTTTGGATTTAACACAGTCTGAAACATATTAGGAATTCATTTATGTTGGATACATTAAAGAACACTTGAGTAATAATATAAAAATGTCAATATTTCACAAGACTTGAATTATATCAGATCCAGTATGTTGTCTTCCCTTTTTTTGTTGAATACATATGCTTTTGTTCATTCAGGTTTTTACTTCATTCAGGAGGTCAACTTGGAAGTATTTCACAGCATTAATATCTCTTTTTGAACTTTTGTCAAAATTCTTGTAATATAGCTTATAGTGAATACAAACATTGCAAATGTCAGCAAACACAGATGAGGAGTAATCTAACAGCACACATTCAGAGCTGCTGCAAACATAGATGGGTAGTAGTAAACTAATAACATATATTTGGCTCTCCCACCATGGTTAACAATGCTACTTACAATCACTTAAAGAAATGATTAGCATAAGTATTTATTTTTGCTTCTAAAACTTAGTCTTTCTTAGAATTTCATTCATATAATTTTGTTTAGATTGTACCAGGCCAATCATTTCATCAGTATTTATTTTATTTGCCAGAATGACTTTTTGCTAGCAGTAGAAGGGGTCATCAATGCACATACATATACAATATGGCAGCTGTCCTATCCACATTGCAAGCTCTTGACCATTTCTCTTTTTTTGGGGGGGTGTCCGGTCGTGGGGCCTGAACTCTGGGCCCGGGTGCTGTCCCTCAGCTCTTCAGCTCAAGGCTAGCGCTCTACCACTTGAGCCACAGCGCCACTTCTGGCTTTTTTTCTTTTTGCTTATGTGGTGCTGAGGAATGGAACCCAGGGCCTCATGCATGCAAGGCAAGCGCTCTACCACTGAGCCACCTTCCCAGCCCCGCTCTTGACCATTTCTGCCTGCTCATTTCTCTGGCCACTTTAGACTCCAATCCTTAGCATTTCTTATTATTGTTTTGATGTGGCAGTTAACTTGTTTGAATCAGTGATGTCTCTATGTCGATTGATAAAATTTAATTCTAGCAAGAAGACTCTATTTCTTCTTACTTTCTGATGTCTTGGGATTCATAAAAACACATACCATCCCCAAGAAATAGGAATGCAGAGATAGCATGTAGAAGTAGAAGAACTAGCATATTTACTAGGATTAGAAGAAATGAAAGGAAGGAAGAAAACAAGGGAGGAAAAAAAAGGAAAGAAATGCCTGAATTGAAATATATTTTAAAAGATCTATCACCTCAAAGTCACCAGATGCTGATATTTTGGTGCTCTTAATTGAGTCTTCAATAAATAAAATGGTATTTCTGTGTGTGGTGGTACACTCCTATACTCCCAACACTCAAGAGATGAAAGCTGGAGAGTATCAAGTTCCAGGCCAGCTTAGGCTACATACTGAGTCTGAGGACAGACCATGTTACCTAGTAAAACCCAGTCTCAAAAACAAACAAGCAAGCAAACAAACAAAAACCACCACAGGGTTAGGGATGTAGCTCAGCAGTAGAGCACTTGCCTGACCTCTAGAATCCACAAAGCTCTGAGTTCTATGTCCAACATAGGAAAATAAAATATTCCCAATGGTTTATGCCTTTTAGTCAAAGTCCTCCAGGACTTTTGTTGGTGGTGGTAGTGGTTGTGGGGTTTGAACTCTGGGCCTGTATGCTGTCCCTCAGCAATTCAGCTCAAGACTAGTGCTCTACCACTTGAGCCATAGTGCCACTTCCAGTTTTCTGAGTGTTTTACTGGAGATAAGAGTCTCATGGACTTTTCTGCCTGGGCTGGCTTTGAACCGTGATCCTCAGATCTCAGCCTCCTGAGTAGCTAGAATTACAGGCATGAGCCACCCGTGTCCTGCAATCCAGGACTTTTTTTTCCTCTCATGAAGTATTTAAAGGGGCTGAGAAGGTGGCTCAATGGTAGAGAGCTTGCCTTGCATGCCTGAGGCCCTGGGTTCGATTCCTCAGCACTACATAAGCAAAAAAGAAAAAAGCTGGAAGTGGCGCTGTGGCTCAAGTGGTAGAACACTAGCCTTGAGCTGAAGAGCTGAGGGACAGCGCCCAGGCCCAGAGTTCAGGCCCCACGACCGGACCCAAAGAAAAAAAAATGAAGTATTTAAAATGTTTTTCATTCAAACCACATTTTTGTGCCTACAGAAAAGTATACAATTGAAATGAATTTTCATAATAAAGTGAATACAACTCTGTAATAGGAGTTTAGCTCAAGAATCAGAATGTCACCAATACTCAGGAGCCCCCTTCATGTATCCTTGAGGTTAAATGACACCTCCGCTCCCCCCAGCCACACATTGCTTGACTTCTAAAATCACAGATTAGTTTTATGTGATTTTAAATTTTATATTCATGGACATGTATATACAGTATGCATCCTTTTGGCCCAGGCTTCCTGGGCTCAGCATCATGTCTGTGGGATTTATTTGTGTTCGTTATGTGTTGTTTTAATTAGTTCATCATTCTGCTGAATAATATTCTAGTGTCTAAACAGTCACCACAGTGTGTCCATTCTGTGGATGAACAGTCATTTGGCAGTTTCCAGCTTGGCAAGTGAAATTGGGTTGTTATGCACATTCTATACAGGTCTTCTGGAAAATTCATGCATTCATTCTAGCTGGTAGGGAGAGGGGCTGTGTGTTTATTTTTAGCTTTCATCGGTAGTGCCAAACATTGCCCCACAACAGTTGTACCAATTTACAATGCACATCTTTCAGCCAAAGCCTCCAGAACATATCTCTAGTTTAGCAAGTTGGAATTCTCACTTGTATCAGCAGTGTAAGAGAATCCTGCTTGCTCAGTTTCCCACCACATTTAAAAACAGAAAAAAGGGGAAGATTTCTGAATGCATTCTACAAGACAACTATTATCCTGACACAAAACTGAGAAAGAGTAGAAAAGGAAAATTATATGCCAATGCCACTTTAAACAGAGGTGGAAAGATACTAAAGATAAAGGAACAAACTGAACCTACAAATATTTTTACAACGAAAGGACCAGATTGGTCTATTCCCAGTGATTTTGATGTATCATGTATTAATAAACTGTCTAGTTTTGAACTGGAATTTAATACATTAAAATTTATATTAACTTACATTAGTTATGTTTAAAAATCATTAAATATCTTTTAGTTCATTGGCATTGATTATAGATTTTGATTTTCAAAAATCAAAGAAAAAAAATCTTTAGATTTTTAGGGTAAAATATCTTTAGAAAATGTAGAGCTGCAAGAAAAGCAGCTAGAATATTCATCTCCTACCTCTGATAATAAATAAATCAATCTTAGAATCAGAGAGATATAAAAATTCCATGCAGTCTTAGCTGGGTGACAGTGGCTCATGCCTGTAGTCTCAGCTGCTCAAGAGGCTCAGATTTGAAGGATCTTAGTTCATAGCCAGCCTGGGCTTTTCATCCACAAGACTCGAACCAGGAAAAAAGGAGGGCTTGAGACAAATGGTAAAGCACAAGCTGAGCAAGAGACCATGAGTGCCCCAGTACTGGCACAAAAGGAAATCAAAGCCAGTGCATTGCCCCTTTAATTTACTTTTCAGGCTCATCATTTATTATTGCTGCAGGCTAACCTCTGATTCACAGCTTTCACATTTCCCTTGTCTCTTGCACGTGGTACATGTCTGGGCATGGGCAAATTGTTTAACCACTTTGTGCTGGTTTCCTAGGTGTATAAAGAAAATAAGGACATTACCTTGGACATTAAGTGATTCAATGAATTATTTGATCACATTTTAATTACAATATTTGGACACTAGACATCTCAGTGAGCAGGGGACTAACAGTGAAACCATTCTTAGTGTTAGGAAAATGGAGGAGAAAGGAAGGAAACAGACTGGACTCGATCTTAACAGGCTAGGATGGTTTATTGCCAGAGAGGGACACAGACCTTTCTGAAGGTATGGAGGAAGAGGGAGAAGTGAGAAGAAGCATGGTTATAATCTGAGGTGACCTATATACTCTAGGAGGTTTAGGAGGGGCTAGGAGGTGGAGACCCTGGTGTGCACGTGCAGGCCAGGGGCTTCATCATGGCAGACTAGGATTTATGGCTGGTATCCAAACAGTAGATAAGGGGTCCTACAGCTGCCCAGACCCGAAGGTCACGCTAAGGGGCTTTTGTTGCCTTCTATGGTAGTAGCTGCCCTAGAGAAGTGCCATCCCAAGGTAAAGGGGGCTGGAAGTGGGCCTAAGGGAAGGGCGCTCATTTCCCTAACATTAAGTCTTTGAAAACTGTCACAGATATGGTCACCAGCAGTCCAAGAAGTGTCCTGCTGGAGGAATTGATAAATTCCCAGATGGAAGGGGCATGGTTAAGGGCCATGTGTAAGGACGTCTGTGTATGTGTGTTTTATATTTATTTATTGAGTCCGATCGTGGGGCCTGAACTCTGGGCCTAGGTGCTGTCTCTGAGCTCTTCAGCTCCAGGCTAGTGCTCTAGCACTAGAGCCCCAGGGCCTCATGCATGCGAGGCAAGCACTCTAACCACTGAGCCACCTTCCCAGCCCCAAGCCTTAAGTTTTATTTATTTATTTATTTTTGGTCTGGTCTTGGGGCCTGAACTCTGGGCCTGGGTGCTGTCCCTCAGCTCTTCAGCTCAAGGCTAGCGCTCTACCACTTGAGCCACAGCGACACTTCCGGCTTTTTTCTTTTTGCTTATGTGGTGCTAAGGACTAGAACCCAGGGCCTCATGCATGCAAGGCAAGCACTCTACCACTGAGCCACCGTCCCAGCCCGTGTAGGTGTGTTTTATAGTTCGGGTTTTTGGACCATCTGTTAGCGATTTCGCATGTAAACCTGTTCGTACCTTTGGGGCTGAGCTATGCCGTACGGTTTGGTTTGAGCTGTAGCCAAGACAGGAACTGATGCCGAGTGTGTGGGGTGGGCTCCACCGTCTTCGCCCCAGAGAAGACATGCGATCTGCAGGTGTGGAGGGCGGAGTGGGGCCGGAGTCATTACCACTGTTCAGCAGCGGGGCCCCGGGAGCGAACGCGGCCCACCCCGGCGCCCGGGCTCCCCACCCCCCTCCGCCCCCCGGGTGGGCGCGAGCAGGCGGAACCTTCGGCTTCAGCTCCCTGTTTCCCGCGACTCGGTCCCTAAGGCTACACAACCGAGCGGTGAGCGCCTTCCTCCCCGCCCCCACCCCCGTGATAGCCTTTCCCGATAACGGGTTCCAGAGTGTGTGGTAACTAATCCCAACCAAACGACTAACGGACACTCCAACGACTCTGGGTAGTTTTCCTAAGCACCGGGCCCGCGGCCAGGCCCCACGAGATACCGGAGGGGGAGGGAGGGCGTTCCACACAAGCGCCGCCCGCACCGCCCCCTGCCTGCGCGGAGCAGGCGCAGTGGAGGCGCGCGGCATAAGCGGGGGGGGGGGGGGGGGGGGGGCGCGTGCGCGTGCCCCGGCGTGCCCCGGCGTGCGCGCGCCGTTTCGAGCTCACGCCTCCAGCCCGGGCCGCTGCAGGCCGGTGCGCCGCGCTGTACCTCACGCCACCCGGCCGCGTCGCTTCCCGACGCCCTCGTACCGTTGGAGCGATATCCTGAGGAGAAGTGGGGGACCGCTGGGGAGGCAGCGGCGGGGAGCAGAGCGAGCCCTCCGAGTCCGGCGAGTGGCAGCGGCGAGGCGGCCGAGTCCCGCGAGGGGACGCGGAGCGAGTGGGCTGGGGACCCCTCGAGCCATCCGGGCCCGCGAGCCTGTTACCGCCACGCGATCCGGAGACCCAGCGGGCCGTGGGGGACAGGGGGTGGGGGGCAGGCCGAGCCTGGAGACATGGCTACACCGTTCCTGCCCGCCGGGGCCGCCACGGGCGACAGTGGCGGTGAGCTGAGCTCAGGGGACGACTCTGGGGATATGGAGTGTCTCCAGAGCCCCGACAGCGACCCGTCCCGGAGCCTGGCGGAGCTGTTTGAGAAGGCGGCCGCGCACCTCCAAGGCCTCATTCAGGTGGCCAGCCGGGAACAGCTGTTGTACCTGTATGCCAGGTACAAGCAGGTAACGTGGGGAGGGGGTGTGTGCACGCTCGCCAGAGACCCTGGCCGCCTCCTTCACTGTGAGCAGACGTGCACACTCAATGACAAGGGGCTATGAAGTGTGTGTGTGTGTGTGTGTGTTATTGTTGACCGATGACCATTAGCATCGTTCTGGACCTGGAAAAGATGTGTCTTCCTGTCCAAGAGTGGTATTTATTTAGCCAGACACCGAATGACAGTTTTTCCGATGTCTTCTTGGACTTACTCAAGGATCCAAGGATCTTGCACTCTAGCCAACTCTGAAGCTTTTACAATATGAGGATGCTAAAGTAAGATTGATCACGTATTTACCGTTGCCTAAAGATCCTGTGGAAGTGTACATGGTAATCAAGATATTTTAAGATATAAGAGAATAATGGATTGTAATCAATAAAACCTAGCTATTTTTTTTTAAAAGGAAAACCAGAATCGTTGGTTTATGGCTGGATATGTTTATCTGTTTATGACTAGATATATTTCTGGGGACTGGGAAGGTGGCTCAGTGGTAGAGCGCTTGCCTTGTATGCATGAGGCCCTGGGTTCGATGCCTCAGCACCACATAAGCAAAAAGAAAAAAGCCGGAAGTGGCACTGTGGCTCAAGTGGTAGAGCGCTAGCCTTGAGCTGAGGAGCTGAGGGACAGCACCCAGGCCCAGAGTTCAGGCCCTACGACCGGACCCCCCCCCCCAAAAAGATGTATTTCTGTTACACATCATCAGAGTTTTTTATGTTTTACTCTGGAAAATACTCCCAGGTTTGAAACATACACCCAAAAGAATTATAACTAGTAAACTCCAGATGAAATAATCCTTGCTCCTCCTCATCCCCAAGATAGGATGGCTCTCTTTATATTGCCTAGTCTGGTGTAAAATTCTGAACTCAAAATTATTCTGCCTCAACTTCCTGCATCTTTTTCTTTTACAAAAACAATAAAACCAGAGTAAGCAACTTGTGTAGAATCACAAATATCAGTCAGCGTTGGATTGTATTTCTGATTCTGTCTGAGGCTTTGAACTTTACCTGGAAGTATGGAAATGATGATTTTTGTTACCTATGTAAACCACATTTATCATTCTTGGAGTTGTTAGGTAAAAGAAGGAAAAATGCTTTATCAGTATCAGCAAATATTGATCAGCATCTTAGGTGCTAAACATTTTGAGTGTCCTGTATAGAGAGTTCAATGAAGGAAAAGCATCATGAATGACATTTGCCCTTAGGAGGCTTACAAGATACTTGAGAAATATAGATTTAAACATACAAAAATGTTGAGTAGGAGTTGAGTAGGAGCTCAGGAAAAGGTCTTTGTAACACTTCAGGAAATGAAGTTCTGGATAAAAGACTATTTTAGCTAAAAATTTTTAGGGTTTTCTTTTTGCCTCTTGGTAGGACTACCTTTTTTAAAAACAGTGTGAGAGGTTCCATTGTGAGTAGAGATGAACTTTTCTTTGAAGACTGATGATTTTGATGAATATCTGTGTGACAGAGATATAGCTGCAGGTAAAAGTGACATAAATTATAGTGTTCAGTGAAAATTGTCCCCAAATTGACCTTGGAATTAGTTTTCTTGCAAAAAGTTCTCTCCTCTCTCTTCCCCTTTCCTCCCCTCCCCATGGTTATGTGAATCCAAATTTCTTCAAGTACATCAGCCAAAGCAACATCCAGTAATAGACTGGATACTTAACTGCAGCAGTTAAGTATGACAATACAAATGTGTCAGACATTAAAGGGATTTACAAAATGTAAAACAGTGCCAAGCTTCTTACTGAATTTTTTTCAGTTTAGAATATGTGGTTAATTGATCCAGATGTGATGATACATATCTGTAATCCTAGCTGTTTGGGAATGAGGGTTAGGAGGATTGTAGTTTGAGACTGGCCCAGACAAAGTTAGCAAAACCCTGACCAAAAAAACTAAAAGCAAAGTGCTGAGGGAGTGAGTCTACTTATAGTATGCTGCCCAAAGCCCTGGGTTTAATTCCCAATACTAGAAATTTTTTTTTACATAAAATGTAGTCATTTATGTTCACACATAATAGGTTTATTGCTATTTTCAGGTGGATTAGTACATATTTTAAAAATACCTCTTCTAAATTTTAATATATAGTATATATTGATAGATATTATATTTAATATATATTTCGTATATATTGATTGATATGATCTACATATGCAGAAACTTTGTGGTGCTTAATTTCTTTGTAAAGGAATTATGGGCCCCAAAATTTTGAGAATTGTCTCAAATTCTCTTTTCAGGGCTGCAGAGTCTTATGATCTAGCCAGGGCAAAGAAAAATGAGAGAATGAGCCCTTTAAAGATGTTTCATGGCTTTCACACACATTGAATCCTGAGACAGAAATTGTGTGTCCTTGTGTACTGGTGGGTTAGGTGACTGTTACTTGAGAAAAAGAGAACAGATTCTGACATTTGTTCCAGTACTGGCTGGTGTCTGGGCCAAAATAACAACAAGAAAATAGCTACAAGTGCTATTTTTATAATATCTTACTTTGTATAATTTGGCTCTTTATATTTCTAACCATCTAGTAGTTCATGTGATTTTGGAAATGCCAGAACTGAAGCCTAGATTCTGAATAGCATGAAAAGTAGAATGATATAGTGAAGGACTATTAGACTTGGAAGGAATATTAGAATTAGACCTGAATCAGACAGGCGTAGACTCAGACCTTGACTGCTGATAAGGACCTATCAATGTATGAACTGTGACATCTTTTGAGTATCTTTACTCTCATTTATAAAATGAGGTTATAATGATATATCTCACAGGGTTATTGTGTGCCTTGTTTAAGATAATGTGAAGCATTTCTAATAGTGGCTGAAGAAATGCAGTGCCTTTTCTCTCAGCTAGACCTCCATTCCTTCATAACAAGACTGCTCCTACAGAAATATACATTTTAATAACAACCAAAGGTCCACAGAATTTATTGCTCAGGAAGTGATTTTGTGTGTGTGTGTGTGTGTGTGTGTGTGTGTGTGTGTGTGTGTGTGTGTGTATTTAGAGGTGGAGGAAATTATTGTAGACTGAGAGAGTTCTTAGTCTAGACAGAGCAATAGTATTTTGGCAAGCTGAGAGAAGAGAAGGCATTTCAGTTGAGTGTAATAATATGAACAAAACACAACTAAAAACCCCTAAGGTAAAAGTAGATCGGATGATTAGATGAAGGCATCAGTTTGATTTTAGCAAATTCTCAAATAGGCAAGTAATAAGAGGTAATGGGAAGGTTCCTAACAAGTAGGTGCTGTGAGCAAGTTAAGAATTATTTCTTTGAGGCTCTGATCTAACAGATAAGACATTCTGACATAAAGTAGAAGATGTGACAAACAATATATAGAATAAGTGCTATTAATAGTTCATAAGAAAAGGAGATCTCTACTGGAAGTGGCAATCAAGAGTGAATTCTACAATTCCATGTAGAATTCCATGTAGAGCTGCATTTATGCATAACCACTTTGAAAATAACTGTAACTTACCAAAAATTTGAGGTATTGACTACAAATCAGAGAAGATTATTGTGTAACAGAATTTGTGTTGTTGAGAATCCTCAAATTTTTTTTCCCTTGGCTGTTGGCATCTAAATTCATGTTGATGAGTTTCATAGTAAGGAACTTTTAAAATAGTATACTTTATCCCAGAATCTGAGAGAAATAAAATGTTACTACTATCAATATGAAGAATCCGTGTATCAATTATGAAAGATTGAACTTTAAAGATTAGCAATTGCATGTTTAAAACAATCTCTGTTAAATAGGTGTCAGTGACTTACACCTATAATCCTAGCTACTCAGGAGTCTGAGACCTAAGCAGGATAGTTTGAAGCCAGCCCAGGCAGGAAAGTCTGTGAGACTCCAATAAACTACCCCAAAACTCCAGAAGTGGAACTGTGGCTTAACTGGTAGAGCACTCACCTTCAGCAAAAAGGTTCAAGGACAGTGCCCAGGCCCTGAGATCAGCCTCAGGACTGGCTCCTACACACACACACACACACACACACACACACACACACACACACACGCGCACGCACGCACGCACGCACGCACGCACGCACCTTTGTTTTAAAGACAAAGAATGCAATGTACATTTATAATTTGTCTTATAATTAGTCTATTTTAGAAATTAACTGTCACCCATACTTTTTTCTGTATTATAGTATTAATATTTTTTAAAGATTTTTATCTTTAGTTCAAAAGGGTTTCAATTCAACATGTCAGTTTATGAGTAAATGTATCTAGGTCAGTGTTACCCCTTCTGTCTTTCTCTCCTGTCTCTCCCAACTCCACAGATACACTCAAGTTACCTGGTTCCATTTTTACATATATACATTGAATATTATGACTTAGATAACAATTATTTTTTCAGTAAGCCAAAACTGCCTGTATATAAGGTTTGGTTTGTTTGCTTGCTTTTGTAAAAGGAAAAGTCATTTTGTTATTCTGTATAGATGAAAATACTTTCTAACCTTAATTTCTAAGCATACATAATTTGTAAAGAAAAAAATTTTAGACAATTACTGGAAAAATAAAGTTCTTGATTTTTTTTCTGTTCACTTCTTTTAGGTTAAAGTTGGAAATTGCAATACTCCTAAACCAAGTTTTTTTGATTTTGAAGGGAAGCAAAAATGGTAAGCAATTCTTGGAATCTTTAATGAAGTTGTTGGAAATGAGTTAGGTGTTTAGGAATTAGACAGTAGTGAGCAGATTAAAGTATTTTTATGTTAATCTCTCTTATAGTCTGTGCTAGTGGCGGGCAATTGGGAGGATTAAAAGAATCAGCTTTTAGCTAAGTCTCTTCTTATTCAATGATGTAGGTATGTAAGTAGCTTACAATATCTATGTATTTCTTTAAAAGTATATCTGTGATCACCCACAGAGATACTGTTGGAAGGTTTTTCTTGTCTATTATACATCTCCTAATGGCTCACTACTTTTCTTTGGAGCTATCTTTGAGAGAAAACCAAAAGGATGGAGGGAGAAGAGAACATTTTGTACTCTTTTCCTCTGCCCCAATTTGATCTTCTTGATGTGGCACTATTCTATTCTTTGTTCTACCCACACCATAGGAAAGAAATGCTTATAATAACTTCTTGGAAATAAGATACAGATTCAAATACTCACTTCACTTCTCTGATAGGGAAAGATGAGTTTCTCCCTAAAGTTTTACTTATAAAGGTTCTGACATACCATTTATAAGGTCTTTTTTTCTTCTTCATGCATTTGTTATTGTTATTATAAAGGTAATGTACACCTTTATACAATTATATGTCAGAAAGAGTTACAATTATATAAGTTACAATTATGTAAGTTACAATTATATAAATCAGATAGAGTACATTCCTTTTTGAACAGTGTTAGCCCTTCCCTAGCTCTCTCGGTTTTTCTCTCCCATACCCACTCACAAATTGTGTAGTTCATTTTCAACATAGTGTCTAGTGAGTACCACTGCTTCATTTGTTCACCCTTTGTCCCACAAATTCTGTGTCCCCCCTTACCTTCCCAAAGACAGATAAACAAACAAAAGGAAAAGAAAACAAAAATAACATAAAGAAAAACCCCTCTTATTTCCATTTCCTGGAGTTTATTTCAATACGTATTATTTTATCTGATCAAATAATGCTTATTTTTCTTATGTAGTTTAAGTGAAAAAACACGTTTCCTATACAATAAAGAGCATTAGTTAGTGAAGAGGGAAGATTTTGGAGCATCAACCCTGAATTAAATGAATAATTTAAATATTTAGGGTATGGTTTAAAATTTTTTATTATTATAAAGGCGATGTACAGAGGGGTTACAGTTAAGTAAGTCAGATAATGAGTATATTTTTGAACAATGTCACCCCTTCCTTGCTCTTTTCCAGTTTTTCCCTACCATCCGCACCCACAAGTTGTATAGTTCATTTTCAGCATAGTGGCTAGTGAGTATCACTGTTGCATTTGTTCATCCTTGAGGGTATCACTTTTCAAAAAGATGAAATATGTTTGAAGGGAGAGGAAATGCTAAAGGATGGGTTCTGGATCAGATGTATTCAGCTATTTAGGAGGCGAAGATCCAGAAGACTATAGTTTGAGGTCAGCCTGGATAAAAATTTACAAGATCCACTTGAAACAGTAGAGCCAGGTGTGGCTACATGCACTTGTTATCACAGCTATGTAGGAGGCTATAGATAGCAGGATCTCAGTCAAGACTGGCACTAGGCAAAAAAAAATAAAATAAAAAAAGTGAATCCCTATCTGAAGAAATAACCTAAAGCAAAAAGGGCTGACAGAATGGCTTAAGTGATATAGTACATGAAAAAAAGGTAGATTATAACCCTTTATTCTAACATGGTCCTGTGTAATATGCAATTGCCTGAACAAGTGGTCTGTCTGCCAGCTATTTGTTGCCCAACTGTAAGAACTGAACTTGAATCTGGATCTCAGTTCCTTATGTCATATTCTAGTTCAGCTGTCATACGTATTTCTTTAAAATAAGACATTCTTAGTAAAGAAAACAGTGTTTTAATTTACATTCTGGTTCAAGTTTTAATTTTTCTTGCTGATGACAAATAGTTCTCTGGCATTTTATTACTGTTCTAGATTACCTGATTTAGGGGAAGGGGCAATGCTAAGGGAACTTGGCCATTTACATCCCCAGCCCGTTGATAATTTTTAGTTATTTTTTCAGATAAGGTCTCACATTTTTTTTTCTCTTTAAAAAATTTTTTAATATATATTTTTATTATAAAGATACTGCACAGAGGAGTTACAGTTACATGAGTAAGGTAATGAGTACATTTCTTTTTTTATTTTTTATTTATTTATTTTTATGAGTACATTTCTTATTCAGCATTTTTACCTCCTCCTTTGTTTTTCCCCTACCATCCCTTCCCTCCCTACCTCTCCCAACTCCTCTGTGGCCCCCCCCCCTCCCGCCCTGAAGTTGTAAAGTCCATATTTTGTACATCTCATTGTTACAGTGGGTCAACCTGTATCCTTATTTCAACATTTGTTATTTCCCTTCCCCTCCACAAATTAGAAAAATGTATATACAAGATGCAGGGCACCAGAATCAAATACAGTGAAAACAGGATTATACATGGGGGAAGAACATACAAAAGAAACAAAAAAAAATCACATAGTACATTATAAGTACATTAAAAACAACAGCACGGAAAGATAAAACCTCTTGTGTCCCTGTCTTGGGGTTCATTCAGCTTAGCATCAACTTATATGGTCATATGTACATAGTTTTTGACCTTTTCTATTTGTCCTAGACATATACTAGTTATTGCAAATAAGGGAAACCATGGAACCTATGTTTCTTTGGGCCTGGCTTACTTCACTTAATATAATTTTTTCCAAGTCTTTCCATTTCCTAACAAATGGGGCGATGTCATTCTTTCTGATGGAGGCATAGAATTCCATTGTGTATATATACCACATTTTCTTGATCCATTCATCTACTGAGGGGCATCTGGGTTGGTTTCATATCTTAGCTATGGTGAATAATGCTGCAATAAACATAGTTGTGCTGGTAGCTTTTGTATGGCCTTGTTTGTGATCCTTTGGGTAAATGCCCAAAAGTGGGATTGTTGGGTCATAGGGGAGCTCTGTGTGTCGTCTTTTGAGGAACCTGCACACTGCTTTCCAAAGTGGTTAAACAAGTTTACACTCTCACCAAGAATGTAGTAGTTCCCTTTGGCCACATTCCCTCCAGCATCTGTTGTTAATAGATTTCTTGATTATAGCCATTCTAAGGGTGAGGTGGAATCTCAGTGTTGTTTTGATTTGCATTTCTTTCATGGATAGAGAAGTTGAGCATTTCTTCATGTGTCTTATTAGCCATTCTTATTTCCTCTTCAGAGAACTCTCTTTAAGTCTTTAGCCCACTTATTAATCGGGTGGTTGTTTCTTTGAGGATTTGTTGTAGGGGATTTAATTTGTGGAGTTCTAAGTATATTTTACATATGGGAAAGTCTCACATTTTTAATCCTGTCTGGTCTCAGACTATGATCCCGTAATCTATTTCTCTAATAGCTGGGATTATACGTGTGTACCATCATGTAATACTTACTTGTTCAAATAACACGAGGTCTCATTAACTTTTTGAACTATAATCTTCTCAATCTTTGCTTTCCAAGTAGCTATAACTACAGAAGTGAGCCACTGTACCAAGTACCTTAAGTCTGAACACTGGGGCCTCATGTTTTCTAGAGCAGGTGCTTTACTACTTGAGCCATCCTTTTTGTGTTGCTTATTTTTGAGGCAGGGTCTCACTTTATGGCCAGCCCCTTCTGGACTGCCATCCTCCCGCTTATTTCTCACTGCATTGTTGGGATGAGAAGTGCCTATCACTGTGTCTAGCTATTGATTCAGATGAAATCTTGTGGATTTTTTTTTTTTTGTTTCTTGAACTGGACTCACCTCAAATTGTGATCTCCATGTCTCTGCCTCCCAAGTACTAAGGCTACAGTCTGGAGCCACCACATCTAGCTTATTGTAAGATTCATGGTTTAATTTATAAATTTATAAGACTTCATTATTATTTTCTTCTATGATTTATCTATGTTTCCATTGTTTCTAGCAGTTAAGTAAGTTTAGATTGTATAGCCACCTAAAAATAACGCATTATTATTAGGCAAGAATCAACATTGAAAGCCAAAATGTTATATGACATACTACTGGAGAGTAATATTTACATAGTCTAACCACAGTTTACTTATTAATTATGAAGGAGAAAACTGACAGATACTGCTATCATCACCAATCCATCAATCACCATACTGACTGCACAGAGCAAAATCGTGTGTCCCCAGTTGGTATACATATAAAGGACATGCCTCTGATATATTACTGTTACTTAAATATTTAACCTGTTTTTAATCATGATTAATTATTTTCACAACAATACTATGTAGGTTAAGAAACAATTATACAAATCCAAATTGAAGAGGATTTCATAAAACAATTAATTGGTTTTAACTCCTGAAAAGGGTCAGTATCATGGAAGACAAAGTCAAAAGATACATGAATTCAGTGCTGAATTGAATCTTGGTAGGAAAGTCATAAATAAAGTCCTAAAGGATATTGTTTAGAAAATCAGGAAAATCTGAACATTTGGTCTCTATAATAAGTTTCCCAAGTTTGATTTAAGCTGATGAATTTAAGGATGAAGTATTACAGTATATACAAGTAACCTTCAAGAGTTGCAGTAAAAATAATTTAGAAAACCTCAGAAGGATGTCATTTTCATGCAAGAGTAGGAAGATTGCAAAAAAATCTGTTTTACAGTGGATCAGAGAAATAGAGAATCATGGTTAGCAATAGAAAGAATTGACAGTGAAAAACCAAGGAGGTCTGGCCAGCAGCCTGAAGAGAAAAAGAAAGGGTCAGCACAAAAATGGGTACAGGACTAAAATGTTACCCTTGGATTTATACTGTCTGAAATTCCTCCCTCCTTCCTCTGTAGAATACTTGATTCCACTCTCACCAACCCCTACCTTTGGTGATCCAAATTGTAGCTACCAGTGGGTTTATAAATGGCATAACAGCAGAAAAGGAAGATGGATTTCTCATACCTTAAAGAGAGAAGTTTGGTTCATTTTTTTCAGGAAATACCATTTCTTCTGTGATGATTAGTTTCCACATTACCAAAATGTCATTAAGATTGTTAATTTGTAATATGGAAACTACCTTTGTTAGTCTGTTGGGTCTTTCTCATACGGTCAGTTGAATTTGGGAGAAGTGATTAATATCTTTTATTATGATGGTTTGTGATCTTCTAGAATTTAACAGGTATCATCATATTATTAAAATTTCTGGGGCTCACTGGTAGAATGCCTGCCTAGCAAGTATAAGGCCCTGAATTCAAACCCTAACACTGTCAAAAATAAAGTCATAAGAGAAAATTTACAATATGTATCCTTAAGTGGAGTGATCATGTTTACACTGTTGAAGATCAGCTTAAGAGCAAAAAAAAGAGGGCTTTTCTTTTATTCATTGCTTATTATCTATGTGTTCTAGACTATATGCAGTATTTTAACAAACATAAATATAAAATAAATATGCTGTTAGTGATATTTACATAGTTACTGATAGGCTTTTTTAAAATCTTCTTTACTGTAGGGAAGCATGGAAAGCACTTGGTGACTCAAGCCCCAACCAAGCAATGCAGGAATATATTGCAGCAGTTAAAAAATTAGATCCAGGCTGGAATCCTCAGGTAAGACTTTGGATTGTACATATTACTTCCCCAAAATTTTTCTTTCAAACAAGTGTTTTAAACTGAAGTTTGCATTAAGAAACATGTTTTGAATTTTGCCTTCCTCAAAAGTCTAGTTCCTGCAATATTTATCTGAGAATACTATTGCTTAAACATAACATAATAGCTAGTCTTACTGAGAACGTCTCTAATTTGTAGAGAATTTTTAGAAATATAAGTAAATAAATATAAAAAGTTTATATTTATAAATAAGTAAATACATTGGGTGGTATGAAAGTGCATACAAATGTATTAACTGAAATACATTAGATTTAAGGGAGAACTCAGTAGTGTAATTCCTTCTGAAGACAAAGTCAAAGTTAAGCAAAGTAAAACATCAGGAAATGGGTACTTGAAAGGGGTGGGTCAAGAGGCAAGAAGTAGACAAATGAAGAGAAGGGAAGAGTGTAATCAAGAATCCTACAAATATATATCCTACATAATTAAGAAGAGGGAGGGAAGGGATGGGTAAGGGATTGATGGGTGAGAATATTGAAAGATTGAAAGGGGTGACATTGATCAAGATATATTATATTCATAAACTGCTTTGTTAAATGGTAACTTCTTTGTATAACTACTTTAAAAACAGTCATAATAATTTATGAAACAAATACTGGCTAGGATGCAGAGGAACATGAAGGGTCAGATTCAGATTTTACCCTGCTTATAAGCTCAGTTATCCTGCTATTCTGTCTTAGATGTTTGCAGTAGGCATAAGATGCTTGAGTCTCCAAAAGTCTGTTCTTCATAGCATGGCAAATTCACAAGCTTTGTTTAGTTTACATTGACTTCTTAGGTTCACCTAATCCCACAGGAATGACATTGGTGGCTCTATTGGATTCTTGCATATGTAGTGGATTGTGTTATAGGGAAGAAGTACTGAACTCTGAGGACTTAACATTTTTATGGCATATAGAAGCAAGGTTGGAGAGATGTTATCTTGATCCTGAAAGTGGTTTGCTGCCCAGCAATCCTGAGAAATGGCTTAGGTAGACAGTGGTCAGGGCCTGGTCTACTGAACAAGATTGTCTAGTGATAATCATATTGATATGTGCATATTGATATCAGTTGAGACTCAGGGATTTCTGTTTTATTCAGTGGGGTACAATCCACTAAAATAATTTATTTGACCAGTAGGAGCCCCTTCAAGAACAATGTCTTCATTGTTCTTGGGATTAAAGCCATGTTATGCTCAGCTTTCATTTTTTCATTTTCTGACACAAGATGTTCCAAGTTGTATTACTATCCTAGGACAGTTGTAAACAATAGATACTTTGTTACAGTTTCAAACAACAGAAATTGATTCACAGTTCTGTATGGTAGAAGTCTGAAAGAAGGTGTTAGCAGTCATGTTCCCTTTGAAGGTTATAAAGAAGAATCTTTCCTTGGCTTTTCTAATGGCTTGAGGTAGTCCTTCCTTTGGGATAGCCTAACTTCATCTCTGCTTTTCTCACCTAGTTGTCTTCTTATGTCTGTATGTAAATTTCCCTCTCCTTTCTCTCATACCAGCATGAGTCATTGGGTTCATTGGGTTTAGAATCCCCTCCAATCCAACATGTTTACTTATATATGCAGACTTTCCTAGTAAGGTCTCATTCACAAGTGCCTAGGTTAGGGCATAGACATATTTTCTTGGAGGACACAATTCAGTCCACTACATTGGCTCATCTGATACTTTTCTTCTAACCCTGGAAGCTGTTTTCCTGTGGTTCCTATTAATAGAGAATATATTTGTAAACTAAGGTGTGGATGTTGGGTATGGTTATTGCTATTGGGCTTACATTGTTTCTAGGCCCTCTCAAACAGACAGATCTTAATAACATTTAAATATAAGTATGGGGCTGGGAATGTGGCTTAGTGGTAGAGTGCTTGCCTAGAATGCATGAAGCCCTGGGTTCAATTCCTAGGTACCACATAAACAGAAAAAGCCAGAAGTGGCGCTATAGCTCAAGTAGTAGAGTGCTAGCCTCGAGCAAAAGAAGCTCAAGGACAGTCAGTGCCCAGGCCTTGAGTTCAAGCCCCAGGACTGCCCCCCCCCAAATATGTGTGTGTATATGTAAGTATGTTATTTATGTGTATAGATATGTACACTTACATATATGTGGATTCATAAACATATTCTCTATAAATATTTGTAATACACATAAATACTCGAACACAGACATATGTATATAAATTGTCATGATATATCCCATATAAATAAATAGTTATATATTTAAAACCACAAGTTCATACTGAAGCCTTTAAATTCCAGCTCAGCACTATTGTGTGCATTCTTGTCTTCACTCTTCCACTTATTTCTAACTCCTTTTTTCAGTAGGACTCTTAATCTCCTCAATGTACTAATTCATTTGCTCCAGCCTAGGGTACCAAGTAGTAGTTTCAATATTGCTAATCTATATCACTGTGAAAAATAAATTTTGAACTGAATTTTCTATTCATAGTTTCATTTTAGGTAAAGTTAATATACAGTGAAATATACAAATCTTTTTTTTTTTTTTTTTTTTTTGCCAGTCATGGGGCCTGAACTTTGGGTCTGGGCACTGTCCCTCAGCTCTTCAGCTCAAGGCTAGCGCTCTACCACTGGAGCCACAGTGCCACTTCCAGCTTTTTCTGTTTATGTGGTGCTGAGGAATCGAACCTAGGGCTTCATTCTTGCAAGGCATGCACTCTACCGCTGAGCTACCTTCCCAGCCCCGAAATATACAAATCTTAACTGTATAATTTGATGAGTTTTGATGAATAAGGCAGTTTTGTAAAAGCATTGGTGAAATTGGAAAATAATTGCATCCTAGACACCTTGTATTTGCTGTTATTTGACTCATTGGCCACTTGGGAAACTGAGATTGTTTTTATGCGAATGCCCTAAACCATAAGTAACAGTGTTCTGAAGTTGCTGCCTTGCTTGTAAAGAAATAACATTGACATGTGATGTAACTCTACTAAACTCTTAAATTCTATAGTAATTTTAATGTATTTTCTACTTTGGGCAAAAAAGATATTTTATAGCCTGATAATATATTAACAGTTCTGGAAGATGGTGTTTTCTAAATGAAAGACTTATATGGTTTTTCTATAATTCCTAAATAACACCTGATATGTTTTCCATAGCTCTTTTGAAGAGCTTCTTGTTCTTCGGTGTGTAATATGATGGCTACTATTTTTTGTGAGTCCTATGCAAAGGATTTTGAGTACTGATAGCAGAATGAGGAAATTTGATCTTTAGTAATACCTCATTGATTAAAAGTATTTTGATATGTAATTAAAATTTATCCTAGTATTTAAAAGATTACTGTTTCATGATGAATCAAATATAAATATAAACTGAAACATTTTGTTTTTTATAACTGTTCTTGAGATTGAATTCAAGGCCTTGTGCTTGTTAAAACCCTTTGCCACCTTAGCTATACCTCTTTGGCTTCCCTTCAGGTTATGTTATTTTATCTATCTATCTATCTATCTATCTATCTATCTATCTATCTATCTATCTATCTATCTATTTATTTTTTGAGGTGCAGGTTCTTCCTATCTGCCTGGTTGGCCTTAAATTTAGTATTCTCATACATTTGCCTTTGAAATAGTTGGGATTATAAGTGTGTGCCACCATGCCTCACTTTAGAAGATTTTATTTTGGCAGTACTGCCATTTGAATTCAGGACTTCACACTTGCTAAGTAGGCATTCTGTCACGTAAGCCACATCTTCAGCCTTCCTGCCTTAAAAGATCGTAATTGCCTTGAATTTGAATTTGAATCCTAAAATCAGACACTCATTTATTCCATAAAATGCAATACATTGTTTTTGTTTTGGTTTTTTTTTTTGGCCATAGGGCTTGAACTCAGGTCCTGGGCGCTGACCCTGATATTTTTTGCTCAGCACTCCCACCACTTTGGGCCACAGTGCTACTTCCACTTTTCTGGGGGTTAATTGCAGATGTGTCATGGACTTTCTAGGTTGGCTTTGAACCACAGTTCTCAGATCTCTGCCTCCTGAGTAGCTAGGATTACAGGCATGAGCCATGAGTACCCAGCTAGTGTTTTCTTCTTTTCAAATATCTGTTAAAGTATTACTTAGTCATTCAGTTTACACATTAATTTAATACTCACTATGTGTAATTTGCAGCTCTCAGGACTGGAGATATAGCAGTTGGTAACACAAAAGAGTAGTCCCTGAAGTTATGGAGTTTACAATCTAACAAAGATAGTAATAAGACAAATAAATACTAAAACGTACTACTAAATATAGTAGGTGATTAGGAGGGGATTAATACTATGAAAAGAATGCAGAGGAGGATAGGGTTATAGGAAGGAGAGTTAGAATTTTAAATGTTATGATCAAGGAATATTCACAGAAAATGTGCCACTGATAATAACTTTGAAAAAGTGACACTGAGCTATATACTGGGGAAGAACATTCCACAGACTAGTGGGAACAGTCAGTAAGAATCTCTAAGGCAGAGTCATCTTTACTGTGTGGTAGAAACTGCCAGGTCTGAATGGGGAGGGAGTGAGGGGCAGAGAAAAATAAAATACGGTTGGGCTGGGTACATATGTTGTAAGGATTATAGTTTTTACTCTGAATGAGAAGGGGAATATACTCTTGATTGTAAATGTGTGAAAAGGTAAAGGTATTTGTTCATATTGCTTAATAAATATATTTTAGGAAATCAGTACAGGCCTTATGTAAATAAAAATTAAACAATATAGAAGAGTATAAAATGATACTTTAAAAGTCCCTCACCCCTCACACTCATACGTTTCTATTTCTTAGATCTATCTTTCCACTTTTTATATAATTCTGCAGAGCTATTCCCCCTAACACTCAACTCTATTTTAAAAAACTTAGTCTCTGTAAATTGAACATTTATTTGATATATAGATATAGAAGGTTAAACTGGAAAATTCCTGCTTCATTTCTCTTTGCCCTCTACTTCCATTTCTACTCACACTTAGTAAACCTCTTCTGACCACCAGAGGGAGCAGAGTTCATTGTAAATAGGACAGTTTTATTCTCACAAGTCAGTAGGGCTTTCGGTGTGCTTCAGTGGTATTGTTAATACCGTAGTTTTCACTGGTCATTCCCTTGCTTTTTCCTTTTCATTTTTTTTAACTCTTTAGGTTTTGAAATCTTTGTTTATACAGAATCTTTTTTTTTTTGGTCCGTTGTGGGGTTTTGGCGTCTGGGCCTGGGTGCTGCCCCTCAGCTCTTCAGCTCAAGGCGAGCACTCTACCACTTGAGCCACAGTGCCATTTCAGGTTTCAGAGTGGTTTATTGGAGATTAGTGTCTCATGGACTTTCCTGTCCCGGTTGGATTTGAACCTTGATCCTCAGATCTCCGCCTCCTGAGTAGCTAGGATTATAGGCATGAGCCACTGGCGCCTGTCTTCAGAATCTTATTAATAAGATATCTTTTCACCTTCCTGTGCCAGAATCCATTGTATTTTCCAGGAGGATAAATAGCATAGATGGATGACTGACACTCTGCTTGCTCTAATAGACAAGTAAGTGATGGTCTAGTTGCTAGTAACTATCTAACCTTTTACAAAATCTGTTATTTATCTGCTTCTGTGGTGTGTGTGTGTGTGTGTGTGTGTGTGTGTGTGTGTGTGTGTGTGTGTGTGTGTGTCTGTGTGTCTGTGTGTCTGTGTGTCTGTGTGTCTGTGTCTGTGTGTCTGTGTGTCCGTGTCCGCGTCCGTCCGTCCGTCCATCCATCCGTCCATCCATCCATTCCCTGGGGCTTGAACTGAGAGCCTGGGCTTTTTTGTTCAGAGCTAGTACTCTGCCACTTGAGCCACAGCTCTACTTTGGGTTTTTTATTGGTTAATTGGAGATTAGAGTCTCATGTACTTTTCTACCCTGGGCTGGCTCCAAAATGTAGTCTTCAGATCTCAGCTTCCTGAGTAGCTAGGATAACAGGTGTGAACCACCAGCGCCTAGCCTGATTATCTGCTTTTTGTAGCATCATCTATTTAATTTTTCAAATAAAAATTTGTTGAAAGTCCGAATAGATTAATTTATATAGTATATACTTGCCTGTAAAGATGAGGATTGAGATTTTGGAGTCATCTCAGGCAAAAAAAAGTCTAAGACTGACTGTATTTCCAATTAACCAGAAAAATGCTAGATTGGAGGAATAGCTCAAGGAGTAGAGTGCCAGACATAATCAAGACAGCCAAGTGAGAGTAAAAGACCCTGAGTTTAAGCCCTGATTGGCACAAACAACACCAAACATTCAGAATTTGTGTTCGAAAAGTAATTAGGCAATTATATTTATTTTGTCAAAACCTATTTATTCTTATCACTCATACTTAATTCTTACTGATAATCAGGTATTAGTATTGAATTAATTTTTGGCTTTTTTTGCTAACTTAGGCTAGATAGTCATTTTCATACTCTCTGCCTCTCTCTGCCTGCCTGCTTGTCTGTCTCTCACTCTGTGTCTCTATCTCTTGTCTGTCTCTGTCTCTTTTGTGGAAGTACAGAGGTTTGAACTCAGGAACTTCCAATTGCTAGGTAAGCAAGCACTCTACCATTTGGCCCATATCCCCACTGATTTTTGTTTTACATGCTTTTTGCCTGGGGCCAGTCTTGAACTTTGGGACTCCTACTTTGATACTCCTACTTTGATACTCCTGCCTTTGGGACCACATCTGTGAATCACAACACCCATCTTGTTGAGATATGGTCTCATTAACTTTTTTTTTTGGTCCTGTTGACCTCAGGCCACAATTCTTCTATCTCTGTCTCTCTAACAGCTGGCATTACAGACATTGTGCCACCATGCCTAGCCTTAGAGAATCATTCTTTTAAGTTATATTTTCTCATGCATTAAAATTTTCATCTCAGAAAGAAGCTCATCTAACTGTTAAAATTGGTAGAACTATCTCCAGTCTATAAGATAAGCTCATCAGAGCTAAAGAATTTGAATTCTTTTTCATATTCCTTCCATACAAGGCCATGCCATTAGGTACACAATAAATTGTCCTTAGATTATTCTAATTTCCTACTTTTTCCAGAACAAGTAATACAATTCCCTTTACATTTCACCTTAGGATGTATTTAACCCTCTTCTGGTTATTTTGTTTCTTCAAGTACTGTTTGCACAGCATAGGAGATTGCTTTATTTCAACCAGCAACAAGACGTTAGTTTAATAATTCTTGAAAACACATACCTGTTTATAGAAAATTATGCATTAATCATTAAAAAATAGTTTATTATAGTATAAGAATTTTCCTTCAGGAATAACAGGAAAATCCAGAATTCTTTAACCACATTATATTGTGTAAATTCAGTTATTTAATTCAGTGTCATTTAAAAGTGTCCTATAAAACAGTGTCCTACAGAGGGCAGTGTTTCATAGTTTAAAGTTACTGTGATTTGTCTGAAAATGTATCACTGGATTTAACTGAACATTAGCAGAATCATACATAAATTGTCACTTATAAAAGAATAGGAATGCAGTCTGTTTATATTTTATTCTAAAAGTTAATTCTTTAGTGTTTTCAAAAATCTGTGTAAGTATTTAGAAGTATTACCTTTATATTTAGATTCACATTGAGGGGAAATCTTAACATGGAATGAATACTACACATTTATCACTTTAACCTTATTATATATAAGAATGACTGGGTGGAAAGTAGGAGAAAAATGAGGGAGGGGTAATAAGTTTTACAAGAAATGTACTCACTGCCTTATTTATGTAACTGTAACCCCTCTGTACATCACCTTGACAATAAAATTTTTTTTAAATGACTGGGTGATACTCATATACATACACATATAATATGGATACGTAACTTTTTAGTGTAAGTAAATGGTTTAAGAAACATTTTAATCAGTGGCATCCAAAACTCCTGTTTTGGTGTTAGTGGTAGTTTGCTGAAATGTGTGTTTTGTCTCTATCATACTACCTGCTATCATGTAGCATTCATATCACTATGCAAAGAGAATTGATGATACCATGAGAAATTAGGTACATTAAAACCTAAGAGAAAACAAAGCTGTGTCTGCATATTAACATGACATTTCAGATGATTCTATTTCTGTTAAGTGTGTGTGTGTGTGTGTGTGTGTGTGTGTATGTACTCACACGCGTGCCCACATGCACACGCCCAAGTCTTGGGGCTTGAACTCAGGGCCTGGCCACTGTCCCTGAGCTTTTTTGCTCAAGGTTAGCTAGTACTTGAGCCACAGCTTCCCTTTCACTTCTTTTTTTTTTTTTGGTAGTTAATGGAGATAAGAGTTTCTCAGGCTTTCCTGCACAGGCTGGCTTTGAACCTTGATTCTTACATCTCATTCTCTTGAGTAGGATTACAGGCATGAGCCATGGTACCTGGATCATTACTTAAATTTTTTAAATGCTTTGTGAATTTAGTATATTTCCCTATAAGATTTTTCTTTTTATTAACATTTTGAAATATTAACATTTTATATTATAAACCTAGATGGAAAAGCTTCTAGATTGATTTCTCTCCTTTGCCTACCACTTTTCAAATTTGGTTCATCTGAAAAAGTCTTACATAGTGAGTTTTTTAAATGTCCAGTGTTTGTATAATAACTGATTAAGTCCTTTTTATCACTATTTTACTTTCTTTACTGTTTCCACATCTTATAGTTCGTAATGCATTTCTCTTTTATGAATTATCCTATATTTTTAAATTTTTTGTATTCTCTTTGATTACTTTCACATATTATAGTTTTTGCATTTAGACCTATTCATGTAGTAAAATTGAGGATGACTCTTAATTTGTCCTTTGAGAATACATTCAATTAAGATCTATTGAACCTCTTCAGGCTGCATTAATTAACATACACTAACATTGTAATCCCACTGAAATCTTATGGTAATAATACTTGATTATGAATTATTTTCTGAAATTTTTAAAGAATTAACGAATGTGATTTTCATAGTAAACTGAATGTTCCAAATTACTCAGTTGTTAGCTCTTTTTTTATTAGCATTTCTACCTATTGTAAAGTTACGTTTACATTTCTGTTAGTTTTTATTATTGAAATCTTATCTACAGTATTTGTTTAAGATAAACAGTTTATTGTTACATTTTAAAGTTATGAAGCTTAAAGTTATGTTTAAAGTTATGAAATCATACAATTCAATTATATTGCTATTGACTATGACTTTATAAACCTGAATTAGAAGATGCTGTGATTTTTTTTTACATGTGCAAAAAAGAGGACACAAACATACACACATACCCTCTGTTTTTGTGCTTCTGGAAATACAAATTTTAAATGGAAGAAGTTTCTCTTTAGACCAACAACTAATCTCCTTTGGCTTTATCATTGGGTGTTTCTCGGGGTGCCTGATGATGTACTTCAGCTGAGTCTGTTCTGAGTCATGAAGCTGTTATCTTCTAATGTCCTAAGTCATTGTCTGTCATTGGGATGGCATTATTTTTATTTTTTCTTATCTTGTTTTTGTTTTTTGGTGCCAGTTCTGGGTCTTGAACTCAGGGCCTGGGCACTGTCCCTGAACTTCTTTTGCTCATGGCTAGCACACTACCAGTTGAGCCAAACTGCAGCTTTTGGCTTTTTCTGAGTAATTTATTGGGATAAGCATCTCATGAACTTTACTACCTGGGCTGGTTTCAAACCATGATCCTCAGATTTCAGCCTCCTGAGTAGCTAGGATTACAGGAGTGAGCCACCAGCACCCAGATTAACATACATCCTTTAAAATTTATTTTATAATAGGTATAAGCATGATGGTATAATAGGATGTAGATGTAATTCTTGTTCATATGAAAATAGTGAAAATCTTTGGGTTTTTTTTTTTTGTAGATCTAAAAAAATCTGTACGCAAAGGTTTTTTTTGTCAGCTGTGCAAATATAGAATTACAGGAGGGTTGAGATCCTCTAGATACTTGAAATGTTGTAATGTATCTCGTAGCTTAAGTGTGTGCTGTTTTACAGACCATGCTCATTTCATTCAGCATCCTGTATTTAAATAACTCACATCATTGCTATTCTAAGTAGTGCTTTTGCAGTCAGACATCTGAAAAGTGATTGACTTTTTTCCCATAGCTCCATAATTTATAAGAAAAACATAAAATGAAGAGACTAGACTGAGATGACTTTGGTACATGGTTGTAATCTTAAAATCAGTGTTCAGAACAGACTGGTCAACTAACTGATCAGCTGGAATTTCATATATTAACTTCTTTTCATTGTTGTGGGCTGATTTTCCTTACTTAATTTGTTAGTGTTTGCTGTCTTTGATTTTATGTCTGTTGAGAAATTTATGAACAGGTGCTTTTTTAATTTATGACATTGTAGTTTCAGCTTAGGCAGTTGATTGAAATACAATATGTGGAAGTTTAGTATGCATTTTTAAAAGCTCAAATTGTGAAGATAAAGCAACATTGCTAATGTGAATTTGTCTTAGAACAAGGTAAGAAGGACATAAGAGGTTAATTTCTTTACATTTCTGTTTTTATTGTTGAAATCTTATCTACAGTATTTGTTTAAGATAAACAGCTTATTGTTATGTTTTAAAGTTATGAAGGTTTTAATTCATAAAAATTAAATATATAGGAAACAGGTTGTTAACTGTAGAGTACATGCAAGTAGTAAGTTTCTTATTAATCTATCTAGATCCTTAGTGGAGGCAAGGATTTTATTAATATTCTACAAAAATATGTGAGATGCAATGTTAAATGTTGCTGGTCATATTAAGTAATAATATAGCACATAGTAGGCTGTTTTGAATAAATGACTAGGAAGAGCTCTTTAGAGAGAAAAGCAAATAAATACATTTTCTTTGTGTGGCTGTTCTATAGCAAAATTTATTGGTATAGTACTTAGTTAAGTCTTAAGTTATATTCCTTTCATTTAGAATTGTAAACTAGAGTTTTTCTGCCTAAGTTAGATTTTATTAACTAAATTAAAAAGTGAGTGCGTTCATTTTTAAAAACTTACTGGCTTGGAGTTTAAAACAATACAATATTACGCTGCAGTTTTATTTACTTTGCAGTATACATAGATTTAGTCTTGTAAGTATTTCAAACAATTTTTGAAATAAAAAATAGTTTTATAACTCTATAATCAAAGCTACCATAATTTGTTAGACTTTCAGTTTTTTGAGAATGGCAAAGATGAGGAGAGAGGAAATAGGTTGAGCATTGGACATACTTCTTGAAAAGTAGGGAACAGAAAGAAAAAAGAAAAGTTTTAACTTTGTGTCTGAATTTCTCAGTGCTTATCTTGGTATGAAAAACCTTTATCTGCTTTCTTATTATCAAAAGATGGCTTTCTTATTATCAAAACACTAATGGTAAAATAAATTTGAGTTGGGTAAGTAGTGCAGCTTGATTGGTTTGCAGACAGAGGTAATAGCAAGCAGGTTTATTTGTTCTGTTTAGTAGTAAAGGTTCTGTCCTGAGATTGAGGATATAAGGAAAACTGTGGGAATACACATCTTTTCTGACAAAAACTTTTTCTTGCAAAATGAGATGATGGAAACTCTCCAGTTTCCATGGGTTTAATTATGAGCTGGTATGGTTATTGAGAACCATTGTGAATATGGTGTCATATTAATAAGTCAGAACTTACCTCTGGTAAAATTTTTGGCTGCATGCTAAAGTGGATTCATACCAAAGGATGGAAATGATACCTGAATTACTGTATGGTATTTGAAAGAAAAAGAATGAATTTTAATTTTAAAACTGTATAATTTGTATATTTTTCTTTGTCTATAAGATTTACCTTCTTACATCATTATTGACTATTTACATACCTCTTTTATCTACTAGCTTTTTAAGCTGCATGAGATTAAGAAAACATATCTGTCTAGGTCATCACTGTACTCCCAGTTAGGAGTCAGTACCCATCTGTTGAGTTATTCAATAAATAGGGAAATGCATATATACAATGAAGTGCTTCATTTATTTCCAAAGTTGGTTGTGGAACCTTAGCCACCAAGCTTTATAAAGGTTATATGTTAGCATGTTTCTAAAAACAGTGTTTTTCAGAGTGCATGGGGAAAATTCACAGTCTCAATTTATTTAATTAAACTATTATTTTATATGTCTATACTGTTTCATAAAGCAAAATGGTAAAGCATCATTTTGTTTCCACATTATGCATCCCAATCATAAATATGAGGTCAGACCTCTATACTGGGAAGCAGCAGTCCAATAAATCAGTATTACAAATGATATGCCCCAAAGGAGTATTTACTGGTTACTTTGGCCAACTTACAAATGAATAGCTTAAGACCACAAGTAATTAGATAGGGTGTGGAGTAAAAAATACCTATAAAATGGATGGCAAATTTCTTCCTGTTTTTTGAGGGTTGTTACTTTATTTGTCTTCTGAATTATCATTGCTAGTCTCTGGAAATAGTGGCAACTTAGAACTTTCAATAATAAAACCTAAACTTGATTATAATTACTAGAAAACAAAAAGAAGTAGCAAGTTTTCTGAACAAATTAGGAATTAATTTTGAAACCTTTGGCAACAACTATGAGCTCTTTAGTAAACATTTTGTGCCCAAGAAAACTATTAATATATATTTTAACAAAGACATAATTGTTTTAGTAATAAGCAAAATTATTTTTAAAATTTTAATATATCATTGATTTGTTCAAGTCCAGAACACCAGCAAATGTTGGGCAATGTTAAGCTCTTGTTGAGAAATTAAAACTACCAAACAATTGAATATAATTAGAAAATATAAATGTACTAGTATTAATAATTTTATTTTTTTGAGTCAAAACTTAAATAGATATATGCAATTTACTGTCCTTAAGTGTTCACTTTTTTTCCATTTGTGAATAGTTTGAATAACAATCATTTCCCTGTATAAAGCATATTCATTTAGTAGAATTCAGAGAAAGGATTTAATGATTTTTATAAGAATTTATGGGATGAATAACAAATTGACTTTTTCTCTTTGTGAATTGGAAAAATGACTCCGTGTGTGTGTGTGTGTGTGTGTGTGTGTGTGTGTGTGTGTGTATGTGTACGTGTATGCACGCACGTAGAATGCCATGTTCTTCTTGCTATCTGTGTTATATTTAAACCAAAAGGAATACAATATGTAAGAACACTTTTAAATTTACTAACTGCTATTAGTGAGATACCTAATCCATAGTAAACAGACTTAAAAAAAAAATTAGAAATAGAATAGTCACATAGGGCTAGTGTTTCCTTTTGCCTACCATCAACAGGATATTTGTGAGCTGAGTCATAGCTAATTTGAACTCTAAGTCTAATTAGCTAAGCTAGAATTGAATATTCCAGTCTCTTGATTTTATGAACTTGCTGTTCACATGTAAGGATAACCTTTAATAAATTGTTAAAGATTGTAACTTGCAGATTGTAAATTGTAGTTATTGAGGAAGCACAAAAGAAGTTTACTGTTTACTATGGTATTCAAATTAATTTTAATGTGAACTAGAACCAAATTACTAAGTTTTAGAGATTTCTTTTGAATAATTAGGCTATTTTAAACACTCCATTAAGACTACTAGTGGCCTAATGAAAGTGTCCCTTTGAATATCTTAATATTATGAATAACTTCAGTGTGTTATAATGTAAATTTTTATTTGTGCCATCCTGGGGCTTAAGCTCAGGGCCTAGGCCCTGTCCCTAAGCTTCTTTTTTACCATGACTAGTGTTCTACCATTTGAGCAACAGTACACTTGTGGCTTTTTGGTAGTTTATTGGTGGTAAGAGTTTCTCAGACTTTCCTGCCCAGGCTGGTTTCAAACTGTAGTCCTCAGATCTCAGCATCCTGATTAGCTAGGATTATAGTCATGAGCCACCAGTGCCCAACTGTAATGTGAACTATTTTTAATGCTTTATACTACACAAGTCTTGAAAAGACATTTTTAATTAGAACTGAGAGTTCTAAAGAAGCTTATAATAAAATATTCTAACAGAGCTTTGAAGTTACTTTTTTATGTGCACCATAATTGTGAATGTATTACATACAGAGATATATAGTTTGTTTTTTTTTTTTTTTTTTTTGTCGGTCATGGGGCTTGAACTCCGGGCCTGGGCGCTCTTCAGCTCAAGGCGAGCGCTCTACCACTTGAGCTACAGCGCCACTTCCGGTTTTCTGGTGGTTTATTGGAGATAGGAGTCTCACGGTCTCTCCTGCCCGGGCTGGCTTTGAACCGCGATCCTCAGATCTCAGCCTCCTGAGTAGCTAGGATTACAGGCGTGAGCCACCAGCGCCCGGCGAGATATATAGTTTTATACTACAGAATGTGGTCTTTTGTAGAGTGAAGTTTTAAAAGTGACAAAAATTAGTTTTATGCTAAACTTCCTAAGCTATCATTAGCTTAAATATAAATTTTTAATTCTTACTTTCAAGATCCTCTGTAACCTGTATTTCTTTCTCCATTGTTATTATTCAGACTTATTTCTGACTTTATATACTGCAGATTTGACTTCAGTTTGACTTAACTCCTATTGTTCCTCAACAATATTGTGTATGTATGTGCGCGCGCGTGCGTGTGTGTGTGTGTGTGTGTGTGTGTGTGTGTGTGTGTGTGTGTGTGTGTGTGTGTGTGTGTGTGTGTGTGGTTAAGCACTGGAGTTTTGAACTCAGGGCTTTTCACTTGCTAGGCAGGTGCTCTATTGCTGAGCCATGGTTCCAGCCCTGTTTTTTGCTGGTTATTTTTTATGTAGAGTCTCATTTCCTGCTCTGGTATACACAATCCACCTATTGTAGACTTTCTCTACTTGCTGGAAACACAGTCGTGCACCACTAAGTCTTTTAAGGGAAATGCCTTACTATTTCTACCTGTGGTTTTTGTTTTTGTATTTTGGGGTTTGAACTTAGGTCCTTATGGCTTGCTACCTAGGCTCTACCTCTGCTTGTTGTTTATTTAGCCATGGTTAATTCTAGTTTAGTCTGTGAAACCTCCAATTCACATTGATTTCTTCTTTCAGTTACATTTGTTTTTATGATGTAAGTCTTAATATTGGACCTTATTTGTCTTTTTTCTCTCTGTTTTATGTGGCAACATAGCCTAAACACCTGATGGTATTCAGTGTCTTGATAATAGGTACCTTGACTGTGTTTTAGAAAGTAATTACTTAAAAGTAAGCACTTAAGAGGACATACTTGTTGAATTGAGTTGAACTGAAATAAGCTCAATTTTTTTTAACATAAATGCCCCATATTATGATATGTAATTTCTAATAAGTATGCTTTTCCTTATATTCTATTTTTTTGTTTTAGGGTTTTTTGTTTGTTTGTTTGTTGTTGTTGTTTTGGTGGTAGTAGGGAACCTAATATGTAGCCTAAGCTAATTTGGAACTTGAGATCCTTCTCAGTCTCCTGAGTGGTAGGATTACAGCTGTGTACCACAATTCCTGACCCTTTATTGTTATTTTGAAAACATTGTAGTTGTTGAATTATGCTTATTGACTGGAGACTACAAGAGAGATATATCAAACTGTGTATCAATATTAGTAAAAGGTTGTTATATAGGCCTGTAGACATATATTTTTATGTTATTATATAAAAATTTTCTTCTGAGAACTTTCTGGCTTCTTACTCTCTTTAAATGTCTATAATTTTTCTCTGCCTATTGAGTCTAGGTTTCCCTACCAGGAGATCTAGCTATTGAGGTCTTTTGAGTTTAGTAATTGACAGCAGAGAAAGATACAGTTTTGTATTAGTCTAGTAAGCTCTAGTGTACTAACAACCTCTTGATATGTCTGTTTAGATGAGATGAAGTAAGAGAAGTTTTTGTTTTCTTAGGATTCCAGATGAATGATGAAAAAAGTAGGTTCCTCTCTAACATAGAGACTGGGGACAATTCAGCTTACCAGGATGGTACAGAGCTGCTAAAACAAGCAGGATTCATCATGAATGAAAAATCATATAGGAACATGGGATGTGTTTTCCCTCTTACTTGCTAAGGGTGTCTTCCTTCAGTAAGTGGTTAAGCCCTAGTTGTCCATTTGTTCCAGTCTAGAAGCCATACTGAAGAAAAGGATAGGAACCATGGATATACAGTTAGTCAGCCTTCTTCCTGTTACTGTTTTTAGGAAAAGTTTATTGTCTTACTGTATTTCTAGATTTCCAGGTCCTTTATTCACCATAGTGCTTGAATACAAAGTGTTTATTATAGTGTGATATAATGAAATATATTTTATTTGGTCCCGTGCTAAAGGTCAACATTTATTTGCACATGTTTTTCTGAATTACAAAGATAGAACTTCACACTGAATTAAAAGGTAGAACTCTTTTTAGAGTTACATACTAGTTGCTCCTGTTTCATGCTTTGTCTGTTTCTCATCAAAGGAATGTTCTAGGTGCCTTCTGTAGATATAATCTTGTATTCATGTTTTTCATCTGCTTTTCTAGAATTCCTTGCACTAACTGCATCATAGGTGAAGTTTGCTATGGCTTCTCTTCCAGCTGACCTTCAGTAGTATCAGAAAATACCAGAATAATTACTGCATACATAGTAATAGTCTTCTAATGTCCAACTTTGCATGCCATTGCTGCTGTCAAATATAATTACTCTCCACCTATTTCTTTCCCTGTGGGCAGGTGTTCTGTGCCTTGATAGTTAGAAATTAAGGGTTTCTGAAATTTTCTCTAGGTTTTGCTTATAAGCCTGTTTACTTTGTAGTTTTTAAACTATAAAATTACATTGCCTTTTGAATTTTTTGTAAGACTGGCCAAATCCGACAGTAATAATTCAATAGCAATTTTTTGAAGGTTTATTGATTATAATTATATTCAAGAAGAAGTAATTATTAATAGATTCTTTTGTAGATTTGTGCCATATTGGCCACAGTTCAAAAAAATGTAATCGAATTGTAATGCTACTTTATTTTTTTCTTGATGCTGGTGGGATTTGAACTCATCATTTTGTGTTTGCTAAGCAAGTTCTTTACTTTTTGACCCTCATCTCTAGCCCTTTTTGCTCTGGTTATTTTTGAGAAGGGGTCTCAATTCCTGAGTCATCCTGGACTGAAATCCTCTTATTTAGATTTCCTGTAGTCTAGGATAATAGATTTATCACCAGATTTTTTTGTTAAGAGGGGGTCTTGTGTACTTTTTGCTAAGGCTAACCTGGAGCTACAGTCCTCCTACACTCAGCTTCTCATGTAACTGGCATGACAGGTGTGACCCACTACCCCGAGCTGTTGGTTGAGATAGAGTCTCATGAACATTTTGTCTGAGTGGCTTCTAACTGCAGTTTCCCTAGTCTTCACCTTTTAGTACTGTGAATTACAGAAATGAGCTACCAGTGCCCAGCCCTCATGCCACCTATTTTCTTTTAAATATATGTACATTATTAAATTTCTACAGAATCTATAATTCAATTTTTTTGTTATAATGATAGAACAATATCTTTTTTAATGTGTATAAATATCACATTTTATTGATCCACTCATCTATTGTGGGGCATCTGGGCTGTTTCCATAACTTGGCTATTAGAACAAGATCTTAATTTAGTAGTTCTAGATCAAGGATTACCTATTACAGGAATGCCTCCTTTACTCCTGATTTGGAAAACAAATTATAGTCCTTTGTTGCTTAATAGTAGTGATACAATCTAAAAAAAAAATACACATGATTTTGTCATTGTGTGAACATCGTAATAATATACTTACCAAAACCTAAGACAGTTATGATACTAGGTAATCATATAATTTTCTATGTGGTCCATTACTGATGGAAAATTTATGTTGTGCATGAGTATATTCTACACAAATGAATTTTGCCCTTGTAAATAAAAAAAAAATGGTATCAGTTCTGGGGCTTGAACTCAGGGCCTGGGCACTGTCCTTTAACTTTTGTACCCAGGTCTAGTTAGTTCTCTAGCACTTAGAGCCATTTCCTGCCGAAGCTGGTTTTGATCTTTGATCCTCACATCTCAGACTCCTGAGTAGCTAAGATTACAAATGTGAGCCACTGATACCTGGCTAACTTTTTCATTTTTAAGTGAAAACTTTCTAGTGCTGTGTTAAGTTTACTATCTTTTATTTTTTGTCTCAGCAAGGCACAATTTACTTTGCAGAAAGATGCACCATCAGCCAGCAATCTGGCAAACAAGCATACAAAGCAAATGGTCTGTTCCCCTATTAATCCCTAATGCAAGAAGCCCTGCTGCTCAGATTGGTTGAGCTCAGGTTCACAATGTGCTTGTAATTGGCTAGTTTGAATAGGGTAAAATGTATTTATATGAGGTCACTTTGAAATAAGATTAGTAGTTTCCATATGCACCCTCTGCTATTTCTTAATTCCATTTTAGAAACTAGTTTAAAACAAAAACTATCAAAAATCCATGCTTATTACAAAGCAATTCCTCTTTAAAATAAGTTAACTGAAAACATTTTTTTCATTTTTCTTTACTTCAATCATTATCATTATATTTACTAATTGTTAAGATGGTAAGTACAATGAACTTTATAGGCTAATTAAGGTATGTATTGATTTCTATTACGTTACCTGCTTTATCTGAATCTTGCATTCTTTTGGGGTACCTTTAAAACTAGGACACAGTTCATTGATTTAAGTATACAGTTTCTTGACTTTTTTGTATAGTCACAAAGTTGTACACCAACCATCACAATCTATTTTAGAACAGGTTCAAAAAGAACTCCATGACTTTTAGCTATCCATTTCATTGTCATTATCCAACCCTAAGTAAACACTAGTCTACTGTCTGTTTTAGTAGATTAGTCTATTCTTAATCTCTAATGAAATAAATGATTTTTTGGTGACAGACTTCTTTCATTGGTATGCGTCTAACATTCTTCCATGTGTAGCAAGTATTAACAGTTGATTACTTTCATATTCACACTTGATTACAGTGCTTTTATGTTGAAAAATATTCTGTTATGGACATACTACATTTATACTTATTCATCAGTTGCTGGAATATTGGATTCCTTCCACTTTTTGCTCTTTTGAATAATGCCATTATGAACATTGTGTGCAGGTTTCTATGTGGGCATATATTTTCATTTCTAATAGGCATATATCCATGAGGAATGGTGTGGGGGTTTTAAAGTCCAATGTTCATCAGGGTCATCAAAGACATAATCCCAGTTGTTGAAATTTTGAAAGATCAAAATCCCTAAAGTTGAAAATCTTTCAAGATCACAATCTCAAAAGATTAAAATCCCAAATGTTGAATTCTTTATTTATTTATTTATTTATTTATTTTTTGGGTCCGGTCGTGGGGCCTGAACTCTGGGCTTGAGCGCTGTCCCTCAGCTCTTCAGCTCAAGGCTAGCGCTCTACCACTTGAGCCACAGCGCCACTTCCGGCTTTTTTCTTTTTGCTTATGTGGTGCTGAGGAATCGAACCCAGGGCCTCAGGCATGCAAGGCAAGTGCTCTACCACTGAGCCACCTTCCCAGCCCAAATGTTGAATTCTTGAAGGACAAAATTCTGAAAGTGGCAGTTGCCATTGAAGAGAAAAAGCCTATCTAAAGGAATAGAAGCTGATATCTGGGGAAGGGATTGGTATGTTTTTGGTTGGATACAAGATATTTGCTATTATTTAATGATATACTGCTTCTGTTCCTTTACACATAGTAGTATGTTTGCCTTCAAAAAAGTACCATCAGAGAATAAAAGAATTTGTTGAGTTCAATGACCTTAATTCAGAATTAAAGACACTTGCTGATATAGAAGTTCTTCCTATGTTACAAAACACAAAATATTTTTAGCTAGAGATTTGTCTATTAAAGAAGCTAGGGACTGGGAATGTGGTTTAGTGGTAGAGTGCTTGCCTAGCATGCATGAAACCCTGGGTTTGATTCCTGAGTACCACATGGAAAGAAAAAAGCTGGAAATGATGCTGTGGCTCAAGTTCAAGCCCCAGAATTGGCAAAATAAATAAATAGATACCACTAATTAAATAAAACATTAGTACATACTTTACTTTGACTAACAGTACATACTTTAACTAATAGATGGCATTTTCAATACTATCCTTACTTTTCGTTTATCAGATATCAATTCATGCCCTTTTTTTTTTCTGGTTGGTCATGGGGCTTGAACTCTGGGCTTGGGCTCTGTTCCTGCATTCTTCAGCTCAAGGCAAGTGCTCTACCACAAGAGTCTCATGGACTTTGCTGCCCGGGCTGGCTTTGAAATATGATCCTCAGATCCTCAGATCTCAGCCTTCTGAGTAGCTAGGATTACAGGTATGAGCCACCAGCGCCCGGCTTCAATTCATGCTGTTGTTGGATCCAAAAACTAACAACTCATCCAATCCAGTCATTTGTTAATGACTGGAAAAAAGTGAAGCATTTTATATATACTTATTAGGATATTTGGTAGACTTTTTAGAAGAAAATGGATTTCAACTGTAATCAAGGCTTCTAAAGGTAAATTTCAAAGTGTTAACATTAGTTTATTCTATTTCTTTTTTTCATTCAGCCCAGTAGATTTCATGGAAATTTCAGATGAATAGATTGGCCACAGAATATGACAATGATAAAGTTTTTTTATTTCAAAATACATCATTTGTCTGTATTATCATTCCTTCTAACCTTAAATTCCAAGCATACTTATTTGACATTGAGAATACAGGAATTTGAACCCAGGGCCTCCTGATCACTAGATAAGCTCTGTACCACTTGAAACCACTATATTGCCCGTTTCACTTTATTTTCCAGATGTGTCTTGTGTTCCGACCCATAGCCATATCCCACACTAGTCTGGTCACCTTATGGCCTCCTTCATAGCTGGGATGACAGATGTGCTCCACCACATCCAGATTATTGGTGCAGATGGCACCTGGCTAATTTTTTGTCCAGGCTGACCTCAAACTGCCATCCTGATCTCTGCCTTCTGAGTAGCAGGACTTTTTAAACTTCATTTGTTTCATTGGTTTGAAAATAATTGCGAGCATAATACGTTTTGACATTTTGAATGCTGCTGTTTGCTCAGTAACATTATTTGTGACCAGTTTGTAGTCTGTGTATGAGTACATGTGGAAATGGATATCTAATATCAGTAACACAGAAACATGGCACGGAAGAGAAGATAGGGAAAGTTAATAGAAGAAAATGGCATTGTTTTAAATCATAGGAGAACTTGAAAAAGAAAACACTATGTAGAAAAATAAACGTAGATTTATTCTCCAAGGACAACCATGTCCCAGACAGATGAACATGTGGGTGGGAGCATCCAGGACATCAAAACACAAAGTTAATGATAATGGAATTTGGCGAGCTCTTATGGACTACTGCCATGCAATTGCCTGTAATCTATTATTATAGTACACTTTTTTCCTATTTTAAAATTTCAGGATTTTTTTTAAAGTTTAATGGGTTTTGATGTTTTTGTTTTGTTTTGTTTTGGTATTTGGTTTTACTCAAAATTTTTGGCATCGTTTTTTCATAATTTTTATGATTATTTATATTTTATGTTTTCTACAAAATTACTTTCTAAAAGTAAATTATCACTATGTTGACCTTGTATGTAAGAACTGCACATGTACATAAAACCATTGAAGCTTCTTCATCAAATGAAAAGGTATGCATTTTGTATATATCCATTTGTGAAACATGAAATTTCTTGATAGCTCTTTGAGTGACTGTATAGCATAGTAGTCCATTGCAGTATTTGTTGTCCATAGTAATGGTTTCATCATAATATTTTCATATACACATAAATATGCTTTGATTATAATTACCCCTTCATTCTTTTTTCTCTTACTTTGTCTTCTCTTTCCTTCCCCTTCTACCTCCCTAGTAGTCCTCCTCTATTTTATGAATGTGTTTTTGGTTTTGTTTGCCCCCTAACTTCCACAAATGAGAGAAAATACGTAATACTTGTCCTCATGGCTTATGTAACTTAACATGGTGATCTCCACTTCCATGTTTTCTAGCAAATGACATTTTATTCCTAATGGCTGAGTAAAACTCAACCATTCTTTATACAGAACCTTCTTCCCCCATTTTATTTATCCATTCATCGAGTGATGGACAGATTATGACTGATTCTATAATTAGTCTATATAATTGGCTGTTGTGAATAGTACCATAATAAACATGAGTATCTATGTTTCTCTTTGGGTATATACTCAGAAGTGATGACTGGATCATATGGGAGTTCTATTTATAATTTGTTTAGTAACCTCCATACTGATTTCCATAGTATCTGAGCAAAATTACATTCCTACCAGCAATGAAAAAGAATTCTTGCTACTCTTCTCCATCATTGCCATCATTTTTATTTTTCTTGATAGACATTTTGACTAAGGTGCAACATACCTAATGTAGTTTTTTTTTTTAATTTTTTTATTGTAAAGATACTATACAGAGGGTTACAGTTACATGAGTGAGGTAATGAGTACACTTCCACTTCCTCTTGAACATTGTTACCCCCTCCATTGTTTTCCCCCTACCATCCCCTCCCTCCCTCCCTTCCCCAAGGTTCTTTTTTTTTTTTTTTTTTGATTGTGATTAAGTGATTACTTAATTTCCGGAAATTCACAGTATTGTGGAATAATGATGCTCATTTAAAGTCACAAGTTCATTCTAACTTTCCTGGAGCAAATTGTCTATCACAGTCTGTAATATATAACGGTGCTCATATGTTATATACCATATATGTGATCGGCAGCATGGGGATATTTAGTAGTGGTTCAACCAGATGAGTGGGAGTTCTTTGTTTCTTAAGTCCTGTTAGTTTTGTCATATCACCTAACATTTTGGATTCATCATCCACTTATCAGGGAGACCATGTACTGTTTGTCTCTTCGTTCTTGGCTTACCTCGCTCAACATGATTCCTTCTAGCTCCATCCATTTCTCTGCAAATGCCATTATTTTGTCATTTCTAATGGCTGCATAATATTCCATTGTGTATAGATACCACAATTTTTGGATCCATTCATCTGTGGTGGGGCATCTAGGTTGTTTCCATATCCTAGCTATTGTGAACAGTGCTGCAATAAACATGGAGGTGCATGTGTCCTTGTATATTGGTTCCTGTTGTTCAGGGTAGATGCCTAGAAGTGGTATGACTGGGTCGTAAGGGAGGTCAATCTTTAGCTTTCTAAGGACCCTCCAGACTGCTTTCCAAAGTGGTTGTATGAGTGTACATTCCCACCAGCAGTGTAATAGCGTTCCTCGTTCTCCACATCCCCTCCAGCATTTGTCGTTGGCTGATTTGTGGATGTGGGACATTCTGACTGGGGTAAGGTGGTATCTCAGGGTTGTCTTTATTTGCATTTCCTTCACCACCAGGGATGATGAACATTTCCTCATGTGTTTCTTTGCCATTTTTATTTCTTCATTTGAGAAGTCCCTCTTTAGTTCCCTTGCCCATTTAGTAATTGGTGTGTTGGGTTTGGGAGGGATTAGTTTCTTGAGTTCCCTGTATATACAGGATGTTAACCCCTTGTCTGATATATTGCTGGTAAATATTTTTTCCCAATTAGTTGGTTGTCTTTCTAGCTTGGTTGCGATAGCTTTATCTGTGCAGAAGCTTTTTATTTTAAGGTAGTCCCATTTGTCGAGTCTCTCTCCAATTTGTTGTGACCCTGGGACTCTGTTCAGGAAGCTCCTTCCTGTGCCTATTAGTTCAAGTGTCTCTCCTACTCTGTCCTGCAGTAGTTTCAGAGATTCAGGTTTAATGTTAAGGTCTTTAATCCATTTTGAGTTGATGTTGGTGCATGGTGATAGGCTGGGGTCCACTTTTTGTTTTCTGCATGTGGCTGCCCAGTTTTCCCAGCACCAATGGTTGAAGAGGCTGTGTTTCTTCCATTGTATGTCTTTGGCTCCTTTGTCGAATATCAGCTGGCTGTAGGCCTGTGGATTTATTTCTGGATCTTCTATTCTGTTCCATTGGTCTTCGGGTCTGTTTTTGTGCCAGTACCATGCTGTCTTTGTTATTATAGCTCTGTAGTAGAGTTTGAAGTTCGGCATGGATAGCCCTCCCATATTGTCTTTATCCCCTAGAATTGTTTTGGCTATTCCTAATGTAGTTTTGATTTGTATTTCTCTGATAAGGAAATTGAACATTTTTTCTTACATTTATTTGTCATTTGTACTTGGTCATATGAATTGTCTGCTCAGCTCATTTGTCCATTTATTGATTAGACTGTTCATTTGATATTTAGATTTTTTTTAGTTTTTATTATGAATATTAATTCTTTACTGCCAAAGATTTTCTCTCATTCTGCAGTCTGTCTCTTCACTCCATTATTTCTGTTGATGTATAGAAGCTTTTTTAGTTTGGTATAATTGTTTTATTATTTTTTTTTAGTGGTGCTGGGATTTGAACTCGGCTATGTACTTACTTGGGTTACTTGCTCTGCTAGTACTCTGACACTTGAGCCACATACCCAGCCTGGCATTTTGCTGTTTATTTTGATCATAGAATCTTATGGACTTTATATCTGGGCTGGCTTCAAACCATGATTCTCCCAAGTCTTTTTTTTTGGGGGGGGGTCCCGTCGTGGGGCCTGAACTCTGGGCCTAGGCGCTGTCCCTCAGCTCTTCAGCTCAAGGCTAGGGCTCTACCACTTGAGCCACAACGCCACTTCCGGCTTTTTTCTTTTTGCTTATGTGATGCTGAGGAATCGAACCCAGGGCCTCAGGCATGCGAGGCAAGCCCTCTACCACTGAGCCAACTTCCCAGCCCGTCTCCCAAATCTTATCCTTCTGAGTAGTTAGTATTGCAGTATGGTCTCCCAGCCCCTGGCACTATTTGTCAGTTTTTGTTCTTGTTTCCTAAGCTATTGGAGTCTTATTCAAAAAAGCCCTTGCCTGTGCCTATATCTTAAAGTATTTTCTCTATTTTTCCCTCTGGTAGTTTAAAAGTTTTGCATTTTATGTAAGATTTTAGTTCATTTTGAGAAGAATTTTTTTACATTTTTTTGGGGGGGTCTGGTCATGGGGCCTGTACTCTAGGCCTGGGCGCTGTCTCTCAGCTCTTCAGTTCAAGGCTAGCGCTCTACCACTTGAGCCACAGTGCCATTTCCGGCTTTTTTCTTTTTGCTTATGTGGTGCTGAGGAATTGAACCCAGGGCCTCATGCATGCAAGGCAAGCGCTCTACCACTGAGCCACCTTCCCAGCCAAATTTTGAGAAGATTTTTATACAGGGCAAGACAGAGATCTAGTTTCAGACTTCTACATGTGGAGATGAGTTTTCTTTTTTGCAATGTACATTTTTTGTACCTTCTTTTTTGCAATGTACATTGTTGGTACCTTTGTCAAGGCTTATTTCCTCATCATCTATTGTATTACATTGACCTACATAATTTTGTGTCCAGTAACATGGCTTTTGTTAATGTGGCTCTGTATTATAGTTTTAAATCAGGTATTACCTCTTGCACTGCTTTTTGTGCTCAGGATTCCCTTATTTGTTTGGGGTCTTTTTTGTTTCCATATAAATTTTAGGATTTATTTTTCTGTTTCTGAAAAATGACATTGCAGTTTTGAATGAGATTATATTGAATGTTTAGATCATTTTTGGAAATAATAGTCATTTTCACAGTATTAATTCTGCAGACCCATAAACATAGAAGGTCTTTCCATCTTTTAGTATCTTCCTCAATCTTTGGTTATGTTTTTTGCTTAAGTATTTTTTTTTTTTTGGCTACTGTGATTATTTTCTAACTTTTTAAGCGAATTTGCATTTGAGATATTGAGAATCTTTCATGTGCTTATTGACAATTTTCTGTATACCTTTTGAAAAACAATCATATTTCTCTTCACTTTTTTTTTTATTATAATCTGTAATCCTATTGTCAGAACTTCAGCGGATATCTAGACTACTTTTCTGTCTCTAGATTATTCTAGCATACAGTCTTTCAGCTTCTCTTGGAAAACTCATAATGATAGGAAATTTATTCTTTGTGAAACATTGGCACCATTATTGAACAATACCAATTGTTAGAAGCTTCTTTTGTATTAAAATTTATTTCACTGTTTTGTTATTGGTTTTCTGTTACACTTTTGTTCCTTTTAGCCAATTAAAGTAAGGCTAATTCCTCATCTACATAAGAGATATTTTAAGGTAGTAGTGAATCCTCTTTTCTTTAAGCCAGATGTCCCCCGTTTCTAAATGTTCTCCATCTTCATCACAGTCAATTCCTGACACTATCCCACTCAGTCATTCTTGTGTGAACAAATTACAGTTTCCAAACACCTCTTTTACAATATGACCTTTGGAATTGAACAGACTATTACTACTTGAGACATAATGTAATTACTGTACAATAGAACTTTTCTTTGATTTTGACATTGTACTACTGATATAATTTAAAATTGCCTTAGCACTTCTGGCATCTTATTTTGAACTCTGGGCATGGGTGCTGTCCCTGCGTTCTTCAGCTCAAGGCAAGCACTCTACTGCTTAAGCCACAGCACCACTTCCGGTTTTCTAGTGGTTTATTGGAGATGAGAATCTCATGGACTTTCCTGCCCGGGCTGGCAGAACCGTGATCCTCATATCTCAGCCTCCTGAGTAGCTAGGTTTACAGGCGTGAGCCACCGGCGCTTGGCTAGCATCTTTATTTCAATGAGTTCTTTAATTTTCAGTGATTGACCTAGTATGCTGTCCTGATAGGGAAATAGTTCAAGTTATTAAATACTAATTTTGTAACTGGTCTTTAAACTTTTTTAGAGAAAAAAAAAATTTCCAGGTCCTTTTTATATACTCTGTTACACAATTTCCACCATATACTACATTTCAGGACTTCATATAGATCTATATTAAATTCCATTTTAGAGTCTTTAACTCCTATTTCCTGCATAAGGAGCAGGAAATATTTTTTTCCGATTTCTCATTACTTGAACCATGTTATTCTAAAACCCTTAATAAAACTTTTGTGTGGTACTGGGGCTTTAACTAGGACCTTGTACTCTCACTAAGCCTTTTCTTTTAAAGCTGGTGCTACACCACAGAGCCATAACTCCCAGTTCTGCTTTTTTTGCTGGTTAATTGGAGATAAGAGTCCCAGGGATTTTTTTTTCTGCCCAAGCTGCCTACAAACTGTGATCTTCACATACCAGCCTCCTGAATAGCTCGGATTACAAACATGAGCCAAGCTGCAAAAACATTTAAAAATCCATTTTATTTCATTTAAGATAGTCCAACTTAAGATTTTTTTTAAAAATTAAGTGTTACCTAGCATGTGAGTTATCTTTCATTGACCTTGCCATCAGCAAATTTGATTAATATGTTTTCCTTAAATCAACCATTGATGAAGCTTTATTGAATCAAAGGGTTACTTTGCCACTGGAAACAGTGGAGATTAGTATTGATCCATTTTATACAAGCTTTGGTTAAAGTATTAAGTAATAATAAAATAACTATTAGGTTTATTTACTGAACCCTTACTATGTGCCATACATTGTGATAAATGTATTAGATACATTATTCTATTTCATCCTTGCCATCACATACTATGATTTGCATTTTCCAGATAAAAACCTGAAGCTTAGTTTACTAATGTAGTCTGAAGTTACACAGCTAGTAAATGGCACTTTATTTGAAATTATATTTATTTTTAATTCATATGTATATTCATTGAATATTTATTAAGATTATTCTCTTGCCAGGTACTGTTCCTGGGATACATTAAAGAAACAAAACATATAAAAATTTTTATGCTTGTGGAGTTATGATTTTACCAATTTATCACAAGGAAGTGAGTGAAGTAGGTATTGGTTTACAGTTTTAAATAAAGCAATATGGTTAGGTTGCATTGAGAAAAGTGACATTTTTATTATGACTTTCAGTTAGCAAGGGAATAAATTACTCAGATAGCTGAAAGGTTCATGTTTACTCATTCAAAAAAAGAAGACATCATGAGGGTCAGGTGGACATTTTTTTCTTTTCTTTTTTTCTTTTTTTTTTTTTTTGCCGTTGTGGGGGCTGAACTCTGGACCTGGGCTGTCCCTGAGCTTTTCAGCTCAAGGTGAACACTCCACTTGAGCCACAATGCCACTTGTGGTTTTTCTGGTGGTTAATTGGAGTCTCACAGACTTTCCTGTCTGAGCTGGCTTTGAACCACAATCCTCAGATCTCAGTCTTCTGAGTAGCTAGGATTACAGGCGTGAGCCTCTCCCTCCCCCCTCCCTCTCCCTCCGTCTCCCTCCCTCCCTCTCCCTCCGTCTCCCTCCCTCCTCTCTCTCTCTCTCTCTCTCTCTCTCTCTCTCTCTCTCTCTCTCTCTCTCTCTCTCTCTCTCTCTCTGTCTTTGTCTGGCTGGCTGGCTCTTGCTCTAATTCTAGCTATGACTCTCCCACGTGGAAAGCCAGAGACTGCATTAAAAAAATTAAGAATGTTTCTGAATATTTGCCCTCAGGAACTTTCTTTTTGAATAGTTGAAAATCCCCAAGAAGATATGCTTTAAGCTTCCATGTCAAGCATTCACAAAAATGAAGGAGGGGATGATGCAGTCAAGAAATCCATGTGTATTCTACAAAATTGAGAAAAGTAAGGAAAGGGGTGGGTCCAGGGATGAGAATGTTGAAAGGAGACACTGATCAAGATGTATTGCATTCATAAACTGCTTTGTCAAATGGCTACTCCTTTGTACCACTACTTAAAAGTAATTTTTTTAATTCATAAAAATAACAAAAAAGTCAAGCTTAAAGAAAATAAAAGGGGCTTGGAATATAGGTTAGTGGTAGAGTGCTTGCCTACCATGCATGAGGCCCTGGGTTCAATTCCTTAGTACCACATGATCAGGAAGCTCAGGGACAGTGCCTAGCCCCGGAGTTCAAGCCCAAAACTAGCCAAAAAAAGAAAAGGAAATAAAATGAGAATAAAATAAATAAATAAATAAAATGAGAATAAAAGCCAGTGAAATAGAAAGCAGGTATGTACTGGGGAAAACAATCAATTAAACTAAATGTTGGCTCTGACAAAATTAGCAAAATCCTGTCAAGACTAATCAAGAAAGGAGAAAAAGAGTGTGTGTGTGTGTGTGTGTGTGTGTGTGTGTGTGTGTGTGTGTGTGTGTGTGTGTGTGTGTGTGTGTGTGTGTCTCTCTCTCTCTCTCTCTCTCTCTCTCTCTCTCTCTCTCTCTCTCTCTCTCTCCCCCCTGGGTGCTGTCCCTGAGCTCTCCAGCTCAAGGCTAGTGCTGTAGCATAGTGCTGTAGCATTTTGAGCCACAAAGCCACTTCTGGTTTTTTGGTGATTAATTGGAGATAAGAGTCTCACGAACAAAAAAAAAAAAAACCAGTCTCACGAACTTTCCTGTGCTGGCTAGCTTTGAACTGTGATTCTCAGATCTCAGCCTCCTGAGTAGCTAGTATTACAGGCATGAGCCACTGGTGCCTGGCTTAGTTTATATTTTAAAGAAGAAAAAATTAAGCAAATCTTATGAATAACTTTAGTCAAATAAGTTGATTATAAGTAATGGACAAATTCCTCAAAAAATTCTGCTTGGCAGAATAAGAAATAAGAAATCTGAATCGTCCTATATCACTTTAAAATTTGAGTCTTTAATTAAATCTTTACTGCAAGAAAACATCAGGTAAGGATAGCTTTATGAATACATTTGTCTTATTGTTTAAGGAAAAAATACCAGTGTTAAGCAAACCATTCTGGAAAACAGAAAAAGAAGGAACTTTTCCACATTTTTAAAAATGATTCTAGAATCAGTTTGACACTAAAATCTGTCAAAAATGACATAGACACAAAAGGAAAATATACATCAATTGTTCTTATTAAAATTTTTTCTTATTGAAAAGCCTGGTCAGTTGTGGTAGCATACACACCTGTAATCCCAGCTACTTGGGAGGCAGAGATAAGAAAATTGCAGTCCAAGGCCAGCCCATACAAAGTTAAGACTAAGAGCCTATCTCAAAAAAACAAGAAAAAGGAGTGGGTTAGGATATCAAGTGATAGAGCACCTGCCTAATATGTGTAAGGCCCCAAATTCAATCCACAGTAGCATACACACATAGAAAAAAAGTGAAAAACTCCTTTAAAAGATATTAGAAAGTCCAACTTTTAAATACAGAAACATCTCGATGTATTTCTGAATTTCAAGATTATAAGACTGATTTAATCTTGTAATTTGTGTAATTTGTGATACAGAAAAAATATGATTATTTTAAAAGAGAAGAAAAAATACCCATTCATGACAAAAACTTGAGTCGGAAGGGAAGTTTCGTAATCTAAGAAATAATATCTACAAAAATACTGTGGCACCCTCCCAAACCTAACAAACCAATTACTAAATTGGCAAGGGAAAGAGGAACTTCTCAGATGAAGAAATAAAAATGGCAAAGAAACACATGAGGAAATGTTCATCATGCCTGGTGGTGAAGGAAATGCAAATAAAGACAACCCTGAGATACCACCTTACCCTAGTCAGAATGGTCCATATCCACAAATCAGCCAACAACAAATGCTGGAGGGGATGTGGAGAAAGAGGAACCCTATTACACTGCTGGTGGGAATGTACACTTATACAACCACTTTGGAAAGCAGTCTGGAGGGTCCTTAGAAAGCTAAAGATTGACTTCCCTTACGACCCAGTCATACCACTTCTAGGCATCTACCCTGAACAACAGGAACCAATATACAAGGACACTTGCACCTCCAAAGTTTATTGCAGCACTGTTCACAATAGGTAGGATATGGAAACAACCCAGATGCCCCACCACAGATGAATGGATCCAAAAATTGTGGTATCTATACACAATGGAATATTATGCAGCCATTAGAAATGACAAAATAATGGCATTTGCAGGGAAATGGATGGAGCTAGAAGGAATCATGTTGAGCGAGGTAAGCCAAGAGCAAAGAGACAAACGGTACATGGTCTCCCTGATAAGTGGATGCTAAATCCAAAAATGTTAGGTGATATGACAAAATTAACAGGACTTAAGAAACAAAGAACTCCCACTCATCTGGTTGAACCACTACTAAATATCCCCATGCTGCCGATCACATATATGGTATATAACATATGAGCACCGTTATATGTTATAGACTGTGATAGACAGTTTGCTCCAAGAAAGTTAGAATGAACTTGTGACTTTAAATGAGCATCATTATTCCACAATACTGTGAAATTTGGGAAATTATGTAATCACTTAATCACAATTAAAAAAAAAAAAAGAGGAAGTGGCGCTGTAGCTCAAGTGGTAGAGTGCTCGCCTTGAGCTGAAGAGCTGAGGGACAACGCCCAGGCCCAGAGTTCAAGCCCCACGACCAACAACAAAAAAAAAAAAAAAAAAAAAAAAAAAAGAATTGAAAAAAAAAAAAAGAATCTCGGGAAAGGTAGGGAGGGAAGGGATGGTACGGGGAAAACAATGGAGGGAGTAACAATGCTCAATAGGAAGTGTACTCATTACCTAGCTCATGTAACTGTAACCCTCTGTATAAGTATCTTTACAATAAAAAATTTTTTTTAAATACTGTGGCAAACATCAAACTGATAAATTTAATATTTTTGTATTTTAAAAATGTTTTCAGCTCACAACTTTCTAATAAGTTTACTATATATATATATAAATTAGTAATCACAAAGCTATAGATGCAGTATTAAAAGAGCTATCCAAAAGATAACATTGATTTTCATTTGTCAATTTTCTGATTGCATTAATACTTCTATACATAAATATAAATTCATGTAAGTTTGTCTTTCTCATAACAAACACTAATTTTGTTGCCTAGGATCTTATCAAACCCAATTTCAAGTTGTGAAGTAAGAAATTGACTTATTATTAATCCATTCAGTGCTCCATTGTATATTTAAGTAGCTTATTTATGCATCTAGTTTAATTCTAAAAGAAAGATCCTGTGTTTTGTTGTAGTAAGGGAATCAGAGGAATAAGACTGTTAAGACTTGTTTGAGAAGTTAGAGTTCACAATATGGGAAGCTAGTAAGATGTTGAGATAATGGTATTCAGAAGAGTGGCAAGCCACATGTTACATGTTTATTGAACTCATGCTTTATTAATCTGTGTATATCTGTCTTTTATAAAATCATGTACCCTACTACAGAACTGCATGGTGGCAAAATTAATGGAAGAAAGAATAGATTGGATACCCAGTTTAACAATATAATTTCTGGAAGTGGAGCTTTGGCTCAAGTGGTAGAGTGCTGGCCTTGAGCTGAAGAGCTCAGAGACAGCATCCAGGCTCCGAGTTCAAGCCCCACGACTGACCAAAAAAATAATAATTTATGTGTTCCATTCGTGCTTTCTATCAGAAAAATCTATGTGTTTTTCAAAATTCTAGGAAGATGGTAGTGACTATAGCATAGTTTTAAATTAATGTTTTCTTAATAGAATAAATAGGGTAACTTAATAAAATATCTTCATTTGTAATATTTGTAATAAAACTTGTTAATCAGAGAACATAGAGATAGACCACTAACAGAAACAACTACCATTGACAAGGGTTGCATGGTATTGTAGGAGAAAGTAGAAGGAGATAGTAGGGAGCCTTACTATCCAGAGAATGGCAGAAACCTGTATTAGCCAAGTAAAGCTTAGAGGGATGAATGTAAGAGGCTCACAGCAAGATTTACTACAGTCCTCTAAACTTCCAGAATTGACAAACCATCCAAAGCTCTTTCAGATTAAAGAAAGTCTAACACAGAACAAACTGCTGTGAGCTAATCAAAAGGGCAGTATACAGCTGGGAGCCGGTGGCCTGTAATCCTAGCTGCTCAGGAGGCTGAGATATGAGGATCACAGTTCAAAGCCAGCCTGGGCAGAAATATCTGTGAGACTCTTATCTCCAATAAACCACTAGAAAACTGGAAGTGGCGCTGTGGCTCAAGCTGTAGAGCGCTCGCCTTGAGCTGAAGAGTGCAGGGATAGTGCCCAAGCTCAGAGTTCAAGCCCCACGACTGACCAAAAAAAAAGGGGGGGGGCAGTATACTAAAGTTGAAAAAGAAAGAAAACAGATGAAAGTGGGAGAGGGCACCAGAGCCAAGTGATTTTGAAAGTATCCAGGGTCAGATTTTTTTAGTGTGTAAATGAAAACAACAGAAAAGGAAGAGAAAAATCTAAAAGTCTATCTTGATTTTAGTTTTTATTTTAAAATTTCAAGAACATTAATTAAAAATGAGTAACAGAATTATAGTTAAATCCCATGTAGTGTTGTTATAATTAAGGATTGCATTTATCTTGTAATATCCAGAATTGATACTGTTGGTGAAATTAATGACAGTGTGCTAATATTTTACATGTAAGATCATTGTATGCTTTCCAAGACCATTAACTTAGTACCTATTTACCTACACTCCTGATGTGTCTTAAATTGATGGTATATTTAACTTTTTTCCTTTTTTAGTATTATAGAAAATAATGGTGCCTTTATTCATCAGTATCTTAGATTAATTGAAATAGAGTGATAATATCAGTTTTATAAAATTATTTTGAAGTTGAAATTGGATGCTATAAATATGTGGAAGATACTCCTTAAATAATTTTTGTTTCCTTTTAGTAATAGACATGTGTTCATTTTTCTTGGTTTGTTTTGGGGATTTGCCATTGTTTTAACAGGAGAATCAGAAGTTTTAGTGCTGTTAGGTAAAGATTCATAGCAATGTATTTTAAGCCTCCATATCTGTATTGCTGAGACACCTTTGCTTTAAAGATATAGCTATATTTGGGCTAATAATTATTTTATTAGCTAAATTATATCTTCATGCTGGACACTTCTATTTATACATGTATTTTAAATCTTTGAAATGATCGTGAGGTATTATTTCTATCTTTACAAATATGGAAAGTGAGACAGGAAGCTTACTTAATTTGCACACTCTTGCAGTCAAGACTTACAAACTAAATTAGCCAGTAGCAATGAATATTTAAAAGAATATTGAATTTAGAAAACATTGTAAAAGTATATTGAAAAGGAAAAAAAGCTTACCATTTTCTTTGTAGTAGGTTGTTAATTGTGGAATAGGCACTTTTTCAGGTAGAAAAGTTTCGTGTAAATTTTAATCTTGACCCTAAAGAAAAGTGAAATCTGAATCAAGTGATAGACATTAGGCCAGCCATTTATCCTTTCCCCTTTGAGTAAAGGAGCTTTTAGTGTCTCACATAATATAGCCTGAGGCAATATTAAGACTTGGCAAGTTTTATGTTATTGACTGCCAAATTTAGAATCTATTTGTTTACCTGCTGATGCTACATAAAAATAACTTAATAGATTTTGCGTCGAGGGAAATGGAGTAAACTTCTGAGCTTCTGTGAGAAGTATTTCATCAGTAGAAATTAAGAGAGTAAGGCAACCAAAGTTTACCTCCTCTATTAGATTAAATAAATGAAAAGGGCAACTAATTTGTGTTTGGTAGGTTTATTCTGATTCAATCTAATAATAGCAGATTGTTTTCAAATATTATTAGTGCCTAGGATACACCCTAAGAAGTAAAACATTCTATGAAGTTATAACATTCTACCATATACATCACATGCGTGTGCATGTACATAGCGTGCACACACACACTTTAGAAAGAGGAACAATACTAAGAAGGAGGACTAAATTTAGAATAAGCCATAATCAAATTCTGGGGTGAGTTTTTTCCAAAAGATCTTGTTGGTGGTGGTGGTGGTTGTTGTGGTCATGGAGCTTAAACTCTAGGTGCTGTCCCTGAGCTATTCAGATTAAGTCTAATGCTCTACCACTTTGAGCCACAGTGCCACTTCTGGTTTCCTGGTAGTTAATTGGAGGTAAGAGTCTCATGGACTATCTGCCTGGACTGGCTTTGAACCACGATCCTCAGATCTCAGCCTCCTGAGTAGCTAAGATTACAGGTGTGAGCCAATGGCATCTGGCCCAAAAGATTTTTAATTAAACCATATCACTCCTTATGCATTCAGTATTTATCATATCTTTGTTTGTAATTGAAAGGTAAGAATAACTTAAATAATAGAGCTGTCAGATAGTGATTAAGTATATTTTACTACTGCATGGAATACTATGCCAGCCATGTTTGGGGACCTCTGCTTTGCCTCCAAATGGTAAAAATTTAGAGAGAAAGAAAGAAAGGAATAGGCAGGCAGGCAACAAGATACATGTTACTGAATAAAACATGATACTGAATAAAACAATGATTTTCTAAAATTTTATTAGAAGCGGTGTAAAATTACAAGCAGAGAATGAAAACAAACAAAAAACCCCTGTAAATGTCTGAGTTTGTTGCCTGGAAACTCCATACTGTAGTGCAGGGAGGAGAAACTCCAAATTGGCTAGTCTCTTTGATTTAAGCTGGAATTTACAGGTACAATTTAGAGGAAATTCCCTCATAAAGAACTTCAGATCTCTTCAGAGGGCTGGCTCCCTTTGGCCGAATACTAGTCTATGCATGTGTGAAAGGAAGCTAACAAGTTGGAGAAAAAAAATGAAGGAAAGCATTATGTCAAACAATTCCAAGGGCTGTTGTAGATCTGAAAATATTTTGGTTTTACCAGTGAAGTTAAAAGTGAATCTGAAAAGAATCAAATCAGCAGGGCATTGGTGTCTCATTCCTGTGAGCTACTTACTCCTCTCAGCTGCTCAGGAGGCTGAGATCTGAGGATTGAGGTTTGAAGCCAGGGCTGTCAAGAAACTGTGACACTCTTATTTCCAGTTAACCAGCAAAAAGACAAGTGGACATGTGACTTTAGCCATGAGCAAAAAGCTCAAGGACAGTGCCTAGATCCTGAGTTCAAGCCCCAGGACCAGCACACAGACACAGATAGACACACACACACACACACACGCACGCACGCACGCACGCACGCACGCACGCACGCACGCACGCACGCCAAAGTAATTTCAAGGAACTTAACAAAATCGTAGCAAAACCCAGCAAACAGCAGCAAACAAGAGTATAAAATTTACAATGTGTGGCTTACAATAAGTCTTTTGAAATAGGACAATAAGACACGGGAAAAAACATGTCAATATTAGCTGATGCCAAAATGATAGAGATGTTGAAATAATGATATGAAACTATTATGAGTAGATTGTATATGTTCTAGAATGTAGAGGGAAGCATAAACATAATATAGAGAGAAATGAAAGGAAAAAAAAAAAACACCCAAATGTTGCTGGGTGTGGTGGTGAACTCCTATAATCTCAGCACTTTAAAGACTAAGAAGCTAGCCTACGAAAAAAAATCTTTAGTAAGACCCATATCTGGGTATGATGGTATTAAATGCCTGTCATCTCAGCTGCTCAGGAAGCATAAATAGAAGAATAATGGCTCAAGCAGTCCCAGTCAAAAAGTGAGATACTTGAAAAACAATGAAAGAAAAAATGGCTAGGAGCATGGCTGAAGTGGTAGAGCTCCCTAGCAAATAAAAGACTGTGAGTTCAAGCCCAAATACTCCCCCCACCCCAAAAAATAATGAAAGATCTAAGAGGAAATTGTAGAAATAGAGATGGAAAAATATAGTATTTGAAATAGACTAGTAAAATACACTTGATAGGATTAACAGTGTATTAAGAACTGAATAATAAAAGGTATTTAAGTGCCAAATATCCTGGAGTTGGGATGATGGAGAGCAAAAAAAAAAAAAAAAAAAAAACCCAAAAAACAAAAAACCTCCTTGTTGAGAATTATTGTCTCAAACCCATTGATCCAGGGAGCTCAAAGAACCTCTTATGGAAGAAACATAATAAAACTATACCAAATACATATCATCAAGGTCATGAAAAAGAGGAAATTTTTTTTTTGGGGGGGGATCCGGTCTCAGCTCAAGGCTAGTACTCTACCACTTGAGCCACAGAGCCACTTTTGGCTTTTTGTTTTTTATGCTTATGTGGTGCTGAGGAATCGAACCCAAGGCCTCATGCATGCAAGGCAAGCGCTCTACCACTGAGCCACCTTCCCAGCCCAGAAATTTTTTTTTAATTTCCTTTTTTGCTGCTGGTAGTGGGGCTTTAACTCAGAGTATCACACACTCCAGTGGCTTTTTTCTCTCAAGGTTGGTATTCTATCACTTGAGCCATACCTCCAGTTCTAACAGAAAAATCTTAAAAGCATCCAAACTAAAAGTCAAATGCAGAGGAACAAAGGTAAGATAGTTTTCAAAAATGAAGAGGAAGCTTACCTAACATGATAATAGACATTTAGGAAAATCTACTTGTGGTAAAAAAGTAAAACTTCCCCCCAATATCAGTAACAAAACAAGAGTGTTGCTTTTTTTTAAATTTAATTTAATTTTATTTGTGAACATACTGTACAGAGACTTTTTTTTAACCATTGCTGCTCAACACTGCATTATAAATTCTAGCCATAGTTTTAGATAAGAAAAATAAATAAATAAGGTATAAATTGGAAGGGCAGAAGTAAAATCAATCTTTGTTCACAGATGACATTCTGTATGTAGAAATTTTAAATATTAAAATGCATTTATCTATGGAAGGACTTTGCATTAAAAACATTCTAAAGAATTTTTGCCAGGAAAAAAAGATCCTATTTTAACTAAACAAAATGAGACTGGTCATATACACTTGAAATATTAGTATGAAGGATGCTCATAGTCTGACATATCAGCATTTGTAAAGATAAAGATCCTACCTGAAAAATAACCTGGGCTGGAGATGTGGCTCAAGTTGTAGAATTCTTGCAGGTTCCTCAGATCAAACCCCCAGTATGGAACCTATACCCAAAACAAAAGTTTTTGAATGTTTTAGATACCAGTTAGCTAAGTGTTTTGCAAAAATTTTCTTCCACTTTGTGGCTTATAATTTCATTGTCTGAACATTTTAAGGAAGACCAATTTTACTTTTGGTGTAGTATCTAAAAATCAAACCATCTAGATTTTTTTTTTCTTGTGTTACCTTCTAGTAGTCAGTTTTCTTGACAGAAGTGGTACCTAACACTCCATACCCAGTTTTCTCATTTTCAGTGTAATTATTTATTAATAAACATTTCTTGAACATCTGTTTATTTCAAGTTTATGTTACCAATAGAATGCATATTAAATAAATTCGTACTTTAACTATACTTTTCTTGTATTTAGAAAAACATTCTCGTTCAAAGCCAGGCTGGGCAGGAAAGTCTGTGAGACAGAAGGGGGAAACCAGAAGTGGCGCTATGGCCCAAGTGGTAGAGCACTTGCCTTGAGCTGAAGAGCTCAGGGACAGCACCTAGGCCCAGAGTTCAAGCTCCACAACTGACCAGAAAAAAACAAAAAACAACAAAAAAAGGCCTTCTCAATCTCAGAATTCTTTTCAGCATGTATTCATTAAGACTGTGCCTCATGCTGGTAAACTTTATATGCCTTGTCATTTAATCACATTAGTACTTGTTTGTGGTTTTATAATTTTCTTTTCATTGTTATAGGGAATTTGGTCCCGAGAAACAAAAGCCATGTTTTGAGAGATGGAATTGGTAGTCTTTATTAGAGAGTCAGCAACTGCAGGCAGACACATGTTCCCAAAAAACTTGAAGCTTCAAATATACTTAACACTGTTAGAAAACTGAATTCTGAGGGTAGGAAAGCAAAGAAAAAACAAAAAAATAATCCCCACAAACTTTGTCAACTCTAATGGATTGCTGAAGAAGGGGGGATGTCATGGTGTGATCTGAGGAGTGTCAGCAGACACCAGGCATGGCATGGTGCCTAAGCTGCCTAACTAGGGTTCTGGTCAGGGGACAAGGTCACAGGGAGCTCCAAAGTCTCACAAGTTCATGGCATAGGATTGGCAGGTCCAATAACCTACTGTCCAAGGAGCCCCCCCCCCCCCCCCCCCCGCCAGGAATTCAGGCATGCCCATTACCTGAGGGTGGGACTTCCCGGCTTCTAGGAATTCAGGCATAACCATCACTTTGGGGTGTGGGACTTTACCACACCCAGTTACACCCAACTTCCTTAGTTTGCTATCATGAATTTATTAGTTCTCAAAATTTCTACCTTTTCTTGAAGCCTTAGTTTTCAATTAATAATTGATATTCTCTCACCCAGGTTTTTTCCTTAACACAGTGGTTTGATCTGTGAGAATGAATCAAACCATAATATCAATAAAACAAAATCCCTTCTTTAAATAAGGGGGGGAAGGATTGGGGAAAAATGTATATGAGTTTGTAGCCAACCCAATATCACAATAATTTTTTTCCATAATCATCTTTTTTATTAAGTTTTTATTGTGAAAATACTCTACAAAAGGGTTACAGTTACATGAGCAAGGTAATGAGTACATTTCTTATCCAGCATTACAATAATTTTTATTCTTAAATATTATTTATGATTAAAGGTTGACTTTTGCAATGTCCTGGCCTAAAATCTCAATTATATCAAGACGTAGGCATCTGCAGAGAATGCAGTTGATGATGTCAGACAATAATATCCAAGTTCATTGCTTCCATATTACATGTTTCAGAAGAAACTTATTTCTAAATTAATCTTTAATTTTTAAAAAGGCCTGAATCCTTGGTTGTAGAAATTATTCTATAGAAGACTTTTTTTTTTTAAGTTTAAGATCTAAACTTCTTTCTTCTCTCCTACTTTCTTTCTACTTGAAAACATTTGGTTTTCTTTGTGATTGAATTTAAAGTTTTAGTAAAGTTTAATTAATCTAGAATGGTTTTCCTTATCACATTTCAGTTTACTTTTTCATTTTTACATTTTCACTTTTTCACGCTAAGCTTCGTATTATCCACATAGAACATCATCTCATAGTCAGTTAATAGTATGGCTGTTAGGTGGCTCTTCTGTTATTGAAATAACCCAAGAGTCCTGCTGCCTTTCAGGCACTACCTTAAAATTATTCCTAGGACTTGAGTAGTACAGTTTCAGTGTTTCTTAGAAATTTTTTTAATGTTTTAATTGCATATTAACTCCTATGTCTTTTTTTCCATCTTCTTTTTTCCTCCTACAGATACCAGAGAAGAAAGGAAAAGAGGCAAAGAGTGGTTTTGGTGGGCCAGTTGTTAGTTCTCTGTATCATGAAGAAACCATCAGGTAATTTCTCTTCTGATTTTTAATAATATATATGTATAACTATATTATTAAATATGTATATTTATATGACATGCATATATGATATGTTATGTGCATGTTGCATGCACATAGGCATATTGTGAAATAGAGATGTATCTTTAAATCTGTACCTTCTCTTAGCAGAAACTGGTTTTTTCTCTAATAGGACTCTCTAATTGGAATCACTTCCAATATATCTAAATAAGTACAAATATAGTCACATATTAATTATTATCAAGGTCATAAGCTTTGCCTTTCTTATACCTAAGTGTTGATAGAACAAGGTTTTATGTTTTAGCAAAACAAGGTAGAGTTTAATAGATTTTTGTTACTTTTTCTCAAAATACAACTGTATTTAAAAGATTGTAATTTTAATAATTTTTTATTGTGAAAATACTGTATAGGAGGGTTACAATTGCATGCGCAAGATAATGAGTATATTTCTTATCAAGCATTGTTGCCTCCTCCTTTGTTGCCCCTTCCTGTCCCTTCCCATCTCCCACCCCCCATAATAATTTCTTTACTCTAAAAATTACTTTAATTTAATTTATTTCCAATTAAAAGCCTTTTTGGAGTATATGAAAAACTGAAGTTTCTTCAAAAAATAAAATATGATCTAGCAATGCCATTTCTGGGTTTATATAGCCAAAGGAATTGAAAGCAGGACCTCAAAGGCTTATTTGCACAGGGATATGTTTATAGCAGTATGATTTACACTAGTCAAAAGATGGAATCAACAAAAGTGTCCATTGGTGAATGATTAAACAAAATATACTGTATTTAATAATGGAACAGTACAGCCTTGAAAAGAAATTGTGACATATCCCCACAACATGAACTTTGAGGACATTATACAAAATGAAATGAGCCAGCCACAGACATTATACTTAATGGCTCATTATAACTAAACAGGGTATCTAAAGTAGTGAAATTCTTTGAAAGTATATAGTGGGAAATTTTCTAATGGGCTAGACATGAAAAAGTTCTGGTGATTGGTTATTCAATGATACAAATATACTTTATATTACTGTACTGTATACTTAAAAATGGTTAAGATTATAAATTTAATGTTATATTGAGGATTGTTGCTATAGTTATTAAAAATGAAAGTGTTTTATATTATTTGATAAAGTCTTGTTTTGGTTGTATGTGCAGAATTTTTTGAATAATTCTTCTAGTCCTGTATATATGTAAATCAGAACAATTCTTTTTTTTTTTTTTTGGTTGGTTGTGGGTTTGAACTCTGGGCTTGGGTCCTGTCCTTGCGCTCTTCAGCTCAAGGCGAGTGCTCTACTTAGATGAATATGTGACGTATTCATCTAAGATAGTTACTTCACAAACTAAACAAGAAAGAGAACTTTTAATACTCTGGATTTTTTTAGTTGTTCCAATGTTGCTTTACTTATTAACATGTAATAAATATTTCAAATGGAAAACTAGCTTTACCTAAATTTGTCAAAGGGAAATATCTATCTTAAAATGAAGAGGAAATTATATTAAAAAATTTACACTTAACTCTTCCAGGAAAAGGTTTATTAACATTCCACATAAAGAAGTAGCTCATACTGAACTACAAGGTAGTGTTGTGAAAGGGAAGTTATTGATAACTCTATGAATCAAAACTTGAAAGCCCACAGTTTCCATTTGTTGACCAGCCTGTCAGTTAATGCAAAGAGAACCTCCCTCCCTCTATCCCTCCCTCTCCCCTTTCTCTCTCTCTCTTCAAAACAAACACACCATTTTTACTTGTATTAAATGTTTCCTTGAGATGAGACAGGGAAGGTTATTAGGGCTAAAAATACCTGTTAATGCTGCAACTGGCCTGGAGTGCATTTGCCAGCCCAATCTCTTGTGATAGAACCTTGATGAACCCTGATGAATGGTTTAGAAACATTTTTTAGAGTTTAACTTTTCCCTCAATTTTTATATATTCAGAAAGTATTTGTGGGTTGCTCTTTTGTATGTTCTGACTTTAAAGTCTTCTCAAAAATGACATTTTAAAACTAACCCTACTGAAGCTTATTTAATGTTCTAATCAGGTCAGGAAACTAAGCATTATTTTTTTAGGTAATAGGAAAGATGGTAGCAATTTCTTTTCTGTTTTCTTGTAATTCTTTGTTAATAACTTTTGTTACAGCATTTCATATATGTACATTGAATTCTAATTTTTTTAAAAATCCTATTCACTAAACTTTTAGTTGCTGACAGTAGAATTCTGTTTTGTCCATTTTCTTTATATATATATATATATTATTGTAAAAATACTGTACAGAGGGGTTATAGTTACATGAGTAAGGTAATGAGTACATTTCCTTTAGGGCATTGTTACCTCTTCCTTTGTTTTTCCTCCTCCTATCCCTTCCTTCTCTGCCTCTCCAACTCCTCCTGTGTCCTCCCCCCACCACATTGTAAAATTTGTTTTTAACATAGTGTCTTATACATCTCATTGCTACAATGAGTCAACCTGTATCCTTATTTTGTTTTATTCATTTTCTATCCTCATTATCTGAGGAAGGTCCTCAAATATATAATAATATATTTAATATGTAATAAAAGTGCCCTGAACTGTATAATGTATACTCTAGCTCCTTTTCTCAAGGAACTGATAGTTTATAGACTATCACATATGCAGTAGTGTTAGCTTGGTGACCCCATCATAAAAGAGAACAGCTGGTTTGGTGTTCCTACTGTATGCCAATCCTCACCTCTTTTCCTAAACAAATAAACTTATATGTTATTTTTCTTTCCTAGTTAGATAAATTAGTTCCTTCAATTTGCTCTTTAAAAAATATCACTAAGCTTAACTTACTAGCATTATCAGTCACTTATCTATAAATAATAATAGTCTTTATTTTTATGTACTAATTTCCTTAAGGGATATTAGATTCTTTTATTTTCCAAAATGACTTGCTGAGTAGTTGCTTTTAGAATTGTTCAGTGATGGGTTGGGAAGGTGGCTCAGGGAAAGGATGCTTGCCTCACATGTATGAGGCCCAGGGTTCGATTCCTCAGCACTACAATAAGCAAAAAAAGCTGGAAGTGGCCCTGTGGCTCAAGTGGTAGAACACTAGCCTTGAGCTGAAGAGCTGAGGGAGGGACAGCGCCCAGGCCCAGAGTTCAAGCCCCACAACCCACCAAAAAAAAAAAAAAAAGAATTGTTCAGGGACATGACTGAGCACAGTAGCTTTATGCAACATGAAGCTAATCAAACAATCCCCAATTGAAGTGAGGGTAGGAATCTGGGTAAGAATATTACAGAGATAAATTATTTTGAGTTCTTCTATTCTTTCCCCATCCACTTCTTAGAGAAGTGACTGTTAGGTTTAATTCAACACTTAGAATTATGATTATTACAAACAATGGCAAAGAATAAAACATTTTTTTTATAAAATAGAGGTTTTAATTTAGCTTAACATGTTTATTATGAATCTGCAATAAGATATAACTGAACCTTTGTTCTCAGTTGCTTCCCTTTTGAATAGTAAGAGTCTTAACATTTGAGTTTTCATGTATAATAAATATTATTTGAGTGAAATATGAACTTTGCTATTATTGGGCAAAACTGGATAGACGTGGCCTAATCTCTCTTTTTTTTTTGGTTGGTCATGGGGCCTGAACTCTGGGCCTAGGTGCTGTTTAGCTCAAGGATAGTGCTCTACCACTTAAACCACAGCACTACTTCCAGCTTTTTCTGCTTATGTGGTAGAGGAATGGAAGTCAGGGCCTCATGCATGCGAGGCAAACACACTACCACTGAGCTACCTTCCCAGCCCCAAATCTTTTTATTATTTTTTTTTTAATTATTTTTGTCAGTCATGGGGCTTGAACTCTGAACTCTAGGCACTGCCCCTGAGCTCTTTCGCTCAAGGCTAGCACTCTACCACTTGAGCCCACAGCACCGCTTCCAACCTAATCTCATTAAGTCATTTTAGTCTTCTGATGATAAAGTCCAAGTCTTCATATTCTGGAACATATTGATAAAATATGAAACAGTAAAAAACATGAAATGTGAGAGAGTCATTGAATGACTTGAAAAACAAACTTGTTTTAAAATAGTTGTATAAAGGAGTTTCAGTTCCTCATGTCAGATCATGAGTATAATACATTTTGATTAACATCACCTCTCTTGTTGTTCATCCCCATCTTTGCCAACATAGAATGTCTTTTAACTGTTGCAAACAGTAATTTTATTACTGTTTTGTAGAGCAGAAATCACAGTCATAGCCTTATATTGGGAAACTCATACTATAACACAATTTCATTATAAAACTAGATTATAATAAAAAATTAGCCTATACTGAAATGTTAGGTTATTCCAGTAAAGGACCTGATGGTTTCTGAAGAAATAACAATGTAGTTTCCACAATGAAAAGAGTCTATTTCCTGAAGTTTATGTACTCAGATTTTGCTTTTACTTGTTTTTAAATAGGTCATCAAACAATGTATTTTGAGGGTCTATTTGGAATAGTTTAATACATAAACTACTAATTGTTTTCATACTCATAAAGATCAGGAAAATCATTGTCTAACAAATCCATTTGATTAGACTTGAGTTCCAGTGTTGTGGCAGCTTCCTGACTAATTTGTGTGGTAGGTGATAAGTTCTGATCCTGGGGTTTTTTTTAGAACTCAAGAATGTTTTGGGAAGTTTTTTGTTGGTCACGGGGCTTGCATTCAAGGCCTATGTTGCTCAAAGCAACATAACATCAAGTGGTCTACTTCTCTGAGCCATAGCTCCACTTCTAGCTCTTTTTGGAAATAAGAGTCTGGAAGACTTTTTCCCCAGCTGGCTTCTAACCGAGATCTTCAGATCTCAGCATCATGAGTAGTAGCTAGGAATACAGACGTGAGCCACAGCACCTGACCTGAAAATGTTCTTGAGTGAAGGGCTGCTGGATTCAGTTCTTCCTGCTTTTGTTATCACTCTGATTTTAATATGATACTATGCTGCAGGTATAGAACCCTGTAGTAATATCCCAGAGGCCTGATGCCAGTTTCTCTTTCTGAAGCTAGTTAATGATTCTGTAATATAGAAGGGGCATTAATGTGAGTCAAATTAAGCCTAAAATATGGAGCCAGATCAAAGGCATGAATACGCTGATTCTACTACTCCTTAGCTGTTACCTTAAGTATTTCCTATAAAATGGGGTTAATGAAACAAAAAAAAAGCAGGGGGGGTGGTAATGACAGTACCCATTTTCCATGTTATTTAACTTGGGTTATATGATTACATGCACCCAAGTGTCTTAGGACAATATCTTGCACAAAGTAAGTTACTGTATAACTCTAAAATTTTGTTAGTGTTATTACTTAGCATAGGGAGTCCATAAAGAAGAGACCAAGGGCTGATGTTTAGAGCTAAAATTATAGGCCAATCAGGTTGTAAATACAAATTATTCTGATTGTACAAAAGAATTTGATAAGAAAAGGAAAGCTAATGCTATTAGATCTATGTTTGGAACTGTAGTACCCAATGTTACAAATCTGTCGTTACCTATAATTTTGAGATAATTATGTTTCATTTGTACTGCAGGTGAGCAGAAAAGCACTGTGGTAAGCATATTACAAGTTACACGTTTCAAGGAGTGTATTGTTAGGAAAATGAAGGAGATAAGATGGAAACAGGCCGGACTCAATTTTCCACAGGCGAGGACTGTTTATTGAAGAATAGCGAGGGACCACAACCTTTCCATGGTATTGGAGGTTGTGCGAGGAGGTGAATTTGGGGTCTGGCTTATATGGGTCTTAACTAGGAAAAAAAGAAGTAAAAATCAGACTGTAGTTACTCCAGAGCTAGGGGTAGGAACTTTTGGTAAGGTCCAGGCCTAGGGTGCTGGGGACTATTTCAGCCAGGCCTAGGTTGGAATGATCTGCCTCAGATCAGGCCATGTGGTCAAGCATGTTCGTGCACACCTGGTGTTTTGCTTGACCTAGGGAAATAAGGTGAGGGTCAGTCTTCATGTATTACATATTTTCACATACTTAAATCATTTTTGGTGGTTTGCATACTGAGATTTGATCTCAGTGCTGACATATAATTGAGAAATTAGGGGATTAATTTAAAGTACAACAAATGAAATGTGCTCAGTACCCATACCAAACTGCAATAAAATTTAGTCCTTGTTATATGTTGTTGTTTGATACCATAGAATCTTATCAGAATTTTATTAATTCTACTTACACAGGCAGCCATCTGGACCTTCTCTCAGGAAGACCAGACTAGTATACAACTGAAATGATTGATGGGTTCTAGAATTGATTAGTTGTTCTGTGAGACAAATGAAGTGTTTTGGCAGAAAATACCAGAGATCCCTGCTTGTGGTCAGACAGAGCCTGTAGAATTTTAAAGAGGTGCTTTCTTTAGCTTAAAAAATTTCAATTTTTTAAACAATAATGGGTTTTAGAAATATTTTAAAAATATTTTTCATTAATTGCTCTTTAGTCTTGATTCTAAAGTGGAAGATTGTAAGTAAAAAACTAGAATGAAAGTGATTGTCTTATGTTTTAATATTGTGATAAAAAATACAAACTAGAATGGAAATAGCATAAAAGCCCATCACTCATACTTAAATAGTCCTCTAAAATTTTCCTAAAGAGATATGATTGGATAAAAAGCTACACAGCATTTATGGTTTTATTGTATATCATTTATAAAAATCAAGTGATATAAATTCTTATTTATTCAAAGCTTTATAGTATTAGATAGTAACTTATTTTGAACAAATCTGTTTAAAGGCTAAGGAACTTCACACATTTGTGTAAAACATTTATGTTTTAAAAATAGAATATTTGGATTTTTATGTTTTTAGCAGCTAAGTCATTCTGTGACACCAATGCCCCAAAGATACCACTGCCCTTAGAACTTCCCTTATCTGTTTGGCTAATGGTACTATAATCTTTTCCTATTTCACTGTTGCCCTGATCAACATTGTTGTTAACATTTTGGTGATAGGTGATAAATTGGATGACATACGTCTTGTTACATTCTGGTTATTCTTTAAGGACTACAGAAGTATGTATAGGCAAGTGGGCAACTCCCCCTTGAGGACTTGACTGCTCAGAATGAACTTGAGTTATGGATTTATTCAGCCTGTAAAACCTCAGCTGGCATAAATAATTGAGAAAGCAAAGGTTTGTCTGTGGTGCATACCTCAGGGACTCATGCTCCTTTCCTTCTCTGTACCTCCCTTTCTTATGAAAATGATCCCAGTTGCACTTCTAGATAATAACACACCAAGCAATTAAAAGCCATGGGTGGCTGGAGAGAGGAGAAAAGGTTTAGTTAATGAGCTTTTCCTCTTCCAGTGCCCAGGAGAGCCTCTGGAATGACAAGGCGATTAAAGCTAAGAGATAATTATAGATTATGTGAAAATAGGTCCCTTGGGACAAGCAGGTCTTGACATAAACAGTAAGTGTTGTAAGAGTCTCCTGGCTCTCATATTCACCCTTTTCTAATGTGCTTCATTTAGCTCCTCTGTGCTCAGTATCATGATGCCACCAACCAAGCATATAAGCAAATCACCTGTTTGTAGATCAACAATTCTTTCTGAACCGAAGATAATTCATCAACTGTAGCTATACTTGCACTTCTCTCTTATTCCCTTTTTCTTCTTCCTTTTCCATTTCCCACTTTATTTTATTTTGTTTTTATTTCATTTTTTGGTGCTGGTCCTGGGGCTTGGAATCAAGGCCTGGGTGCTGTCTTTGAGCTTTTGTGGGCTAGTGCTCTGCCACTTGAGCCACAGTTCCGTGTGTGTGTGTGTGTGTGTGTGTGTGTGTGTGTGTGTGTGTGTGTGTGTGTGTGTGTGTGTGTGTGTGTGTGTGTGTGTGTGTGTGCGTGCGTGCGTGCGTGCGTGCGTGTGTGTATTTATTTGGAGATAAGAGTCTCAGACTTTTCCTGCCAGGGCTGGCTTTCAACTGCAATCCTCAGATCTCAGCCTCCTGAGTAGCTAGGATTACAGAGATGAGCCACTAGTAGGTACCTGGCCTCATTTTATTCTTTTTTTTTTTTTAATCTCTTCTAATCTTTTCTTCTCTCCTATATCTTTGTCTGGTTATATCTGTGAAATGCTGGTGATTTACAAAATTTGATATGTGCATGTATGTGCACATTTGATAAATGTAGATATGAGGATATCTAGTATAATAATTAGATATATATCACATGATTGATTACTCTTAATTACTATGCATACTGGCTTCTAAAATGTTTGTATAATCATTGCAGTTTCCAGTTAATAAAATTGAATTTGATGGTTGCTTTATATTACACTGAGTATCTTCAGTTTAAAATTTTAAATTAAAGAGTAGGTAACAGTGTTTAAAAAGAAACTGTAATCCCACTGTTCATCACCTTTACAATAAAGATATAAAAAAATTTTAAATTAAGTCCTTTTTCCATTTAGTGTCCCTAAAAGTATGCTCTCTGGTAAAATTAGAGTCTGGTCTTTCATTTATCACTATACTGATGATTATGTTTCCTTTTGATTAATTGTTTTATTGATTTTAGACCTACCTTAATGTTGAGAATGTAATTTACCTCTGTAGAGAAACCCTTTAGCAAAGAAGATCTGTAGGATTTTCCTGGTGTAGCTACTGATTTTCCAGGGGACTGATTAGAATCGAACTACATTTTATCTTAAAGCCTTTAAAGTATTAGAAAATTTCAACCGAATTTAAAGTTAAGCACATTTGAAGAGTTAAAAATGAATTTTCAGCAATCACTTCGTTTGGGGGACGGGTCCAATTTTCATTTAGATTTGTACCATGCAACTAAGTAAGCATTGCTACTGATCCAACAAATACTCATGGGTTATTTTGCTTTATGTAGATCTTTTTTTCTTTTCTTTTCTTTTCTTTCTTTTTTTTTTTTTTGTAGAGTGAACCCCTACCTCCTTCTAGAAGTTTTACTGTTTCTTATAGACTTGTCATTTAATCCTCCCAAACTGTACACTTCCCTTAACACTCCTCTTCTGGCCAAATTTTGTCTTCCAGGAGAGAACTAGTCCATGGGTCCAGTCTCTTAGCATGCAGTCTGAAGTTCCTTTTCTTTACTAACCAGTGTTTTCATAAACTCATGGTTAATTAACTTTTCCAATATAATTAATTACCTTTAATTAGCACAGAATTTCCAAATCTTGTTTTGGTCACTGAGCATTTCAAGACTTTTTAGGAATAATGCATCACGTCTGTGTACCCTTAATAATAACAAAATTATACTTAAACAAAATAATGCATGAAGTACCCAAGCACTTTGTAAGTGCTTTGATCTGAATGCCAGATTTCCTCAACATAGCTACTATCAAGTGTTCTCCTCTTCCAGATCTTGGCTGCTTGGTCTTAGAACAAGACGTTTCAGAAAGGAAAGGAAGTACTGTTTATAAAAATTTTTCCCAAGGATAATGGTATAAACTCATTTATAGTCTTTAGTAAGATGAAGACTCAAAAAAAATGTTACAAAGCAAAATTAACATCCAAGATTTTAATTACATGTCCATTAGAACTGGGTATTTTTAATATGTTAAATGTGGCAGTTGTGACTGTTTAATATTTATTTATATTAGGAGTAGACTTTACCAATTTTGCTCTTGCCAGATAAGCCCTAAACTAAGCTCACCAAAAACTTTTGGAAAATGCAGTCAAGACTTTAATGTATATCTTACAAAATGAGGGGAGGGTTCAGTAGGGAGAGATGAGTGAGAATGTTCAAAGGGGTGACATTAATGAGATATATTGTATTCATAAACTGCTTTATTAAATGGAAGCTCTTTGTATAATTATTAAAAGATAAAAAGCAATAACAAAAAAGAATAGGCCTCTGTCAGAGAAACGGCTATAAGTAAAATTAAATATACTTAAATATTTCTTGCTCTTCGTAAATGTTCTTCTGGTTTTGTTTGTTGTTTGACCTGCTAAGGCAAATAAGAGCCAAGGAGCGCCTCAGGGATATATAGGAAACATTATTTTCTCTTCCAGTTAGTACTCATTCCATTTGTTTAAGGAATAGTCATGAGTTTTTTAGTCTCCTACCCCTGCTTTCCTAGCAGGAGCTGCTTTTTCTTTTCTTTCTATTTTTCCCTACTTTATCCTGTTAGAGTAAAATAATCCTTTTGTAAATCAAACAAAAGGTGGGGTAATTATTCCAGGAGTGGTGGCTCATGTCTATTACCTCAGTTACTTGTGAGTCAGGGATCAGGAAAGTTGTGCTTCAAGGTCAGCCCAGGCAAAAATTAGACTCCATCTCTACTAGAAACCAGGCATGGTGAATCACAGTGATCCCAGTTACATGGGATATATATGTAAGAGTAACACAATCCAGGACCTAGCCTGGACAGAAACTCAGGGTCTATCTGGAAAATACTTAAAGCAAAAAAAAACAAAACAAAACTTTCCTAATCTTGGAGAATATTTAATGTTTGTTCTCCAAATAATTTATTTCTTACTTTGCTAAAATCTCCGTCATTTGTTGTCTTAATTATCCACCTGATTTTACTCCCCAACAATGACTCATTATTCATAGTTCTGTGAACACCTTACTTTGTTTATCCATTCTTTGTTTTTCTGAATCCTTCAGTAATCCATTGTGGTTGTCACCTTATCTTTTCTCCTCTAAGTACCAAGCTTTGAACTCAGAGCTTTGCTTGACTTTCTCCTTCACATTGGTAGGCAAGATTATTGGTGCCCTACCACTTGAGCCATGCCTCCAGTCCAATGCTTTGCTACTTAATTGAAGATGGAATCTCACAGACTTCTCTGTCCCCCCTAGCCTCAAACTATGATCCTCAAGATTAGACTCCTGAGTATCTGTGATTACAGATGTGAGCCACTGACACAGCTCATTTTCTTTTCTTTCTTTCTTTTTTTTTTTTTTCTTTCATTTCTGGGTCTTGAACTCAGGGTCTGGGCACTGTCCCTGAGCTTCTTTTTTTTTTTTTTTTTTTTTTTTTTTATTGTAACGATACTATGCAGAAGGTTACAGTTACATGAGCTAGGTAATGAGTACACTTGCTATTGAGCATTGTTACCCCCTCCATTGTTTTCCTCCTACCATCCCTTCCCTCCCTACTTTCCCCGAGGTTCTTTTTTTTTTTTTTATTGTGATTAAGTGATTACATAATTTCCCGAATTTCACAGTATTGTGGAATAATGATGCTCATTTAAAGTCACAAGTTCATTCTAACTTTCCTGGAGCAAATTATCTATCACAGTATATAACATATAACGGTGTACACATGTTATACACCATACATGTGATCAGCAGCATGGGGATATTTAGTAGTGGTTCAACCAGATGAGTGGAAGTTCTTTGTTTCTTAAGTCCTGTTAGTTTTGTCGTATCACCTAACATTTTTGGATTTAGCATCCACTTATCAGGGAGACCATGTACCGTTTGTCTCTTTGCTCTTGGCTTACCTCGCTCAACATGATTCCTTCTAGCTCCATCCATTTCCCTGCAAATGCCATTATTTTGTCATTTCTAATGGCTGCATAATATTCCATTGTGTATAGATACACAATTTTTGGATCCATTCATCTGTGGTGGGGCATCTGGGTTGTTTCCATATCCTAGCTATTGTGAACAGTCCTGAGCTGCTTTTTGCTTAAAGCCATACTCTACCACTTGAGGCACAGCACCACGTCCTGCTTTTTCTGTTTATAAGGTACTGAGGAATAGAACCTAGGGCTTCATGCATGCTAGGCATGTACTCTACCTACCACTAAGCCACATTCCCAGCCCAACGCCACTCATGTTCTAATGCTTCCTTTGATCATCCTTACTGTTGTTTTTCAATTTATTTTAGTTGGCAAACACTAATGTCCTATATTTATAAAGTACAATGGGATATCTTGGTATCTTGGTCTATATATACTATAGAAAAAAAGATTCAGTCAAGCCAGGCACCAGTGGCTCATGCCTGTACTCCTACCTACTCAAGAGGCTTAGATCTGAGGATCACAGTTCAAAAACAACCTGGGCAGGAAAGTCCCTGAGACCAATTAACCACCAGAAAATCGGAAGTGGTGCTGTGGCTCAAAGTGGAAGAGCTCTAGCCTTGAGCTGAAGAGCTTAGGGACAGTGCCCAGGCCCACCCACAACCAACAAGAACAACAAAAAAGAATGAAAGAAAGATTCCAGCAAATTATCACTTCACCAATTTATCCGTTATTGTTATGAGAACTAAAAAATTCTACTTAGCAACTTTATAATGTAAAATAAATGGTTAACAATGATTACTGTGCCGTGCAGTAGATCACTAGAACATACTATAGTATTCCTCAGGTCTAACTAAAACTGTATTCATTGATCAACATCTTCCCTTTACCAAATATCTCTGCTGCTTCTCCCTTCTGCTAGTCTAATAACCACTTTTCTTACTCTGTTTATGTGAAATTATTTACTAGATTCCACAAAAACCTGAGATCATACAGTATTGGTCTTTCTGTGTTGGCTTATTTTCCTTATCCTAATGCCTTCCAGTTCCAACCAAATAATTTTTCCATTTTAAAGCTTTTATAGTATTCCACTGTATTTAGTATATATTATGTTTTTGTTATTTCTTGATGAACACAAGTTGCTTTATGTCTTAGATATTATGAATAATGAGCATAGGATCACAAATATCTCTTTACCATATATTTTAATTTCTTCAAGTATTTACCCAGAAGTGTGATTACTGGACACATGGTAATTCTATATTTTGTCTTTTGAGGAAACACCATAATTTTTCAAATGGCTTTACTAATATAAAAAATTCTTTTTTCCCCCATATCTTCACCAACACTTGTTAGCATAATAATAGCCTGCTTTTAAAAATAATGGCCAGTCTAACAACCCGAGGCCATCTCATTGTAGTTTTCTTTAGATTTCTCTTGTGGTAAGAGATTTTGAACATTTTTTTCCATGTATTTGTTGATCATTTCTTTTTTTGAGTGCCTATTCTGATGCTCTGTTTTGGCTCTTTTCTTTTTTCAGTTCTGGTCTATACCACTCAAATCACATCATTAGCCCCTTTTTGCCTTAGCTATTTCCAAGATGGAGTCACACTTTAGGCCTGTGTGTGAGCCTCCTACTTTTGCTTCATATGTCACTAGGGATACAGGCATGTAGAACCATGCTCAGCCATTGTGCTTTTCCTGTAAATGGGGTAACAGGTGCCTACTACCCAATCTAGCCATGGTTAAGATGGAGTCTCATGAACTTCTATGTTCTGGCTGGCCTCCAACCATGATCTAACAATCTCTTTCCATGTTAGCTAAGATTATAGACTTGAGCTATGGCTCCTTCAGACTTTTTAAATTGGGCTATTTGTTCTTTTGCTGTTGAATAGCTAGAGATCCTTATATACTTTGGATACTGATATATACTTTGTCACATATACGGTTTGTAACTATCCTTGTTTGAGTAGGCCACTTCTTGCTTTTGGTCTCTATTATATGGAATATTAGGTTAGAACAATAGCCTTCAAAACACCTGACAGTTTTACAACACTGTGTTCCTAAGAATTTTATAACACTGTGTTCCCTCTTATATTTAAATAACATTCAAAATTTTTCATTAAATAGTTAAATAATTGTAAATAATTTAACTTCAAGCATTTTGTAACAGCTCAGTTTTTAAACAAACAGATCAATCTTTTAAAAGGTTTCTTAAAAATTCAAGTAATATGTTGATAATTTTTAAAATCATGAACATGTTACCATTCAGAGAAACTGGGTGGCAAAAACGTACAAGTTTAAATATGTTTCTAATCTTGATTTTTACCTTTTGTCTTATATGTAAGTTTATCTGAGGAGAAGGGGAAACACAGAAATGGTGGGACAAAGGGTGAACTAATTAGCAGTAAAACTAGACACTGTGTTAGAAATGAACTGTACAACTTGGAGGTGGGGGGGAGAGAGAGGAAAACTGGAAGAAAATGAAAGGGGGGTGCCACTGTTCAAAAAGAAATGTACTTAATACCTAATTTATGTAACTGTAACCCCTCCGTATGTCACCTTTACAATGAAAATTACTTTCTTAAAAAAGTACACAAGTGAGAGGGTTTTTTTGTTTTATTCAAAATTTTTTTTATTATTATTGGAAAGCTGTGTTCAAAGGGTCTGCAGTTACTTAAGTCAGGTAATGAGTACATTTCGGACAGTGTATGAAATACTGTGTTTGAATTCAGAGCCTTATGCTTGGTAAGAAAAGTATTCCACCATTAGAGTTATACCCCTAGTCCATTTTGCTTTCATTGTTTTTCAAATAGAGTTTTACATTTATGCCCAATCTCACCGGAGCCATAAATATGTCTCTTAAATAAGGTGGATGGAGCTTTGAATAATAATTAATAGAATCTGTACCTCACACATATTTGACAAACACTCTACCAGTGAGCTATGTCCCCAAGACAAATATTGTTTTTTATTAGAATAAGCAGAGTTCAGCATCAAATCTATTTTGTTATTGATGGTTATGTGCTAAATATTAATAAAGTCTTTTGATTGCACTTCGTAGATATATAGTGAGAGAGGTGTATATACCATTTTGAACCAACGGATATTTTTTGAGAATGGGGAATGTGGACAAGGAAAATGGTGATGAAATGTTTACCACAGGAGACTCTTTTGTATGTAAGTTTAGCAAAGAATGTGTTTATTTAGAAGTTATGATGCTAAAATTTTTCGTTTAAAATTAGCCATAGTGGCTGGGAGGGTAGCTCAGTGGTAGAGTGCTTGTCTTGTATGCGTGAGACCCTGGGTTCCATTCTTCAGCACCACATAAGCAGAAAAAGCCGAATGTGTTGCTGTGGCTCAAGTGGTAAAGCGCTAGCCTTGAGCTGAAGAGCTCAAAGACAGCACCCAGGCCCAGAGTTCAGGCCCCACAACCGACCAAAAAAATTAAAAATAAAGTTATCCATACTTGCATATCCATTTAAAGGTCTTTGTGTATACCAGAGTCCTTCTATTGAGCAAATAATTGTATTTGCTTAATCTTTATCGATATTGACTTTGTCTCTCTGGGTTTTAATTTGGTCGGCAAATACTTATCCATTGTCTGTTTAATGAAATATAGTGTTTTACATCAATTTTAGTTGTTTGATAATTATATGAATTGAATTTAAACCTTTTGTTAAATGTACCTGTTACCAAGATTTCTGAACTAGTCAGGTACAAGTAATAGTTAAATGAACTTTATGTGGTTTTCCAAGAAACATAATGAAATATTCTTTTAATAGGAAAATATGGTCTATATAGAAAATGGCTTAAATAGCATTTTTAGAAATGAGCAGGGCTGTGTTTTCCTATTTTGATTGGATGAAAGAATGCTATGCCAATCTGCCTTCTTTCATTATGATAAAACAAACCTGAACAAACAGCTTAGAAGAGATTTATTTTGGCTCAGAGTTGCAGAGGTTTCAGTTGATGGTCAGCTTGTTCCATTGCTGTGGGCCTGTGGTGAAGTAGAACGTCACATCTGCAGGAGTATGTGGCAGAGAAAGCTACTCACTTCTTGGTAGCCAGGAAGCAGAGACAACAAGAAGAGAAGGGTTGAGACAATATTGCTCCAGTGATGTAGTTACTCCATCTAGGTCCCATAGCTGAATAACCTATTCAACTTGAATTTGCACTCAACAGTGGTTAATCCAATAACCTTTCAGTCCTACTGCTAGTTGGGAACCAAGACTTCAGCATATGAACCTTTGGGGACAAATATTTCATAACATTCTGCTCTGCCCTTCCCCAAAGTCTTATGTTATTCTGATAATGCAAAATGCATTTATTGCCAAGAGTCCCCAAAATCTTAGCAATTCTAGTATATCTTAAATATCCAAGTTGAAAGCGTCCTCTTCTACTCAAAGCAAACAGCTGCAAAACCCTACAAAATTTTTTTTTAAAACAAAACAAGCAGTAGAGCTAAACATTCCCATTCCAAAAGAGAGGAATAAAATACCAAGAAAAGATCAGATCAAAGCAAGACTGAAATCCAGAAGGGAAAACAGTAAATCCTAGGGTTCCAGGTCTGGTGTCAGAAGCACATGTGACAGGGTGTGAGCTCCAGTAGATCTGGGCAGGCCCACCTCTATGGCCTTGTTGGCGTTAGCAGACATGGCCACTTTCTTGGATTGGATCATTGTGTATGGCTTTCCTTGCAGACATTCCACACATCTCTTAATCCCCTGGTATCTCTACTGAAGCTTTTGCTTCACTTTCATAGCTTCTCACATCACCTTCTCTGATCTTGCCACCCATTGCCTGGGTTTACGGGCATTCCTTTGAATCTGGGTTGGAAGTATCCGTGATCCTATAATGGTTGCATGCCAATGTTAGCACCATATGGCTGATGCCTAGTTCTCCTACCAGCAAGAATAGAGCTGGGACCCCTTGGTCATGGCTGTAGCAGTCTTTGAATGCCTGCATGGCTGACCACAGGACAGGATTAGTAGGGAGATAATTAACTAGGTAGTCCTGTGTAAGCAGGAACTCTCCTCAAATGAAAGGCTTATTACAGTTTACATCTTAGAGTCTGCAGTAGGTAAAATCTGGCTAATTACTGAGATATCCTCAAGACACCTTTCCTATTATCCTGGTACAAAATGTGTGTGTGTGTTTGTGTGTGTGTGTGTGTGTGTGTGTACGTGCGTGGCCAAAGCTCAGGGCCTCAAACTTGCTGGGCAAGCATTCTACCACTTGAACAATGCCCCCGTGTGTGTGTGTGTGTGTGTGTGTGTGTGTGTGTGTGTGTGTGTGTGTGTGTGTGTGTGTGTGTGTGTGTGTGTGTGTGTGTGTGTGTGTGTGTGTGTGTGTGTGTGTGTGTGTGTACGTGCGTGGCCAAAGCTCAGGGCCTCAAACTTGCTGGCTAAGCATTCTACCACTTGAACAATGCCCCCATGTCTTTTTTGCTCTTTGTTTTTCAAAGAGAGTTTTGTGTTTTGTGCAGTCTAGCCTTACTGTGATCATCCTGTTTCTACTCAATTGTGAGACTGGCTATGTCTCACCATGCCTGTTTCTTTTTTGTTTGGTTGTTTTTTTTTAAAAATATATTTTGTTTTGGGGATTTTGTTGTTGTTTTGGGGTTTAATTTTGTTTTTTGAGACAAAATCTTGCTATGTAGCCCAGTTTGGCCTGAAACTCACCATAAGCCTCAATAACATCACTATATACCTGCTTCGCTTCCCTTCCCTTCTCTTCTCTTCGATTTTTGTGTGTACATATGTGTGTGCACACGTGTGCACATGTGCACTGGTCCAGGGATTAAATTCAGGACGTGAGTGCTGTCCCATGAGCTTTTGTGCTCAAGGTTAGCATTTCTACCACTTGAGTTACAGCTCCAATTCCAGCTTTTTGTGATTATTTGGAGATAGAGTCTCATGGACTTTCCTGCCTGGGCTCCTTTTGAAACACAATCCTCAGGTATCAGCCTTGTGAGTATCTAGGACTACAGGCATGAGTCGCCAGCACCCAGCTGTGTTTTTTTTTTTAATTATTACTATATTTAAGTAGTCTACAAAGGAGTTGTCATTTAACAGAGCAGTTTATGAACACAGTACATCTTGATCAGTGTTACCCCTTTCAACATTCTCTCTTCAGCAGCCACACCTTCCTTGAAACCAGCTTTACACATGCCCTTTTCTAGCCAAACTAATTTTCAAATTTTTCAACTGTGTTCTTCCTAATCCCCATTATTTTCAAGTTCAAAACAATTGGTGTGTAGTGTTTTTTGTTATGACCTAAAACAACCATGGTCCTTTCTTTCTTAATTACCTGTTAATGAAAATTGATCCCTATTATTCCCACACTCAAAATTTAAATGTACTCTTTAACAGAAAGTGTTTTGATGGTGGCTAACGTAGTATTAAATGGAGCCTTGATTTCAAAAGAAAAACTTGCCCTTTCCTGGATTTTGGCTTCAGTCTTTCATATATCCTTTACAGAGTGACTGACTAGGAAACACAATTTCACATCTGCAAACCAGGATATCTTCAAATTAAAAGTGATTTCTTCCTTACCCCAACTTCAACTTCTAGCAGACTATTTTCTCTTCTGTTCTTTTACGGTCCTTTTTGAAAGATCAAGTCTTGCCTTATGTTAATGACATATAAATTTTATTATACCAAAATGATGTTTATGTATTGATGGCATTCTTTCTTTGCCTTATGTCTGTTATTAGAAGAATCTTGCACAATGTCTTGTATGTAGCAGGTGCTCAAAAAAAACTACAGAATACTTAAAGCTCAGATGATTGATGAAAATAACTTTTTATACCACACCTGTTGTTTAGTTGGTTTTTTACAGTAAACTCCTGTGGGCGGTGGTTTTTGCTTTTGTGTTTTGGTGAATGGTTGCTGTCACCTTCCAGTTTAGCTGGGCACTGGTAATCCTAACTACTCAGGAGGCTGAGATCTGAGAATCATGGTTTGATGCACCACAATCTGCCTAGGAAGAAAAATCCCCAAGACTCCAATTAACCAGCAAAAAAGCCAGAAATGGTGTGGCTCAAGTGGTAGAGTGACACCCTTGAGTGAAAAAGCTAAGCGAGAGCTCCAGGCCCTAAACTCATCAGGGGCTCAGTATGGCACCCCCCCAAATACATACGTATGTATGCACATATATATGTATATATACATGTGTGTATAAACATATGCATACATAAAACTATACATATACATAAATATATAAGTGTGTGTGTCTCTGTGTATATAGTTTAAAGTGTTTATAGTGGCTCAAGCCTATATAATAATCCTGACTACTTGGGAGGACAGAGATCAAGGATCCTGATTTCAGGTTAGCACTATCATAAAAGTTTACAATTAGTGATTGGGTACAGTGACACGTCTGTCATCCCAACAACACAGGAAAGCGTAAGTAGGAATATCAAATTTCAAAGCAGCCTGAGATAAAGCCAGATCCTTTCTCAAATATAGCCAGAGCAAAAAGGTGCTGGAGTTGTGGCTTAGTGGTAAAATACTTACCTAGCAAGTGCGCAAAGCCCTGAGATCCCTAGTGCTGCCAAAATACAATAAAATAATACTACTTTAATTTTTTGAACTCAGAATACATTCTGTACTTATTCATATGATTTAGTCTACATCACTGAAATAAACTGCCTTTATTATAATATTCCAAAATATTAATTTTTTTGGAGTCACTGATCCTTTTGAAAATCTTGTTGAAGATATTTTTGCCTCCTGCCCAAAACCCAGGAAAAGTCCCCATTCATCAGAAAGGTAATTCTGAATGCTATTTTAGACAGTTCATAAACTTCATGTTAAGAGCATTTGTATTTAATGTTTCCTTGCCTATAGAGTGAAGTTGAATTAAAGATTAAGTAAATGGGCACATGCAGTGTACTTCAGATAGTGCTGGATACATAGTATACTTTCCATGATTTGTTCCCAGTCCTTAATTCTACTGCCTCATAAAATATTTCTGAATCATACCTTCTTTAATCTTTCCTTTAAGAAAGTTACTTTATATATAAAGATATTTTTTAAGTTGAGTAACCGTTTATTCTGTTAGCCTGTTATACAAGTTGAAAAACCTGATGGGAAGTATGTACTAATGTATATAAAAGTAATTGGAGGAAAGGTATAGGAAAACCTGCATTATTGATTGGGTATACTAGTGTAACTTATTAAAGCAGAGACGGTTTTCGTCTGTTTATAATGTAGCTACCTAAAATTGGATAATGGGTATAATCTACTACAAATCTATAATTATAGTTGCTAAGAACTTTAGTCTTATTGGATGTTGGACATAAATCTAGTACAAATCTATTCTTCATGTAAATTTTTAAAAATCAGATCCTATTATTTTAGCAGCAAATAGGTTTTGTTAAAAATTTGTTTATCTTGTGAAACTAACACTTTGTTTTTACTCTAATTAGGGAAGAAGACAAAAACATATTTGATTACTGCAGGGAAAACAACATTGACCATATAACCAAAGCCATCAAATCGAAAAATGTGGAAGTGAATATGAGAGATGAAGAGGTACGAAATCATGCTCTATTTTTTTTGCCAATCGTGGGGCCTGAACTCTGGGTCTGGTTGCTGTCCCTCAGCTCTTCAGCTCAAGGCTAGTGCTCTACCACTTGAGCCACGGCGCCACTTCCGGCATTTTCTGCTTATGTAGTGCTGAGGAATGGAACCCAGGGCCTCATGCATACAAGGCAAGCACTCTACCACTGAGCCACCTTTCCAGCCCTTCATACTCTATTATATTGATTTCTGATAAATGTTACATCCTTTTAGGTTTTAAAAATACATTAGTTTCTCTTACCTTGTGGTTTGTTGTTCTGCATTAATCACTTTTTCTAAATGGTAGACCTCTGAACTATACCCCCAAATACAATATGATTAAGAGTATATTAGAATATCTGTATGAGATAATGTCACCCATTGAAGGTACATCTGTATCCAACTCATTTCTACCTATGCTGTAAAATTAGCAGCTAAAACTTGACCACAATCAAATACTTCATTTTAATTTGGGGGGAGAGTACTAGAATTTGAACGTAGGGCCTCATGATTACTAGGCAGGTCCTCTTCCACTGATTCATACCTCCAGTGTTTTTTTACTGATTGTTTTTTGTTCCTGCACTCAAATCCACTGAGTCTTCCCTGCAATATGTGAGATGACAGGCATCTACCATCACACCAAGCTTCTTAAGTAATATATATCTCTTCCTATCTTAGGAAGATTTGCTTATTTCTAGATCACATATCCTTGTCTTGTAGGGTTTATTTCTCTATGAATAAAGTGTCTTTTCTAGTAGCTTTTTTTCTTACTACTTATTTCCTTGTTTGGGAGGGACCATTTCTTCTAATAGCTTTCTGAAAATGGTAAAATGGAAAAATCTTTCTGTCAGAGTTCTTGGTACATACCATATAGTCACTAAATGTTTGATTAATTAATCAATGAGTAAATAGAGTATAGTGTAATGGTAAAGACCTGGAGTACATGAATTCAAGTCCAAGCACAGTTACTTCCTGTGTGACTTCTATCAAGTTAACTCTGTGCCTCAGTTCCTTAGTATGTCAATGGAGATAATAATAGTACCTCAGGACCATTTTGAAGATAAATGAGTTAATATATAAAAACCATACATGAATTGTACATGCATAATAAACTATTGTTAAATTTCAGCTTCTTTGGCTACACTTTTTAAAAAATATTTTATTGTCTTTAAGTAGTTGTATAGAGGAGTTGCCATTTAACAACGCCATTTATGATTATTAATATGAATGAAAGACTTTTCAAGGTCTGGTTTTTCACTAGCAAGTATATTGAGTATACTATGTGATCCCTAATCATATTGATACATCTGACTTTTAAATAACAAAAGCTTTACAAAGCATGTTTTACATTTTTAGAGAGCACTTTTACTTATTACTCTATCGTTTTCACAATAATCCTTTAAAGTAGATAGTATTTTCATTTCATAGTTGAGGACATATATAAGTGAGTTTCTTCCAATTAGAAGTCAGGTCTGGTAGAGAATTTTTGCCAATAGATTTAAGAAGGGAAAAGTACGACCAAAAAAGGAGGGTAAGCAATTTTCATATGCTTGTATTATTCTCTCATTTACAATTTTTCTCTCATAAAATGATCCTAAAAGTCAAATCACATGCAGCCTCTACACAGGTTCCTCTGAGGTAGTAGTAAGGATGTAATAAGTATCTAGAACACAAGTAGCTTACAGTAAATATCACCATTTTTTTATAGAAATAAAAGGAGCACTTACAAAATTTATTGTTTCTAGCATTAAGTACTTTGATGTAGTACTGCTTCCCAGCCCTTCCACTTTGTTGCCCATGCAGCTACTTTTACCCACAGCCTGCCAGAACATTGTGTTTCCATGAACAGATGAAGTACTTACACATTCATAGACTGAGACACCAAGAATTCAGTTGGGTTCTCTTTTTGCTCCAAGCAGATTTCTGCCCTCTCAGCCATGACAACTTGGGCTAGGCTTTGAATACTGATGGCAAGCCCTTTTATTATTAATCAGGAATTTGTATGAATTAATTTAAGAACATAAGGGAAATAGAAGCTTAAAATTAGAATCAAACTTTACATTCTAAATAAAATAAATGATACTGTTCCATGACATTTAAAGCTCTAACAAATAAAAATTAATGTCTTGATGATAGACTAAAAATATATAACCTCAAAATTAAGTTTCTCATTAAATACTTTTAGTTTTTTATGAGTAAAATGACATTTCCTTTTATAAGTTAGGTAGCAGTTTTAGTTTTGAAAAGACATTCAGTTCTTTGTATTTATCTGGTACTCAAACTTGAGACATTCCATACTGATTATATACAGTTTCTTGAGATAATATGTTTTTATTTAATGTGTTCTCCAGAAAATGCAGTTTTACTTCGCTCTTATGTAACTAAAACTTATATTACTTGCACATAAAATTTGCTATGAGCACATAAATTAATTCCAATCAGAAAATGATCAGAATGCATAATACACAATAATCTTTATACTAAATTATAAATTTATAATTCAGAAATGATCTTACATGAAATACAGATATTTAGATCTAATAATGTTTATAACATGAAAAATAATGAAAATGCCGTTAAATAACATTTATTATCTAATAAATAGCACACTTACAACACATAAATATATTTGTTATGTACATGTTTTATTCATTGAAGTTGTGTTTGCTGATAATAAAGTAGTCTGTAATTCTTCTCATTTTATTCCAGTACTGGTAATAAACCCAGGGTCTTACTTATATTACATATGTCATCTATCACATTATTTTGCATAAGAGAAAAAAGTTTTTTTTTTTTAATTTTTTTATTTTATTTGAGAACATACTGTACAGAGGGGTTACAATTACATTGGCAGGATAATGCATACATTTCTTACCAAGCATTGCAGCCTCCTCCTTTGTTTACCCTTCACCTCCCTTCCCAGCCTCCCCCCTCCCCCCCACCCATTCATACCCCCCTCCCCCCCCCACCGACATTGTAAAGCTTGCTTTGACATGACATTTTGTAATTCTCCTAGTTGCAACAGGTCCACCTGAATCCTTAAACGACTTGTTTGTCCCCATCTCCTCCACATGTTATACTGACATCAAATAAAGTGAAAGCGGGGGTTACACTGTGGGGGAGGGACATACAAAGCAACAAAGAAATAATCTTATAAATGCGTTAGAAACACATGCATGAAAGAAACGAAAACATTAAAATACATATTTAAGGGTTCGTTTTCCTAACATCACATTATCTGACCTTTTCCGCTTGACTCATACCTATACTAGATATTGCAAATAGGGGAAACCATGGGACCTATGTTTCTTTGGGCCTGGCTTACTTCACTTAATATAATTTTTTCCAAGCCTTTCCATTTCCTAACAAATGGGGAAATGTCATTCTTTCTGATGGAGGCATAGAATTCCATTGTGTATATATACCACATTTTCTTGATCCATTCATCTACTGAGGGGCTTCTGGGTTGGTTCCATATCTTAGCTATGGTAAATAATGCTGCAATAAACATAGTTGTGCTGGTAGCTTTAGTGTGGTCTTGTTTGTATACATTTGGGTAAATGCCCAAAAGTGCGATTGCTGGATCATAGGGGAGATCTATGTGAAGTCTTTTGAGGAACCTCCATACTGCTTTCCAAAGTGGTTGAACAAGTTTACATTCCCACCAACAATGAAGTAAGGTTCCTTTCTGTCCACATCCCCTCCAGCATCTGTTGTTGTTAGAGTTCTTAATTTTTGCTGTAAGAGAAAAAAGTTTTATAGTTACACTTACTATTCAAAAATTTATATATCAGATGATTCAAGGTACATAGCAACATGGTGTTATATGTAAATTACATCTTTTGTTATACTTTTAACCATTTACCTGTGCTTGAAAATTTGAGGTAGAGAATATGAAAAGTAAAGGCAAATATCTTAAAGCATATTTTTTAATGTTGGTTCAGTTTTTTTGTCTTTGAGTTATATAACTATAGCTCTTCACATATGACAAGTATTTGCAGTTTACTCCTCCTAAAAAAGCACATCTTTTTATTTTTCCTTTATTTTTTTTCAGAATTGTGACATGAACTCAGGGCTTTACACTTAGCTAAGCAGGTGTTCTATCACTTGAGTCACTCCCCTATCCCTCTTTGATTTTTTTTTTTTGTTATTTTTCAATAGGAAATTGAGTCTTGAGGATCTGCAAAAATAGACAAATAATAAGAATATTTTAATGCAAATCCCCAACCAAAGTATTAATATACAGTTAATTGGTTTTCCATGAATACACTCCTTTCTTTGAGCTGCTTAATTAGGTTTGTTCATTTCTAAATTTTGTCTTGTTTTGTTTGTGTGAAACCCAGTTCAGGATCTTTTTTACTCACAGCTAGTGCTCTACCACTTGAACCCACAGTATTTGATTTGAGAGTAGAGTCTCAGAGTCTCACAGACTTAACTTCTCTGGCTGCCTTCAAATTGCAATCCTCAGATCTCAGCCTCTTGAATAGCTAGGATTACAGGCATGAGCCACTGTTGCCTAGCTCATTTCTATCTTTTAAAGCAATAATTGTCATTTAACTGTTTTCCATATGTTTATTAATCCAGATATTTTGAAGGAGGTCATCTTCCTCTTGATGTTTTTTCTTGTTTTGTTTTAAATCTCCAGCTCATGTCTGAATATTATTTACATATTTTAGACTTGAACTGTTTGCAAACTCTGGTGAAACTAGCAGTATTAAACTGACAGAGAAGCAAGAGATTTATGAGTCAGGGTCAGTACACAAAGCTAAAATTTATGCCTTTATTGAAGATTTGAGAAAAATGAAGAAAATAAAAAGTCAACTCTAAATATTAAATAACTTTCTACATTAGAAAAGTATGTGATATTTTGTTTGAGTAGGTAGTTAAGACATTAATTTGAAGAAATTTTGCCTATTCACTAATTATTTAGAAATATGTTACAACTGTCTAATTATCCTCACGTGTATTGATGCAGACAAGACCATTTAAAAATCACTGGCCATACTTTACATTGGAAAAAAATAATCTATGGTCATACTTTACATCAGAAACTCATACTTAATACATAAAAAATAGTAGAAATAGTTTAAATTTGACAGCTTTTCATTTTTTAAATTATAGATTTGTAATTTTAATCATTTTACCATTGTAATCATTTTTTGGGGGGGGGTCCGGTCGTGGGGCCTGAACTCTGGGCCTGGGCGCTGTCCCTCAGCTCTTCAGCTCAAGGCTAGCGCACTACCACTTGAGCCACAGCGCCACTTCCTGCTTTTTTCTTTTTGCTTATGTTGTGCTGAGGAATCGAACCCAGGGCCTCAGGCATGCAAGGCAAGTGCTCTACCACTAAGCCACCTTCCCAACCCCTGTAATCATTTTTTTTAATTTTTTTTTATTTTTTTATTTTTTTTTAATTTTTTTATTGTAAAGATGCTATACAGAGGGTTACAGTTACATGAGTGAGGTAATGAGTACACTTCCTCTTGAACATTGTTACCCCCTCCATTGTTTTCCCCCTACCATCCCCTCCCTCCCTCCCTTCCCCAAGGTTCTTTTTTTTTTTTTTTTTTTTTTTGATTGTGATTAAGTGATTACTTAATTTCCGGAAATTCACAGTATTGTGGAATAATGATGCTCATTTAAAGTCACAAGTTCATTCTAACTTTCCTGGAGCAAATTGTCTATCACAGTCTGTAATATATAACGGTGCTCATATGTTATATACCATATATGTGATCAGCAGCATGGGGATATTTAGTAGTGGTTCAACCAGATGAGTGGGAGTTCTTTGTTTCTTAAGTCCTGTTAGTTTTGTCATATCACCTAACATTTTGGATTCATCATCCACTTATCAGGGAGACCATGTACTGTTTGTCTCTTCGTTCTTGGCTTACCTCGCTCAACATGATTCCTTCTAGCTCCATCCATTTCCCTGCAAATGCCATTATTTTGTCATTTCTAATGGCTGCATAATATTCCATTGTGTATAGATACCACAATTTTTGGATCCATTCATCTGTGGTGGGGCATCTAGGTTGTTTCCATATCCTAGCTATTGCGAACAGTGCTGCAATAAACATGGAGGTGCACGTGTCCTGTAATCATTTTTTAAGTATACAATTCTGTGGCAGTTAGGGCTGTTAGGCAACCTTTACCATCATTCATCTTTAGAAGGTTTTTAGCTCCCACAACTATAATTCCATGTATGTTTAACATTACCTTTTTTCCCATTCAACACTCCCTGGTACTTGGTGAATTTGGCTGCTCTACATTCTTTATATAATTGGATTCATATTGTATTTGCTGTTTCTTTTTCTTTTTTCCTGGTTCTGGGGCTTGAACTCAAGGCCTGGGCACTACCACTAAGCTTTTTTTCTCAAGGCTAGCACTGTACCACTTGAGCCATAGCTCCACTTCCAGCTTTTAGATTGTTAATTGGAATAAGTCTCAGACTTTCCTATCCTGGCTGGTTTTGAACCACAATCCTCAGATCTCAGCCTCTTGAGTAGCTAAGATTACAGGCATGAGCCATCAGTACCCAGCTGTATTTGTCTTTTTGACTGACTTATTTCACTTAATGTCTTCAGGGTTAATTACCTACAAGCCAATGTCCTAATTTTCTTCCCTTTCACAATGAATATCCTCTGGTTTATCACATTTTGTTTATTCAAATATCTATTAGTGAGTAGTTGGTTTGGTTTTACATTTTGACTTATAAATAATGATTCTACCAACCTGAATATATATATTTTGGGTTGATTTTCAACAATCGATTGTGAGGAATTTTAAACATACATTTTACATGCTTACTACCTACATTCTGTCACTGACATTTTACTGTTTTTCTGTCCATTTCTGTATCCAATCCATCAATCCATGTTATGGTTGATTGCTTCTAGAGTACATCAGCTGTAAATAAACAACATTATGACAGAACACTTTTTTTCTAGATACTTCAATATGCATATGATTAACTATAATTGAGCATTCTTTTAGTGTTTTATTTAAAATTATATATGTGTTTATGAAATATTCAAATCATAAATCTATCCAATTAATGTTGATAAAGGCATATAACTTTGTAAACACACTCCTGACAATATTTAAAACAGGTCTATAACTCCATAAAGTTACCTCATATTCCTCCCAAGGCAGTTGTTTCTCCTACTTTCAAAAAAAGAAAAACTTCTAAGCCAGGAGCTTAGCATCAGTGGCTCACACCTGTAATCCTAGCTACTCAGGAGACTGAGGTCTAGAAGATACAATTTGAAGCCAGTCTGAGCAGAAAAGTCCACAAGACTTCATCTCCAAACTAACCAGTAAAAATCCAGGCTAGAGGCATGCCTCAAAGTCAAAAGCACTAGCCAAACATGCAGGCAGAGCAAATGAGTAGCCCTGAGTTCAAACCTTGGTACCTGAGGGAGTGAGGAGAGGGAAAGGAACCCTCTGTTGAAATTTTCTTTACCTTAGATTAGTTGTAGATCTTTTTGTAAGTAGATACATAGGTAGATACTGTTCTGTCCAAAGTAAGTTTTGTTCAGCATAATAGTTTTGAGATTCATCTGAGTTGCTATAGCTCAGTACTTCCCTTTTATTGCTAAGTAATGTTCCATTACTTATGAATATTGCCTTATGGATATCCTGATTTTGATTTATCCCAGACTTGCTATTATTATTATTTGTTATTATTATCTAATTTATTCATGATTAGGTAATGTCTCCCTTGCTTATTTCTTCACCCTTATGCCACTAACATTATACTTTAGTAAATGCTTATGGAGAGATTTTTTTTAAGTGGTATGTTAAAAAGTGTTCTCAATTTTCTAAATGCTTTTACCCTAAATGCTTTTCTAAATGCTTTACCCTAGATCTTAGCTAGTGAAAGAAATCATTATTTTGTTAGTTTAATTTCAGCTCTGAGGATTGAACTCAGGACTCTTATGCATGCTAGGCAAGTGCTCTACCACTAATCCATACCTCCAGCCCCTAGCTTTCTTTTTTTAATACTTATAAATAAACTATCCTCAAGAAGCAGTGGCTCCTATGCTCCCTTTTTTAATACTAGTAAATAAATTATCCTCAAGAAGCAGTGGCTATTATTAATACCTTAAGATTAAACTGTCTCGCAATGCTCTTTTCTGAGTTTCACTATGAAGAGTAGAAATAGAAAGTGTCGTGTGGTTTCTGGTTGTGGGTAGGAGAGTTCCCATTGTGGCTTACTATTAGCAGCAGCTGCAAAAAAAACAAAATGCAACCTAGGGATAGGATAGAAAAGACAGACATACAGGTTATGGATAACTGAAGTCGATCTTTATTGCAGTTATAATGGAAACTCAAAGCCAAGCACCGGTGGCTTATGCCTGTAATCCTAGCTACTCAGGAGGCTGAGATCTGAGGATCACAGTTCAGAGCCAGCCCCAGGAGGAAACTCTGTGAGACTCTTATCTCCAATTAACCACCAGAACACCAGAAGTGGTGCTGTGACTCAAGTGGTAGAACACACACCTTGAGCTAAAGAGCTCAGGGACAGAACCCAGGCCCAGAGTTCAAGCCCCACGACTGACAAAAAAATAAAAATAAAGAAAATGGAAACTCAAGTTTTTACTGAGAGAAATTTACGTCACCTATTTTTTATATTTTATTTATTAATTAGACTGGATTATATATCTTTGAAAAAATGGCAAAGTAACAACTATCAGAAATTTAAATGTAACAATTTTGCCATATTTTATTTACTATATTTACGGATCATGTTCTTTATATCTGATCTCAAAATACCGTAAAAACATCAAAACTCACTTTATAATGGAAAGTCTTTTATTGTGATATTGAGGAGAATATCTATGTATTATGGATATCAAAAAAATTAAAATATTAAGAGCCACTCTGTTTTCTTGAAGGCATGAAAGTAATACCACTTAATAGGTTAGTTGCTACTATGCACTTTCAAAGCACTTTAGAGTCATTTGTATGTCTGAGACAGGACACAATTAATATTATTGGTTAATAGATGAGAGCTGCCCTACCCTGTTCTGTATTTTACTGTATTTGAGTTTCAGAATTTATTTTGAGCTCTCCAAGTAGTGCCTTTCATTAGCCTTACACAAGTACATACTATCTCCTGAGTATTTCTGGCATATTTTCCAGAAGAGTTTTAAAAACTAGAAACCAGAATTGTCAATATATTTAACTTGGAAAGTTTGTTTGGCATCATATGACTCACAGAAAAAGATAATATAGACAATTATGTAAAATAGTTCACAGATGAAGAAAATTTTTTAGCAAACATTGCGTTACTAGTTTATATCTAATTCATTGTTTTCTTCTGGAGATTACAGAATCTTACACCTAAAGTTATTTAGTAATTTCATTGTATTGGTCTAGATGTGTTTGCACTTAACTAAGAGAAAGGGAAGAAACCATGGGTGTTTATAATTTTATCAAAGCACCTCTGTATTGCTGCTAATTAGTTAACCAGTCATCATAATTTGAAGAAGTAAAGAGTGTAAACAAGTTCTATACTAGTATAGACTGTGTGCTAGTCATTTAAATACAGAGCAGAGCACCATAAAGGTAAAAATTCCACAGCCCAAATTGTTTTATCTTTATTTACGTGTGTATTTAATCCTATTCTTATTTTTGAACAAAGTACTATCATTAAGTGTTCTTAATGTAGGTATTCTTCAGCACTTCTATCGAAAGTCATTGTCAGAATTTATTCTAATTCAAGGTTAATTAGTGTACCATTAAAATAATGTGTTACAAAAATTAATTACATTGCAGGTCAAAACACCTGTTAAAAAGCATAGTGTAAATGTCTGTGAGCATGTCATCTTTCTTAAAACATTGCTGTAAGTGTGCCACCTTCTGGGAAAATATATCCAAAATGAAAATCACTACTAAGGTCCAGTCATAGGTGTTTCCTCTAAAGTAAATTTTTGGCACCACCTATGACAAATTTAAAATATGAATACCATTAACAGTGAAATGTGTTGCTTATCTGCTTTCCCATCGAAACAGCTAACGATTTATATTTTAGCATTACTTGATTTAACCCTTTTGGGTCAAATCTAAGAAAAACAATCAAGAACCTGGCTGAGAAGTAGACATTATCTGTACATCTTATGGTAAAAGTGTTATCTAGATTAATGTTTTGTTTTCCTACTCACTACTAGGTAATAATCTATGTAAATATATCACACATCATCTTAACTATGTAGTAATACTTGTTAATTGCTTAAGTTAGTAGCACTAAATGTACACTGAAAATTTGAACTAAAAGCATTTTGAAATTTTACTTAGTTTTATTAGTGTAAGAACTATGAAATGGTTACACTGAGCTATAGAATGTTTTATACACTGGTATTCATTCAAAAAGTCTAATTAAAAGGCCCATCTTGAGGATTTTTTAGTTACTGCCCTAGTAACAGCAGGTCAGTAGACAATATGGCTACAAAAAAATGCTGCTCTAGTACTAACCAATATATATTTTTCTTTTTTTGAAAACTGAACTTGTACATATGTTTCCTTCAAAAAAAAGTTTGAGGGTCCTAAGGCATAAAAAATAATTTTGCTACTATAACAAATTATGAATTATTTGCCCACATTTCCAAATTTTCGTTACCTTCTCTTGTATGATTTTATGTAAGCCTACTAGATAACAGATAATCACAGGTAAATGAAGGCAAATGGATAGAAGGGGTGACAGTGATCAAGGTGTATTGTTCATGTAAATGGACATGTTAAATTGAAACACCTTTGTACAAACTATTTGGAGATAATTTTTTTAAAGCAAATAGAAGCAAGGATAATTAGAAAGGAAGAAGTTATCCTGCCCTGGTTTTTGTTGTTGTTTCTGTTTAACAAATCTGGTTTAATTCATTGAACTAACAGATAAAAGAGCCTAAAGGATAACAAGAATGTAAGCAGGTTTAGAAAAATCTCCCTTGACAAGGGTAATGCTTAGAGGGCTGGATTTGATGGTGTGCATATATGTAACCTCAGTTGTAAGGAGGTATTAAGTAGGAGGATTTCAGTCTTGGCCAACCCAGGTAAAAGTGAGACCCTGTGTGACAAATCACTACAGGTATAAAGGACTTATGTATGGCGCACCTACTGAGAGAGAGCACCTACTGAGCAAATTCAAGACCTAGTGTTCCCAAACAATAAAAGAGACGTATCTTGAAATAGTCATCTTCTCCCCAGCTTACATCCATTTAAGTCATTTCTACAAAATCATAAAGCAGAGATTTCAACTTAATGTTGAAAAATATTCCATTCTTTGTAAATGAGAACATCATTATACCTTCAGAAAGTAGAATTAAACCATATATCACTCATTTCTTTAGAAAACCCCTGAATTTTGGGGGGTTTGTTTATTCTTTGGGCTAATAAGCTTCTTCCTTAGGCATACTAAAATTTTCTAGCAGTTAAAACTAGAAATAACACAATGATAGTCAATTTAAGTCTTTTATAGAGTAGGATAAAAGTTAATATTTGGTACTTTATCTCTTAATAATTAATCACCTATTCTGTTTTATAATTGTTTTTATTACTGTTTGATAATAGACGTTAGTAGATTTTACAAGTATTTTTCAGATCATAAATGTGCAATATGATGGATATAAAGGAACCATAGTTAGACATTTTTTATTCAGCAAACTGAAATACAAATATAGAATATTTAGTTATAAATTTTACCTGTACCTATTAATTTTTAATCTATAAGAAATTTATTGCCAGAAATAAAAATTTTAAAAATAAAAAATAAGCAATAATTTTCATTTTTATGAAGAACTTTTAAATACAAAGCATTCTCGTAGTTCATTCATTCAATAAATGATTGATATAAATCATTCAGAATAATTAACTATTTTACTTATCTCTTTGTCTTTCTTAAAACAGTAAGTCTATTACATGCCCCACAACTAGATTAATAAATCATTTATCTTTCTGATTTTAGGGCAGAGCTCTTCTCCACTGGGCATGTGATCGAGGACATAAGGAACTAGTCACAGTCTTGCTACAATATAAAGCTGACATTAATTGTCAGGTAAGAGTGATGAAGAAGTTGATTTTCTTGGTTTTTAGTGGGTTTTGATTTGTTTTTAAGTAAAATTCATCTTAGCTTGAGGATAAAATCAGAGGGATCATGGTTCCAGGCTAGTCTTGGAAAAAGAGTTCGTGTGACTCTACCTCAGCAGAAGAGACTGGGCATGGTGACGAGCTTGTCATTGCAGTTACAGCAGGAAGCATAAAATAGGAGGACTGCATTCCAGGCTGGTCCCTATTTGAAAAATAACAAAAACACAAGGGCCACAGATGTGGCTCAAGTGGTAGACCATCTACCTCACAAGTCCAGAGCCCTGACAAAAAAAAGTATGTACCCAAAGGAAAAAACCCAAAAAGTATAATGACTGTCTTTTAAAAAACACAAGAGGTTTTATCTTTGTTGCTATTGTTTTTAATGTACTATGTGATTTTTTTGTTGTTGTTGTTTCTTTTGTATGTTCTTCCCTCATGGTATAACCCCTGTTTTCACTGTATTTGATTCAGGTTCCCTGCATCTTGTATATACATTTTTCTAATTTGGGGAGGGGAAGGGAAATGAAATGCTGAAACAAGGATCCAGGTTGACCTATTGTAACAATGAGATGTACAAGACACTGTGTTGAAAACTTAACTTTACAACTTGGGTGCGGGGAGGGAGGAGTTGGGGAGGTGGGGAGAGAAGGGATGGTAGGGGAAAAACAAAGGAGGGGGTAACAAAATGCTTTATAGGAAATGTACTCATTACCTTACTCATGTAACTGTACCCCCTCTGTACAGTATCTTTACAATTATATATATATATGTATATATATATCTGAACTTTTATACCTTTGTCTCCCAAATACCAAGTTCTTTTATGTAGATGTATTAATTCTTGTTATCAGATTTATATGTATCATTATAGGACCTGTTCATATACAAGAAACAATGATAGCAAACTATATACATGGTGATTTTAGTTTTGCTCTATTTAAGTTTATCATGGGAGTGTTTTGTAATAGTATGTATATACCTTGATAACTAGTCTTTTAAATCACCTCATATTCCTTTATAGAAATATATGCCAATTTAATTAGCTAGTACTATTTTATACTTTTACCAGCAATGTACATGGGAGTTCTTATTTCTTTACTCTTACTAAAATAGGTTGCCACAATATTTCTTACTTCCTATGGTTGAGAAATGATATAACATTTTTTTGTATTCTAGTTGTTTGCTAAGAGATACTGAGCATCTTTTCATATATTTAAAGAACCACTATTTTTTTGTAAACTGTCTGTTGACAATATTAATACTGGATTGATGAGATTTTAACTAATTTATTAGAATATTTTGTATATTAAGAAAATATTGTTCTTTATATGTTAAAACTTTTCTCCATGCTTCTAATACATTCATGGATTTTTTATTTATTTAGAATTGTTTTATGTGAATGTTAATAGCAATATTACTTTTGTTAAATGATGCCATCATTTTGGCCAGACTTCCAGTAGTGTTGAGTGAATAATGGATATTTTTCTCTTGCAGTTTGAAATGTCTTCTCAGTTCATCCATATGTTCCAGTCTATTACTGGGCTTATTCTTCTATTCCATTACTATTTTTCTTTTTATGTACTTGTGCCATGTTCTTTTAAGTTTCACAATTTCTTAATTTCTACTGAGCAAGTTACTACTCATTCAGAATTCTTCTCCGCTTCCTCTTCTTTCTCCTTTCTCATCCTCCTCCTTTTTGTAAACTTTTGAAGTCATCTTTCCTATAGCTGCTTTCCTGAACTACTATCCACTAAGTTAAACAAAAACTACAATAAAACATCCCATTGGTACCTTCATGCTTTTTAAAAAAATTAAGTTATTCAGAGTTATTTTGTTGAAAATGTTCCCAAATTCATCGTTGAGTTTTTGTAATTTAATTTTATTGTCCAAGTGATATACAGAGGGGTTACAGTTACATACATTAGGTACTGAGTACGTTTCTTGTCAAACTTGTTACCCCCTCATTTTTTGTTTGAGATTTTTGATGCACAGTTTTTTTGTATTCTATTTGTTTGGCTAGCATAAAGCAAACAATCCAAATAATTGCCTTATGTGGCTATATAGAATGCTGTTTCCTAAACACTAGCTTTAATACAAAGTAAGAGTCTATCAGTTAGGCTGATATTATCTGGCATAACATTCCCTATCACGTTTATATTCACATGACCATTTTATGTTGCTCTAGCCTTGTACTAACATTCATACTCTTATCTACGTTCACTTGATAGCAAGACTTTTGGCTTTGTTAGTTTGAGTTGATAACGTACTTCCAAGTCTCTTGTAATTTCTTTTTTGGTTTCGTTGTTGAAAAATCCTTTTCAAATATAGACAATACAAATGTAATAAATGGAAGGAGAGGTTCATTTCCCTCATGACTCAATCTTTCTTAAACAACATTATTATTGACTGGCCTATTGGTTGCCAAAAAGGAAAATCAATTATATTAGAATTGTTTGCTTGGCCGTGGATCTTGGTACTAACTCAGCACAGGCAGGCTGATGTTATCAGCTATCTGAAGAATAATTTTTACCATTAGTCTGAAATGAAGTTGTAATTAGAAATATGTCAAAGTCTGTTCTATGTGTTCTTGTCATTTTTATCCTTCACTATATTTCATGAATTCTTTTATTGTACTGCAGTTTCTGCTTCCTGTGACTCTGATGTAATTGAACTTACAATTTTATTTCTTTAAAAAAATCTTTATAGATTTAATCCAGGTGCTAGTGGCTCATACCAGTAATCCTGGCTACTCAGGAGTCTGAGATCTGAGGAAAGTCCATGAAACCTTGAGACTTCTCTCTCTAGTAAACAACCAAAAAGCCAGAAATGGAGCTGTGTCTCAAGTGGTAGAGCCCTAGCCTTGAGCAAAAAAGCTCAGGGACAGTACCCAGGACCTGAGTTCAAACCCCAGGACTGGCACCAAAAAAAGAAAAAAATCTATAGATTTAATTTGACTGGTAATAAGGGCACATTTTTGTCTCTTCTATTGGTTAATTTTGATTTTTCATTCATCTTTTTAGAGGTTAAGCTTTTACAACTTGAGATTAGGGTATCATATGAAACCATGCCCCTCCCCTCAACACATGCACACCCCTTTCTGACTATCTGAGTAACTTTGATTTGTTAGTTCCTGGACAATGATTCCTAGCTACTCAGGAGACTGAGATCTGAGGATTTCAGTTCAAAGCCAGCCCAGGCAGAAAAGTCTATGAGACTCTTATCTCCAAGTAACCACTAGAAAATTGGATGTAGAGCTATGACTCAAAGTGGTAGAGTGCTAGCCTTGAGCAAAAAGAGCTCAGGGACATGAATTCAAGCCCCATGACCAACAGCAACAAAAATGTTTTCTTTGAGTGGAGTGGAATTGTTTAAGGACTTTATAATTTATTAATTATATAAGTTATGGCTGGACCTAGGCATTCTAATTGAAGAGAAGTGGAGAGAGTGAGCATCCTTGTCTCATTCCTTAGTTTAGAGGAAATGGCTTTAGTTTTCCACCATTAAGTATAATGCTGGCTGTAGGTTTGTCATATACAGCCTTTATTGTATTGAGGAATGTTCCGTGGATTCCTAATTTTTCCAGAGCCTTCATCATAAAGGAGTGTTAGATTTTGTCAAATGCTTTTTCTGCATCTATTGAGATAACCATGTGGTTCTTAACCTTGCTGTTGTGGATGTGATTAATTATATTAATTGATTTGCGTATATTGAACCAGCTTTGCATCCCTGAAATGAATCCTGTTTGATCGTGGTGTATGATTTTTTGGATGAATTGTTGAAATCAACTGGCCAAAATTTTGTTGAGAAGTTTTGCATTGATGTTCATCAAAGAAATGGGTCTAATACTTCTCTTTCTTTGATGAGTTCCTGCCTGGTTTTGGGATGAGGGTTTTGATGGCTTCATAGAATGAGTTTGGTAGTTAACTTTCTCTTTCAATTTCATTGAAGAGTTGGAGGAGTATTAGTGTGATCTCTGTTTTGAAGGCCTTGTAGATTTCCACTGTAAATCCATCCGGTCCTGGGCTTTTCTTAGATGGGAGGTCTCTTATTGCTGTTTCTATTTCAGTGCTTGATATGGGCCTGTTAAGATAGTTTAACTCATCTTGGTTTAGTTCTGGCATGTCAATATTTACTAGGAAATCTTCCATTTCTTCCAGGTTCTCAAACTTATTAGCATAAAGGTTTGAGAAGTATTCCCTTATAATGTTCTGAGTCTTGGTTGTTTCTGTGGTGATGTTTCCATTCTCATCTCTGAGTTTGTTTATTTGGGTGTGTTCTCTTCTTTTTCTGATAAGATTTGCTAAGGGTCTGTCAATTTTGTTAATTTTTTTGAAGAGCCAACTCTTTGTTTTGTTGATTCTTTCTATGGTTCTTTTTATATTCTAATTCATTTAATTCTGATCTAATTTTAATTATTTCTTTCTGTCTACTGGATTGGGGGTTAGCTTGCTGCTCTTTTTCAAAGTGGTTCAGATGTCTTATTAAATTGTTGGTTTCAGATCTCTCCAATTTGTTGATGTAGGAATTCAGAGCTATAAATTTACCTCTCAGTACTGCCTTTGCTGTGTCCTGGAGAAAGGGTAATTTGTATGTTCATTTTTGTTGAATATCATTAACATTTGGCCATTTCCTCTAAATGCAGGAATGAGACAAGGATGTCCACTCTATCCACTTCTCTTCAATTTACTATTAGAATGCCTGGTTACAGAGTAAGACAAGATGCAAACATAAAAGGGATCCAAATAGGGAAAGATGAAGTAAAACTCTCTCTCTTTGCAGATGACATGATCTTGTATTTAAAGAATCCCACGGACTCCACTCCCAAATTACTCGAGCTGATTCAAAACTTTGGCAGAGTAGCAGGGTATAAAATTAACCCTCAATCCGGGTGCCAGTGGCTCACACCTGTAATCCTAGTTACTCAAGAGGCTGAGATCTGAGGATCGTGGTTCAAAGCCAGCCCAGGCAGGAAAGTCCATGAGACTCTTATTTCCAATAAACCACTGAAAACCGGAAGTGGCACTGTGGCTCAAGTTGTAGAGCGCTCGCCTTGAGCTGAAGAGCGCAGGGACAGTGCATAAGCCCAGAGTTCAAACCCCATGACCGACCAAAAAATAAAAATAATAAAAATAAAATAAAATTAACCCTCAAAAACCAATGGCTTTTCTGTATACCAACAATGAGAAGAGCGCAGATGAAATCAGAAAAGCAACTCCACTCATAATAGCCCCACAAAGAATAAAATACCTAAGAATTATCTGAAGTAGTGAAGGATCTCTATGATGAAACCTTTAAAAACCTGAAAAGGAAAACAAAACAGAACTTAGAAAGTAGAAAAACTTCCCATGCTCCTGGATTGGAAGGATCAACATCAAGAAAATGGCAATACTTCCCAAGGCTATCTACAAATTCAGTGTGATATTTACCAATATTCCAACCTCATTTTTCAAGGAAATAGCAGAGGCAATCCAAAAATTCATATGGAACAATAAAAGACCCTGAATAGCAACAATAATCCTTAACAGAAACAACAGTGCTGGAGAAATATCAATACCAAATTTCAAACTCTACTACAAAGCCATAGTAATCAAAACAGCTTGGTACTGGCACAAGAAGAGATCTCAGGACCATGGAATAGAATTGAAAACTCAGAAATGAACCCACAGACCCATAGCCACCTAATCTTCGATAAGGGAGCTAAAAAAAATAGGATGGAAGAAAGACAGCCTCTTCAGTAAATGGTGCTGGCAAAACTGAGTAATTACTTGTAGAAAACTAAGTCTATATCACCCTGCACCAGAATCAGCGCCAAATGGATCAAAGACCTCAAAGTCACAGCAGACACCCTGAAAACATTACAGGAAGGGATAGGAGAAACCCTAGGTCTCCTTGGCACTGGCTGACATTTTCTTAATAGAGACCCAGAAACACAACAAATCAAAGAAAGGTTGGACAAATGGGATTGCATGAAGTTGCAGAGCTTTTGCATGGCAAAGAACATAGCTAGCAAGATCAATAGAAATTCCATGGATTGGGAGAAGATCTAGCCATACAATGGACAAGGATCTCATATCTAAAATATACCTGGAACTCAAAAAATTAAATCCCCCAACAACAAATCCTCAAAGAAACAACTGCCCAGTAACTAAGTGGGCTAAAGACTCACAGAGAAACTTCTCTGAAGAGGAAATAAGAATGGCCAATAGACACATGAAGAAATGCTCAACCTCTCTAGCCATAAAAGAAATGCAAATCAAAACAACATTGAGATTCCACCTCACCCCAGTTAGAATGGCTATAATCAAGAACTCTAATAACAACAGATTCTGGAGGGGATGTGGACAGAAGGGAACCCTACTGCATTGTTGGTGGGAGTATAAACTTGTTCAACCACTTTGGAAAGTAGTATGGAAGTTCCTCAAAAGACTTCACGTAGTGCTCCCCTATGACCCAGCAATCCCACTTTGGGCATTTACCCGAATGATCATAAACAAGACCATACTAAAGCTACCAGCACAACTATGTTTATTGCAGCATTATTTACCATAGCTAAGATATGGAACCAACCCAGATACCCCTCAGTAGATGAATGGATCAAGAAAATGTGGAATTCTATGTCTCCATCAGAATGACATCACCCCATTTGTTAGGAAATAGAAAGACTTGGAAAAAATTATATTAAGTGAAGTAAGCCAGACCCAAAGAAACATAGGTCCCATGGTTTCCCTTATTTGCAATAACAAGTATAGATCTGAGAAAAGCAGAAAAGGTCAGATAAGATGATGTCAAGTCCCCAAGATAAGGGCACAAGTAGTTTTTTCTTTCTTGTTATTGTTTCTAACATATTTATAAGGTACCATGTGATTTTTTTTTGTTGCTTTGTATGTCCCTTTCCCAAGGTATAACCCCTTTTTTCACTGTATTTGATGTTGGTATAATTTGGGGAGGGGAAAGGAAAAAACAAAGTGTTTAAATAGGTATACAGGTTGACCCATTGCAACAATGTGATGTACAAGATGCTAAAAACCAACTTTACAATTTAGGCGGAGAACTTAGGGAGAATGTAGTTGTGGAGATGGGAGGGAAGGGATGGTAGGGGAAAAACAGAGGAGGCAACAATGCTTGATAAGAAATGTACTCATTACCTTGCTCCTGTGATTGTAACCCCTCTGTACAGTATTTTCACAATAAAAAACATTTTTAAAAAATAAGTTATGGCTACTAAAACTACATAGAGCAAAATGTTCTCTTAGTCTTCTATCTCTGTAATAGAAAATATTTCAAAAACATGAGGAAAGTACAGTGTGCTAAGTAAAACCACCTGTAATCCCATTATACGGTGAGTGTTAGCAGTTTTTCTGTACTTTCTGTCAGGCACTTTATTTGCATTGTCACTTTTACTTAATACATCTGTCTTGTAACATACATGTATTACTGTCTACAACTCAGCTGTGAATTAAAGGAACTTAAAGAAGTCATAGAGACAGTAAGTGAAAAGACCTATGTTTATCCATGCTATTCTGAATCCGAAGCCCAAGCTTTTAACAATAACCAGTCTTTCAGCGGGCAGTCTGATTATCCTGAGATCAGTTAATGTTCTCTTTTTCTCCATATCCTCTTTTTTCTGACTTTTGCAAGGTCTTGGGGAGACCGGACATCCACAATGTTAACATTCTTATGTAATATTCTTTATATTTTCAGATAAGTTTCATATCCAGGGATTGAGTTGTGATGTTAAACTAGTACAATATATTTAGCAAATCTTGATCAACTGATTATTGTTGATAGCAACATGATTTAGAATTCCTGTTGGCCAATATGTAATCTGTCCTAGTGGATTATAGTTTAAAATAAATATATTTGCACATTTCTATTTTTTTGTAAGCTTGGGTATTTATTGCCTTTTTAGTTATATTCTATTTATTGGCTTTTTATGCCTTAACCAGTTGTATAAGAAAAGTACATTTAGCTAATGGCTGGTATTCTTTCCCCTAAATGATGGTTTTTTTTTTTTTTCTCTTCATGCTTTTAGATTATTAAGCATTTTAGGTTACTTTTTTTGTAAATGGTTGCCTTGGTTAAATTATACATCAAAGTATTAAAATGGCAAATAGTTTGATTTCTCTATGCAAATAACATGTTTCAAAAGCTGAAATAAAAGAAAAATTTCCAGTGAATGAGAAGTAAGTGAGGTGATCAGGATCAGAGAAATTGATATTGACAGGTTCTGAATGATGATGTTCCTAGATAAGCAGTCTTTCAAAATTCTTCTTGTACATTGCTGCTATTCCTTTATTTATTATTAAAATAACATGATCCATGAAGAGCTTAGGGTGACTCTCAGCCTAGCTAATTCTAATTAATCCAGTCAGAAAGAGCAGTAGGGTAAGTGGAACAGTCTATCGGATTGAAATTCATAACTTAATTGAGGTCAGAGTCCCGGTCTAGGAGAACAAAAGTCTTTTGCTAGGACCAGGCAGATCAATAGCAATAAATATCTGGCTTGGATACAAGTAGCTTATAGTGACAGATTATTTGACACTGGCCACAGGTCTTGGTCCTGTTAAGGGCAAAGTCTTGAGCATGCCATGGCTCTTGTTCATGTTCAGTTCATACCATGACACTTGGAAAGAAGTTTGTAATATTCTCAAGAACCCTGGGAAGCCTATGGAAGCACTGTTTGTAGAATTTGAAGTGACTCCTGTCACTATTAAATAAATTATTACTAATAATTTAATTCTCTAATGATGTACTTGCTAATTAGATTCAAAGGATTTGCAAAGCTGATTTATCTTTAGAGTTGACTTTCCCACTAATAATTCACAAAGAATGTTTAAAAGGAACATAAAAAAGGTGATGCTGTCTTCATAGGTATAACTATAAAAATTACAAGGAGTTGGTATTAACTCTTTTTGATGTGATCATTGTATTGTGTTTATATGGGAATATGTTCTTCAGGAAAATACTGGTATATTTAGGAACAAGGGGTCATGATGTATGTAATTTCTTTAATCTACCAAGATATATAAATATTGTAAATTGTTCAATCTGAATAATGAACCTTTTTCTGTATGTAAAAATATTTTCATAACAAAAACTAGCAAGAGGATTTTATGTGCATTAACATCATTAGCCTAATAATGCTACAGAGAAAGGGTTCCCGTTGTCCCATCCTGTTGATAATTTTCAGTTCCTGAATTATCCAGAGTTAGCTGTTGCATTTTATTATGTTTATCTTCATCTTATCACTTCATATTATTATTATCCCTGAATTAGTCCAACATTTTGACATCCTACCTCTTTTTATTTAATAACATTGCCACTGACTGAACTACTATCTGACTAGGAGAAAAGGGAAACTCTTGAGATCTGCATCCCCATACCCCTTATGGTATATGAAAAATAAGACAATATATAGTTCATTCCTGTTGCTATTTCTCTGCTCCAAACTGTTGGGAGCTGTTGGGAGCTGACAGTAAAGCTCAAAGGTCATCTTGACCACTGTGCTCGCTTACAAGGAACTGGCTTACTTAAAAGACACCAGGTGCCCAGGATTGCTTTGTTATGTCTGCAGAGTTTGTTTTAAGTTTTCCTTGTTTTTCTGGACTATAATAGAATGGCCTGAGTGTGGGAGCCCACGAGGATGCACTGTGCCGCATGTGTGGAACTCCCAATACCCAGGCTGCTCCCATGTTCTGAAGAGGGCGACCTTATGAGATACTGATTTTTATATATGCCCAAGAATTAACTGAACTGCTTCGGACATTTCTAACTGTGGTGGGACTGATGTTTATTACTGTGCTAGATGGGGATATGAGGTAACTGGGACTGGATCTTGGATCATGCACAAGGCCCCTCCCTATCCTTGTCTGGCGAATCTCGCCCCCCAGAATTGCCTCGAACCCCCTGCGTAGCCAGTGCTATCCTTACCAATGCAATCCTGTTAAAATAACCTTTACAGAGGAGGGAAAAGGATAACTAACTGGGAGGTGGGTCTGCCATTAAAACAAAAAAAGGGGGAATCTGTAGAGCACATGGGCAGCAAAGATGGCGCTGAGAGGGAATTGAGTGGGCAGAGCCCAATTTGCTTTAAGTTCAGTGCCTAACCAGTCCGTGGAAGCTTAGATGCTTGATAGGGTGTGACCTTGACAGTGATTGGTTCCTCTTCCTCCCCTCCCATACCACCCGCTCTTTTTGCTTTAAAAAGGGATTGCTCTGTGTTAATAAGTTTTTTCCTGCTTGACTTGACTCCCAGCTGTGTCTGATTGTCTCCCGGTCTGAGGGAGGCTGCACTTACCTTTCCTTGGACCCATCAGTCTTTGGTGGGGTCTTCGGACCCATCCATCTTTTGTGGGACAGGAAGACCGGGCACCAAACTCCTACTTCTTCATGTATATATTGTGGCAATTTCTTACTTTTGTTCCTACATAATTGTAACAAATTTAGTCTTTCTTAATCTTTATTATCTAGATATACTTGAGTATATAAATGGCTCTGTAATCAAAAACCTCTAGTGATTTTCTTATGTGTGAATCATCAACTTAGATGATTGACTTTCCAGTCTCTATTTCCAGTGGCAAATTATTTTTATACAGTGTTCCTTACTTTAATGAAATATGTAACTTTTCTTTGTTTATACCAGTAGTCTTCATCTGGTTAGCCAGAAGCAACTATGTATCTTCTAAAACTAGACCCTAACTGACTCTGTAGGTTGGTTTGAGGAGGAAGATGTTTTGGAAGAGGAGAATCGGAAAGTTACATTATGCGTATACACAATTCCATATGTAATTGTCAAGCTTTTAATTCTAAACCCTGTATCTACTTGCCAGTCCTTCAGTGCTGCCCATCTTAAGAATTAGGATAGAATAATCAGATTAAACTAACTCATGAACAACTAACAGTTATTTTGAATTCTTATATATAACTGCACTTCTTTATACTGCTAATGTTTTTAATTCAATGATTCTCACTGAGCAAGTTCTCCCCTTGAGCCACCTACCAGTCCCTTTTTTGAATTGTTTATTTTCAAGAAAAAAGTCTTGTTTTATGCCTAGGCCAACCTGGACTGAGCTCCTTTTCTCTTCATGCTTCTCTTCATTGCTAGGATAACAGGCATGTAACATAGCACCTAGTCATTGATTGAAATTGAGGCTTGAGAACTTTTATGACTGAGCTGGTCTCAAACCATGATTCCCCAGTCTTCACCTCCCAAATATCTAAGATTATAGGATTCAGCCACCAGCTTAGAGTTTCTGTGTGGGTGTGGGTGTGGGTGTCGGTTCTAAGGCTTGAACTCTGGGCCTGGCCTGGGTACTGTCATTGAGCTTTTTTGCTTATGGCCAGTGCTCTTATCACTTGAGCCACAGCTCCACTTCTGGCTTTTTGGTAGTTAATTGGAGATGAGTCTTGCAGACTTCCCTGTCTTCAAACCATAATCCTCAGATCTCAGCCTCTTGAGTAGTTAGGATTACAGGTATGAGTCACTCACAAGTGGCCTAGCAGCACTTGGTATTTTTGACGTAATTTTTCAAGATGTCTTTTTTCTCGATAATAGTTTTGTGAAATGTGTTTTTCCCATAGTACTCTGAAGTCACAGAACTACTGCTAAATCAAGATTTAAATTTCTGTTTCTAATATCAGGTATCTCTAGAAATTTTTCGTTCATGAAAATAAGGTGAAAAAACATTTTAGAGGTTGTGTGTGTGTGTGTGTGTGTGTGTGTGTGTGTGTGTGTTTGTATGTTTGTTCTTGTTGGTCATGGGGCTTGAACTCAGGGCCTGGGAGCTGTCTCTGAGCTTTTTTTACTCAAGACTAGTGCTCTACCACTTGGAGCCATAGTGCCACTTCCAGTTTTCTGGTGGTTAACTGGAGACTTAATCACAGACTTTCCTCAAATTTCAGCCTCCTGAGTAACTAAGATTACAGGTGTGAGCCACCAGTTCTGGCTTAGAGAAGGTATTTCTAAATAGAGCTATAAACTAGGTAGTCCAACTTCAAGTCATTTTCCAGGATATTTAGTCAGGTTGATGCATAGTTTTATAAGTATAAGTTCACATACACGCCAAAGTAGTAATAAAACAAAAATTATTTTATAGAAAATTGGAGAAACAAAAGTAAAGTTTTAAAATAAGTAATTTGGGAGCCAAATACAGGCAACCTGAGTTTGAGGAAGCATGATAGAAACATTGCTAACTAAATAATTTTTTTTTTAAAAAGAGCCTCAGCACTCTGAAAACCTTATAGGTACATCATAGAATTGTGTAAAATAGAAGTTTGGAGACACATGTTTGTATTTTGTACACAGTACTACTGTACAGTCACTCTTAGACTTCCTCTTGCATGTTCCTCCTACAAAATCCCCTGTGTTGGGATTTATCATTCTTTACAATAATTATCTTGGTCTAGTATTAGATTGTGAGCTCTACGAGAATAAGGACTTAGCCATTTTTCCTATTTTTTCTAACCTCTCACATTTTGCAGGTGTTTATACTAGTTAGTATGCTGATATAAACTAAGAATAAAAATCTATGATTCTGGTGCCCTGCATCTTGTATGGAGGAGGTAACAATGCTCGATAGGAAATGTACTCATTATCTTACTCATGTAACTGTAACCCCTCTGTACAGTATTTTTAAAATAAATATTTAAAAGATCTAGAGAAATAATGTATCAAGGAAGTTATGCCTTGTAGAAATTTATGGAAAGGAAAAAAGTTATTTGAATATTTGACAACTTTATTGACATATCACTTTGCTTATTGTTTTATAGAGATTTTTTTCTTTGAATGTGGTAGGCCTAAGCCAATATATTGTCAGACATTCTTGAATAGTGGATGCTAAAGATTTTCTTCTAAAGATAACCTAGTCATAAGTTTTAAATGAAGGTTGTATATTGTTAGACCACAAAGCCCATGTTGAACCGACATCTCATGCAGCTGTTACTTATTTTCTTCCCAACATTTCTCTCAGGTTTTAGAAACACAAATTTTTACCTCAATATTTTTAATACTGACATTTTAATACTTTAAGCTATGGTAGGCAATATTAAATTATGACTAAAATAGAAGAAAAGGCTGAATGTGTGATAATCATGCCTCTTTTTTATTCCTCCTCCCAAAACGTAATATTACGTGATTTTTAAATCACATTTTCAGTCAGAAATTGAGACCAAATGGCTAGCTAATTTCCAAAATCCATCAAGTGAAGCTCTTGCTTTTTTTTTTTTTTTTTTTTCTTGTTGGTTGTGGGGCTTGAACTCTGGGCCTGGGCGCTGTCCCTGCACTCTTCAGCTCAAGGCTAGCACTGTACGCAAGAGCCACAGCACCACTTCCGGTTTTCTAGTGGTTTATTGGAGATAAGAGTCTCACAGATGTTTCTGCCCGGGGCTGGCTTTGAGCCTCAATCCTCAGGTCTCAGCCTCCTGAGTAGCTAGGATTACAGGCATGAGCCACCAGTGCCCGGCTTATTCTTGCTGTTTTTATATATTTTTTATATGTCCTTATATGCTCAAAAGTTGGCCAACGTTACAAATGAATGAAAATTGTAGGAATGCTTTGAACTTGGACATGTGAGTCAAAATATACTGACTTACGTGAGAGACCTTTTATGATATGGTATGGAGCCAGGAATACTCTCCCCAATTTGTACCCAGGCCTACACAAATGTGAGGAGATATGTCCGTATTTTTACTGAAGTGCCTGAAAGTTTCTTTCTCCAACTTTTACTTATTGATATTTGAAACTATAATGGATTATGAATTTTTAGAGCTTGAAATGATGAAGATAGAGCCCCCGTGGTCTAGTCCTCACAATGTCCAAGGTTTTAGTAGCAGTTAAGTCCCAGAGTTTTGATGGCATTTTAGAAATATTGACAAAATTAAAAATTTATTCATTTTATTATGCAAAAAAATCTCTTTGCAAAAGCATAAGATGAATTTCTTAACAAATATCAATGTTAGAGAAGTCTGAAAATTGTAAACAGAGATGATTAAGTCAGGATTTGATGACTAAATATTTTTCATTTTTGTGTTCTTCAAAATATGTATACAGATATATTTTGACTATAGATTCCACACTTTTCTCCCTGCATTATGTTGTCATAGTACTCTGTCAGATTTTCTTAGAATCCAGTCATAAATGACTCTTATGAGGATATAGTACTAGCATATTTTGTGTCCTTTATATTTTCTCAGTTATAATGTCAGTTTTGCAATAAGTATTCATGAGGGTTCCTCCTTAATATATGGGGGTTTTTTCTGTCGTTTTTGTATTGAGTAGTCAGTCACTTCTTTTGCTAAGTTTGTAGCTGAAAATGAACAACTGGCTCACAGCACAGTGTGAATCAAATTCAAATTACTTTGAGTTCAGAGAACACCCAGTGTCATGTTATTTTTACATCTAACTGAATTATAGGACACTGTCAAAGTGTTATGACCTGGTATAGTAAATTGCTCCTTCTTAATGGTCCCTTGGCTATATTCTCTCTTGCTATTGCTATAAACCAGAAATTGTTGACACCTTACACATTGTAAGTTTGAAAACAAAAGAATTGGTTTTTATTCCCAAGTAGTTCACCTTCTTCACCTAGAGGTTTCTGACTATCTTAGCTACCTCTATAGATGAATGGTAACATTTTGTAGCATTTAAAGTTAATTGTACCCTCAGAATTGTATTCATTGTAATTTCTGTGACTTTTTAAAAACACACAATTCGTCCTTGTTGGGCTCAGAATGGATCAATGTTTTTACTTAGAAGAACTAATTTGTTTGAATGTTGCCATTGATGATTTCTTAGATTCATTATGTAAATGTATTTATGTTATCAAATACATTTAAGTGTACTTAATGCTGCTGAGTTTAAAATGCCCTTCTAAATGTCACGTTATGAGGAATATTTTGTGGACCATATTCAAATACACTTACTGTGCCATATTGATGTCCACATATAGAAAGTGATTATGCAAAGTAATTATCAGTAAAAAGTTTGAAGATTATTGCGTATAGAAGTTGATTCTGCAATATAGTGTTCATCTTACACTATCTTACAACTTAATAGCTGCTATTAATAGGAATGTAGTTTGTAAATGCCACAATAAAATACTATTATATGATTATCACTTAAAGATAGTAATTAATATTCATTATAAAGCTTATGTTGATTTTTTTTGTATTTTGAGAAGGATATTGATAAATTTAGAGAATCTTGAAAAGGATTATTGAAAATTGTTTAGATAAGATTTTTTTGAGGAAGAGTCTGACAGTTACTACACACTGGCATGAGTCATGTACAACCCAGAAATCTCTTTTTTTCTGACACCTGTATTGTTGGCCCATAGTTTATTTTTAATGAATGGGCAATTAAACAACAGACATGAATAAAGGTTTTGATTATCTTGAAAAATCTGAAAATATGGCAGCTTCCCTCATGGTATCAATCAGCTAGGGCTGAATAACTACTGCCCTCTGTTGACCACCTTTGAATTCTCCAGTTCCCCATACTCTGAGAGTTGCTTCCCAGACTCTGTTGACTGCACACTGCTGAAGACATTTAATGAGTTTATAATCTTGTATCTACAAAGACTAAATTTGTTGTCAAGTTTCCTGAATTTCAGTTTCTGTTCTGCCATGTGTTAGCTTGAGTGGATCATAACAGTAAATCTTAAAAGCAGAAAAATTTATAAATCATCTGATTCAAATCTGTCCACCTGATACAAATACTCTCTCTTCTAAATTTCCAAAAACATGGTTAGCCTTTAGCTGAAGAGCTGAGGAGCTGAGGAACAGTGCCCAGGCCCAGAGATCAGGCCCCACCACCGGACCCAAAAAAAGAAAAAGAAAAAAAAAGGTTAATTTACATGGTTAATGCTCTACTTGAGCATTTCTTTTTTCTTTACAAAGTAGCCTGTTCCATTTTTAAGAGCTATAATTATTACAGATTTATCTTACATGTGTAGTCTAACTCTGCCTATTTATGTAATTCTTTGGTTTTAATTCTGACTTAAAATTATGAAAAGTAGTCAGTTCTCACTTTTATATGATAACCGTTCTGTATTTGAATGCAATAGTTATTTTCTTATTCTCCTAAACTAAGTAGTCTCACCCTCTTGGTTGTACACTGAAACCAGTATCCCTTTTTAAGTGGGTAATATGAAAACTGTTTATTATATAAGCTGTCATTACAGAACAGAACTATGATAACAGTAGATGTTAATCAAAAGTTAGAAAGAAGCTGGGCGCTGGTGGTTCATGCCTATAATCTTAGCTACTCAGGAAGCTGAGATCTGAGGATCACGGTTGAAAGCCAGCCCAGGCAGGAAAGTCCATGGTACTCTTATCTCCAATAAACCACTCGAAAACTGAAGTGGCGCTGTGGCTCAAGCAGTAGAGTGCTCGCCCTCAGCTGAAGAGCTGAGGGACAGCGCCCAAGCCCAGAGTTCAAGCCCCACTACGGACAAAAAAAAAAAAAAAAATACAAAGACTTGCTCTTCTTTAAAGAACAGTGAAATACACTAGGCCATCTGGGTGAATGGTTTTATAGAAATGCATTTTACAGATGTAGCCATTATAACATTAGTCTGGTTTTAGTCACATAAGTTATTTAGAATTTCATTGAACACTCTATACCTAGTCTATTGAACCATTGTTTTTCTTTAATTTTTTTTTTGTCTTTTCTTTTTTGGTACCGGGGATCGAACCCAGGATGTTGCACTTGCTAGGCAAGCGCTTTGCCACTGAGCTACATCCCAGCCCTCTTTAATTTTTAAATTTTTATTGTAAAGGTGATGTACAGAGGGGTTACAGTTACATAAGTCAGGTAATGAGTACATTTCCTTTTGCAGTGTCACCCCCACCCTTATTTTCTCCCAGTTTCCCCCTCTGGCTACATTCCCCCTAAGTTGTATAGTTCATTTCCAACATAGTGTCTAGTATCACTGCTGAATTGGTTCACCCTTTGTCTGAAGCATTGTTTTTAACACCACCTTTTTTAAAAGAAATGAATAAAAGGTTAAAAATAAAAATATTTGAACACCTTGTATTCTTGTTGGTATAATGTCATTTATCAGTGTGCTCATACTTTTTAATTTTATGGTACTTGAAAACTTAATCCCATGAGCTCACTTCTATTATCAGCAAAGGGTATAAGCTGTCTTTGTGGTTCAAGATGCCACTTGAGGGTTTCTCTTTTCTGTGGTGCTTTCTAATGGAAGTAAAGGTTCTCTCTGAGGGTGAACATTACAGAGTACTCCCAGGCTGCAGTGGAAGGAGGATGTGCACCATAGGTTCAAGGACACATGGAATTTAATGTGCACAAGCATGCTCCTGCTCCCCCTCCTGTTGCTGCTTGCTGATTGGCAAGGTTAACTCTGAGAGGCTGTAGCTTTTTAAAGTGATTTGATTAGACCTACCACTTTACTCCTTTCACTTTTTTCTCTCCCACCCCCATCTTCAAGCACCAAACCACCACCTTCTTTGTCTTTGCAGTTTTCCTTTGCCATTTACCTTTTCTCTCTTTTTTTCTGTTCTTGTGTCGAACTCTTGAAATTGTGTGAAAGTCAGAGATTTAAAAATGAGGTTACTTGCTTTATTGACGTTTGACATAGCCTTCATTTTGACTTATGACACAAGGAAATGGCATCATCACATACACTAGCAATTCCCTTAGATGCACAGGTGTCATCCACATATATGGTTTATGTATAGCAAATTCCCTTCACAGAAGAATTTTTAAATACTTTTTAATTACAATATATCAACAATGTGCAAAATTATTATATGGGAGCTTCCATATAGTTAACCAGTTTCAGCAGTTTCCAACTTGTGACCAACCTTGCCTAACCTTCACTGTTCTCTCTCAATCGTATTCTCTTTTTTGGGGAGTAGAGGGAAGCTGTGAACATTAAAGGGAAAGGCATGCATGCAGAATTTTTGCAGTTTTTTTTTTTTTTTTTTGCTGGTCATGGGGCCTGAACTCTGGGCCTGGGCGCTGTCCCTCAGCTCTTCAGCTCAAGGCTAGCGCTCTACCACTTAAGCCACAGCGCCACTTCCAGCCTTTTCTGTTTATGTGGTGCTGAGGAACTGAACCCAGGGCCTCATGCATGCAAGGCAAGCACTCTACCACTGAGCTACCTTCCCAGCCCGAATCTTTGCAGTTTTAATAGGTTTACATATTTGTTAAAACCTTTCCATGTTAGCAAAGAATCTAAGAGTCCAGAATAAGAATTCCTGCTTTCTAGCAAAGAACAAAATTTTCTCCATTTTTCTGTTCATCTAAATGTCAGAATTTGAAGGTCCTTCATAGAAACCAGGCTAAAATTAATCAAATTGCAGGTATTTTAGTGATTAAATATTTATTATAGAATGTTTTTTCCTAATGCACTTCCTTCTGTGTTCAATTTATTTTCTTCTTAGTGGCTAATTACTCTTTTTTATTTGTTATGCATTTTATTACTATTATAAATGTTATGTACAGGAAGATTACAGTTACATAAGTCAGATAAAGAGTGCATTTCTTTTTGAACAATGTCACCCCTTCCCTCATTCTCTTTTATCTCTTTTATGAAGACTTTGGAAGACTTTGAATATCTCAGTGTTAAAAGCCTAATAATTTCAGATTTCATTTAGAGTTTCTGACTTATTGCTAATAGCTAAGAAAGAAAAACTACCTATGTATGTAAAGAATAGAATGATTAATATGAGAAATACCTTAAGAATGTAATAGAGCTGGAGTTTCACAAAAGAAGATAGCAGTATTTAAATTCTAATTCTTCTTAAAGCATAATTACTGAAAATATGAGGCAAGCTGATTTTACATGACAACAGGGTAATCTTTCTTTTTCCCAGCCTTCTTCATCTCCTTTGTCAGCCTCTGGAACAGTTGTTGTCATAGGGTAGCACAATCCGTAAATTAGGCATGGTGGTACATGATTATAATTACACTCCGAAAGCTGTGTCATGAGGTTTGCAAGTTCTAGAACAGTTTGGGCTACAGAGTGTGAGACCCTTTCTTAAAAAAAAAAAAAAAAAAAAAAAAAGTAAAAATAAGCAGTGGTGCTACCAACCTGAGGGATTCCTCTATAGAATTATTTCCTTACTGAATATCATTCCATCTGGACTGAGTAGAAGCCAAAATTGTTTTTTATATAAATAATGAAAAATAGTTTATACATTTCAGTTATTCCATAATACTAAATATATTATCTTTTCTCTTTGTCATGGTTTCTTTTCTCTTCCCCATCCTAAGGTAAAAAATCTAGGGAATAAAGTACATGTCTTTCATGTTAGTCTGGTTAAAAATACTTCTGTTAAATGTAATAGCCCTATATCTATAACAAAGTAGAATGATTTTTTTTTCAGTTTTCCATTTTGGTATTTCCCCATTTAACATTTTATTTTGTAAATAGACTTTTAATATTTTATGGAAGAAAAAAGAAATTAACAACAAAAACCTCAATATTTAATGTCTTTATTTCATAAGTACATCAAAACAGATAATAAAAAATACAGACAGATTACCTCATTGTTATGTTTCTAAGGATAAATGTATTCCCTATAAGTCAACCTGGTTTAATGTTCCAGGAGTATTTTTTTAAGTGAAAGATTGGTCAAGACTAGATTCCCTAAGTAATTGCTCAAGAAGCTAAACACAGAAGCATCACTTAGAGAAACAATAACTATCACTTTCAAACATTTCCCTTTGAAAACTCTTCATGGAATTTGTTTCCAATATTTTACAAATTTGTTTAGGAGTCATGTATTTGTTGTTTGAACTGAAGATGAGCTCTATGCTATTTGAGAGTGTACTGACCTCTCAATATAAAGAAGCTTAAGCCTGTTTAAGCACCTGTTTGGGGGGGAAGGGGGTAAAAAGTTGCTTCTAATGAAAACTATCCCCACCTACAATTTATTAAAACCTTGACATACTGCATTACTTAAGAGTTCTCAGAGAAAATTAAAACCCTTTTGACTGGGTTTTGCAATGCAGGGAAATTTTTAGTGACATTTAAAAGGGTTCTCTTGTGTTCCTCTAATGGGATAAATAAAAAAGGCTTGTTTTAGCCCAGCAAATGGGGGGACAATCCAATTTCCTTGATTCCATCAAGACACTCTTAAAGCATTAGCTGTGCAGTAAAAAAAAAAAAAAAAAAAAAAAATCCAACTGACCCCCTTTGCCTGATGGCTTTGAAAAGTGTCCTGATGTGTAGGTATTTGCCCAACACAGCATACTTGGTTATTGCTTTCCCAACACATCTGTTGATAGAAAAGTCTATGTGAAGCTCCAATAAATGTCAGTTTATGTTATAGAACTATAAAAACATTACACTAGACTATAATGGTCTCTCTGAAGGGCAGTCTTTCACTTAAAAAAATCAAACAAAATCCTGTCAGGTATTCATAAATTTTAAAATTAAGGAGTAAGATAAATTGTTCAAAATGACGTTTTAGGAAAGTTTTTGTCAACTTTAGTTACTTTAGTGGATTTGAGATTTACTTCTAGTTACCCAAAAGATGATGCTTATTTGCAGAGAATAGATTAGTATAGGAACTTGGTTGTGAAATGCTTATTTGTCGTAGAATTAACAGGAGCTTCTTAAAACAAATGTCTGACCATACCCTGAGTTTTTTATTAAATAGGCCTGGAGTAGGACCCAGGAATTATATTTTGTTCCCTAGTGAAACTGGTAGTACTGGTCTGGGACTCACACATGACTCACACAGTGACTTCAGAGATGTGTGAAAGGATATATCCCATCTAGATTGGTGATTCAATATTTTGAAACCACGACTCTTGTTTACCTGAGAGTTACTAAGATATGAACATACTTCCAGGCTCCAGTGGCTCATTCCTATAATCTAGCTACTCAGGAAGCTGAGATCTGAGGAGCACAGTTCAAGACCAGCCTGGGAAGGAAAGTCAATGAGACATTTATCTCCAATTAACCAGCAAAAAGCTGGAAGTGGACCTGACTCAAGTGGTAGAGCACAAGACATCCAGGTGCAGCTCCCAGCATCAGCACTAACAACAACAACCACCACAAAAAATAATAGTGTGGAAAAAATGTTTAAGTGAGTACAAGTACAGTCTTGCATGGAGACATTTACTTTATTGGACAAGGTTTTAAAACCCAGTCTGAAGGTAGAAAATAACACAAGAATGGAACTTTCTTTTCAGAGAAAGTGCAAAACAGAGAGAAAAAAAAATGAGCCTCTTGTTTTATTTAAAAGAATAGAGCGGGGCACTGGTGGCTCATGTATAATCCTAGCTACTCAGGAGGCTGAGATTTGAGGATCATGGTTCAAAGCCAGCAAGGCAGGAAAATCCATGAGACTGTTATCTCTAATTAACCACCACAAAACTGGAAGTGGTGCAGTGGCTCAAGTGGTAGAGTGTTTGCCTTGAGCTGAAGAACTAAGGGACAGTGCCCAGGCCCAGAGTTCAAGTCCCAGGACCAAAAAGAAAAAAAAAAAAAGAAACTGGCTGGGAAATAGCTTAGAGGTAGAGTGGCTTACCTAGCATGCATGAGACCCTGGGTTCAATTCCTCTGTACCACATAAAGTTAAAAAAAAAATAGAAACTGATATTGTTTTCTACTATAATTGCATACTAGTAGAATGATAGGATGAAGCTGTTTTTTAATGATACATGGTATCAAGGAACTTCTTTTTAGCAAGACTATCTGCCCATAACCATATATAAACCCAAAGCATTCAGTAATTACATTATTCAAGAAATTACATTCTGTAGCTATATCACTCATATTTAAGTATTTGAAATACTTAGAATTGATTTAATGGTCTAGTTTTGCTCTATAATTTATAGAAATAGACATATTTATCATTAAAAAGCAGTTGTAAAATAGTAGAAATGAAACAAAATCATTATTGTTTGAAAAGGATCATGGCCAGGGATATTTGCTGACATCCAAAAGTCATAAATAGAATGAAAGAAGCTTAAGAATCTTGAAAAGAAGAAGTCAATTCTTTTTTCTTTTTTTCTCTTTCTCGTTCTTTTCTTTTTTTCTTTTTTTTTTTCTTTTTTTTTGTTGTTGTTGTGGTGGTGGTGGTGGTGGTTGTTAATGGGGCTTGAAATCTGGGCCTGGGCGCTGTTGTTCACCTCTTCAGCTGAAGACAAGTGCTCTATCACTTGAGCCATGGTGTCACTTCTGGTTTTCTGGTTTATTAGAGATAAGAGTCTCGTGGGCTTGCTTTGAACCATGATCCTCAGATCTCAGCCTCCTGAGTAGCTAGGATTACAGGTGTGAGCCACCGGTGCCAAGCTTCCAATTTCTATTTTTAATGGGGAATACATACTATAATGAATATATCTGTTCCTACAATATCTAAATGCTTGTAAAGATTCATAGTGTCCCATTGTTTCACATTTCTGTTTTTTTCTGCCATCCAAGTAAACCCCATATTCACAAATCTTTTTCATAAAATAATATTAATATATGTGCTTACTAAATGTATATTTTCATTCTACTTTGCAATTATATATATGTGTGTATGTATATGTATACATATTAAACAATTATCCTATGTGCTACCTTTGGGAGTTAGGATACTGTCTGCATTGCTTATAACTCAGTTTTAAAATAATTAAAGGTGACTTTGAGATTGCCATGGGTTAAATAAATGGAATCAGGTAATCAGCACTTTTCTGGAGCCCTTTTGCATTTCCCTAGAGTCCTCTGAGCCCTATATCTTGTCATTTCTTTCCATCACCAACTTTATCATTTGTTTCTTTTTTCCTCAGCTAAGGATAGGGTAAATCAAGTGAAATGATCTTCCACATTGTACCAGGTACTTTTAAAGTACACTTTCCCTATGGTGTAGTGCATACTGAATGACTCCAGAGAAGACTATAGAGGAGGTCAGTGCAGAGTGGTAGCAGTTAATCTCTCTGCTGCTCTGATATCCGACAGCTGGTCTGACATGGGCCTGGTGCCAGCAGTGTCTTTACAGGCTTTGTAGCAGAGATTATTTAAAGGAGATTAATCTCTCTAAACCCCTTATATTTTAATTATTTCTGTATGTATTTATAAAGCCTGCAGTCTGCTAGTTTCAGGACACAACTGTCTAAACCCTCATCTTTAACCTGGTTTCCTCAATCAAACAAGTATGTTTGTTACCACTGAAGACACCCGGTTGATTTGATTTTCCTTATCATTAGTTGTTTTTATTTGGAAGTTGTTTTCTTTTGGGGTTGGCTTTTGTTTTGTTTTGTTTTTCAGTGCTGGGATCAAACCTATGCTAGTAATTGTTCTATCATTGAACTACATACTCAGTCATGTTTAGAGTTTTTTTTTGGTTTGGATTATCTGAGTGATTGCTACCATTACTGGTTTTGGGTGGTTGGGTTTTTTTTGTTTGTTTGGTTTGGGGTTTTTGTGTGTGTGGTTTTTTTTTTTTTTTTTAAGATAACCAGTTATTGAGCCTTATTTTAGAATATATGCTAATAAACTAGTTCATATTACATGGTGGAAATTGTAAGTTGTAGACATGTATACTGTGAAAGCCTCTGGATATTATTTTTTTTAAGTAGACCTTTCAGGATATTATTTAAAGGTTAGTAGAGTAGATATCCTTAATGTGTTGTGGTGTCCAGCATCTCAGGTAATTTTGTTCATCCAGGTAATGTTCTGCATGCAGGGCATACAGAACAAAGATTCTAGCATGTCCCATTTATGTTACTAACAGCCATAAAATGTTTCTTCAAACATAAGGAGACACAGAATAAACAAATAATTATAAAGAATTTATTAGTCCCGGCGCTGGTAGCTCACACCTGTAATCCTAGCTACCCAGGAGGCTGAGATCTGAGGATCACAGTTCAAAGCTAGCCTGGGCAGGAAAGTCCATGTGAGACTCTTATCTCCAATTAACCACCAGAAAACCAGAAGTGGTGCTGTGGCTCAAGTGGTAAAGCCTTCTCCTTGAGCTGAAGAGCCCAGGGGCAGCGCCCAGGTCCAGAGTTCAAGCCCCACAACCAACAACAACAACAAAAAAAAATAATTTATGAAATACCTTTTACTGGCATTACAGCATTGGTGTCTAGGTACCATGGAAGTACTATCAAGTCTATGTAGGGAAGCAGTTTGCTTCATCTATACTGTTTCCTTTGAATTCTGATACTGAGAAAAGACTTGGGGAGCATCTTCACAAAAGTCTTCAGCTTCTGGGGAACTGTTTCTAGTACCTGTCTTGATTAGAATGTGATCATGATATATTTGTATCGTCCAATACTTGCTTTATATCATTTTGTTCTAACATGACTCTACCTTTTTTAGTTAAAAGACTACTCTCTTAGTCTTAATAATTAACTGAATGGACATATGTCACATATTTAGAGAACAGGTATGGGAAGAAATCTTAACTTTTTCTTGTGCTCTATAAGCAGAAATGGACATTAATATCTCAAAACTTGTCATTTCTTACTCCACTTGCACAGACAACATAAATTTAAACTCTAGTAAAAATTTAAATTAGTAATTTGGCTTACTATATTATTTTGAACAAGTTCCTTAACATTGCTAGACTTGAGTTTTCTTATACATAAAATGGAGCTTTAAATCCTCTAGGGTATTAATTTCACATAAATTGACATATCTGAAAGTTTTCCGCAAAATATTACACAAGTGTAAATTTTTATTTTCTCAAAAGTACATGATAGGGCTGGGAAGGTGGCTCAGTGGTAAAGTGTTTGCCTTGTATGCACATGGCCCTGGGCTCGATTCCTCAGCACCATATAAGCAGAAAAAGCCAGAAGTGGCACCGTGGCTCAAGTGGTAGAGCACTAGCCTAGACCTGAGGAGCTCAGGGACAGAATTCAGGCCCCACTACCGACAGGAGAAAAAAAAGGACATTATATCAGAAAATCCGTGGGATTTTAGATAGTACAGTGGAAAGTGTCTTATGCCATCTGTATATTGTGTGATTGTCTTTGAAATTACTGTTAGAGATTTTTCCTTATAGATACCTAAACAATGTAATCTACTTTGTAATTGCTTGTTTTTAAATTTATCTTTAAACGTAATGTCTAGTATAGAAGCATAACCAAAAGTAAGTAAATCATAATCTAATGTAATATACCTATGTAAACAATCTATATTACTTATTCACTATAGTCTTATATTTGAACAGAATGTGCATTGTTAGTTTAAGGCATCTTAGCAGTATGCTAAAAATCTAATGAAAGCTGGGGAAATCCTTAGTTATCTGACTTAAAGACAATTGGAAAACACTTCCAAGTTTCAAGTAGAAGAGGGCTATTTTTAGGAAAATCCTTACAGAAGTGACATGATCTCAGATAAATTATTGGGCTATTTTTTTTATTGTGAAAATACCATACAGAGGGGTTACAATTACATGGGCTAGATAATGAGTACATTTCTTATCGAGCATTGTTGCCTCCTTTGTTTCCCCTTCCCATCTCTTCCCATCCCCCCCATCCCCCTTACCCCCTCCCTCCCCTCGCCAAAGTTGTAAAGTTCGTTTTCAACATAACGATTTGTACATCTCATTGTTGCAATGGGTCCACCTGTATCCCTGTTTAAATGATTTGTTTTTTCCCTTCCCCTCCACAAATTATACCAACATCAAATACAGTGAAAGCAGGGGTTATACCATGGGGAAGGGACATACAAAGCAACAAAGAAATCATCTTATAAATACATTAGAAACAATTGCATGAAAGCAAAAACATTTGAATACTTACCTTGGGGTTCATTTCCCCTAACATCACCTTATCTGACCTTTTCTGCTTGTCTCAGACATATACTAGTTATTGCAAATAAGGGAAACCATGGGACCTATGTTTCTTTGGCCCTGGCTTACTTCACTTAATATAATTTTTTGTAAGTCTTTCCATTTCCTAACAAATGGGGCAATGTCATTCTTTCTGATGGAGGCTGACTCTACACAGAGCTCCCCAATTACCCAGCAATGCTACTTTTGGGAATTTACCCAAATGATCACAAGACCATACTAAAGCTACCAGCACAACTATGTTTATTGCAGCATTATGTACCATAGCTAAGATATGGAACCAACCCAGATGCCCTCAGTAGATGAATGGATCAAGAAAATGTGGTATATATACACAATGGCTATTCTTAAACATAGTGAAATAGGAGACTAGAGCCTAGACAGAGTTTATTACTGTAGACAATATGAGAAATCAGAGGAACAGTTCAAAAGAATTCAGTCAACTTCACCTGATGAAAGACAAACAAAAAATTTTAAAAGGGGTAGAAGCTGAAGACGCCGTAACTTCAAAGCCAAGGATCATTTTCAGGTGCCATTGTTAGAGTTCCAAAGAAATGACCTAAAGGAAGTCAGTACAGTACATTCATGCACATATAGATGTTTTGCCAGAAGATCACTGACAGATTCTAAGAGAAAGAATTACAATTTTAACACCTCAAAATACTGAAGTATCTTCACAAAAACATGATGATATACCAAGAAACTCGTGAACTCCCAGTTATGTTTTAAAAGTATAAGCTTTAGACCCAGAAACCTAATTTAAGTTATCACCTTGTCACTTGCAAATCATGTGGCCTAGGAAAGTTATTTAAACTGAACTTCATTTCTTCACTTGTAAGATAATTTAATACCTACTTCATAAGGTTGTCATGTGGATTAAGTAAAAGGACACATATAGATTGCCTAGTGCAGTGAACAGCTTTATCCTAGTGGATAAAGCTGTTCACTGCACTAGGCAATTTATTGTGCATTGTTTTTATTCACAACTAGTGCCTAGTATACAATACTCAAAATATTCAATGGGATACGGCATGGAAGATACTGCATACACCTTTGTTATAGAATTCTAATTTGTAACTGATTTGAATGGGATGATGTGTTCTTTTAAAACTATAACAGAAATAAGACTTTAATTTGGCTCTTAATTTTATAACCAAACAAGTTATTAAGTTACCCACAGGATGGGGAAAAAACTAACATTTATTAAGATTCTGTTCCTTTTAATACAATCATTCATTCTACTCAATAAAATCACTCACTTATTCTAGAAAAAAATAGCCATAACTGTATAGGTTTTGTTATTTTGCTGTTCCTCAGTCTCTGTCCTACTTTATTGGGTCTTCATACAAAGCAGTTCATTTATTTCTTTAGTAAGCCCAGAAAAGAGAACAATGCCAGACTAAATTAGACAATGAAAATTAAATTACATCTTGCTTGTTTTGTAAACATTTTTTTAAATTTCCCAGAAGAGAATGAAAGCTAATGTAAAGCTACATTTGATAATATTTGAGGGCAAATAGTTCTAAAGAAAACTATAGTACTCAAAATGGATATTGTTGCTCGAAGGTACTTGGAGGGTTAAATCTCTGAGCTGTAGAAGCAGATTGTGTTTTCCTTTTGTGATCTAGGCTGACAAGACATCAGTATTCTATTCATCTGTTGGGAATTAGGCTGTTAATCCAATCAATGACTCTTGAGTGAGCTGTGGCCTACCTCCCCCACTGGGGAACAATCGGATCAAACTGCAGATTGTTTAAGAGCACTGTGCTGTCCTCATGTCAGGTGGAATTCTCAAACGTTCCCTGGTGAATTGGGGATAGGGGAAGCTGTCTTGGCCCATTTATCCTGCTCCTTAAATAACCAGGTATCTGCCTCATCCATACGAAAGCATTTGGCAGTAATGACAACAAGAATGCAATAGAAATCCATTAACTTTAACTCACAAAACTGGGTGAAAGGAAGAAATGTTTTCAAATGCCCCACAAAGCAACTTATATAAAAGTTTTTCACTTTATTAATATCTTTGTACTCCTTAAGCCTTAAATCATTTTCTTGGCTACACTTTTTATTCATTGTTTTAATTTATTTATTGTTTTATGTCATTGAATTTTCTAACTACTGCAACAAGCTCTTTTTGTGCATTTATCCTACTCCACTTGTATTTTTTGTAAGTCAGCAGGATAGAAATAAATTTTAATATAGATTATGGGAACACTAATTAAATAAAATCTTAATTTTAAAATATCTTTCTCTGAGGAATGCTAATTAAATAAAATTTTAATTTTAAAATATCTTAGTCTGAGCATACATAATTTTGACATCTTTTGCAGCCCAGCAAAATTTGATTTCTAATTACTGAGTTAATAGTCCATTAAGTACATTTGGAAATTATTATTGAACTGATTAAATAGATGTCCAGAGTTGCAATTATATTCTATAATTTGCTGTCCCAAATTTTTCCTGTTAACCAGTATGGAGAGACACAAACTGTCTTAATGCAGAATATCTAAACAAAGAGAAATTCTCAAGGAAGATATTTACTATCCAGATCTTAGTGGGAACAACCTAAAGAATAATTTTATTCTTTTCCAGCTATATTGCATAAGAGTATGCCAAAAGAATTCATTATATCTGCTAAAATTAACCAGTCATACCGTGAATATTTTGTTATTATCTTTTACATATCCAGACTGCTGGGTAAATGCAGTACCACAGTAAGCAAGATATGCTCTTTTGCTGTATGCTAGTTCTAGTGAAGAAAACAAGAAAAACAAATAACTGAATAAGATAAATAGATAGAAAGTGGTTGGTTACTTTGAACAATGATCAGGTAAGACTTTATTGAGAAGGCAAGCTGAGAGATTAATAAAGGAAAATCATATTTAAAAATCTCTGAAACAGAAATAAGTTTGACATACCAAGAACAATCTATTTATAATATTTATACTATTCTCTTAGATAGTAAGTTTCAGGCATTGGAAGCACCTGAATTTTCTTAGAAACTTAATAAAAGTTATCCCTAGAAATGGTAGTTCTACAGGACTTGATGGGATGAAGCCTTCTTAATAAATATAAAGCGGAATCTTATGCTATCAATTAATATCTGACAAATAACTGACAGAACACCCAGAGTGAAGGGTTAGCTACCAAATACAAGAAGTTATGGGATAAAATAAAGTTATCTAGATTAAAATTTCATATAGTATTTTCAGTTCTGTATGGGAATAAATGCAGTTCATGTATATTTTATGTGATTCTTTATCATGATTGAAAGAATAATTATTAGAAATTTAGTTTATATACTATTATAGAAGCAAAGCCAAGTATACAAAAATCAGAAAAAGACTTTTTTTTAGAGATTAGGGAAAGATTAGGGTTTAAGGAGATTATTAATGTGAAGCCAAGTATTTTTATTAAATATTTCTTGACCTGGATTTAGTAAGACACAGGGAGACAGAAAAGAAGTATAAACCATGGTCTCTGCCCTCAGGTCACTCACTGTCTGAGACAGTAAGAAGCCCATTAAATAACTGACCAACAGTTAAAAGCCAGTGTATAATCAAGTGCCATAATGAAAGATACTCTGAAAGTGGGAAAGTGATTGGGAGATTTATAGGAACCATATAGTTAGAAACATCTTTTAGCATGAACTGTGGCCTGTTAAGACAAGGTAATATTTGCTGACATGAGGGTAGGGATAGGTAACAACAGTTCAAGCAGTCTATGAAAGTGAAAGCCATAATTACTGAGATTAAGGAATTTGGACTACTCTGTTTTAAATGAATGTGTTATGTGATTTTTTTTTAATTTAGCATGTTCATCTAGTGACAGTTTATTGTTACTAGGGAAAGGGAATTAGGAAGGAATACCAGTGGACACAGTTATATTAATTCTAATGGGAATGATGAAGTGTATTTGGGTAACAACTGGAAATATATATTGATTTACCAGATACTTGAATAGTCTCTTTACACATTTACTTAAGGAATGTCAGAAGAAATATTAAGTTGTTACTGAAGAGGATTGAAACATCTTTAGTTGAACCTACTATTCTATAACCTAGTAGTTTATATCAAAATTATGTGATATCAGAAAGAGAGAGCAGCAAAATACAAATAGAAAAAAATAACATATGTGATTTTATTATTTAAAGGCTTCAGGACTAAAAAAACAAAAATCACTTATATTACATTCAGAGAGAAAAGTTAAAGTGCTTGTAAAACTTCATTAAGGATAGAGAAAGGAATCAAGAAGAAAAGGGATCATTTTTATTTTAGGGTAAAATGAGGTTGACAAGAAAGGCCTTAGTAGTAAGCCCTGGCAGATCACAACCTGTAAACCTAGCTATTCAGGAGGCTGAGATCTGAGGATTGGGTTCAAATCCATACCAAACAGGAAAATCATGGGACTCTTATTTCCAATTGATCACCAAAAAGCTGGAAGCAGAGCTATAGCTCAAGTCACTCAGGGACAGTGTCTAGGTCTTGAGTTCAAACTCTGAGCACTAGTGAGTGCATGTGTGCACACACGCGTGCACACACACAATCAAATGAACATGTAACAGAGTCAATCAGATAACTGAGGAATTTAACCCATTTTTTAATTTTTTAAAAATTGTTATTATAAAGGTGATATACAGAAGGGTTACAGTTAAATAAGTAATAGGTAAAGAATACATTTCTTTTTTGGATGTCACAATGTTACCCCATCCTCCTCTCTTTCCCATTTTTTCTCTCCCTTTTCTACTCACAAGTTATATAACTTATTTTCAGTATGGTGTCTAGTGAGTACCACTGTTGGATTTGCTCACATTTTGTCCCTCCATTTCTGTTCCCCGCCCAAACATAAACCAGACAGATAAATGAAAACAAAAACAACAAAGGAAAATAACTCATTTCCATATTCTGCAGTTATTATTTTATATAATAAGAGGCACATAGGCATTATACCTTTGTGATTAAGCCCATTTTTAAAAGCTGACTTCTGGGGCTGGGAGTGTGGTTTAGTGGTAAAGTGCATGCATGAAGCACTGGGTTTGATTCCTCAATACCACATAAACAGAAAAGGCTAGAAGTGGCACTGTGGCTCATGTGGTAGAGTGCTAGCTTTGAGCAAAAGAAGCTCAGGGACAGTGCCCAGACCTCTAGTTCAGGCCCCAGGACTGGCAATAAACAAACAAATAAATAAAGCAGTGGCGCATTCCTGTAATCCCTAGCTACTCTGGAAGCTAAGATCTGAGATTTAAAGCCAGCTTAGGCAAGAAACTCCATGAGACTCTTATCTCTAATTAATTAACCAACAAAAAGCTGCAAGTAGAGCTGTGGCTCAAATGGTAGATTGCTAGTATTGAAAAAGCCTGAAATAAACAAGTAAATAAAAGCTCTGAGACAGCACCCAGGCTCTGACTTCAAAAAGGACTAGCAAAAAAAAAAACACTAAAACTAAAAAACAATGGCTTCATAAGAAGAAAGTAAAATTAAAGGAAAGATAAACCAATAAAGCTCTGGCAATGTCCTAAAGTAAGTAAAAAAAAAAAATCTCAAAAATTTATTTATTTTTTTACTTTTTCATCTGTAAGTGATAAGAACATTTTTTAGTGAATAAGCTTAATTTACAAATGTATTACCAAGATCATAATTTGTTCTATTAACTTGAAAACTGAAAAAAAGATTAAAGCAAACAGAAAGCTTATATGGATTTTATTTGCTGATATATTGTCCAATAACTATGTCATAAGTTTTTAGTAAAAGCAATAGAATAAATTTAGAAAATAAATGTTTAGGAGGCTGTGGAATACAGCTAACAAAAAAAAAAGAACATTTGCATTTCAGAATTATATCACTTAAAAACATAGCTTTTAAAACTGGGTTCTGGTGGCTCACACCTGTAATCCTAGCTACTCAGGAGGCTGAGGTCTGAGAATCAAGGTTCAAAGCCAAACTGGGAAAGAATGTCTGTGAGACTCTTTATCTGCAGTAAACCACCAGAAAACCGGAAATGGTGCTGTGGACTCAAGTGGTAAAGCAATCGCCTTGAGCTGAAGAGCTCAGGGACAGTGCCCAGGCCCAGAGTTCAAGTCCCACTGACCCCCCCCCCCCAAAAAAAATACAGCTTTTAGTGTTGAATTTTTTAATTAACTGAAGGCATAGGTTTACAGTTTCCCTCTCCAGTCTATTCTGTGCTGTATATTTCAGGTACTTCACTCATGATGATACCTACTAGTCTAGTCTTTTAGTGAATCACTCTGCTACAAAGGAGAAGCTAAGATCTGAAGATTGCAGTTCAAAGCCAGCCCAAACCGGGCGCCGGTGGCTCATATCTGTAATCCTAGCTACTCAGGAGGCTGAGATCTGAGGATCTGGGTTCAAAGCCAGCCTGGGCAGGAAAGACTGTGAGACTCCTATCTCCAATAAACCACTAGAGAACTGGAAGTGGCACTGTAGCTCAAGTGGTAGACATTCGCCTTGAGCTGAAGAGCAAGAGCGCAGGGACAGCACCCAGGCCCAGAGTTCAAGCCCCATGACCGGGGTAAAAAAAAAACCAGCCATGGAAATCTTATCTCCAGTTAATCACCAAAAAGCTGGAAGTGGAGCTGTAGTCAAGTGTTAGAGTGCTAGCTTTGAGCACAGAAGTCATAGCTCACTATACAACACTTGCCTAACAATCATAAGGTCCTGAGTTCAAGCCCTAGTACTGGTGGGAAAAAAGGGAGCAGGGGGAGGGCCTAAGCACTAGTTTCTCAAATTATGGTTGCTTGAAAAAGTTCAGTAATCATTTGAAGCAGAAGTAAACAAACAACAACAACAAAAAAGTGTTCAATAGTAGAGCACTTTTCCTAGCTAGCATGAAGCCCTGAATTCAATCTCTCTGCATGATTTTTTTTTAATTTTGAAATTATGGTAATAGGAACTACACATGTTGTATTTGAGAGTTTAATCTCAGACACCTAATGTCTTTAACCTGCAAAAATTCAAATTTTTAGTTATATTTCTCCTTATTTGTATTTATGTGGATTTCCCTTGCTCTTTTTCAGCAGCAATAGTGATATAATATAGAAATATAGATATAAGCTGGGCACCAGTGGCTCACACCTGTAATCCTTGCTACTCAGGAGTCTGAGATCTGAGGATCATGATTCAAAGCTAGCCTGGGCAGGAAAGGCCTTGAAATTCTTATCTCCAATAAACCACCAGAAAACCGGAAGTAGGGGCTGGGAAGGTGGCTCAGTGGTAGAGCGCTTGCCTTGCATGCCTGAGGCCATTGGTTCGATTCCTCAGCACCACATAAGCAAAAAGAAAAAAGCCGGAAGTGGAGCTCTAGCCTTGAGCTGAAGAGCTGAGGGACAGCGCCCAGGCCCAGAGTTCAAGCCCCACCACCGGACCCCAAAAAAGAAAAGAAAAGAAAACCGGAAGTAGCGTGTGGCTCAAGTAGTAGAGCACTTGCCTTGAGCTGAATTGCTCAGGGACAGCACCCAGGCCCAGAGTTCAAGTGCCATTACCAACAACAACAACAAAGTAATGAATTTTAATGTCAGAAGGTCCTGGGACATTGGGCAAAGTATATAATACCTCTTGCCCCATTTTGTTCAGCTTAAAAATAGAGAATAAAAGTTTGAGAGAATTAATTTCTTACCAGCAAAAGTAGGACTAAAGGCATGGTTCAAGTAGTAGTGTGACAGGGAAAACAAAAACCCCAGGTACCATCAAAAATTAAAGAAGGAATTTACGTAATAGAATTGTTATGAAAATGGAGAAAAGAAATGAAACTATAAGTGATGCTTATAGTATAATATACTATAAGTGATTCTTATAGTACTCATTGTAGGTGCTTAAGTTTTCATTGTTTTCTTTGCTCAAATCTTAATTATATAGCTCCTTTTGGAAAGAGACATTCTAGATTTGTGTTGGTTTCAAATAACTGATCAGATATATTCTGCTTTTTGTTTTTTATATAAAATACTTTTTCTTAAATATATTTTTTACTTCATAGCTTCCTTCTCTTTGTACCTATTATGAGTATTTATAGATGGTGTGAGACATAAGGCTAAGACTTCTCTTTCTCTCTGGAGGTTGCTAAAATCTACTGGTTGGCATGTAGCCCAGCCTTCTTTATGGTCATCTGTTCTCTGTGGTCTAAAATGTCTGCAACTTGCCACCTCTCTCCTATCTTCTAATTTCTGCTCACTGATATTATTGCTGCCATGTTCCTTCTAATTACCATTAGGTTCTGCTGGCCTTCTTAACCATTCCTGATTTTTTTATTCCTTGTTTTCTTTCTTCACTTCTAACTTTCCATATCTTTCTATCTCTTATTTCATCTAATGTTTCATAGGTGAAACTGGCCTAGCTTTCTCAAACTCCAGTTTTTCTATAAAGTGATCAACTAGTCACAATATGTTTACTATATATAGTCCTGATCAGTATTTTCTCCTAATACTTCAGGCCCTATACCAGATACTGAATGCCAAAAATAAGAAACCAAACATGTTTGGATTTTCTTTTTCTTTGCTCTTATTTAATTTTTATTGTATGCAGAATTTTGTCTTTGGATAGAAGGCATAAAAGAAGTAAGGATCTATAAAATTATATTATGGCATAGTCCTTGCTCTTAAGGGAGCAGAAGAACACAGATATAGTCACAAATAATATAGGGAAAGGATGAAGGGAATAGGAGAATGTTTTAAGAAAAAGTTACAAAGGTTTGAAGTGTTTCATTTTCTGTTTCTTCCTATTTAATACTGCAATACTAAAACACTTCCTTGAAAAATAGTGGGGGGAGATGATGATGATGATGATGATGATGATGATGATGATGATGATGATGATGATGATGATGATGATGATGATGATGGTGCTGGTGCTGGTGCTGATGGTGGTGCTGGTTCTCTTGGTGGTAGTTGTGGTGGTGGCTGTTTTCGAACTCAGTCTCCGTCTCTGAGAAGGGACTGGATGAAAGAGACCTTCCATGATTCTCTGCCATTTTAAATGCAGAAAATGAGTCTATCCAGTGAGCAACTAGTCACCATATGTTTAGAATGGTCCTTATAAGCACTCTTTTCCTTACGCTTTTTCTTTTGCACTCTTTTTCCTTATGCTTTTTCATTTAAGACTGTGGGTATTTAAATTCCCCACATTGCCACTTGTTTATGTTCCTAATAACTTTTATTATATTTATTTGGAAACAGAAAGAATGTGGAAGACATGTGAAGGTGTTTTTATGCTTTTGTAATTTGAACCTTAAGTATTGGTGAATTTTTTTCTACATCTTACCTGCATTAGGTTATGTTATTTTTAATTCAACTGGTATTTTTACTTTACCCTGATATATAATCCCTTACAAAGATTTCAACATGTGACCAATTCTAATTTATTTGAATAGATATGGCTGTTCTTTATAATAATTCATATTTATTAAATTTGAAAATTTCCTTTGAACTAAAAGAAAAAGCATAAATAACAATGACAAACAGCCCTTTTTGCATGTGGTCATTTGAAATGAAACAACCAAAAAATTTAATCAATTTAAATCTAGAAAAATTAGCTGATATGAGTTGTAAACCAGATGAGTAAAAGCTTTCACTTTTTCATTCCTGACATTCAATTCCATTTATTCTTTGTGATATATTTTAAAATATAATTTCTGTAAGACTGAAGTTTTGAATCCCATATTCTGAGGTTGCTGAGAAAAATGCTTAGAGTCAGAATCATGCTTCAATACAGTCTATTTTAAACACACAAAGAAGAATAGAGATAAAGCTTTTATAGATATAAAATAATGTGTTTTATTAAAGCATTATAATTATAGTGAATCATAATATAGTATTAATTGGTTTGAATTAGTTATTAATTAAACCTGAATAGGCTTTAATGAGTCATATTTCAAATTAATAAGTTTATTGTTGGAATATGTTTTGAATACTCATTATTTGCTAGGTAATCAAAAGCTGAATATGAGAAGTTACATTTGAATCCCTAAATAATTTTTCCTCTGTTTTACCCAGATACCTAGCTTTTAGACATATCAAAGTACTTAGATATACAAATATTTCAGAGTTAAAGAAAATTCTTGGTACCTTTTTAAAAGACTGCTTCTGTTCTGTAGTACACTTGAAAGAAAATAGAATTAGAAGACAAGCTTGGTTGGCCGCCTGTCTTTCTGTTCCCAACTTGCCAATCAATTCTGTGATTGGAGTCATGGTTCTTATGTTCATGTCTCTGCTCTAATTGATTTCTAGGTGGACATGCCCTAAGTTGAAAAATAAAATATCTCAATATTTCACATTAAGCACTAGAACACTTCAGTCCACAGCATCTGAACACAAAAGCCCCAAATTAGGCATGGTGATCTAAGAAATATAACAAATAATAAATGGATTGAGAGGTAATAGGTAAGCTATTATGCTTACAATTCTGAAAATCATAAGTATTTTTTCTTAATTGATTTTTAGTTTTTACTGGGAAGAACTTGTTAATAACTAAGTAGCTGAATGTTAATTTTGCATATACATAAATTGAATTCAAATTCGTAAAGTACAAATGTATTTTATAGTAGCTTTATTATAAAAGTGATGTTAATTTTAGAAGTTTTTATAATTATACCTAAAGAATACAGAAAAAGGGGCTGGGAAGGTGGCTCAGTGGTAGAGCGCTTGCCTTGCATGCATGAGGCCCTGGGTTCGATTCCTCAGCACCACATAAGCAAAAAGAAAAAAGCAAGAAGTGGCGCTGTGGCTCAAGTGGTAGAGCGCTAGCCTTGAGCTGAAGAGCTGAGGGACAGCACCCAGCCCAGAGTTCAGGCCCCACGCCGGACCCAAAAAAAATAAAAAAAAGAATACAGAAAAAAATCATCCATAATATTATACTCTGAGATAAACCCCATTCTTCTTTTTTTCTGTAGGTAAATACACATTTTTGTCTGCAAAGTGGTATACTATATATGCCACTGCTGCTGCTACTGCTTCTTTTTGGGGGGAGGAGGAAGAGGGGGGCTGGCCTAAAGGCTTAAACTAAAAGCCTGTGTGCTGCTTGTAAGCAGCTCAAGTCTAGTGCTTTACCATTTGAGTCACAGTTCCACTTTTGGCCTTTTGGTAGTTTATTAAAGATGAGTCTCATAGACTTTTCTGCCAGGCTGGCTTTGAACTGCAGCCCTTAGATCTCAGTCTTCTGAGTAGCTAGGATTACAGGTGTGAGCCACCAGCATCCACTTATGTGTGCTTTTTATCTACTTATGAGTATCTTCTTATATTTATAGATACTCTTTTTAACATAGTATCTGTTGGCTTTTTATTCCATTAGTATAATTATATTCCATCATACAAATAAATACACTGTAGTCATGCCAGTGGTGGTATTTTAATTATTTCTATTTTACAATATATAAACTAGTTTGTAAATATTAGGAAGGCAAAGACTGTAACAGACTTAGTATAAAATAGATACCCATTCTACCTATCCTTCCTTCCTCCCTCTGTCTTTCTCTGACAGTTAACATCATCTAACATACTATTCATTTTACTTTACTTTTTGTATATATTCCCCATACTCCCCCAGATAAAGCAGAGATTTGTTTCTGTGTTGTTCATTGTATTTTTAAGACAATGCTTATTAGCACATAGTAAGTACTCAGTAAATATTTGTTGAATTTAAGCAGTGAACATTCTCGAAGATAAATAATTGTATAAATCTCTGATTTATATATTGATGGATTAATAGTGCTTTTTGAGTGCAAGGGGCCCAAGAATATTTTATAATAATTCCAAGACATTATTTGCCTTTTTCATACTCATTCTCCTATAACCATACAGTGGCATTTTTCAAAGCCATGTCACAAATATTATCACAACAGATTGAATTTGAAAACAAATATTAATATTTCATTAATTTCTATTAAAGAGATTTTTAAAATATAAAACAATGCCATTCTTCCTTACTGTGTTTTCTTTTCTCATTTTTAATATTTTTTCTATGTTAGCAAGAATTTTATTCTGAAATGTTTCCTAGGGCAAATTCTAAGTTCTTTAATCTTCAGTTAGTAAATCATCAGCATATGACCTAAGAAGTCAGTGCCTTCCGTAATACTTACCCCTTAATACACTAGTTACCTGTGCTGTGTTACAGCATTCTTTTCTGGCTTCACATATAGTTCACTAAATATTTTATGTATCAAGTATTTGTTTGAAATTCAGTGTTTATATAATTGAAGCCTCATTTAAGAAAACCATGCTGCCTTCCAAAGAATTCAGTGAAAACAATGCAAGCGATACATGAGGTAGTCAGCACCGCTGACTAGCAAGCCATAGCTCACTTAGATTTTTATGTACGAATGGTAGGATAGTGCATCTTTCATTTTTCAGCTTTCAGCTGCTCACAAGGCATGAGATATCAAGGTATATATCCCTGTAAATACAAATAAAAACCATATAAGTCCAACCTAGTTTGTCCAGTTAAATTCCTCATGTTGAATTTTGAAACTTGATGGGTGGATCTCAAAGTCTTACTGTATTATTAATAATTGACATTGTTGAAAGGAACTGAAGTTTATTTATTGCTGTGTTGCTCAGTTAAGCATTTTAATTGAGTTTTTCCAGGGGAGGGTTTGGAATAGAAAGTCAGTGTGATACCAGCACAACTATGTTTATTGCAGCATTATTTACCATAAGTAAGATATGGAACCAACCCAGATGCCCCTCAGTAGATGAATGGATCAAGAAAATGTGGTATATATACACAATGGAATTCTATGCCTCCATCAGAAAGAATGACATTGCCCCATTTGTTAGGAAATGGAAAAACTTGGAAAAAATTATATTAAGTGAAGTAAGCCAGGCCCAAAGAAACATAGGTCCCATGGTTTCCCTTATTTGTAATATCTAGTATATGTATGAGTCAAGCGGAAAAGGTCAGATAATGTGATGTCAGGAAAATGAACCCTTAGATGTGTATTTTAATGTTTTTTTCTTTCATGCATGTGTTTCTAACGCATTTATAAGATTATCTCTTTGTTGCTTTGTATGTCCCTCCCCCACAGTATAACCCCTGCTTTCACTATGTTTGATGTCAGTATAACTTGTGGAGGAGATGGGGAAAAACCAGTTGTTTAAGGATACAGGTGGACCTGTTGCAACAATGAGAAGTACAAGTTGTCATGTCCAAAACGAGCTTTACAACGTCGGTGCGGGGGGGGGGGGGGGAGGAGAAGGATTGGGATTGGGGGGGCGGGGGGAGGCTGGGAAGGGATGTGAAGGGTAAACAAAGGAGGAGGCTGCAATGCTTGGTAAGAAATGTACACATTATCCTGCCCATGTAATTGTAACTCCTCTGTACAGTATGTTCACAAATAAAATAAAATTAAATTTAAAAAAAAAAGAAAGTATGAGTATATTTAGTTTTCTACAGACCACTTGGACTGCTGTGTGAAGAGGGGACACAGGCCAGCAGAAGTGGATGCGGTGAGAGCAGATACTAGGCTGTTGGCAGCTCACATGGAAAGACCTGTGTGGATCACGGGCATCAAGACGCCTAGGACTCTTGTTAACATGCAAGGCTCTAAGATGTCATCTATGGATGAAGCTGGGAATGTGTATTCTTTTTTATTATTATTATTATCTTTAAGTAGTTGTACAAAGAAGTTCCCATTCTACAAAACAGTATATGAATACAGAGTGCTTGACACCCATTGTCCTAACCCATTGCTCCTAGCCCATCCCCTTCTCTCACTTTTCTTTTTTTTAATTGAAATTAAATGATTACATCAATTTCACATATTTTACAGTGTTGTGATACTTAGTTAAAGTCACAAATACATTTTAACCTTCACAAGGCAACATTGTCATTATCATGGTCTATAAAGTTTGTGAATTCTTTTTTTTTTAATTTTATTTTATTTTATTTGAGAACATACTGTACAGAGGGGTTACAATTACATGGGCAGGATAATGCATACATTTCTTACCAAGCATTGCAGCCTCCTCCTTTGTTTACCCTTCACCTCCCTATTCAGCCTCCCCCCTCCCCCCCACCCGATCATACCCCCCTCCCCCCCCAACATTGTAAAGCTGGTTTTGACATGACATTTTGTACTTCTCATTGTTGCAACAGGTCCACCTGAATCCTTAAACGACTTGTGAGCTTTGACAGTACAATTTTTTTTTTTTTTGTCGGTCCTGGGGCTTGAACTCTGGGCCTGAGTGCTGTCCCTCAGCTCTTCAGCTCAAGGCGAGCGTTCTACCACTTGAGCTACAGCGCCACTTCCAGTTTTCTGGTGGTTTATTGGAGATAGGAGTCTCACGGTCTTTCCTGCCCGGGCTGGCTTTGAACAGAGATCCTCAGATCTCAGCCTCCTGAGTAGCTAGGATTACAGACATAAGCCACCAGCGCCTAGCTAGTACAAGTATTTCTTCCACATCAAGTGATACTTACATTTCTTTCCTTTTGTTTAGTGTAAGCTGTTCCCTCTTTCCCTCTCATTCCTCCCTTCCCATCGCTGTTTTTGGGTTGCTTATTCATTTCAGTGGAGCTTATGGTCATTCTTAATCTTTAAAGTGTTGTATATAGTAGCATGTAATGTTTTTCATGCTAGCTGCATCTGAATAAGATGAACCTAAGAGCAGTTTGTGGGCATATGACATAGCCATTCTTTAGTTTCAGTTGCTTACGTTGTGCTTGTTTTACTGCAGTCCTTTTCTCTTCAGCAATTTTCTTATGATGTGAAAGTCAATGCAGTCATTTTAGCTGCAGTTCTCAAAGCAAACTAGTTCTTAAGAACATTGTTCAGATACAGATGTGAATCTATTTAGTTCCCTTAGAAGGATGAGGAATCAATAGAGGCTAACTTTGAGTGTTTTCTTTTCAGTAGTTTGCCTGTCCTGTTTGCAGTGGTTACTTATAAATTTGCATGTCATCTGTTGAAGGCATCTCTTTCTGTTGCAGTCTATTTGAAAACAGACTTTTCTGCACTTAAGAGTATGGCTGAGAATCTCAACTTTCCATTTGATTGTAGGTGTGTGGTTATTCATTCAGGTGAAGTTTTTGGATCAGCTCGAGTAACTTAGGAGTGGAGTCTCTGGGATCTCTAAATGCATGATCATGTCATATGCAAAGAGAGGGAGAGTTTTACTTCATCTTTCCGTATGTGGATCCCCTTTATATTTGCATCTTGCCTTACTGCTCTAGCTAAGCATTCTAATACTATATTGAAGAGGAATAGAGAGAGCGGACATCCTTGTCTCATTCCTAAATTTAGAGGAAATGGCTTTAGCTTTTTACGATTAAGTATAATGCCAGCTGTAGGTTTGTCATACACAGCCTTTATTATACTGAAAAATGTTCCATGGATTCCTAGTTTCTCCATAGTTTTCATCATAAAGGGGTGTTGGATCTTGTCAAATGCTTTTTCTGCATCTGTTGAGATAACTATGTGGTTCTTGTTCTTGCTTCTGTTGATGTAATGGATTACATTAATTGACTTGCACATATTGAACCAGCTTTGCATTCCTGGAATGAGTCCTGTTTGATCATAGTGTATGATTTTTTTTAATCAGTTGTTGAAGTCGATTGGCCAGAATTTTGTTGAGAAGTTTTGTATCGATGTTGATCAAAGAAATGATCTATAGTTCTCTTTCTTTGATAAGTCCCTGTCTGGTTTGGGATGAGGGTTATTCTGGTTTCATAGAATGAGTTTGGTAGTAAACTTTCACCTTGAATTTCATTAAAGAGTTTGAGGAGTATTGGTGTGAATTCTGCTTTGAAGGCCTTGTAGAATTGAGCTGTGAATCCATCTGGTCCTGGGCTCTTCTTGGATGGGAGGTTTCTTATTGCTGTTTCTGTTTGGATGTTTGATATGGGTGTATTTAGTTGGTTTAAGTCTTCTTGGTTTAGTTTACGCATATCAATATTTGCTAGAAATCGTTCCATTTCTTCCAGATTTTCAAATTTATTAGCATAAAGATTTGAGAAGTATTCCCTTATAATGTTCTGAATCTTGAGGACCAGTGGAATAGAACTAAAGACCCACAAAAGATCCTGCAGGCCTATAGCCATCTAATCTTCGATAAGGGAGCCAAAAAAAATAGGGTGGAGTAAAGGAAGCCTCTTCAGTACATGGTGCTGGCAAAATTGGTTAAACACCTATAAAAAACTAAAGTTAGATCCTTATATATTACCCTGCAAAGAATCAATTCCAAATGGATCAAAGACCTTGAGATAAAAGCAGACACCCTGAAAACTGGGAGAAATTTTAGGACTCCTTGTCACAGGCCGAAATTTTTTAATAAAGACCCAGAAACACACACGCACACACAAATGTTGGAAAAATGGGATTACATTAAACTTCAGAGCATCAGCATGGCAAAGGACATAGCTAGCAAGATCAATAGAAAGCCCACAGATTGGGAGATCTTCACTAGCCATACAACAGACTAGGACCTCATATCTAAAATATATTTAGAACTCAATGAATTAAATCCCCCAAAAACAAATCTCTGATGAGGAAATAAGAATGGCCAGTAGACATATGAAGAAATGCTCAACTTCTCTGGCCATAAAAGAAATGCAAATTAAAACAACATTGAGATTTCACCTCACCCCAGTTAGAATGGCTATAATCAAGAAATCTAATAACAGCAGATGCTGGAGGGAATGTGGCCAAAAGGTAATGCTATTACATTGTTGGTAATAGTGTAAACTTGTTCAGCTACTCTGGAAAGCAGTATGGAGGCTCCTCAGAGGACTACACATAGAGCTCCCCCTATGATTCAGCAATTCCACTTCTGGCTATTTACCCAAATGACTACAAACAAGGCCACATTAAAGCTACCAGCACAACTATGTTTATTGAAGCATTATTTACCATAGCTAAGATATAGAAACAACCCAGATGCCCCTCAGTAGATGAATGGATCAAGAAAATGTGATATATATATATTCATATATATATATATATGGGCATGTGCGTAACCACACACGCACACGCGCGCGCGCGCACACACACACACACACACACACACACACACACACAATGGAATTACATGCTTCCATCAGAAAGAATGGCACTGCCTCATTTGTAAGGAAATGGAAGGACTTGGAAAAAATCATATTAAGTGAAGTAAGCCATACCCATAGAAACATAGGTCCCATGGTCTCCCCTATTTGTAATAGTACACATCTAGGATAATCTTAGCAGATGAGCAGAATACCTTAATAGCTATATACATATGACCATATAAGATGATGCTAAGCAAAATGAACTCCCAAGACATGAATACTCGAGGTTTTTCTTTATTGTTGTTCTCAATATACTACGTGATTTCTTTTTTCTTTTGTTTTCCCCCCTATGGTTTATCCCCTGTTGTCACTATATTTGATTTTGGTACCCTGGGTTATTGTATATATGTTTATCTGAGCTAGGGAAGGGAAGGGGAACAAACAAAATGGTGAGACAAAGTACAAAGGGGGGAACTTATGCAACAGCAATACTCACAAGACAGTATGTTGGAAATGATCTGTACAACTTGGGGGGCTTGGGAAAAGGGAAAGAGGGAGAAAAATTAGGGAAGGGGTAACAAGTTAGACAAGAAATGTACTCACTACCTTACTTATGTAACTGTAACTCCTCAGTATATCACCTTGACAATAAAATTTTTAAAAATTAAAAAAAAGGGGCTGGGAAGGTGGCTCAGTGGTAGAGCGCTTGCCTTGCATGCATGAGGCCCTGGGTTCAATTCCTCAGCACCACATAAGCAAAAAGAAAAAAGCCAGAAGTGGCACTATGGCTCAAGTGGTATAGCACTAGCCTTGAGCTGAAATGCTGAGGGACAGCGCCCAGGCCCAGAGTTCAGGCCCCATGACTGGACCAAAAAAAATATTAAAAAAAAAAAAAACTGGCCAGCACTCCTGTAACCTAGCTACTCAGGAGACTGAGATCTCAGAGTTCACAGTTTGAAGCCTACCCAGGCAGGAAAGTCTGAGGCTCCTATCTCCAATTAACAACCTAAAAACCAGATTTAGAACTGTAGTTCAAAGCAGCAGAATACTAGCCTTGAGCAAAAAAAAAAAAAAAAAAAAGCTCAGGGAAGGCTCCCAGGCCCTGAGTTGAAGCCCCTCAAACTGCCTCATTCTCTAAAAATGCCAATCCAAAAGAGAAGTTAGCCCAAAACCTGTAGCTGAAGGACATATATCTAGCAAACTACTTCAAAACCTGACTTTTTCAAACTTTTAGTTTTAGCTATCATCTGTTTAGTCACAGATCTTATAGAGAGGTAATACATTTTAACCACAGAAATACCTAAAATTGCTCAAAACTACATTTACTAACTCATAATTTTTACCACTATTTTCAGTTCTTTTCATCCAGTTTGTTTCAGTGCTTTTCTTTTATGTATTGGATAGAAACACTATTTTGGGAGGGGGGCCAGTTCTGAGGCTTGAACTCAGGGCCTGGGAACTACCCCTGAATTTTTCCTATCACTTGTGCCACAGCTCCACTTCTGGCTTTTTTCTTAGTAGTTTATTGGATATAAGAATCTCATGGACTTTCCTGCCTGGGCTGGCTTTGAACCATGATCCTCAGATCTCTGCCTCCTGAGTAGCTAAGATTACAGGCATGAGCCACCAGAGTCCAGCCTGGCTAGAAACACTATTTTTACACAAAATTTGTGTTTTGAGTGTCAAATCACCACTGGATAGGAAAAAAAAAATTCTCTTTAGCCATGTCATGGAAAAATCCAACCCTATAATACAACTCTTTTTTTTTCTTAACTACATCTCTACAACAAGCATTAGTGGAGATGGTGGCTCAAATGTGACGTAAATTAGAGCATCAGTCATTAGAATCATAAAGAAATCCAGTAACACTCAAGAGAGTTTTCTTTTTTTTTTTTTTGGTCAGTTGTGGGACTTGAACTCTGGGCCTGGGCACTGTCCCTCAGCTCTTCAGCTCAAGGCAAGCACTCTACCACGTGTTACCGTGTTACCGCTTGAGCCACACCGCCACTTCCGGTTTTTGAGTGGTTTATTGGAGATAAGAGTCTCATGGACTTTCCTGCCTGGGCTGACTTTGAACCTCGATCCTCAGATCTCAGCCTTCTGCGTAGCTAGGATCACAGGTGTGAGCCACCAGCACCCGGCTTAAGAGAGTTTTCTGTTACAGAAAACAATTTGGAAGCATGGTATATATAGTATACAGACATACGTGTTGGGGGGAAGGGGGAAAGGCAGGCATCTGCACAAGGCATTGCCTAGGGTTGAGAGTCACCTGAGGCTCTTCCAAGTTCACATGGCTTTTGGCAGAATCCATGTCCTTAACTAATGTAGCAACTTGTTTCTTGCAAAAGGTCCAAGTTCCTGTTGTTTCCACAATAGGCCTAATTTTAATGATCAAAAATATCAAAACTAGGAACCTGTGGCTCACACCTATAATCCTAATCTTCTCTCAGGAGTCTGAAGTCTGAGGATTGTGGTTGAAAGCCAGCGGGGGAAAGGAAAGTCCATGAAACTCTTATCTCCAGTTAAACCCAAAATGGGGCTGCAGCTCAAGTGGTAGAGCACTAGCCTTGAACAAAAAAGCTCAGGGACAGCACCCAGGTCCTGTGTTCAAGTCCCAGGACCAGCACAAAAAGAAAGAAAGAGGGGCTGGAAAGATGGCTCAGTGGTAGAGCGCTTGCCTTGCATGCATGAGGCCCTGGGTTCAATTCCTCAGCACCACATAAGCAGAAAAAAAAAAGCTGGCTGTGGCGCTGTGACTCAAGTGGTAGAGTGCTAGTCTTGAGCTGAAGAGCTGAGGGACAGTGCCCAGGCCCAGAGTTCAGGCCCCATGACTGGACCCAAAATAAATAAATAAAAAAGAAAGAAAGAAAGCAAATTTTGAAACATGAGAGAAGACATGATATTGTTTTTGAAAAGTCGGAGGGTAGTTTTTTTAGTTTAGTGAAGAACATTTATAGCTATGCAAGTCCAGATCACTATTCTTAACTAGGAATTGGCAGTCAATGAATTGGGAGATAGATGAGCAAAAATAGATCATAAAATTAGACAGTATTCTGTGCTTGCAGGTGACAAAAAGATTAATTTGTCTAGGGAGCAGTTGTTGCCTTATTTACAAAAGGCAGGGATATAGCTGGAAAGACAAAAAACCAGAGTCTCTCTATCTCTAACCACTACCTGGTTCTCTGTAAATGTTTCATTCTCTCCTACTACAAATGGATTTTTCCCAAAAGTGAACATTGTCATTTGCAGTTTAGAACTTATATCTTTCCATTGTTCTTATGACAAAATATACTCAACAAAATTTGTCCTTTTTAAGTATACAGCTTAGTGGCATTATATTCATTTGTATTGTTGTGTAACTATCACTCACTGTCATCAACTGAAACTTTGCACTGGTTAAACACTAACTCCCATGCTTCCCTTCCTACCCTGCCCACCCTGTTAATGACTATTTTACTTGCTTTCTCTATGAATTTGATTTCTCTGGGTGTGACATGTAAGTAGAATCATACAATATTTGCCTTTTGTTTCTGATTTATTTCACTATACTCTAATTTTGCTCAGAGTAAATGACCTTCCTGACACAGTTCCATCCCATAGTCCATTTTGAAAAATCCTGAGAGAAAACTCTTTAATTTTTAGTCATGGCTCTGATAGCACACTTGCTTCAAGTTCAAGATGGCAACGGATTCTGTGATCTGTTGTTTGGGTTACATAGCCATCTTAAAAACTTCATCAAGCCCCTGCTTTCTCTAAAATAGTACCTCACACTACTCAAGTGCCTAACTCTTACTTTTGTTGCTTTCGTTCCATGCATTCACCACCTGAGCCTTGTTTCTCAGTTCTGTTTAAGATAGGGTCTGCTATGTTGTCTACACCTGCCTTGAAATCATGGGCTCCAGTAATTTTCCTGCCTCTGCTCCCAAGTAGTTAGAATTATAAGCATGTATCACAGTACCCAGCTTACTGCCTAGAATATAAGATTTCTAGCATCAGAGGTGTTCTCTATCTCATTCATGTCTGTGTTCCCAGTGCCTGGAACCACCATGACTAGGGACATTATAGGAACTCATAATATATTTTTAATTAGAAACTGGACTGGAGAATACATACTTAGTGTTTATTGATAAAATGAGCATAACTATATGAGCTGAGTGCCGGTGGCTCCACACCTATAATCCTAACTACTTAGTAGGCTGAGATCTGAGGATTAAGGTCCAAAGTAAGCCCAGGCAGAAAACTCTTAATTGACCAGCAAAATAGTTTTCATTATCCTTGTCTTTTTGTACACTTCTAAAATGTATTACTCATTTCTTTTACAGGACAATGAAGGCCAAACAGCTCTTCATTATGGTAAGATATTTTATCCAACCTAGCAGAAATAATAACTTTTGCTGATGATCTGTTAAAATTCCTACAGATGCAGTCACACTAAATTAAGCATTTCTGTACCACCATCAGAAATAGCGATTCCTTCAGCCCCCTGTTGAAAATTCATATTTTATAATTGGTATTGTCAGCGATATCTAAAATGCCAGTCATTATTACAGTAGAATCTATATCTCTCCTATAAGAACTACTTCCTTTAATGTACAGTAGTTCCTTTATCTGTAGGTTGCTTTGTTTTTGCTGTTTTAACTACCATTGATCAACTGTGGTCCAAAAGTATGAAATGTTCTAAAAATTATATAAATAATAATTTTTAAATACCACACTGTTCTGAGTAGGGGATGAAATTCTACACCATTCTTCTGTAGCAACCTGGAACATTAATCATTCCTTTGTCAGCCTATTCATGCTGCATTCACACATTTGTTGCTTAGTAGTGGTCTCAGTTAATCAGATCAATCAGATCACAATGCTTGTGTTCAATTGACAGTTTAATAGTAGTCTAACATATCACAGTATTTGGGGCATTCCTGTATCTTATCATACAGGCATTGTGTCATTTCATATCATCACAAGAAAAATGATGAGTGCAGGGTAATAAAATACTTTGAGAGAAACCATATTTAAATAGCTTCTTTATAGTATATAGTTATCATTATTTTGTTTTGTCGGTTATTGCTATTAATATCTTACTGTCTCTAATTTGTAAATTAAGCCTTACCATAGGTAGTATATGTCAGAAAAAGTGTACATATATAGGATTTGATACTATCTGAGGTTTGCCAGTAGGTTTTGGGTGGCTTGCTATACAACAACAGATAACCAGGACAACTTACCACTCATGTAAATCAATATGAAATAGATTGAAGTTAAAACAAAAAAGAAAACATTTAAACATTTAAAAATATACTGAATATGAAATGTTTCTTTCCAAAGTACAAAAAGTACATACTATAAATTTTGATAATTTGACTATAAGTTTGAAACTTCTATAAAACAAAGCAAAATAAAAATGCAAGCTAAAGACAAGAAAATAGTATAATGCAGATAACCTTCATAGGCTTAGTTTTTACAATATAAAGAATACATCTACTTAGTCAATGATAATAACAACCCGTAGAAAAATAGCCCCCCCCAAAATCAGTGATCAATTAACAAATGAAAAGACCCATATAGTGCACAAAAAACAAGAAAAGATTATTAACCTCATCTTATACTTATGAAGAGCTACTTGCCAGCAGTCAAATTAGCCCAACTTCATTGTCATAGGCAAAAGACAAAGAAATTCTTGCATCAGAGACTAAAATCTTATTATCTATAACACAATAAAAAAAATAAGCTTTTTCTTTTTTTTGGTCATTTACACCTGCCTCCAAAGTTCCACAGGAGTGGTACAGAGAGACTCAGGTAGACTGCATGCATTATGTATTGTAGCTTAAGAATCCTAATCTTTTTTGTTTTGTTTTGTTGTCAGTCTTGGGCTTGAACTGTGGGCCTGGGTGCTATCCCTGAGCTCTTCAGCTCAAGGCCAGTGCTCTCCCACCTGCGCCACAACGCCACTTCTGATTTTCTGGTGGTTAATTGGAGATGAGTCTCACAGACTTTCCTTCCCAGGCTGGCTTTGAACCGCAATCCTCAGATCTCAGCCTCCTGAGTTGCTAGGATTACAGGCATGAGCCACTGGTGCCAGGCTGGAACCCTAATCTTAAGAAATCTTTTATAATGAGCTGCAAGAAACCTGCCTGATTCTTGCCCTAATGAACATATTTTTATTATGCTGGTCAGTCGATAAGTCTGCTTCTGCTCTGGACAGAAACACTATCCCTTTTATGTTTATGCGTATGAATCCTCTACCACTTGAGCCACAGTTCCACTTCCAACTTTTGGTGCTTAATTAGAGGTAAGAGTCTCATAAACTTTGCTGCCCAGGCTGGCTTCAAAATGCTATCCTCAGATCTCAGCCTCCTGAGTAGCTAGGATTACAGGTGTGAGCCACCAGTGCCTGGTTAGAAACACTATCTTTTTTTTTTTTTTTTAGAAACATTATCTTTTAATTGTCCAAGGCTATTCAATGTACAAACATGTTTGAAAACATAGTCTAGAACAAAAGCTGTCAGTACCTCTGCTCATAAAGTAAGCAGAAACATGAGAGACACTTGGAGAACTGTCTGCAAACAGCATATTCATATTAAAATATTTAGATACAACTTCACATTGGCCCATCGGCAGCATGTAAACATCTAAAATATTAGGACTATGTGGAGCATAATGTGGAGCAACAAGAACTGATACATTGCTGATACAAGTGTCAACTGGTACAACTAATTTGAGAACAGTTTAGCAAAATGTAGTAAGGCAAACATCTTTTTTTTTCTTTTTTTTTTTTGGGGGGGGGGGTCCGGTCGTGGGGCCTGAACTCTGGTCCTGGTCTCTGTCCCTCAGCTCTTCAGCTCAAGGCTAACACTCTACCACTTGAGCCATAGCGCCACTTCCAGCTTTTTTTTTTTCTGCTTATGTGGTGCTGAGGAATCGAACCCAGGGCCTCATGCATGCAAAGCAAGCGCTCTACTACTGAGCCACCTTCCCAGCCCGGCAAACATATCTTAAAATCCTGCAATTCAAGTCATAGGCATATGCCTTACTGCAACATTGTTTGTAATAGGCAAGATCTTGTTTTCTATATTCCTCTATTGATGCAAAATATATATACATATATACACATATATAAAACATTATACATGTTAACATATATTATTTTTATATTACTATTTATATAATTAATGTTATCATATGTGAGAGATATAGGTGTATTTATATATAATATCAACAGCTTTGAAAGAACTATTAATATGTATATGTACATGACTAGGGGCCCAAAATTCAATCCTGCACCACAGAAAAAATGTATATATACAATACAGTAAAGGCTAATCTTTAAGCTTCTGGCTTTAAAAAAAGCTGTCTATAAAGTAACTATTGTTTTTCCCATTTTATAAATCAGGGAAGCAAAACCCAAAGGGATTAATAAACTTTCCTGAAAAACCATGAATTCAAACCCACATCTCTAGATTTACTAGACGTGAGACCCTTCCAAGCCTCCTTCCATAGAACTCATTCTTCAGACTTGTTCTTGTGGTGTATCTGTCATATGGCTCTTCTTACCTTAACTTTTTTTTTTTTTTTTTTTTTTTTGGTCCGTCCTGGGGCCTGAACTCTAGGCCTAGGTGCCGTCCCTCAGCTCAAGGCTAGCACTCTACCACTTGAGCCACAGTGCCTCTTCCAGCCTTTTCTGCTTATGTAGTGCTGAGGAATTGAACCCAGAGCTTCATGCATGCATACGAGGCAAGCACTCTACCACTGAGCCACCTTCCCAGCCACCTTCCTTTAACTTTTGGCTCCAAAAGGAACATTTCTCAGCCACCCCTGTATCTATGATGCTGTTCTGAAATAAACAAGCATATAAGTCAGAGAACCACAGAGTCAGAAAAGAGAAGAAACCTTTCACTGATTGTAAGGCCTTCAGCACAAAATCCAGGGCTACTCTTCTTCTGATACCTTCCTTCAAGAAGTTTATTTCCTCTTACTCCAAATATGAGTTGTAAGGTCTGGAGATCACCCCTTTGCTTACAAAGTCAACCCCTGCCATTGCACCCACATGTTCTAGTCATTTCTTATTTTCATCCCTTCATTCCTTCTTTCCTTCATTCAGACATTTTTAAAATGCATTCTCTGTGGTATGTGATGTTTTTTCCTTTACTTTTCCTTACAGAAAATGTCACAATAGCTAAACCAGACAGTTATGTGCCCATGAGAGTCTAGATGAGTCATTCTGTCATTCCTGGCTAAGCACAAGGGGTGACTGACTTTATGGATGTGGGAACATGTCCATTTAAGTTTGATATATGTAAAATGCATTCATAGATAGTAACAGAGTAAGGTTTTTAAATTTTTTATTGTTAATATAAAAGTGATTACAGAAGGGTTACACTTACATAAGTCAAGTAAAGAGCACATTTCTTTTTGGAAAATGTTATTCCTTCCCTTGCTCTCTCCCAGTTTTCTTTCCCATTCCCACCCACAAGTTGTATAGCTCATTTTCAACGTAGTGTCTATTGAGTGCCATTACTACACTTGTTTACCCTTTGTCCCTCCATTTCTGTGCCGGGATCCCCTTGCCCTCCCAAAGACACAAATGAACAAACAAGACAAAAAGAAAGGAAAACATCAACAAATAAAAAAACTTCGTTTCCATTCCCTGGACAGAGTAGGTCTTTTTTTAAAGCTCTTTCTGACTGGTTTTATAGTAAGTTATATTTTCTGTGTACTAACTGAAAAAAATCTCTAAGCTATATTCCTAAGTAAAAGAATTAAGACATAGAACAGTATATACATAGTGAGTTACTATGACTAAATACATATTCACTAATAGGTATGTAAGATATCCTTGGACAGTTATACAAAAAGCCAGTAATATTGGTTGCCTAAGGGAAAAATAGTTGTAAAACTACAATATAATAATAATATAGAAACTTTTTCCTTTTTCTGTTTTTTTTTTTTTTTTTTTTGTCAGCCTGGGCCTTGAACTCAGGCAGGGCTTGGGCTTCTTTTGCTCAAGGCTAGCACTCTACCACTTGAATGCCACTTCTGGCTTTTTCTGTTTATGTGGTACTGAGGAATCGAACCCAGAGTTATATACATGCTAGGCAAGCATTCTGCCACTAAGCCACACTGCCAGCCCCTAGAAACTTTTTCCGATAAGCTCTTTTGTTAATTTCTATATTTGGAGTCATATGTATTTATTTCCTGTATGAATTAAAACTTACCATGAGTTTTTTGTTTTCTGTGTCCTGTAACTATCCTTTGAGTTTTATTGGGGGAAGGGGCAGTACTTGGAATTGAACTCAAGGCTTGCTAGACAGTCTGGCACTCTTCTACTTGAGCCATGCCTCCAGCCCTATTTTGCTATAGTTATTATTGAGGTAAGGTCTCACTCTATGCCCAAGTCAGCCTGCATTGTGATCTTCCTTTTGTTTTTGCCTACTGGGGATGACAGGTTCATACCACTGCATCTGTCCTTTGTGTTTTCCCTGCAGTTGGATGAGCAGGCATATATCATGAGTCCAGCCATTTGTTCAGACAGTCTTGTAAACTTTTATGCTAGGGCTGACCTCAAACCTCCATCCCCTGATCTCTGCCTCCCAAGTCGCTAGGATTACTAATTACAAGCTTGAAATACCATGTGTAGGTTTGGGGAGTGGGGGTTGCCTCAAGGACAGAGTCTCACTATCTAGCCCAGGCTGGCCTTACTCAAATTCTAATCTTCCTTCCTTAGCCTCCAAAAGCTAAGATTATATGAGTATTCCTCCCTGCCAGTTCTATATTTTTAATTATGCTTTATTCATTCAACAAATATTTATTGAATACTCACTTGCTTGGTAAAATACACAACAATATCTTAGAGAAAGTGATTACAAGAGAGTAAACAGGCTCTGCTAGAGCATAGGTAACAGGAAAGGGTTAATAGGGAGGAACTTCTTTTATGCATGTATGAAAATAGAACAATGAGCCAGGTGACTGTGGCTCTAATCTGTATTTCTAGCTACTCAGGGGGCTGAGACCTTGCGTAACACAGTTTGTAGCCAGCCCAGGCAAAAGAAACCAGGAGATTCTCTTCAAAATAACCTGCAAAATGGCAAACTGGAGGCATGGCATCTATTATATATCACATAGTAGTCTGAAGGCATATTTTATCCATTTAGTCATTTAATACCATTTAACTCTTTATTTAGGAGGTACTCAATAGCTTTGTTAATTTGATTTGATTTTAGGGTCCTCACTGAGTCTTGGAACTTTCATAAAACTCTAAGTGCAGTTAAACCCAGTAAGTGCAGACAGTATTGGGGAGGTCTTTAGGGGCTTAGCTATTATTTTTTATGAATTACAGCTGAGCTTGACAGCTGTCCTTGTGTTGACAGCTCTTCTGATTAGATCAGTTGTCAAACTCCATCCTTAAGCAGGTTGTAAATCCTGGTTTCTTTGGATTAAAACTGGGTCAGAGCCAATCACAGGTTAACTAGAGGCCAGCATTGTACTACCACATGTCCTTATTCATTCTAATGGTTTTTATACAGTAGCATATTTAAATTCTTATTTGCCTGTGTTTTACCTATGTGTTTTGAATCTTCAGATACTAGCCTACATGTTATTAAACATGATCTTTGCTGATGTGCATATTGGTATAAGTGTGTTCTTCCTTATAAATGGCCTGTTGGTCTTCCCCTCCTCTTCCTCCACTGGGAATACATTAGTATCATCGCCTGTGTATCTCCCAAGGGAAATCAAGGTTTTTTCTTACACATTTGGTCATGTGATTACAGAGTGGGCAGGCTTTGTATCCTCATGAGCCCTCAGTCTTCCACGTAAAGCACCATCTGTTCTGTTCACTCTACACCTACAGGGCAGTGGGAGGAGGCATTAGAGTGAAAATAAATAAAATAAAAAAAGAAAGAAATTCATCATCAAAACCCTGAGGATTAATGGAGTCAGAAGGCTCACTGCTGTGAATGAAAATTCATCTTCACCTGTGCCAGTGTCAGGGCTGACTCTATGGCACTTGACAAATAGAGGTTCCCAGGGTACCATAAATTCAGCAACTGGACTACTCCCTGTAGACCTGCTCAAGCTTTTCTGAGATGGGCTTATGACTGGTTTTGTATTTCCCAGCACATTGTGGACACCGGTATATTTCCTCATTAATTTGGTGAAATGTTAGCACTCTTTCCATCTCATCCCTCTCTCATCATCGTTGCCTTTGATTTAAGGGGGTATGCCGCTTATGCATTTCTGAAATACAACTCTACTTTGTGACTAGTACTTCACTGAAGATGCAGAGAAATGAATTAACTAATGTATTTGGTTAACTGCTAACTTGTTAACACTGTGCTCAATGAAGAGTAGAATACAAAAGAGTATATATTCAAGTAGCTTACTATCTGACTGGAACTACCAAGTACATTTTCCAACAACCATTTGTTGAGCACCTATGTGGACCAGTTTCCCACAGGTACTGCATGTGCCCTCCTCATATCAGAATAAGATTCACTGGTGTGGCTTAAAAGTAGGCACCTCATCATTCAAGTCAGTGTCTTCTTTTTTTTTTTGTCTGTACTGCAGTATCCTGCTTGTTTTATCTTTGCATAAGACCAACCACTTGTTAATAAAATTCCTTTAATATAGATACCATATCCCTTGCGTTGAAGTACTGTTTTGCAGCTCTTAATTCCAAATATAAATTTCACTTTACAGCTAGATTTCAGCTAAAATTTCATTCAGATCTGTCAATTAAGACAATTGTTATACAACTCAGGTAACATTTTCTAGATAATTGGCTTTAGCCCTGGAGATGTAGAATTTAAATTTTAAGTTCCATTCCTGGGGTGGTAGCCATAGATTATATCATAACTCACTGCCTCATCATACAGGACACATGGAACTAATGTCCCTTTGTTTAAAAGGACCATTCTTTGTGTCTTCAGCTGTAACTCACGTCTACTTAGCCCTGATTCTCATGCTTAAGTTTTGGGTCAGATTCAAAACTAAGTGTGATCTGATAGGTTATGTTGATTATTATCCTGAGTTGTAGATTTGTACACTGAGAAGTTTATTCTTGTGATACTGCTTTTAAAGTTAATCAAATATTCCCTACAGTAAGTTAAGACTGATAGCTGTGGAATAATGGTTAAGAGATTATTGTTCAAAGTACAGATGTTATATAGCTAGTTCTTAGCAGGATCCTCTCTTGCAGCTACCTGATAGAGGCAATGTATCTTTTTCTTGTATTTTATAAGAATTGTCTTCCATTTAAATATAATGTGGCGTGCAGTGTTTCATCGTAAAACTCCTGTGAAATCTAAAATATATATTTAAATGATTTGGGGAGACACCTTTCATTTTCTTTTTTTCTTTTTTTTTACTAATTTTGTTATTAATATGTTGAACAGGGGCTACCAAATTTTTCGGTGTAAGCTGGAGTACTGGTGGTGTAGCTCAGTGGTACAGTGTATATTTATCATGAGTAAGGCACAGTCAATCCCCAACACCACAAAAAGACTGGAGGCACGGTTCAAGTGGTAAGAAGCCAGCCATGAACATGAATCAAGATGTCCTGATTCAAACCCTTGTATCAGCACACACAAAAAACAAGTTCACCCCCTGCACCACACAAATATTCTCAAAAGAATGATATATTCCATTCCTAAACACCTTCTCTTTGATCTTTTAGCAAAGACAGTTCTGTCTCTGCCCTCTTCCCTCTCTCTACCATCCTTCAAGATGCAGAGTACTTCTTGAGACCCAAGCACTCTCCAAATATACTCTCTCAGCCAGTCCAGTTGTCACGGGATTGAAATAGGCAAGTTTTGCTTCCTTCAACCTTTTCTCTATTCTCTACTCATTCATTTATCAAATAGTAGTTTAATTTTTGGTTTTTGTTTTTTTGGTTTTTTTTGTCGGTCATGGGGCTTGAACTCTGGGCTTGGGCGCTGACCCTCAGCTCTTCAGCTCAAGGCAAGCGCTCTACCGTTTGAGCCACAGCGCCACTTCCAGTAGTTTAATTTTTGTAGTCCTAATAACCATCTAAGAAATCTCACGCCACTGAAGGCAGAGATAGGGTTCTCTAGTGATCTAATGTTACCTCAGAAAATGTTTGCCTTCTTATCTCTGAGGCCTATATGTTTGTGCACTACACAGCTTGGTGCCTAAACTCACCAAAGCTACTCTAAATTTATAACTCACCACAGCCTGGTTTCTACTATTTTCTCTTGGCTGTTTCACAGCATTTAGCCAGCAAGCACTCAGCTGGCGGCATCCACGTGGGGGATGCCTAGGGAAGCCAGCAAAACATGTCATCTTTTACCAAAAGAAGCAATGTTTTACAAGTAAATCATTGAAAACCAATTTTTTTTTTCAGTTGTGGGGCTTGAACTCTGGGCCTCGGCACTGTCCCCCAGCTCTTCAGCCCAAGGCTCTGCCACTTGAGCCCAGTGCCACTTCCGGTTTTCTGGTGGTTTAGTGGAGAGATAAGAGTCTCACGGACTTTCCTGCCTGGGCCAGCTTTGAACTGTGATCCTCAGATCTCAGTCTCCTGAGTAGCTAGGATTACAGGCATGAGCCACCTGCACCCAGCTGAAAACCAAATCCATAAGAGAGTTTTACTTCCACTTAAAATGTAGGAGAAACTGCAAGAGAACTTTGCCCATACACCAACAAGCTACAAAAATCTTAACTTTTTGTGAACTCCTAAGAGAACAGAGATTACAAAGCCCCAGAGAGTGGCAAAACACTATAAAAGACCAACAAGCTATTTTTGCTTTGGCAGAGCAAAGGGAGCCACCATAAAAGTAAATTTTAAAAATAGCTAACATTAATACATTCTTAAAGTTAGCTACCATAACGTAACTAGAAACCTGAGACCCAGAGGAGTCCTCACTCAGCATGCTTTTCTCATTACTAGAGCTCATGAGAGGAATCAAAAAAGGTAACCATGCTCTTGACACAGGCATGGAACCCTTTGCTTTCCTGAATTTAAAAAACATATATATTTTTTTCAATCAATATATTTTGAGACAAGGTCTCACTATGTAAACCAGGTTGGCCTAAAATGTATGATTCCCGTCAGCACCTCCTCAGTGCTGGATTACAGGTATGAAACCTTATTATTGGTCTTACATTTTTTTATATATATAAAACTTATACATATTATATACATGATGTTTTGAAGTAGATATGCATTATACATGCATTATTAACTCACATGCTTTTATGTGTGGTTAAAGCACTTAAAAATCAACTCTTTTAGTCACTTAAAAATACAGTACATTATTAATTATAATGACCATATTGTAAGTCTTTCACACATACAAAGCCAAAATCCTTAAGCCACTGAGGAAACAAACTCCTTTGTCCTTTCTTCCTGTCTCATGGCCCAAACCGGTTCAGGATACCTTACTGGTTCAAAGCAAAGATGAAAGATTCTTGCCACTAGGGGGCAGGGCAGAAAGCTCTCCAGCCCAAAACACCACTCTCCTCTCCCCTCCCCCCTCCCCTCCTCCGCCCTCCTCTCGCTCCCCTTTTCTCCCTCTCTCCCTCCTGATGTTTGGGGAATGGTAAGGAACCACTGAAAAATCCCCACCTTTGAGGCTAAGACCAGTACATTTGCGGGGGGTGGGGGTGTGGGGGTGTGGACTCACATCTCATTCCTACCATGAGTAATAAGCAGCAGTATTCAGTCTACTGATAGAAGAGAGCAAAAGCATAGAGAGATCCTCAGTGATTCAGACATGCAGAGACCGCTAAAGCCAGGGGTTAAAGAAGAATACTGAAAAGCACTGACATGGAGATCCTATGCCAAGCATGACATTTTTTTTTTTTTTTTTTTTTTTTTTGGTCATGGGGCTTGAACTCTGGGCCTGGGCACTATCCCTCAGCTCTTCAGCTCTTCAGCTAGCGCTGTACCACTTGAGCCGTAGCACCACTTGCGGTTTTCTGAGTGGTTTATTGGAAATAAGCATCTCAGGAACTTTCCTGCCCAGCCTGACTTTGAACCGAGATCCTCAGATCTCAGCCTTCTGAATAGCTCGGATTACAGTCGTGAGCCACTGGCCCCCGACCAGCATGGAAAAATTTGAAGACTGTGGTGCCCTAAAGTTACTTATAGCAATGTCAAACCCAAGCTGAGTTCAAATAGTAACTAAATTGACCCAAAACTCACAATGAAGTACTGACAGAAAACTCACACTAAAGTCCTGACAGAAGAGATAGACCTGTTTGGAGATAGATGTATATAGATATAGTGTGCTTGCTCTCTTTCTGTGTGTGCGTGTAGTAGAGCACTAGCCTTGAGCAAAAGAAGCTCAGGGCCAGTGCCCATGCCCAGAGATCAAGGAACTGGCAAAACAACAACAACAAAATAATAATAATAACAATGTAACAACAGTGATTTTTTAAAAAATTAACTTGAGTTTATACTATGCCAGACCTGTTAAGGATACAGGTAAGTTCTTGCTCTGAGAAGTGTACCACAGTGGTGGGCTAGCTCACTTGCTCATTCTCCCCCTTCACCCCCCACGGTGCTTGGCATTAGGGGAAGGAGGAAACTGAGAAAAAGCATTTGGCCTTTCACTGTTATTGTGTGTGTGTGTGTGTGTGTGTGTGTGTGTGTGTGTGTGTGTTTGGGGGGGGGGGTCCAGTTGTGGGGCCTGAACTCTGGGCCTAGGCACTGTCCCTCAGCTCTTCAGCTCAAGGCTAACGCTCTACCACTTGAGCCACAGCGCCACTTCTGGCTTTTTTCTTTTTGCTTATGTGGTGCTGAGGAATCGAACCCAGGGCCTCATGCATGCAAGGCAAGCGCTCTACCACTGAGCCACCTTCCCAGCCCTGGCTTTTCACTGTTAAAGATCACATTAGTTGTTGATTTCTTTACGATGTATGCATATGTATATAGATATATAAAGATATCTACATGTATAGAGAGAGAGAGAAATAGAGAGATTTGCTTCAGGTTCTGCTGCTCTATATTCAACAAAAAAGAGTGGAATGCAAAAAAAGAGGGCTGGGAAGGTAGTTTAGTGGTAGAGTGCTTGCCTAGCATACATGGAGCCCTGGGTTCGATTCCTCAATACCATATATAAACAGGAAAAGCCAGGAGTGGCACTATGGCTCAAGTGGTAGAGTGCTAGCCTTGAGCATAAGAAGCTCAGGGATAGTACCCAGCCCTAAGTTCAAGCCCCAGGACTAGCAAAAAAAAAAAAGGGGGGGGGGAGGGACAAGAAGAAAAGAAATCAGGTTATAGAGCAAGTGGACAAAAATTCAAGGATATAAGAGCATACCTTCATTTAATTTTAATAGAACACTTCATCTACTAAGCAATACATGTTATTTTAAGTGCACACCAAATTTTCATCATGTTCCATGAGGTGTAGACCATAATATGGACTATTAAAAAAAAAAAAAAAGCACTCCACAAGCCAGGCATATAGTACTACACTCCTATAGCTTACTCCTATAGACAGGGAAAATAGAACAGCCTATGCTAAAGAGTACAAAATGATTTCAAGTAAAAAAGAAAAGAAAAACTGATCGCCTGAACCATAAGAGAAGCAGAAATTTGAGCTGTCTTAAATAAAAATTTTAAAAACTTCTTCATAAATGTAAAGCCATTTTTAGAAAATATATACTATCAAAGTGCTCTCAAAAAAGAAAAAGAAATCTGGATGGCCCTGTATCTGTTGCAGAGATTGATTTGGTTACCCAAAACTCCCACAGTAACATCTGCAAGTTTCAATTGTTTCTGATGGTGAGTTCTATTAAATGTTTAAAGAAGAAAGAACATTTTCCAATATAATGCTAGAATTACCTTGATACCATACAAGGAAAAAGCATTAAAGAAAAAGAAAGCTTGCTGGGCTCCAGTGGCTCACACCTATAATCCTAGCTACTCAGGAGGCTGAGATCTGAGGATCGCAGTTCAAAGCCAGTCTGGGCAGGAAAGTCTGTGAAACTCTGATCTCCAATAAACCACCAGAAAATTGGAAGTGGCATTGTAGCTCAAGTGGTAGAGCGCTAGCCTTGATCTGAAGAGCTGAGGGACAGCGCTCAGGCCCAGAGTTTAAGCCCCATGACCAACCCAAAAAAAAAAAAAAAAAGCTTGCTCAAATGAAGTGTACTCATTACCTTACTCATGTAACTGTAACCCCTTTGTATAGTATTTTACAATAAAAATATATATTAAACAAAAAAGTTATAGGTTAATATCCTATATGAACATAGATGCAGAAATCTTTAGTAAGTTATTAGCAATTAGACCTCAGCCAGTTATAAGAAAGACAATAATTATGATCAAATAAGTGTAGAATTAGAATGCATGGTAGACATGGCAGTTGAAAATTATTGTATTATACCATATCAACCTATTAAAAACTAAAGAACAAAAAATCACTTCAATGTTTGTAGAAAAAGCTGTTGATAAAATTCAACCTCCCTTTGGTTAAAACAACACAGCAAAACAGGAATCTCAGGAACACAGCTAATGTGATCTTTAACATTGAAAGGCCAAATGCTTTTTCTCAGTTTCCTCCTTCCCCTATCTATTCTTTAAATAGAATCATACTAAATGTATTGTCCTGACTTGCTTTTTTCCATCAACATTTTATTTGAGAGATAAACCTGTGAAGTTCATGAGTTTTCAATGTTGTATGGGATTTCTCTATACAAGTAAGCAGTGTTTTATTTCTACCTGTTACTACCATTTGTGGGCATTTGGGATGTTTACATTTGTGGTCTATTACAGCTTTCTCTTGGAAAGCTCATGCAAAGGTTCTGTAGAGCATAAAACTCGAAGTCTCATGATGTGTTTGTTTTAAGTTTAATGTTCAATGCCAAGTTGCTGTCCAAAGTAACTGTACCTCAGTGTGTACTGTAGGAATCAGAATGGGAGTTTCCCTTGCTGTAGGCTTCCTCAATATTTCCCATTATCAAAGGTTTCAGGAAGTGGTGCTGTAGCTCAAGTGGTAGAACACTAGCCTTGAGCACAAAGAGCCTCAGGGACAGTGCCCCACAACTGACAAAAACAGAAACAATAAAAAAACAAAAAAAAAAAAAACTTGGTTTCAATGGTTTCAGCAAATTTAGTTGGGTATGAAATGGTATCTCATAGTTTTAATTTTCATTTATTTCATTAGTAAAGTACTCATTTTTTAACCTTTTACCATTTATGTTTAATTTTGTGTGAAATGTATTTTTTTGCCTTTTCAGCCTGATTATTAGGCCTTTGTTTCCTCAGTGATTGATGACAGATTTGTCATAGTCAAAGTCTTATGGTTATGCAGAATAGATACTTCTCTGCCCTATCATTTAGTCTGTTTGTCCATTCAGTGGAATGCCATCCACCTTTGTAATAAGTCTTAATATCTACAAGCCATTTTCCCTTCCCACTGTCTTAGACTTGTCAGTGGTAACATTTCTACTTTATTAACGTTTTACAGAGCAGTGGGTCCAATGACTAGACCAGCTTTTTCCCCTGTATATTCATTTTAAAGTTCAGTTAGTAAAACATTTACTCCATCTTAAAAGACAAAAAAATGATATAAATAAATATTAATATAATGAAATAAAATAATAAAATAAATAATGAAATAATAGTAATAAATAATAAAACACATGTAGCCTTTTGACATGGCCAGCACACCTATCATTCTGAAATAAAAATCAACATAAAATATATTTAGGTGATGTATTTTTTATTCTTTGCCATTGTTCTAGCCTTAAAGAATAGTCAACAATCCTCACAACTTATATATATATATATATATATATATATATATATATATATATATATATATATATATATATATATATATATATATATGAATGTGTATGTATAATGTATATTGGGGGGGGCGGTCATGGGGCCTGAACTCTGGGCCTAGGCGCTATCCCTCAGCTCTTCAGGTTAAGGCTAGTACTCTACTACTTGAGCCACAGCACCACTTCCGGCCTTTTCTGCTTATGTGGTGCTGAGGAATTGAACCCAGGGCCTCATGCATGTGAGGCAAGCACTCTATCACTGAGCCACCTTCCCAGCCCTGATGTATATTTTTTAAGCAATCAAAAAGGTAAATTTGATTTTTGAAAGACTTCAAAATCCAGTAATGAGCCACACTTCACATTACAAGGTCTGATCATCCTTAAGCTACTGCTAGCTGCTCACTGTTCAGTGATCCTTATTGCTCACCACTTGCCTTCCCTGCTCAAGTGAAGTCATTTCTCTGTCTCACTGTAAACTTTTCTTTGTATTTGTCGATTTTCCTTACAGCTGCTGCCTGTGAATTTTTGGATATTGTGGAGCTGCTGCTCCAATCTGGCGCTGACCCCACTCTCCGAGACCAAGATGGCTGTCTCCCAGAAGAGGTGACAGGCTGCAAAGCAGTTTCTTTGGTGCTGCAGCGGCACACAGCTAGCAAGGCTTAATCAAAAGACTGAAAGATCACGGTCTATGAGAGGAGAGGGCTTTAGGGATGGGGGAAAGAAAACCTGTAAAACTAATACTTCTTTTACCACCTATCTTTGGTATGCATTCACTAATAAAATTGGTTCTGAGGAACTGGAATTTTGAAGTCTCAGCAATTCATTGTACATGCATACATTCTGAAGAGTACAGTTTTGGTGATGAACATGTGTACTGTGCATAATATAATCAGATTCTGCTGAGCATGCTCTCAAATTTATCACTGCTCTAGAGGGTGGGGAAAAGAGCAGACAGATAATATTTCATAATATTAAACATGGCTGCTTTAAAAAACATACAGAAGCAAAATGTGCTCATCAGCAATACATTGACAATTAGACAAGTTTTGTGAAATCACAATGTGGGGAGATCAAATGATTATACAGCATTCTGTGCAGCTAGTCTGAATAGGTAGCTAAAATAGTTGTTCTTTTAGCACCCAAACTTGGGACAATAAGAAAAAAGTGATTGGGCTGGGAAGGTGGCTCAGTAGTAGAGTGCTTGCCTTGCATGCATGAGGCCCTGGGTTCGATTCCTCAGTACCACATAAGCAGAAAAGGCTGGAAGTGGCGCTGTGGCCAAAGTAATAGAGCGCTAGCCTTGAGCTGAAGAGCTGAGGGACAGCTCCTGAGACTAGAGTTCAGGCCCCACAACCAACAAAAAGAGAGAGAGAGAGAGAGAAAGAAAGGAAGGAAAGAAAGAGAGAAAGAAAGGAAAGAAAGAAAGAAAAGTGTATGGTAAGAAAACAAAAGCAAGCCAGGCACTGATGGCTCACACCTGTAATCCTAGCTACTCAGGAGGCTGAGATCTGAGGATCGTGGTTCAAAGCCAGCTTGGCCAGGAAAGGTCCATGAGACTTTTATCACCAGTTAACCACCAGAAAACCAGAAGTGATGCTGTGGCTCAAGTGGTAGAACGCTTGCCTTGAGCTGAAGAGCTCAGGGACAGCGCCCAGGCCCAGAATTAGGCCCCACAACCAACACCCCCTTCCCCCCCCCCCCAATAAAAAGCAGTGCCAGGTGCCAGTGACTCATGCCTATAATCCTGGCTACTCAGAAAGCTGAGATCTGAGGATCATGGTTCGAAGCCAACCCCAGACAGAAAAGTCCCCATGAGACTGGTATCTCCAATTAGCTACTCAACAACTGGAAGTGGAGCTGTGACTCAAAGTGGTAGAGTGCTATCCTTGAGCTAAAGAACTCAGGGACAGCACCCAGACCCTGAGATCAAGCCCCACAACAAATCAAAAAAAGAAAATTAAAACAAAAGCAGAAGAGAAAAATGGCCGAATTTTGTCACACATAAAGGGCTATTAAAGTCAGATCAACAATTAGTAACTGAACCCCTTCAAATCTTGGGCTTTTTTTTTTTCTGATACCAGGATTTGAATTCAAGGCCTCCCACTTAATTTGGCTGTCACTCAGCCACCCAAGCCACATCTTCAGCCTAGCATATTGCTGCTTATCTTTTTAATTTTTCTTACTGTGATTAAGTGATTACATAATTTCCCAAATTTCACAGTATTGTGGGATAATGATGCTCAATTAAAGTCACAAACACATTCTGACTTTCCTGGAGCAAATTGTCTATCACGGTCTATAACATAACAGTGTACACATATACACCATACATGTGATCAGCAGCATGGGGTTATTTAGTAGTGGTTCAGCCAGATGAGTGGAAGTTCTTTGTTTCTTAAGTCTTGTTAATTTTGTCATATCATCTAACATTTTGGATTTAACATTCCACTTATCAGGAGACCATGTACCATTTGTCTCTTTGCTCTTGGCTTACATCGCTCAACATGATTCCTTCTAGCTCCATCCATTTCCCTGCAAATGCCATTATTTTGTCATTTCTAATGGCTGCATAATATTCCATTGTGTATAGATACCACAATTTTTGGATCCATTCATCTGTGGTGGGGCATCTGGGTTGTTTCCATATCCTAGCTATTGTGAACAGTGCTGCAATAAACATGGAGGTACATGTGTCCTTGTATATGGTTCCTGTTGTTCAGGGTAGATGCCTAGAAGTGGTATGACTGGGTCATAAGAGAGGTCAATATTTAGCTTTCTGAGGACCCTCCAGACTGCTTTCCAAAGTGGTTGTATACGTGTACATTCCCACCAGCAGTGTAATAGGGTTCCTCTTTCTCCACATCCCCTCCAGCATTTGTCGTTGGCTGACTTGTGGATGTGGGCCATTCTGACTGGGGTAAGGTGGTATCTCAGGGTTGTCTTTATTTGCATTTCCTTCACCACCAGGGATGATGAACATTTCCTCATGTGTTTCTTTGCTATTTTTATTTCTTCATCTGAGAAGTCTTTAGTTCCCTTGCCCATTTAGTAATTGGTTTGTTAGGTTTAGGAGGGATTAGTTTCTTGAGTTCCCTGTATATACTGGATATTAACCCCTTGTCTGATATATTGCTGGTAAATATTTTTTCCCAATTAGTTGGATGTCTTTCTAGCTTGGTTGTGATAGATTTAGCTGTGCAGATGCTTTTTATTTTAAGGTAGTCCCATTTGTCGAGTCTCTCTCCAACTTGTTGTGACCCTGGGACTCTGTTCAGGAAGTTCATTCCTGTGCCTATAAGTTCAAGTGTCTCTCCTACTCTGTCCTGCAGTAGTTTCAGAGATTCAGGTTTAATGTTAAGGTCTCTAATCCATTTTGAGTTGATGTTGGTACATGATGATAGGCTGGGGTCCACTTTTAGTTTTCTGCATGTGGCTGCCCAGTTTTCCCAGCACCAATGGTTGAAGAGGCTGTGTTTCTTCCATTGTATGTCTTTGGCTTCTTTGTCAAATATCAGCTGACTGTAGGCCTGTGGATTTATTTCTGGATCTTCTATTCCATTGGTCTTCGGGTCTGTTTTTTTGCCAGTACCATGCTGCCTTGCTGCTTATCTTGAAGATGAAGTCTCAGACTTTTCTAGTAGAGTTGTCTTTAAACTGAGCTCCAGATCTCAGCCTTTTAAGTAGGTTGTATTATAGACCTAAACCACCAGTGCCCAGTGTACTGATTTTTTTTAATAATATTCAGTGGCTTCACCGTAGTTTTGGGACACAGGTTTTTGAGTATTCAGTTAGGTAAAGATTCCTCAAAGTCACCTTCACAAAAGGAAGAGGAATTAACCTAGAGCACCTAATGGCTATATTGTCTCCATCATGTGCAGCAGTAGTCTCTGCTGAACTGCTAGGTCTGTTTGCTTCTATCTAATGTGTTATCATGGAGTTATTCCTGGATGCTGAAAGTGCTTCTGTTTTGTGTTAGAAACATAGATAAATGGGTACGTATGTCTCCATTTTTATTTAAGATGGACAAGTATGTCACTTTTGAACCTAGCTGTGTTTCTCCTACTAGGCCTCAAGAACTTCTCTGAAGAAATCCTTGACAATTATTATTATATAAGAGAATAGAGGTGACTGGGAAGGTGGCTCAGTGGTAGAGCACTTGCCTTGCATGCCTGAGGCCCTGGGTTCAATTCCTCAGCACCACATAAGCAAACAGAAAAAAAAGCCAGAAGTGGTGCTGTGGCTCAAGTGGTAGAGCGCTAGCCTTGACCTGAAGAGCTGAGGGACAGCGCCCAGGCCCAGAGTTCAGGCCCCACGACAGACACACACACACAAAAAAAAAGAATAGAGGGCTGGGAAGGTGGCTCAGTGGTAGAGCGCTTGCCTTGCATGCATGAGGCCCTCGATTCGATTCCTTAGCACCACATAAGCAGAAAAAAAAAATCTGGAAGTGGCGCTGTGGCTCAAGTAGTAGGGCGCTAGCCTTGAGCTGAAGAGCTGAGGGACAGCGCCCAGGCCCAGAGTTCAGGCCTCACGACCGGACCCAAAAAAAAAAAAATATGTAAACAAGCATCAAAGAGAAGGAAAAGTATCTGACTCACTTTACCTTCAGAACTCTAGCATGTATCTTTCTTTCCTTCAGTGTATGTGCATGGTACTGGGTAGAACTCTGGGTCTTATGCATGCTAGACCAGCAAGTCCTATTCCAATAAGCTATACCTCAAACTCTGCTTAAGTCTGTCTTCTAGCTCATGCTCTTAACATGTACAGAATTCCAAATCACTTTGAAAAACTGGGAACCCCCTTCTTAGAACAGTGTGACACATGGTATGCAGGGGAAGGTGGTTCAATATTAAAGCTTATCCCATGGATGCTATGTGGACTTGTAGATCTCCCTTAGTCCATTTTTCTGCTTATCACCAAGTGAGAAATATGGTTGGTTTAACCAGTTTTCTAATTTTAAGTGTCTCTACCAGATGGTTGGTATATGTGATGTTGCTATGCTAATTTGAAAGAATGGGAAAAGTGAATCTTAAAAAACAAACAAACAAAAAACCATTGGGGCTGGGAATGTGGCTTGGTGCTCTATTGCTTGCCTAGCATGCATGAAGCTCTGGGTTTGATATCTCAGTACCATATAAGAAGTAAAGTCAGAAGTGGTGCTGTGGCTCACATGGTAGCCTTGAGCAAAAGAAGCTCAGGGACAGTGCCCAGGCCCTGAGTTCAAGCCCTGGAACTGGCCAAAAATAAATAAATAAACATTGGTCACGACGTCAGTAATAATCTGTAGGTAAGGGTTTATCACTAATTACCACATGGGAAATCTTTTAGCCCTGGCCAACTGTTGGAGAGCAAAAATGAGCTCAGATGTTTAATTAGGTATTACAAATGAAGACTTAGTATATGTATTTAACTTCTCTGCATTTTCAGAATGTTTTCACTGGCATAATTTAATCTGTCATCCTCCACAGTAGCCCTATAAAATAGATAAGATCAAGTGTTATCAAAGCTGTTCACCTGAAGAATCAGAATTGCCCAAGATCACATCACTGTTAATAGAACCACTTCTAGGACCAAGTTATTGAATCTTAGTCCTTCTTGTTGGGCCACAAAACTACTTGAAATTTTCAGACTGTCATTCAATGCACTGAAATTGTTTTTAATTTTTTATTATCTTTAACTAGTTGTACAAAGGAGTTGCCATTTAACAAAGCAGTTTATGAATACAATGTGTCTTGATCAGTGGCTACCCCTTTCAACATCCTCACCCATCCCTCCCCAACCCACTCCTTTGTAAGATATACATTGGATTCTTGTCTGCATTTTCCCCTTTTTTCCTCTTCTACCATTTTCTCCTTTATCCCACCCAACTCCTTTTGAATACCTGCTTCCTGGTGTTTTATTTTGGTGAACTTTGAATTTGGCTTTCTAAGGAATTACACTAGCTTAAATGGCAAGGCACAGCCCTAGGCCACTGATACCTTTTCCTAATAGCATAGATATTTAGAGTTAAACATGTCTCAAGATAGCATAAGGTATCTTGAAAAGTCTCATAGAAAGTTAGGAATTACCCATCCGAACTAAACCTTTAAACCTATTATGTAACTCTACTTCTAATAAAAATTCAAGGAGTCAGCCAACTGCCTACATATTGTTATCTCTTATGCTTGTCAGGTAGCAGGGTAACAACCAGAGTATATCTGGAATTATATGTATTATATCTTTTTTTAATGTTTCAGCATTTTCCAGCTAAAAGGTTGCTATAATCCAATGAACCTTTCTATTAAATAAGTATTTCTTAGCTTTCTGCCAGGTTTAACTGCTATAGGTTATTATTCCATGTACAGTAGATCATCACTGAGATTAATGAGTGAGGTATGTGGCTATGGCAGAGCTAAGCTTGTATTGCAGAAAGGTTTAGTGTCCATGCAAATAATATGTACTAGTTAAAGACATATAAATGGATTTTTTAAATTTGTAACAGGTTTTTGTTTTATTTTGCCGGTCGTGGGGGCCTGAACTCTGGGCCTGGGCACTGTCCCTCAGCTCTTCAGCCCAAAGCTAGCGCTCTACCACTTTGAGCCACAGCGTCACTTCCAGCTTTTTCTGCTTGTGTGGTGCTGAGGAATCGAACCCAGGGCCTCATGCATGCAAGGCAAGCACTCTACCACTGAGCCACTTTCCCAGCCCCTGAAACAGGTTTTTTATCAATCTTCAAGACCCTAAAAAACTCTTCTTTACCAATGTACATTACTAGATATGGCACCTATCAGTCCCAATTTAATGAAAACGAGTTTAAATATTTATGAATTTTCAGTCCCAATTCCTATGATTTGTGTCAAATGTTTTCATAATAGTCATATACTTGATCAATTCTAAGTATAGATTTTTATTCACATTAACATCCAAACTTAAATGCCTTTTACAAGCAATAGAATGTCATAGTGTAATTGGTGTTTTTTGTTTTGTTTGTTTTTTTGCCAGTCCTGGAGCTTGAACTCAGGGCCTGGATGTGGTCCCTGAGTTTCTTTTGCTCAAGGCTAGCACTCTACCACTGGAGCCACAGTGCCACTTCTGACTTTTTCTGTTTAAGTGGTACTGAGGAATCGAACTCAGGGCTTCATGCATGCTAGGCAAGCACTCTATCACTAAGCCACATTCCCATCCCTGATATTTTTTTCTTACTGATACATAAGCTAATATAGATAACCATTTCTCCACTACAATGTTGTAATATCAACACTTCAATCACAGGGCTTTACGTGTAAGAGTCTTAATTTAACTTTAGAATAATTGTAAAGATTGAAATAGTTCTTTTCTCAGTTTTACAAATGAGGAAATTGAAGCTCAGGTTATATCAACTAGGAACAATAAAATGCCCAAATTTTACATGGGCTTTATTATATATAAAGCACATCAATACACATGATCTTATTTATTCAGATTCAGGGAATTATCTGAGAACTGATACCAAACCTGAAAGTTTTTCCCTGAGCCATGTTATCAGGGAAGCAAAAGCACTGAAGGCTGCCTCAGAGTGCGTTTTCAGGCCTCTCGGGATACACTCATCACACTCACTGGCTCCTTCTCTTTTTTCTTTTTTTCAAGTAGTGTTAGAAAACTCAGTCTTGGCCCTTCACAATACAGAAATGCCTTAATGTGATCTTTTGTAATCATGTGACTTGGAAGTAGTGTCACTGTTAGAGCTTTACTTGAGCTCCTGCACATGCCTTACCATTTACAAGTTCTTCACCAAAAATACTTGGATTCCAAGTCTAGAGATTATTATACTCCAGAAAAAAATACTTGCTACGCTTATTATTATTATTATTATTTTAAATATGCAATAATTGGAATTACACTGGAGGATTGAAGAGAAAAAGGCATTTAACTTAAACCAGATTCACTTATCCTTGAAATATTCTTGTTATGCTCCTCCCTGAAAAACAGAACATAATAGTATAATTTTTGTGTGGTTATAAAAAAAAATTCATGGTTTGTTTCTTACTGTTCACTTTTGTATGTGTTCATTCTTCATATTTTTCTTTTTTTGTGTGTACCTGGTCCTAGGGGCTTGAACTCAGGGCCTGGGCACTGTCCCTGAGCTTTTATTTAAGGCTAGTATTCTCCTACTTGGAGCCACAGCATTATTTCCTGCTTTTTACTAGTTATCTGGAAGTAAGAGTGTCACAAACTTTCCTGCCTGGGCTGGTTTTGAACCCCTCAGATCTTAGCCTCTGAAGTAGCTAGGATTATAGGTATGAGCCACCAACACCCAGCCACATTTTTCTGTGTTTTAACATACCACTTATTCTTGGCTTCAAAAGTAAAGCCATTATTTTACATGCATTATTCTCTTTGGGAAGCTACATATGCTGAGTCACTTCTGAGCCCTAAAAGTCAGATCAAGGGGTTCCCAAGTAGAGCCTGGTTTGTATTCAGGTCACTTTCTTGCTGATTTTCGTCACACATGTCCTAGAGTGAACATGAATCAGCAATAGAGGTTAAAACCAAATAGAAAACATAGGAAGAGCAGCCTCCACCTGGTTGGAACTTTGGCCATTTCAGCATGGATTTTTCTTCTAAGTGGAAAGTGAACCTAAATCTACTGCTGCCGGGCTGGATGGGTGGGAAGATGAAGGCATTAAGGAACAGAGGTGACTTTGAGTGGGCTGTTCTAGGAAGCTGCAAAAAATTCATCATGTGCACAGCAGCCAGGATTTATTTTTCCTCTCACTTATGTAGTGATCTTGGTTTCCATTTTAATATTTAGAAGGTAAGTTCACTTGATGGACACTTTGTGTAATAAAAAGCTCTTTTAAAATACGTGCACACACCCGCACACAGGAGAAAAAGTGGCACCGCCAGTGCCCATGGTTTCAATGAAGTACATTTGTGAAGCCCAAAGCTTAGTCCTAGATATGTTTATAGCACTTTAGCTCCGTTTGTGAGTTTGGAATCCTTCCAGAAAAAGAAGAGAAAGACATATATTATTGTTTATAATCTGCTTTATTCCGCCAAACCTTGACTGAACAGACTTGTGGATTGCTGTTTAAATCCCTCAGTGCCTTTAACCACCGATACAGAGAGTGGTTAATGCGCATTCTAAACGAAGCTTGGCATCCACTCCAGGAAATCACTTTAATTGAGAAGCATTAAATGTTAAAATGATTTAAAAAAAAAAAAAAAGGAAAAGAAAGAAGCCAGCACACATATTGAGTATAAAAATCCTGTCCTACCAGTAATACAGTTCCCTGGTTATCATATACCTCCAGCCTGGGTGAGCTTTTAAAACTCGCAGTTGACAGGTGTGGAAAATGTGACTTTAATTCCCTAGGTCACTCTGCAGGTAGCCACCCATCAGCTGTCCAGAGAGCAGGCAACTCCAAGGACTCCACTTGAAAGGAGGGGTAAGAACTGTCATCTTTATGGATGTTTGTTTTTCTGCAATAATAAACTAGTCCCAGGTGACTAAAATACGAGATTTAACCCCAAAGTCCTTGCCTGGGCTTTCCACGGCAGTACAGAAGCCATCTGTTGAAACCTATTTAACATCTTAATGGCCTTTGGAAAAAAAAAAAAAAAACAGCTGCTTATTTCCAACTTAAAGTATATGCCCAAACTACTTTTTTGGTCTATATTTTGTCTTTCATAACGCAGTTGCCAACCTTTCTCAAATCCTTTCGTTCTCCCCCCATCACCCCCATGACGTGAGGTACTAGTCCAGAGTTGGCAAATGGGAGGAAGATTTTTTTAAGCCTCTATAGACAGTTCAGCCTCTTTCCACCTTGTATGTTGGACCAGTCCAGTGACATGCTTAGCAGCCCAAAGGGTCAGTGAAGATGGAAATCCATTTTATCCTGGGAGCCCCTTCTGTAGAGGTGTTCTTAGTTATACCATTTTAAGAGGGAGAATGGGTGTCCTGTCAAACACAGCGTATGGCTTAATTGAATTACAAAATAATATGCCAGCTTCTGTCTATTTAAATTCAAGTTTGGCGTTTGGAAGGATGACCAAAGGAAAAATCACCCAAAGCAAAAGCATTCTAAAGGAACATCCTGAAGTCATATTGGAAAATAATAAAATGAATGAAAAAGTCATAGACAAATACTAATGTGAAAGCTCACCCCTACTTTCTCTGAAAGGTTGCAACACTCTTCCTAGAGGGGAGGCTGATCATTTCAAAGACCTTCATTTAATAGCTTGGGTGGCTTATTTTCATGCCTCCTCTTAGAAAATTATAAACAAAAATTCCTCTTTCCTCATTTAGGCCCATTTTATAAAGACGGTTTTTGCCTCTTCTAATTCATAGTATTTCTCCAGCAGCAGTGACAGAATACTCCTTTATCTCCCTGTCACCGCTATGAACTAAATTACCCAAGCCTCTTGATCACTGCCTGCACAGCTAGGCAAAGGGACTTGATGAAGAAAGGTACTAGGGATTGTGAATAATGAAACTGAACAGGCATTCTTCTAAGGGAATGTAGCAAAGGAATTAAACAATTTCCCTTTTAGACTGTGACGGGCAATTTTTAAACCACGTCTCCAAAGAATGCATTTCTTAAAAACATACATTCAGCTATATTGAAGATCATCTCTCATGATTTAGCTTCTAGGTTTGCACTTGTTAGGATTCACAATGTTGCATTTGATCCACCTTTGTCCTTTTATAATTTTCTCGGAGTACAATGCTGAGCCCACGAAGAAAGAAGGATAGAGTAGAGAAGCAGGGAGATCACTGACAGTTGAGCTCCCATTGTTTCCCTGAGTAGGTTTTATTGAATGCTGTCTACTCAGTGATTGTCTTCTTCTGGAAAGCAGTTGTCAGAGAATCCCACTGCTCAGGAGCTGCTTTCCAGTATCTAAATTGAAAAAAAGGGATGGGGGAGGGGGGCTGGGAAGGTGGCTCAGTGGTGGAGCACTTGCCTTGCATACATGAGGCCCTGGGTTCGATTCCTCAGCACCACATAAACAAAAAGAAAAAAAGCTGGAAGTGGCGCTGTGGCTCAAGTGGTAGAGTGCTAACCTTGAGCTAAAGAGCTGAGGGACAGCGTTCAGGCCCCACGACCAGACCCAAAAGAAAAAAGAGGGGGGTGGGGGAGGTGGAGTGGAAGGCAGGAGACCAGATCTGTGAGCTGAGGTAATACCAAAAGATTTCTAGAGTAGCATTAAGGTGGGAGCTAGAACAGAAATGATCCCAAGAGTTGTCTGCCTACTAAGATGGAGGATAGTCTTTGAATGCAAAGACTCAAGATAGAGGGGCTGGTGATTAGGAGTTTGAGAATGGAAGATGAATTAGGTTACCCAAGACAGGGTATTTGCTACAAACTCAATGGCTAGAATACTCAGACCTATTATCAGTGCCTCAGGAATACTTAGAGTAACCAAATTTAGTATCCGCAGAACCTTTCACAGTCATGTTGTTAATTTCCCTACACATCCAAGGGAATGTATTAGCAAAGGGCCAGAATCTGTTGTGTTCCCCTGCAGTGTGAGTTCAAACCCCAGTACTGTTTAAAAAAAAATGTGACTAACTGTGTCCCTCCCCCCTCCCCCCCCCCCCCCCGCAATGCATTTTCTAAGTCTTGAGGCAGAGAATGATGCCCTAGGAAATTGCTATCAGAAAACCCAGTGAGCCTCTACCAGTCAATCTTACTGAGTAGTTCTTCGTATTTTGTGACTAAAAGTGATTCTGGCCTTCAGAGTTGTATTTATTGTTTCCTTCTGGTGACATGTCAGCTCAGCTTTTTATTCTATTTACATCAGAAGCGAAAGCCTCCAAATGAAAAGCAAGACACATAAATGTCTAAAGAATTTACATATTTATTTTACACGGTTAAACCATACACATCTCATGCCAACACACAGGAGGCATATACAAACAAACGCACCAGCTTTGCTCTCCAGAGTCACATGGCAATAAATAAGGAGGGTGGGTCTTTTTTTTTTCTTTTTTCTATTCTTTTTTTTCCAGGAAACGAGACTTCACTTCTTTTTAACTGTACAAAATTTACACTGTGAAGGATGAGGGCAGCAATCCAGTGCATAGGAGATCTGGGGCTTTGAGGTCTGATTGCAAGCTCTGAGCAGCTTTTGGGGTCCTGCAGCCCTGAACCTGTTCATTAGGCTGAACCCAGTCCTCAAGTGGGAAAGTCCAGTGTGATCCTTACCTCTAGGTGGGCAACAGGGGAGAGCAAGGTGTCCTCGCTCTCAGGCCACCTGTGCTCTGCCCTAAGCAAAGGAATGCTTGCTGCGCTTCCCAAACCTGCTGTCTCCTCACCAGAGCTAGCAGCGTGAAACTGTGCTTTTAGTGTGGTCCTACCAAGCAGAGTATGATGGGATGGCTTTGCTGATCTCTCTCTTTTTGGCTCCCAGTCACTGTGTTAGAGCAGTTGGAGCAACTACTGTAAAAAGGGCCAATTGACCAATCCAAGAAAGAGAGAGCCAGTGATGTGCTTTTATTTAGCTTTCAGCATGCCCAGAGCCCTTCAGCAGCAGGCAATAAAACAAAACTCATTTCCGCTTAATTGAATTTTTCTTCATCTCACAGTTCCAATTTTTAAAGTGCAATGTTTAAAAATGAGCTTCCCCGAGCCTCCAGAGCCTGCTGGCTGAGGAGGTATGGTCACCATCTCCACAGCTGGAACCAAGGTGTCAGTGGTAGCGTGTGGGAGGGTGGTGGACTGTCACACAACACAAGGGTCAGAAGCCTTGATCCTCTCCTCCTGCAGGAAGTAGGCTGAAATCACCCACTTTGAGCTTCAGAGATGGGAATGTCTTTTGTCCTACAGATTCCTTAGTCTTCCTTACCAAGTGAACTTCACGATGAAGAGCTAACAGCCTCTGCTTATTTAAGTTTATGTTTTACAGTGACACCAAAATAAGGACACTGCCAATTTTTTTTTCTTAATTTTGTTCTTTCCCTGTGGCTTTGCTTGCAGGTTTAGTTTGCAGGAGCAATGTCGTCAATGTGGTAGTTGATATTCACCTTAGATTATATTCATAACAGATAAGACAGCACAAAGACTAAAAGGAATATGCCCAAGGCTGCCCAGCAAGTCCTTGAAGAGCTAGCTAGCAGCCTTGCCAGTCCAGTCAATTAGCCTTTAGATTTAGCCATTTCTCCATGGTTTTATCACTTTTTTGCAAATACAGATTTCACCATAACCACTTAGTTCCTGTGTGTGTGTGTGTGTGTGTGTGTGTGTGTGTGTGTGTAATTACCACTGGAAAATGGAGGAGGTAGGGTTATTATTAATTTTGTTCCAATGTTCAGAATTCTGCCAGGTAGACTCTCTTAGAGTCAAAGGCAGGTCCAGATATTGTAAATGCTTCTAGGAGGTCTGATTTCATTTTTTAAACATCCTTTAGGCAAGTGGGAGGAGATAGCAACCAAGCAGGACCTGGTACTCTAGTAATAGACCACTGAGCAGTCAAGCCTCTCAGAGACTCTAAAAGAAATGTCTACTTTTCTCTATCTCCAGCCACAGAGGAGCCAATGAACAGTCTTAGCCAGCAGTGCTCATCTGTGGCACTGGCCCATCTGAAATGCAGGCACATCTTGAAGGGAGATCACTTAACATCTGAGACCTGTCATAGCTGTGCTTCTAAATGGGCACCAGAGTTTGCTGCTCTCTGGAGCGATGGCTCTGGAGATAGAACTCAAAACAAGCACATTTGGCCTTCTTGCCAGTGCTCTCTCAAGAGCTTTTTAAACTCACAACCCAGGTGAAATCAGAGGTGCTGCTACAACAGTCACTGTACTCTCTGCCTATTGAGTTTCTCCAGAGACTCATTGTATTAGTATAAATGAAGACAGCTACTCCTTCTTATACCATCAAATTGGGATTATAATTAACTCATTTACAAAAATGAAACCTGGTTTTTTAATTGATGTCAGCAGTCCTACATGGAGCAGAGGAGATACTCTGCCTTTTGAGAGCCTGTTGTCCCATAGTATGCTCAGAACATAGGAAGTACTTCGAACCCTATGAGTATGAAGCCAATGGTCAAGCTGAAACAGCAGCTGGCGTGAACAAATTTCCAACTAGATTGGACAGCCTTTCTCCTGTGTCTTGTGAACAACCTGCTGAGAATGGGTATTTAAGAATGTGGCTTCCAAATAGACAGCAACCGTATCCTCTACTTCTCATGCTGTTATCTTGTATCTGTGTCTCCATCCCACCCTGACATTCATGTTGTTGAAGAATTCCAATAGCATGAACGTAACACATCATCATCTATAAATATAAAACCTCAAGAAAAGAGCTTGCTTATATTTACAGATTTCTCAAGCAAAAAGGCCAGCCACTTTCAGCCAGCCAAAAATCAAAGGTCACTACAAAATTGATCAGCAAAACAGGCAATCTGAAGGCCAGGAATTTAAATAGAGTTCAGTTGAACTCAGTTTGGTCCTGGGAAAGGGCTTACAAAAGATACAGCAGCCAGAGAGGAAATGTTTCTTCCTTTAGTCTGCCGGCATGCCAAAAATCTGTACAGTCCTCAAAAGATCATCCTCCACTCAAAAGGAAGAGTCCTTGGGCCTTGGCTCCATTAATTCATGTGCAAGAAAGGCAATGCCTTCTCACCCCTCTCGGTCCTGCTGATCTTGTTGTTTTTTTAGAAAGTGGGCAGCTTGAGGAAGCACACCATTTTTCACAGAGTGGCAAAAATAAATCCCAGCCAGCTAAATGCCCAGGTTGTGCAGGGAGAGCTTTTTGGTGGCTTGAGATGGGGTTCAGTGGGTGGCAGTTGCCCTATCACACGGGATTATCTCTCACAGAGGTGCAGCAGCTCACAGGGGGTGGCACATGGTAAAGCAGGCCTGATCTTGTCCTTGCTGCAGGTTTAGCAAAGTGCTATTGCAAACCTCCCAGCAGGAAGCTCCCCCCCCCCACACACAATGCCACTAGCTGCAGAGCTCTGGCTGCCTAAACATGAAACTGGAGCCCAGTGCATGGCTCAAGTCAGCCAGCAACCCGGAGAGATGCAGCCCAAGGGCCACTTAGAATCTTTTGGACAGTTTTAAGGACTGCTCCTCAAATTATTTCTCCAAATTAAGGTAAGCCAAAAAAAAAAAATGCTGGTTCCTGGACATGATCAAGACTGTCCTCCAACTGAGTCAGCGAGTACAGCAAAGAAAGCTTTCGTTTTTTAAAGGGAAGGAATGGAGTCTGCAAGCTCATCTAAACCAACTCCCCCCAAAGCAGAATAGACTCCTCTAATTTCATTTCCACCCACAAGGACAGGGAACTCCAGGAGACTGGCATCTGCCCATGTGGCTAAACAGATGCACATTTGGAATCCAACTGTTTCTACAGGATGTTTTCATTGATGGTTGTTTTGGGATCTCTTGGGTTTAGCTTTGATCATTTCAAAGGCTGTATAGCCCACAGCCTGTCTGGGGGAATAAATGCTACAAGCAAATTAAAAAAGCACACTGCACCAAAGGGACTCATCAGGCAGTCCGTGAAGGTCCAGGGTCACTTGACTCCAGCCTCAGAGTCACCTGCAATGAAAACCACTTCTTGCCATCAGGGAGTCAGTGCCATAGATTGATTTCTTACAAACCAAAACTGATCAATATTCTCTGGTTTGCACTTTGAAGTAGGAAAGTCGTATTTTCACAGCAACAAACAAAAGCAGGGAGGAGGCCATCTTTTACTATCAAACTGTGGCCATCGATATTTTTCACTGACCTTTAATAACTAATAACTTTTATTTGGAAAATTAGTATCATCCAAAAATCATTATACGCAGGGGCCATGGTGCCTGTCCCGCAGGAATCTCATTTTGGTGGGAGCAGTGGTTTGGGAGGCCTGGTCTGAGATGCACCAAGTGGCACAGAGTTCCCAAGGCCAGGTAGCGTGCCACAGTCACCTTGTGCTGTCAAAGCACTGAGCAGCCAAAGCCTCTAAGCAGGGTGGGAAAGGAAGAAGCCAACAAGCCAGCATCCCTAGAGCTCTAGACTGTCCACCTCTGTGCTGTGGCTGAGACGAGGCTACTCTTCCACCACCTCCCAAGAAAGCAATGCCCTAGTGTAGTCTCACAGACTTCTAAACATCAGCGGAAGACTTCCATTGAAAATAATGGAAATTCACATTGGTGCACCTTTGATCCTTAAGAGGCAAGTCTCTTTTGATTCTTGAAGATATTCTTTCAAGCCAGAAGGACATGGAGGGTGGGGAGAGGAGAAGTTTAAAAAGGAGGATGATCCATTTCATCAAGCCAAGAAGCTGGACTAGTTGGAAAGTCGGGATAGCCTACACTGCTTCCTGTGGAGATGTCAGAGGTGGGTCCCCCAGCCATGGCTCTCAGCGTCTGGCTTACGCCCTGCCCTGCATGCGCAATGATGCCCAGGTTAGTGTCCACCGTGTAATCCAGCCCATTGAGCAAAGGAGCGTGGGATGGCAGGGACGATATGGAGGATGGAGACTGGGGGATTCCATAGGGGCTCCCATCCCTCAAGTCCTGATAGGTTTGTCCTGTCCCATCCATGGAGAAGCTCCCATTCATTAACTGTCCGCCTGTAACGTCCCCCACGTTGCCATAAATCCTATTGGTGTGGCCAAGTTCTGAGAGAATTTGATCCTCTGTGGACAAAAGAACGGAGATTTATTATCAGCTACCAGGACTCTGGTGGTCCCTATTTGTCACAAAGCATAATACACATGACCAGGAAAGATGCCCAAGGGCATCTCCCTCACTGCCAAGCACAGGTCAGACATACGTCAGCCGGACATCCAGAGACCAACCCAGTCTACAAGGTAAAACAAGAAACACCTGCAGAGACTGGCTGTGTCCACACGCCTGAACACATGTTGGCAAGCTTGTTGGTTCTCTGTGGCTCATATACTAAGAGTCTCTGGCTACACTGAGGAATCTGAATATACCAGGTTCAGTGAGCTGTGTTATCCATGTCCCAAGTGAAAACTACGTGCTGACAGGATTTGCTCGGAAAGATTTTAGAAAAAGGGTTTGGTTTGGCTGTTTGGGAAACCAGCAAGCCTATATGATCAGGACAGCTAAATCCCACTTTGGGATTTGTGTACGAAATCCTAGTCTACCTGAAGAGGAGGTTCAAAATCAAAGAACTTGGTTTCTCTTTATATCAGGTAAGATCTTTCTTGGGGACCAAGAATGACCCTAAGTAAATGCACCTTCTTATTTCACGGGGATCTAATGGAATCTTGTCACATGAAAGAATGTGTCTTTCCAATATAAGTGAAGTTTTGTCTTAAGAACTAAGAGATTTGCTATTACCCAGAGAGAACAATGATCTAACAACCTGGGACCAATTGCACCCAATAGAAGTAAGTATGAAACAAGATTTAGTCATCTTGTGTGTTCAGGCGGTGGATTTCAGCAGCTCAGATGAGATTTTGTAACATTCCCAATCCTGACAAGAGGCTCAGAAGGTGAGCAGAAGGCGTGCTGAGGAGACTAACACTTAGATTCAGGAGACCTCCGTCTCCTGAGCTCAGTTCTCTCAGGGTAATTTGCTCCTGGCAGACAACCTCCAGGCTTGCACATCACTTCCTATGTAGGGCTTCATAGGCTAGACTTCAACCTCCTATCTCTCTGAGCCCCTTATTCCACCCATGAAGACGTATAAGGGAGAAGAGCTCATGCCTTCGAAAGGGAGAAGGTGAAGTTCTGATCGTCTTCACTGGCTTGGCCTTTTGCCTGTACCTGCCATTGCCTGTGGCCTGTGACCGCTGTGGGAACCACAGCTCCTGTGGGGACAGTCATACTTTCCCCAGCCACAGCCTCAGCTAGCTGTGTTTGTTGTGCCATAAGATGTAAAGTGGGCAATGAGGTGATCCTCATCTCTAAATGGGGAGACGGAGGCTTATGAGAAATGAATCCTTTCGACAGAGCCAGGTTTCCGATCTCCAGTTCAATCCCCTTTTCTCTTCTCCCATAGAAGACTTTCCTCATTTGAGGACTCAGTCATTGAGAACAGTTATGGTTATTTGCAAACAACCCGAGGGTCCACGTCATGCAGTAATTTGCAATTTTGCTGATGCACAAATTGGAACATAGTGCATGCTGCGAAGCTGTGTGCGGGACTCGGGATGAAGTGCGTGGGGAAGGGAGGGAATTGCAGAAGTGCAGTCAGTGTCCCGTCTCACATGCTCTCACTGGATTGATTTCTTAGGGAAAGGCCTGTTGAGCCAGGCCTCCTGCCACCAGGATAGGTGGGGCAGGGTACCCTCTGAGACCCTGGGAGGAGGCCCATCATCCTGAAAAGGGCAGAAGTACCAGAGCAGGCCTGGGACAAAGGCTGAAACACAGCCATCTGTTTGCAGCCACATGACCAGCTTAGGGCACCTCCATCAGCAGAGAAGGAGGCCATGGAGCCCTAGGGCGGAGCCAGGGCCAGGCTGGGTCCTGAAGAAACCAGCCTCCATATTTCACCAGTCTTTTGTTTTCTTGGCCTCTTGTTTTCTACTCATCCCTTGTGGAAAAAGCTGCTAACCCCTTCCCTACCCTGTATTGCAGACCGATGCTCAAGGGAGTGTCAAGCTAGATTCCTACTACAGATCAGGGCTTACTGTTCCCCAGGGCACTCTACTAGGACCTCAAGCCTCAGTCCCTCCAGCCCTGCTCACCTCGGAAGCTCAGCTCACTGTCACTAACCCCACAGTCCTCTGCAGAGCTCTCCTTCTCCTGCTTGCTGCCTCCCCGGCTCCTCTTCACACTCTTGTAGAACTGTCCCCACCGGTGCCGCCCTGCATCCTTCTTCAGGCGCTTCTCCTTGGCCCTTCTGTTCTGAAACCAAACCTGCCACAAAGCACAGTGCCATTCAGAGGGGGGTCTAGCACAAGGCCAAAGTCCCCCAAATCCCCAAGCTAGGTGGCTAGAAATGGACTGAAGCCTCAGCAGAGGGGCGTGCAGGACCAAAGTGTAATGTGCCCGCTAGCTCTTACTGGACCTTCAAGGCTGGCCACCTCGCCAATGCCCCCAGGAGCCTGGCCTGGAGCCCAGCTCCCCACAGAGATCAGAGCCACCACTCACGGTGACTCAGGTGAAAGGCACAGACTCGGGGCTCCACGTCCATCCCTCCCCAGTCCCCAGAGGGCGAAGCAGGCTGGCCACTCACCTGTACCACCCTCATGTCCAGGCCTGTCTCGGACGAGAGCTGCTCCCGCACATGCCGGGCAGGCTTCGGGGAGTTCTTATAGGCATTTTTTAACGTCTCCAGTTGCTTTGCTGTGATGGTGGTCCGTGGCCGCTTCGCCCCAGCTTCTGAGTCATCTGCAATGAAACCAACCTTACCAGGGTCAGCCAAACATGACGTGGGGCGTCTACCCCTTCCCCGGGCGGCCTCCAGCTCAGTTGGACAGTGGGAGGAACGGAACATCACTGAGGCCCGTCCCCCACCCTGGGAACTGATCCTAGTACATATCTACACATGGTAAGGGATGCTCATTGTCCCATTGCTCCTCACAGCCCACGTGGCCCCACACAGGTCTGTCATCACACCGAACATAGACCAGATCACACTTCACTGCTGAGACCCTTGGGAGCCAGCAGGACTATTGAGGTGAAGAAGCCAAACTGAAGCTGGGCATGGGCTGCCCCAGGCTCCACCCCTCCCACCCGGGGCCTGCATTCTCCTCCTCCCAACCACAGGGGAAGCCTGCACTTCATGTATCATCTCAGCAAAGTTTGTGGGTCAGAACCCACTGGTGGGTTGTTAAGGAATTTAGTAGGAAGCCAGGTGCTGGTAGCTCCTGCCTATAATCCTACCTATTCAAGAGGCTGAGATCAGCAGGCTGAAGTTCAAAGCCAGCCTGGGCAGAATAGTCCAAGAGACCCGATCTCCAACTGACCAGCAAAAAGCTGGGCTGGAGACATGACTCAAGCAGTAGAGCACCAGCCAAGTAAGGAATCTGAGTAAGCAAGAGGCCCTGAATTCAAGCTACAGTAACACACAGACACACACACACACTCTCTAAAAGGTTAAAAAAAATGAGTAGGATAAGGCAAACATTATTTCATAAAACATGTGCTGAGTTGTTTGTTTTGTTTTTCTTTTTGTTGTGTTTGGCCATGCTGGCCTTGCAAATACTAGGCAAGCACTCTTCCTCTAAGCTACGTCCCTAACTCTAAAATTCGTTTCTTGTGATGGATCATGCAAGTCTTTGAAAAGCACTGGGCTAAAGAGTAGCCAGGGCAACACATTGGCCAGCAGTCTTTAGTGGGGTTTTTGTTTTGTTTTATTGGTGGTACTGGGATTGCACGGCTTCAGCTCTGCCCCTTTCCCTCAATGGGCTTGAAGCCTGCAGTTCTTATTGATGTTGGTTTGTCTGCTCAGTCAGGCACAGAAAGCTGCCCCTGAGTGTTCGTGAGGGAGAAGGGGGTAAACAGCTGCTTCCTCCCAACCTCCCCTCCTGCCCCCCCCCCCCGCCGCTGTGCAGAGCATAAGGTGAGCAGTGGCTCTTGCCTTCTCTGAGTTGCCCCATTTGTGCTGCTACCTTCCTGCCCCTTTGCCTTTCCTCCTCCCACTCCAGTCAAGAAAACCCTCTGTGAGGAGCAACAAGAACAACCAATATTGATTAAGCACCTGCTGTGTGTCTGGGTTGGCCGAGAGCTTTATGTGCCTTCAGTCCTCACCATTCTGAAGGTTTTTTTTGTGGAGTCAGAAGATGTGAGTTCAGCCTTGGAGTCTCACCTCTCTGAAGCTGAGGGCACCAATCTAGGAATTAAGTAGCTGTGCAGCTCAGACCCACACAACACCCATGCACCTGGCCATCCGTCTCCTCCAACAAGCCACATCATCCTGGAACAGCTCCCTCCCACCTGCCTCCCTGCTGTAGTCCAGGATCAAAACAGAGGTAATGGAGCAGTCCTTGGTAGTCATTACAACTTAGTGAGGAAAACTTCTGAAATGCTCTACTTTAAATTCTTAGGAAGGGTCAGATGCATAGAGCTGATAGCATGACATGGTTTCATACAAATTTGACTTATGCAAATACAAAATAATGCACAGTTAACTATTCAGTCTTTGTGTATAAAACTTTTAATAAACTGTCACAAAGACGGGAGGTGGGCATGGTAGCACTTACTGTAGTAAACAGCACTGGGAGACTGAGACAGAAGGATCACATTCAAACACCAGTCTAGGTTACTTAGTGAGACTTTCTATCAAAAAAAAGTTTTAAATCATAGAGAATCATTGAATTTCAAAATAGGTTGACCTAGCGAATTAGAAGCTATTTTCACCCCAGCCAGATGGACAGTGCCCTGAGTGCACCTGTCACCCTGATTGGCCCAGTGGTTAGTGCCATGCCACTGCTTACATACAGAGAAAAGTTCTTCATGTGACTATGGGGACGATTATGCTGTTATTTTAACATTCACTGTTATTATAATTTAAAATCTTTTTTATATCCTATAACAATGTCATCCAAGTATTCATTAAGTAGCGATGGCAGTGCTCGTGCTGAAAAATGTACCTAAAAATCAATAACTTTGGTGCGGAAGTTAAATGTGATAAAACACGGTGAGGAAGGCCAAGCAAGCCCACGATACCCTGAGCTGTTAATTTAGGAGAGAGTGGGGGGGGGGGCTGGAGATAATGCTGAGGAAAGAAAAAGTAGCATGAAGGTGACATACACTTCACTGGTTATGGATTTGTGTGCAGAACACTCCCTCCCCCTACTTTTTACATTCATTCCCATGGAAAAAATTAGTCTTAACATATGTTACTTTTGAATTATGCAGAGCCTTCTAGAACTTGTCTCTGGCGTACAATACGACCTCATTTGACTGCCAATGCAAACGTCCAAAGGAGAGGGGACAAATGAACAAAATCCTCCTCACTAAGGAGCACATGGCTGATATTAGATTCTTTGTTTAGCCCCAGGGATGGAATTACAGGCTTGAAAGAAGGTTCTGAGGAGCAAGGCGGAATGAGAACAAATGAAAAGACAGACAAACATCCTATAAGAGACAAAGACCACCGGGATCATACAGGATGGAGACAAGGGACCCCTGGGGAACATGCTGGAAGCACCACTGTTTTTACCCCAGTACACCCTCCGCTCTGTCTCTATATCTCTTCCACATGAATCTCACTCTTCTAGGGCATCCTGTTTCACATGCCTCGCCTTACTTAAATCTCAGACTATAGCCCAGTGTGGCAGCATCATCCCCCCCCCCATATTTAGCTGAGAAGCTAAGACTCAGCCCCTTACTCAGCTTTCCAGGGAAGGTCCAAGTTCATAGAGACACCCACCCACCCCCTGACACTAAACCCAGCGCCTTTCCATTCCCCTTGGTGGTTTACTACAGGGAAAATCTTTTTGTGAATGGATGATCCCTCCACCATGCCCACTTCCCCAGCAATGTTACCGCCCGTCCACTGGAGCCATCCACAGTGCCAGGAGACACTGGGCTGAGAGCCCCAGGATCTAAAGGAGGGCTCTGACAGTGCCACTCTGGGCAGGACTCCGAGGGGGTGGTGTGCTGCTCTTTGGTAAGGAGGATCAGCGTTTGTACCTAAGGTACCATGGCTTCTCTGAGTCCACCTTGTCCCTGAAGAACCCTCCTGCTCTTCTGCAACATCCTAATGGTGTCCAAAGCAGTAGTGATATGAGAAGTATGTGAGGCCAGGAATGATCTGGAAGGATATACATGAACAATTCACTCTCTCTCTGTCTCTTTCTCTGTCTCTGTCTGTCTGCCTCTCTCTCTTCCCCTCTCTCTCTCTCTCTCTCTCTCTCTCTCTCTCTCTCTCTCTCTCTCTCTCTCTCTCTCTCTCTCTCTCTCTCTCTCTCTCTCTCTCTCTTCTCCCCTCCCTCTTCCTCTTTCCCTCAAGCTCACATTGGTTGATAAGGGCTATTTTCCTCAGAAACACTTCTGAGTCAATCACAATGTCAGAGGCTAAAGCACTTGATGTCCTGTGGGTTCATGTTTAAGATTAAGATTAAGAGTTCCTGTTCAAGTTTAAGATTAAGAGGTTGAATTTGACCAAATCCCAAATTCAGATCCTGGGCATCACACGCACACACACATACACACACACACACACACACACACACACACACACACACACACACACACACACACACACACGCACACGTAGGCACAGCTGTGAATGGGAAGTGAAGGAGCCAGGCTTAGCAATGTACAGGTCTGAGCCCTGTCTGGGCACCGGAAGCTCTCTGGATCCCTGAGAACATGACATGGGGATGCAGAGCCGCTGCCGCCAGGCTGCGGGTGGGTCTGGGGTTCCAGGTGTGGCTATACTACGCTAGGGCCCAACACCAGCCTGGGCCCAGGCTGGGAGCTCCGGCTGCGGTGCAGGCTGTGCCCGGGCAGAGTCAGGGGAAGTCATGTTGCTGAGCCGCCCTCCATGTGCCCCATGACACACTGGACTCCAGCTCCAACCTCTGGGGGCAGAAGCCCAAGGAGTCACAGCCCTCGGTGGGAAAGGAAAACAGAGACAACAAAGCCCTGGCTGCCTCAAAGTGCTGTGGCTCTCATCGTTCAGCAGCATTTGGAGCATGGAGTGCGAACAGAACTCCCAGCGCCACCCTAGGCCGACACAACAGTGACATCATGACAACAGTGACATCATGACAACAGTGACATCATGACCACTCAGTCCTTCAGGCTGCTGTGGGAGGCAGCTTTCTGCTACTCACTGAAGCCCAGAAGTGCTAACAGGTTGGGGTGTTCCTAGCTTGGGGACACTTCTCAGAGGAGGCCGTGGAGCAGGGCTCAGAGACTGCATAGGTACAAAACCGGGATACAGGCCCCTTAGAAGCCTGTGAAAGGCGCCCCAGGGCCACGGCGCTTACCATTCTGCTTGGCTGTCTCGTAGTCTTCCTTGCACACCAGCCGCCCGTCCTCCATGAGGTAGAACTCGTCCCCCGTGGCCAGCTGCCGGTTGCAGATGATGCAGGCAAAGCAGTGCAGGTGGTAGACGAAGTCCTGGGCCTTGCGGACCACCTGTGTCGGGGGGATGCCCTGTTGGCAGGCCGTGCATTTTGTGCCAAAGCGCCTGTCGAGGCAGCATAAATGATCAGACCAAGCTGGCGGGTGCTGGACAGTGTCTTCTGTCCCCTCTCCTCCCCTACCCCTTCCATGGCCACAGCATCAATCTCCCACTCCACCCCCCCACCCCCGGCCCCTGGACCCTCAGACCTACCCTCTAGGCTTCCAACCAGCCTCCCGCCTTTTGTCTCAGGCTCTTTTGCCACAAATGCAGGTGTTGAGTCAGAACAAGGGTCTCCAGTCCCCTTCCCAAGGCTGGCATCCCAGGGGGCCATACCACTTGCCTGACACCCGTCAACATGGTGGCAGACGGAGGGCTTTCTAAGTCCCCCCATGGAACCTGCTGTCACTCTGGGCCTCCCTCCAGGTGCTACACAGAAAATCAGCCTGCTGTGTATAAAACCCCCAGCAGCCCCACCTCTGCCCAGCTCCCCTGGGCACCTGTCCCTGCATGGCCATGTGCCAGCATTTGCCTGAGTCCACACGGGCACTCCGGAGAAAACCCACTTCGTCAGCAGAGCTCAGCGCTCCTGACAGCTCATCTCTCTGGTCCTCTATCTCTCCCTCTCTCCCCTCCATACAGCACAAGGGAAAGTCCCCACCCCCACCCCATGGACCAATGGTCCGAAGTGGGCCCGGGAAGCCCCTGTGACTTTTCCAGGATGCGATAGATCTCAGTTTGGAAAATGCTATGGCCCAGCTTCCTGGGCTGGCAAGAGGAAATTACCCAGGGCCAACCTGTGCCAGGGCTAGAGGGAAGAACACAGCTGCATTGACACGAGTATTCAGCCAGGCCCTGGCAGCCAGAGGTACGTGGAAATACACCAAGGGTCACAGGGCTCGCACAACCCAGGACCGCCAAGTGCCAGGCCTTGCTGCAGGTGTGCTTTCCTTACTTTGGGAGGGAGGAAGCCAGGAGGGGCCCGGGAAGCAAGGGCAGAGTTTAAAACAGCAATCAACCTAATTATTCATGACACTTCACACAGCAGAACTTTATCTTCTTCAGGATGAAAGACTTCGCCTAATGGATCTGGGGAAGGTTTGATTTTAATGGTCCTTTTAACTAATGCTTATAGGCAGCCTGATTTCCCCAGAAAGGACAGTACATATTTCATCCACATTAATACCAAATAAATTAATTATGGTCATGGCTATCATGATGAATCCCAGATTAATGCGGATTGATGGGTCTCTTATGCAGTAATGATACCTGCTGAGGGGCTGCAGCGGCCTGTGACAACGCGAAGCCAACTACCACTTCAGAACCCCTTGCCAGGGACAGGGTGTGCCAGAGAAAGGGGGGTGGTTCTCCATATCCACCTGAGTAGCTCCCCAAGAGCCAGTAGTGGGTGGTTGGGGGATGATTCTTTGGATGCCAGTACAAGAGTGTTGGCGTGCACAGAGAGGTCTTCTGCATTCCAAGCACACACGCACCGTAGTTGCAGGGGGAGCAACTTTGGACATTCTCCCTACCCAGGATGTTCAGAATCCTGCCTCAGGACAACCTGCAATTTTGTCCGATTTTCAAAGGGATGCAGGACCCAGATATTAAAGGCTTGTTAAATAGTGAACCACGTTTTTAGAGGGTGAGGAAGAAGATGACGAAACCTGAAGGCTGAGAACAAAGTGTGTATGTAGAACCCAGAGAAAGCAAGCCTGCATGTGTGTCACAAGGGCGTTTTCAAAAGGCCCGTGCCAACGGGCGCTGGTGTAATCCTAGCTACTCAAGAAGCTGAGATCTGAGGATCAAGGTTCAAAGCCAGAAACATCAGTGACACTCTCATCTCCAATTAACCACCCCACAACCCAAAAATGGACCTGTGGCTCAAGCGATCGAGTGCTAGCCCTGCGCCTCTGTTCCCCCCCTTGGCCAATCTACAAGGTGGTTACTTAAATGAACACGGCCTCCAGCCACCATGCTCACAGCAAAGCTTCCAAGACAGCCCTAAATGCAGGGGGGGTCAATTGCCTTTGCTGAAGATACTGGGCCAGGAACTGCCCTGGAGACAATCTAGAGTTTTCCAAAAGTAAATCCTGCCCAAAGGGCCCTGAGGAGAGGAGGATTGAGCAGAGAATCCTGGGCAGAGCAGGAACCCTCCTGCATAACAGCTCTGCATCTCCTGACCTCACAAAAGCAGGCTGGGCTTTCCGTGGCCGGAAGCCCTGGCTGACACTGGAGCACCAGAGACATGAAAGATAACGGGGGTATAAATTTAATCTACATCCCGACAGTGATTCATGCACGCGGGTGGCAAGTGCACGAGAAAAATGAAAAATAAATGGACTTTTCCAGCATTTTTTAGCAATTGAAGCAATTTTCCTGATTGCGGGATTTATACCAATGCTAAGTGGAAGTTGTTCCTCATTACCTTCCCCCCCACACCCCCCGCAGCAGAGCTGGGGGCGGGGGGAACACTTCATGCACCCTTTTATAGTCCCCAGAGTTTCCCTGGCCCAGCTCCAAGTGGCACCGCCACCCCACATCTAATCAGAGCCAGTAGACCTAGAATAAGGTGCCACGTTGTGCAGGTTCCCCCACACACACACACACACACAAACCCAGTTCCAGAGACCTCAGACCACATCACAGATGAGAAGGGCCTGGCAGGCCGCACGCTTGTCCTGTGACCACACTGCTGTTGGTAAAATTCCTGGGCTGCTACAGTGAGAACCAACAGTCTAACTACTCTGACCAGCTGTGAAGGAGGCTAGGTCAAGAAGTGAGGGACGGACACCAGCCCAGGAAATCAGCTTCTGAGGATTTTCCAGGCAGTACCCCCTTGATGCCATCCCTAAGTACCTACTATGTGCATAGCCTGCCCACTCGGTCACATCATGTCCACTGGTCTGCCCCTTCAGAGAGACGTTCCTGCCAGTCCTGACTAGCCAGGCCTCCAGGGAGGGCCAGTTTCCCCGAGAGGCAGCTGGAAGGGATCCAAAATGACCCTAAATGGCAAGAAAGGGTGCTGGAGTACAGTTTAGTCCGTGGGCAGAGTGCTTATCTAACATGCACCAGACCCTGGGTTTGCTCCCAACACAGCAAAAACAAAATAAAAAGATTGAGGAAGGACTTGCTAATGGCTCACGATGTTATTTATTCCTCTGATTGATACCACTGGAAACTCCCTATCATCCCTGCCTACCACACAGTAGGCAAGGAAGAGGTAGGAAGGGAGGAAGGAAAGAAGGAAGGGAGGAAGGAAGGAAGGAAGGAAGGAAGGAAGGAAGGAAGGAAGGAAGGAAGGAAGGAAGGAAGGAAGGAAAGGAAGGAAGGAAGGAAAGGAGGGAAGGAAGGAAAGGAGGGAAGGAAGGAAAGGAGGGAAGGAAGGAAAGGAGGGAGGGAGGGAGGGAGGGAGAGAGGAAGGGAAGAAAGGAGTGCTAACTACTCTTTAAATGTTCATCTGTACGTATAGAACTCAAGGGGAAACGGGTGAGAAGTGCAGCAGTGGAGCTCTCTGGACACTGATGAAAGTAAATTATACAACTCCTGGGTGAAGATGGGAGGGAGGGACTGGGAGAAAGGGAAGGGAAGACATTTCATGAAAGGAAATATACCCATACCTGACTCGCTTCATTGTAATCCCTCTGTATATCACCTTCAAAGTAACAATAAAGTAAAAAAAAAAAAAAAAAAGAAAAGAAAAAGAAAAACTAAAAACCAAGTGTCCATGTGAGTGATCAGGGAAGGATGGCTCCCATCGGCACAGCAGGAAGGGAACCGAGGCCAGCCTGCAGTGAGGCTGTGCTTTGCTAAAACCCAACACCAACTGTCCAACCCACGTTGCTGTCATCCCATGCATGTCCCCAGAGTGAACGGAGGGGATGGGGAGAAACAGGCTCAGCCAAGCGAGGTGTGGCCCCAAGCCTGCAGCAGCAGCGAGTGAGACCAGGGCTTGCACTTGGTGCTCCTGAGACAAGGCAGCTGAGGAGTGCAGGCCACACAGCTGCCCTAGCTCAGGCTAGCACTGAGGAGCTTTCATGTCCCAGTAGCTCTGCGATACAGGGGCTGAGCTGGGTGCTCACTCTGACCCCACCTGGCTGGTGTGAGAGGGTCTGGCCAAGCACTAGCTGCATTGCTGGTTCTCAGGACCATCCTTGAACCCACCCTCAGCTCCCGTGCTTGGCCTGAGCCCCTGCCTCCACCAACTGCCATAGAGGGACCTCTCTGAGCCACTCACTAGGGCAGGGACACACGGACTTCTGGCATATCCCTGATTTGCTGTGCTAGTCCTTGATCAGCCCCATATGACCATGTGGCAGTCCCGAGATGCTACCCATGCAGGTCACTGAGCGCCTGTTCACCACACCTACTGTATGCTGACAGCTGTATGATGCATCCCTCACCCTGGCTGTGACAGTCACTGCCACCCAGCATCATCACCCTTGGTGACTTCAGCTCCTGGCTCGGCTCCACTCCACCGAACCACACAGACCATCCTTCCACCCTGCCCTTTGACCTCTTCTCCACCCTTCTTCAGCTGCTCAAGATACTGTCCCCAGTAATGCCAAAACCCTGCAAGAACTTCCATCCCCCCACCCCCACCTGGAGCGGGACTACCACCTGCTACGCACTGGGCATGCTCCCTCTAGAGGGCCCTGCAGTAAGCTAATTCTAACCACTCAGGGACTGCGTTTCTCACTTGCCTAGCCCTGTCCCTCATTCCCCCCCCCACACACACACACCGTGGTCTCGCTCTCCAGCAACGGTTCCATGGACCACCTTACGAATCCTCCCTCCTCCTTCCCTACTCTAGTGCAGAGCTGAAAAAAACGCAGCACCTTGTTGACTTTAAGTTGATATGGAGGGTGGGCATGGTGGTACACACCTCTGATCTCAGCACTCAGGAGACAACAGCAAGAGTTTTAAGACCAGCCTGCCCTATAAGCAAAAGCTTATCTCACAAAGCCAGAGAGAGAGAGAGAGAGAGAGAGAGAGAGAGAGAGAGAGAGAGAGAGAGATGGGGGAGGAGGAAGGAGAGGGTGATGGAGAAGGAGGGGGGAGAGAAGGGGAGAGGGACAGGGAGAGGGAGAGGGGCCCAGAAACCATACTTCCCTAGTCTGTTTCTCATTCTCGCACTCACAATCTCTTCTCTACAGCCTCCCCCGTGGGTGTCAGCTGGTGGAGCAGGTTCTGTTTCCTGGAGCAGGAGCCGCTTTGGGAAGATCCACCGTGTGCCCCACCGCCCGTCCACCACCACAGCCAGGACCCTTTCCTGGCCCCAGGTGGCCAGTCGTGCCCTGTTCTCGGCCAGCCTCCATCCTCACACAGAGCACCTTCCTTCTGACCCACCTTCTACCCTGTCCCCTCTGCCCTCCCTGTCAAGTCTGTGCCCTGTCTGCCAGCTCTGAATCCATTATGGGGAAAAATCCTCAGGGAGTTCTGGAGGCCAGGACTCGGACGCCCCTTGCACAGGTTGCTCTTGAATCCATCCAGCCTCACCAGCCAGCCAAGGCTGCGCTTGGCAGGTGGTAGGCGGGTTGGCATGGCTACCAGCGGCGGCTCCCATCCCCCCATCCCTCCTGACCTTGCAGCTGCAGGAGCTCACCAGGCCTCCGGGCCGCTCCCCTGGCTGAGCCCTCTCACCCCCCACGGCCCTCCTTCCCCCACCCCTACACCCCTGACACTGGGAGGCCCTGCCACTCAGCACCTTCCTCAGATGCTCCTCCCCCCATCTTCCTCACTGCAGATTGCTGAAGCTTCATTCTTCCAATTGCTCAGGCCCAGAACTTGGACTGTCCGCTAGATCTGTCAGCAAATCCTGCTGACTTGGCCCCAAAGTGCTGGGCTGCTTCTCAATTCCATTCCTCTGCCTCCTTCTCTGGTTCTAATAGCCACCAGCCTCCCCCTACAGCTGTCCCTGGCGGCCCACATCCTCCCTCACAGCTACCCCTGTGTTTCCACACAGCAGCCATGGAAACTAAGGCCACATACACCATCTTCCTGTTCTCCCCTCTGCCCCCACCCCATCCCTTCCCCCGTCCCCCACCGCGGCTCCTTCCTCAGAGTCAAAGCCAAAGCCACTGCTAATGGTTGAAAATCTACCCCATGCCCACCCCTGGCCTTCTGATCTCAGTTCCTTCCTCACGTCCACACTCTGCCCTGCTCACCTTCCTTCCCCTGGGGCCCTGGGGACACTCTTTCCCCAACACCTGCATGGCTCACCCCTGCCATTCCCATGGTCTCCCCGGAAATGCCACCTCCTCTGGTCTTCCATGATCACCCCCAGCACTTTCTTTCTCCTCTCCAGAGCACTCAGCTCGAAAGCTGCCCTGAGCATTGTTCTTGATCGTCTCCCCACTTCCCCCACTGAACCCAGCACCCCAGCAGAGCCTGACCAGGTGATAGTCTAAATGAACAAGAGGTCTGCAGTCCCCCCCACCCCGGCTCCCACTGCTACATGTGAAGCAAGTTCAGAGAGGGTGGGAAACATGCCCAGAACTCACAGCTGAGATGGTAGGGCTGGGGTTTGAACCCAGAGCTCTTCCGCAGCGCGCCTCCCTCGCGCTTGGCCATTGCAAGGCAGATGGCAGGGAGCAGCCCAGACCCCAAGCCAGCCGCCACAGCACGACGTGCCGTCCCAGGGAAACAAAATACTGCATAACTTGATTTTATGCTTTAATTGCTTGCCGGTGATTTACTGCCGGCTGTATATTTTTTTCCCAGCTGACACTTCCCTACATGTATTTCTTTTATCTATCACCGCATTTGACAGGTAAGTTGCTGATATTTACTGTTACTGTAGGTACGAGCATTTCCAACATATATCACCACCCACTCTCAGGCCACAGCCATGTCACCAGCACATAAAGCTCCGCCCAAGCCCACGGTCACATCTGGAATGGTAAAATCTTGAGGGTGCCGACTGCACGCCATCACACATACGCCTGCCTATTTTACCAGAGGTGACCCCCAGACAATGCCTCGTACCCAGGCCTTTGAACGCGGTGGGGTTGGGTTGTCTGTTGTTTGGCAGTACTGGGTTGATGCTGATCAAAATGCATTGCGCACATAAATAGACATGTTAAAATGAAGTCCCTCTGTACAGCGACTTGAAGACAATAAAAAGTGGGGTGAAGGGGGGCCTGGCTGCTGGTAGGTCACACCTGTAATCTAGCTACTCAGGAGGCTACTCAGATTCTAGGTACTCAGATCCTCAGATCTGAGGATCGCAGTTCAAAGCCAGCCTAGACAGGAAAGTCCATGAGACTCTTATCGCCAATAAACCACCAGAAAACCAGAAATGGAGCTGTGGCTCAAAGTGATAGAGCACTAGACTTCAGTGAGGTGCCCAGGCCCTGAGTTCAAGCCCCATAGCTGACAAAAACAAAAACAAAAGCAGTGGGGGAGAATACTGGGATTCGAACTTAGGACCTTGCACTTGCTAGGAAAGTACTCTACCACCCAAGATACACACCTCCAGCTCCTTTTTGTTTTCATTATTTTTCAAGCAGGGTCTTATGTTTTGTTGTTATTGTTGTTTGTCAGCCATGGGGCTTGAACTCTGGGCCTGGGCGCTATCCCTGCTTCAGCTCAAGGCAAGCGCTCTACCATTTGAGCTACAGCCCCACTTCGGGTTTTCTGGTGGTTTATTGGAGATAGGAGTCTCACAGTCTCTCCTGCCCAGGCTGGCTTTGAACCGCGATCCTCAGATCTCAGCCTCCTAAGTAGCTAGGATTACAGGCGTGAGCCACCAGCACCCGGCGGGTCTTATGATTTTTGCCAATAGCTGGCCTCAGACTACAATTCTCCTCCCTTCCGTCTCCCTCATAGTTTAGATTACAGAAGCATGACACCATACCCAGCTTACTAATTGATATGAGTGTCTCACTAGCTTATTTTTCAGGCTAAATGCCTTCAATCATAATCCTCCTAGTCTCTGCCTTCTGAGTTTACAAGACTGAGCCACAGTATCCAGCCTTTAGTGTAGTACTTTTATGTTGTTGCTTAGTTAGTTATTGGCACTACTGGAATTTGAACTTAGATCCCATGCTTGCTAGGTGGGATCTCTGTTGCTTGAGCCATGTCTCCAGTCCTTTTTACTTTGTTTGGTTTTTTGCCAGTCCTGGGGCTTGAACTCAGGGCCTGGGCACTGTCCCTAAACTTCTTTTGCTCAAGGCTAGCATTCTACCACTTGAGCCACAGCACCATTTCTGGCTTTTTCTGTGTATGTGGTACTGAGAAATCAAACCCAGGGCTTCATGCATGCTAGGCAAGCACCCTACCACTGAGCCACATTCCCAGCCCGCTTTGGTATATTTTTGAAGCAGGCTGTCCCTCTTTGCCTGCGCTAGCCTAGACCACGATCCTCCTGTCTTACACTTGCCATCACAGCTGGGATGACAGCTCATGCAATGGTGACCACGATGGAAATGAGGTCTCCAGCAAGTATTTTCCAAGCTTGCTCAGAACGATGATCCTCCCAATCTCAGTTTCCTAAGGAGCTAGGGTCACAGTGTGAGCCATCTGTGCCCAGCTATTTTCTAAAGAGCATTTGTTATCATCATTTTGAGACAAAAACTCCTGAAGAAACCATAGCAATGCCAACCTGGTCCAACCTCTTTATTTAGCAGGGGAAGAAACTAGAGCCAAAGAAAGATAATAATTGGCCTAAGATCACACCACTCAATTAGTGAGGAAAAGAAGCTAGAGCTCAGCCATCTCTTTGGGCACACCTCCTCTCCATCCCAGTTGGAGAAGGCTTTGCCCCCCAAGAGACAGGGAGACTGGGGAACCCGACCCTTCAACAGAGCCCAGGCCAGACCCTACATTTTTGTAAACACACATTGAGCATGGAATATGCACACGGGAACTCATGCCATCTATCTCATTTAAAGCAAAGGCCCTTGGAGGCCTGAATTATTCTTTCCTTTACACAGATGGCAATGGGCTGGGAGCCATCAGCCGGCTGGCCCAAGCTCACTGTCCCTGGCAGATGATGCTTATCTCTCCCAGGACCTAATAAGCCCTTCTCACTCCAGGTTCATCAGCCTCAGCAACAGCATCAACTCAGCTGTAACCACACCAGCCTGAACAGGAGACCAGGAGACAGACAGCTAGGATGTCTGCTTTATGTTCTGTGTTAAAGCAAGAGAACCATCCCAGGCTTCTGAAACTTCAGCCATGTTGAACAAGCACTATGGCTGCCCCTGCCCATCTGTGCATGGACCACTCGAAGGGTTCTGAGTGACTTATACTCAGCCTGGAGCAGCACTCCTCCCAGATCTTGGGTCTCACTCTCTATGATGGTATGGAAAACGTTAACAGACAGACAGAGGGGCACTCAGGGACAGAACGCCTACCAGTGTACCAGGCCAACCTGCCACACTCACCTACAACACTGGCCACAGAACTCAACCCTTGCCCGTGGGCTTCAGGAAGTTCTGTGGGCGCCCAAATAACAACCCGGCTGTGCTCTGATGGGTCCTGCTATGACCAGGGCCACAGAATGTGCAGGAGATAAAGGGAGCTTATGCTGAGCTTGAGGCTTCAGGAGACAGTGGGAGGCGGGAGGCCAGGAACGGACCTGGAGGGGAGGCCGTGCAGGCTGAGGAAGACAGAAGGCACGGGAGTGGGAAATAGGAAATCGAGGTACAGAGGGGTGGACCCACAGAACAGAGGCAGCAGGAATGACAAGAAAACTTTGGGGGTGAATCCCCCATGACTTGCCAGCAATGTGGGGTGAAGGGGAGAAGAAGAGGCTTGCCACTGCTGGCTGGAGTGTTTTCCCCAAGATGGAAGAATTCCACCCACCTCCCCCACTTTGCTCAGAGACCCTATTTCCACAGCCCAGGTACCATGTGATTGGCAACTATTTGGTTCCAGCTAGCTTCCAACCATGGCAGAAAAGTCCCTGACATATAGTCCCCACAGATGTCAGGAGACTGTCACTCCAGGCCGGGCTCCAGGAGGCCGGCCGCGGGGCGCAGCTGAATGAGAGCGCTCAGGGCGGGCAGACGGATAATCCTGGGCTCATCACCGCTTGATATATGGTCGCTGGTCCCTGGGGGATCTGCTGGGCTAAGTAATTGCTTCTGCCTTGATTACAGCCCGTCACAAATGACTGTGACTGCTCCACCAGCGTGTCTGAATCTTACAAATGTCCACACACACAGCCCCTATCTAGACCATCTGATCGTTACCTTAAAAGGTTTAATTTGCTTAGGGAGGGAATTAGACTATAAACTATTCAGAAATTATGGAAAGCCACACGTCAAAGAGACCCTCCCCCTGTGGGTCCCTCTGGACATTTCGCTAGAGATATAGGTGGGGGGAGGTTGTAGTTATCAAAAATAAAAAGTGGCTGAGCAAAAATCCAGCCCTAGATCAGATTCACAACCAACCACGAATCCCAGAACCGCGGTGCTCGCTTCGGGAGATAATGGGCCACATGGCAGCTGCAGGCCACCCTGCAGCCACCTAGGCCCGTCTGCTCCTCCTGCCAGGATTGGGGCTGCACTCTGTGAAGCAAAGGTCAAGGGCTGCTGTTGCTGCCCCCCAGCTCTGGAAGGGTCAGCATTATGTGAGGGACACTCAGGATGACTTCCCATTCACCCCCACATGAAGGTGTGGACATTGGTTCCAATGACCGGCCATACTTGCACCCAGCCTCACCACACACCTGCACCCCCATCTTTCTGCCCTTTCTGAGACCACGCCACTCCCAACCTCGGGCAGGAATCTCCTTCTCTCTTCTTCACCACACCCCACATATGGATGCCGAACCCCCACCCTGAGCAACCACTGAGCATGGACGTCATGTAACTCACGCCTCACAGTAACTCCAGACAAAGAGTTGCCAGTTTTCTCCCCATTGTAGAAGCTAGGACAGAGCTTCCTAAGCTGACCTGAGCCCTAAATCCACACTGATCCTGGATTCAAGTCCATCCCTTTTCTATCATTCACTTGCCTTCCCCATAAGAACCATGTCCTGCAGGCCTCTGCCCACCCAGAGCCAGACCCAGGCCACTCGGGAAGACCTGTGTGCAGCCATCCTGTGACAGCCTAACAGCAGGTCTGCCTAAGCTGAAACACATTGTCCTGGACTGCAGGGATAAATCACAGCAGGCCCAAGGACGCTGTCTACCTGCCCCGGGCTGACAGTCTCGAGATTGACGGGCTGGAGGAGGGGCCCAAAGCAGCCACACACTCCCCCTCCCAGACATCAAAGCCTCCCTCAGGCTGGGGTGCCCAATTCTGCCTGCCCAGCAGACTAAGGGTGCCAGAGGTAGAGAGACAGCCCAGACAAGAGAGAGGAGAGGCTTCGACAGGAATCTCTTAGGGTGGCAGCACCCTAGAGCACCTGAGGTTCAACCTCTTGAGGCTGAGTACAGAGCCCCGACTTCCCAGGGTGCAACCTGAAGCTCCCTCTGCCTGGAAGGTCCTAGAAGCTTTACCTCTCACCTGAACCTGTTGTCTTCCAACTCTCTAGCAGTGATTGTTTACCTGTCATAATAATCCATGGTTTGTCTCCCAGTCTTCATGTAAATCAATGTGGCTTGTCTGCCCTGTGGTTTAATCCCTACCACACTGCCAGTGACTCCTCCCGCTCGGTCAAGCTGCCCTGCCTGGATCTGAGCAGCTCAAGGCAGTTCAAGGCAGTCATGTCCAGTGGAAGCTGGGGGAGGCCAGAGCAGGCTCCACCCAGATGGAGCTCAAGCCAGCTGGGCCTCCTGAGGGCAGCTGGCTAAGTGGGATTGTCAGAGCACTTGGAGCAGAGAATCCATTCTGTTGCAATGTGCTTCAGAGTTAGAGAGTGGCCCAGGATCCGGGCAAAATCTAATTGGAGATGAGGAGGTGGCCCAGAGCCTGACTCCCAAATACCTCCTCTCCCCAAGGCCTGTCCCTTTTGCAAGCAGGAGCCTGTAATATGCTGGACTTTGGGTCCAGAAAAGGACCTGCCTAACAAATGCAATGCAAGAAGCCCTTGGCTCCTGGGCTTGTGATTCAAATTGTTACAGGCCTTGGAACGTCTGCTCTATGGTGAGGAGTTTAAAGACCCCACCACCAGGCTCAGAGACAATACAGATCACACTGCACTGGTCCTCTTGTGCCTCAGAATGTCACTCCCTTTGAGAAAGGAAGACAAGGCCTCAAGAAGGAAATATAACAAACAATGGCAACTATTCCATGTTACTGAGCAATGAAAGAGTTTGGATTTTGCTTAGCATCCTAGCTACTCAGGAGGCTGAAATTGGAAGGATGGAGGTTTCAGGCCAACCTGGTTAAAAGAGTTAGCCAGACCCCATCTCACTAAAAAAAAGCCATGCATCATGGTGCATGCTTGTCATCCTAGCTACTCGAGAGGCTGTAGGTAGAATCATTTACAAAATAAAAATAAAGCAAAAAAGAAAAAGGGCTGGAGGTGTAAAACTCCTGCCCAGCAAGCATGATGCCTCAAGTTTTAAAATAGAAAAAAAAAGAAAAGAAAAGGAAGGAAATTAAATGTGTTTAGCATCCCCTAAAGAAAAATCCAACAACCACAAAGTACAGCCTCCCAACGGTACCTTTTTCTTTGTCTGGGTATAAATGAACATCGCCCTCTGCTGCTCATCATCAATATTACCACAGCCCCCTTGCCGAAGACTGGAGGAAATCCTGACTTCGGGCTTTTCTTTTCCAGGAGCTCGCTGAACAGCTTCCAAGGGTGCAATTCACATCATCATCGTGATTTGTGAAACTGCACAGCAAGAGGACACTGTTGGAATTGTGCACAGCAGTGGCCTTGGCCCTGGCCCTGGCCCTTGTTATGGGCAAAGAGATGAAAATATCCATCCTGGGACTCAGAACCACAGGGCTGATAAGTGAAGCCAGTGTCTCTGTAGTTGCCTCTGAACAGAAAGATGGTGTTTTTTCCTTTTTTCAGTTTCTTCAAGCCGCATGGAGAAACGAGTCTCCCTGGCTTGGACCAGTGCTTTCCAACCTCCACCTCCAATGCTAGGAGCAGATTCAAGTATAAGACACCCACTCGGGCTGAGACTACTCCCACAGCCAAGCGTGAGACCAGCGAAGGACCTGGCACCAGGCACCCTCCTACCATGCGGCCCCGAGGCTCTCTCTGTCACTGCATGTGTGCCATCTAGAAGCAAGTGCAGGTGACAGTAGTGAGCTGTCATGGGGAGCAGGCTGTATCTGAGTCCCCAGGTCCCTGGGACTGGGAGAGGAAGACATGCTGCCTGGACAAATTGTTCCCTGTCCTTACCCAGAACAGAGTCTGCTAGTGTTCTACCACTTGATCCACATCTTCACTTCCAGCTTTTTGGCTGGTTAATTGGAAATAAGAGTCTCATAGAGCCGGGCGCTGGTGGCTCACGCCTGTAATCCTAGCTACTCAGGAGGCTGAGATCTGAGGATCGCGGTTCAAAGCCAGCCCGCGCAGGAGAGACCGTGAGACTCCTATCTCCAATAAACCACCAGAAAACCGGAAGTGGCGCTGTAACTCAAGTGGTAGAGCACTCGCCTTGAGCTGAAGAGCTGAGGGACAGCGCCCAGGCCCAGAGTTCAAGCCCCACAACCGACAAAAAAAAAAAAAAAAAAAAAAAAGAGTCTCATAGACTCTTCTTCCCTGGCTGTCTTTGAACCGCAATGCTCACATCCCAGCCTCTTGAATAGCTAGGATAACAGGCATGAGCCACCAGTACCCAGACTCCCTAGAGGCCTTGGGGGACCCAGTCATCACCTGAATTGGCCCTCCATTGGCAAAGAAAAGAACTACCCCAGCTTTAAGTTCCCTCCACACAGTCCCCATCACAGAGTTAATGACCTGGATTCAGCACCAAACCTGTGGCCAGCTCCCTGCATACTGACCCTGACGCAGGAAATGTGGCGCATGCGTGGGGTGGGGCCGTCTGTATGGTGGTAGTGGGTAATCAGGCACCCGAGGAAAGCAATTAGCAAGGACCAGAAGGAAGCCCAGGCCAGGAGGCTCTAATAGTAGCCGAAATGCATTTGGGATGTTCTGTGGATGTCAGGGCTCTTTGGAGGAGCTAGCATGGGGTTGAGAACTCCAGCTGTGAGGAAGGACAGCTCACCGGGCAGGGGGAGGCTTGTGGGCTCCAAGGAGATGGGTGGAGGAGCAGTCAGGAAGTTACTGCTGCAGACCAAGCCCTGGAAAGGATCCAACTATGGGCTACGGTGTGGGGAAGCGATGGAGGCAGGGGCTGAGGGCAGCAGCTGGGGTGAGGAAGTCTTCCTTGCTATTTCTGGCCTGCAGTGACCCCTCCTCCACCCACACTCTGGGCTCCTCCTGGGTTCGGGGGAGATCCCCTTCCCTTGCCGCCATTACTTCTCCCAAACCTGCACTGCTGCTCCCTCCCACTCTCCCTCTCCCTGTCCTAAAACAGACCAAGTCAGGCAGAACTCAAAGCCCAGACAGGTCCCTCGGGCAGTCAGCTCAAGGTGGGGGTGGGGTGGAGCAGGGGGGTGTCTAGAGAGAAAGCCTTGGGGTCATGGCTGACTGGCTCTGCTGACCCCACAGACTGCTTTGACCTGCAAGGTGAGACCAGCCATGTCAGTATCTCCCCTACATCCATCCCTGGAAGTTCAAGATGGTGATGTGGCCTCTGAGGTTCACTGAGGCTCTCTAAAGGGGCAGAGACACCTGGGGGGAAACCCAAAGGAGCCACCCAAGTCGTGGGACAGGCCCTCTCCTGCTCCTTCTGTGCCTGTGTATGCTCCCAGACCCACAGTGCACTTGAGTACACACACACACACACACACACACACACACACACACACACACACACACACACACACACACAGAGGAGCACACTGGAATTCACCAGAGCTGTCATGGCGCCCAGCTAGGGCATCGCTGAGACAGGAAGAGAGAGGCCAACGGGGGTCTCTCATCGAGAAACCAGGTGGACAGATGGAAGGGAACCACATAAACATCAGAATAAAGGAAATGAGCAAGAACCAGATTGGGAAAAAACAGAAAGCAGATGGGAAGGGATGGGGAACTATGCACCAAAAGCTGCGAGAAGGAAAAGAAGGCCTGTCCCTCCATCTGCACCTTCACAGATCTGCTGGGTATGCCACATGAGCTGTGCCCACCTCCTGCAGTGCCCACACCTAGACGCACACTGAGAAAGCTGCACAGATGTGAATCCAGAGCGACGGTGACCACAGGACACCCGGAGCCCAGCCCAGGAGCGGCCGCGGTGGGCGCTGAGGTCTAGGAAGAGCACTTCAACTGAATTCTGAGAACTCCCAGAAATTCAGATCCACCGTTGCTGGAGGACCCCGGAGAAATGGTGCCCTGCATCTGGGAATCTCCTTTCTCCATGTCCCCCGTCTCTGGAACCACTCAGCCTCCAGAACTCATCCATAAAACGGGGCTGCTGATCCTAGCTCCCATACTCTTGGGTGTGATGGCTTGGATAGGTCAACACTGTGGCTTTCTTGGGGTCAGTCACTGGTGCGGAAGGCCTCAGCCTCCGCAGCTTCTCTGGCAGCCTGCTGGGCTCCTTGGCCGCATGGCTTCGTGGCTGAGCACAGGCCTAGTGTCTGCAGTGACCACTGCAGCTGTGTCGTGCTTGGCTGGTCCCTGTTGGCTAAGACTCTGGCACATGAGCCTCAGATAATGGATCCTTGGAGGGAAATCCTAAACTAGATATGGAAAATACATTTAGTTCATCTCACGCTGACCTGCAGCTCTGAAAGGATTTTTGAGATGGACCCAAGCCTAGAATCGAAAACCCAAGACAATCTTTAGAACCAATGCTCAGGTGACAGTTCACCTGAGAACTTTACAAGGTCAACCTCTTTTGAGCGAATAACAACCCTATAAGGTAGGAACTATTATTAGCAGCCCCCTTTCACAAATAAATGGAGACCCAGAGAAGTTGCCCAAGAATACACAGCCAGTGAATGGGTTCCATCCAGGCAAGGTCTGGACACTTAACCAGCCCAGGAACACGAGATTGCCCTTTCATCCTGTTTCATTGAGGGTTATGTCAATGCAAGCCGGCTCAACTCCAGCCAGGAACAGCCCTTCCCAGCCTCCTTGACACAGCCGGGGAAACACAGCCACAGACAATCCTCCCGTGTGGGACGCAGACTTAAAATGCCAGCTGAGAGAGACTTTGGCATGATATAGCCAGGTGCCCCCAGCCCATTTCACTTAGGCAGAAAGAGCATCTCCTTTAAGAATTTGCGGGGGGCCGGGCACTGGTAGCTCACACCTGTAATGCCACCTACTCAGGAGGCTGAGATCTGAGGATCATGGTCCAAAGCCAGCCCAGGAAAGGAAAGTCCATGGGACTCTGATCTCTAATTAATCACCAGAAAAACGGAAGTGATGCTGTGGCTCAAGTGTTAAGAGCTCTAGCCTTGAGCTGAAAAGCTGTGCCCAGGCCCAGAGTTCAAGCCCTGTGGCTGACAAAAAGAAGAAGAAGAAGAAGAGGAAGAAGAAGAAGGGGAAGGGGAAGCGGAAGAGGGAGGAGAAGGAGAAGGAGGAGGGGGGAAGGGGAAAGAAGAAGGAGAAGGAGGAAGAGGAGGAGGAGGAGGAGGAGGAGGAGGAGGAGGAGGGGAAGGGGAAGAGGGAGAAGGAGAAGAAGAAGGAGGAGGAGGAGGAGGAGGAGGAGGAGGAGGAGGAGGAGGAGGAGGAGGAGGAAGAGGAAGAAGAATTTGCAGAGATTCTCTGCCCCCACCCCCTTAGCGGGTCTCTTTCCCTTGCTTGCTGCCTCTGAGACACTGGCCTTCGGGGGGAATGGGGGTGATAGGAACATCCTGTCATCACCAGGCCGAGGCAGCCAGGGACATGCCATGACTCCACTCACTTGAAGAAATCCTCCTTGCAGTAGACGCTCCCGGCCCTGGAGAAGCACCTGTCAGCCAGCTGCATCTGGCAGTCTGCACACTTGAGGCAGGAGCTGTGCCAGTGTCTGTCCAGAACCTTCAGGATGAACTTGTCCAGGATGTGCTGGTTGCAGCCAGCGCACTGAGGGATCTCTGCGGGAGAGAAGAGAGACACGGTGTGACCCTTCCGCACTGTCCTGCTGACCAGTCCAGGCCCTTCCCATTCTGCCTGGGGTGGGAATAGACAGGACCCAGGCACCCCCCCCCCCCCCCCGGCTACCACAGCTTCGCTCCCGGGTGAAAGCTGTGCTGGAAACAGCAGCCCCACAAAGGGAACTCTGCATCAGCCTGGACTGAGGCCATTTGCTCTTAAAAGCAAGTGACCAACTTGGGGTGGTTGGGGAGGGGGAGCAAAGTCAAGGGCTCAAGGTTTTTATGAAGTGCAACAGATGATCAGCTTCATCAATATCCCTTCCTTAGGACTCTTTCTGCCTGTGCTACAGACAGGAAAGCTACACTCTAATTTCCCAATTCCCTTGCAGTTCCAAGTCTAACTGTGGCTGAGAGTCCACCGATCAGATGCACTTAGTGATTGCTTAATGCACAAAGAAGGGACAGCAGAGGGGGAGGGGCAGACTCCCATCTACTGCTGTGGACCGTGGCACAGGTGATGAGGTACTGGGGTTGAAATGTCCTGACCAGCTGTGGCAAAGTCAGTGGAATTGAGGAGGGGGATGGAGGAGGTGTGTGCTGGGTGGAGTTATTCCTGGAACTCTTCTAGAGGTGGCGCCACGAAGTTGGAAAACAAAAAACAAAACAAAAAAAAAAACCCACCTCATCATCTAGCAACAGAGCACTTTCCACTTCAGTAGTGAAAAGTGGTTCTGTTGTCTGTCACTGCCCAGCCCCACCCCCATTCCTGACCTAGGTGATTTCTTCAACAAGTCTGTCCCTCTGACATTCATCTTTTATCAAGGACTTTTATGGAAGTTTGATAGTATCTTAGCTCACTGAATATTTCAAACCTCTACAAAATGGGATTCGATGGTTAGATAAACAAACAGTGCCAGAGTCTCTAGTTTTTTTGTTTTTCTATATTCCAACCACGCTTAAACATACACATGGAAAAGGTAACAAATACTACGACCCAAAGCGGGCAAGTATGCAAGCACTAGATGCCTAGAATATCCTGATGGCAGAGTACACATGGGGTTCTCCAGATCTGTTATACCTTGTTAATTGTGAGGAAGGAAGGAAGGAAGGAAGGAAGGAAGGAAGGAAGGAAGGAAGGAAGGAAGGAAGGAAGGAAGGAAGGAAGGAAGGAAGGAAGGAGCAGAGCCAAGATGCAAACCTACGCAATCTGGCCTCAGAATCCACATCTTACCCTATGTCCTACCTCTCCCCTTATTAAAAATAGACATTGCAGCTGGGCGCTGGTGGCTCACACCTGTAATTCTAGCTACTCAGGAGGCTGAGATCTGAGGATCACAGTTCAAAGCCAGCCTGGGCAGAAAAGTTCGTGAGACTCTGATCTCCAATAAACCACTAGAAAACTGGAAGTGGCGCAGTAGCTCAAGAGGTAGAGCATTCGCCTTGTGCTGAAGAGTGCAGGGACAGCGCCCAAGCCCAGAGTTCAAGCCCCATGACAGACAAAAAAACAAAATAGACATTGCTAGGCCAGGTGCCAGTGGTTCACCCCTATAATCCTAACTACTCAGGAGGCTGAGATCTGAGGATCTCAGCTCAGAGCCAACCTGAGAAGGAAAGTCTATGAGACTCTTACTGCCAATTAACAACCAAAAAGCCAGAAGTGGAGCTGTTGTACGTGGCAGAATGCTAGCCTTGAGTACAATAGCTCAGGGACAGCACCTAGACCCTGAGTTCAAGCCCCAGGACACAAGCATGTCCCTTAAACAGTTCTTTTGTCTCTTCAACATTTCTCACATGAATCACATTTCTCCATTTGCATCATATTAGTATATAAATCTTTAAGTGTTAGCATAGGGGGAAAACTCAGGGAGATTTAAATACAACAAAATCTATATAGGAATTTGGCTGGAGGTCTCAGTGGTAGAACATTTATTTGGCATTTGTGAGGCCTTGGGTTAAAATCCCCAGCAAGAACACCATCAACACACACACACACACACACACACACACACACACACACACGTATTTAGAACAGACAGGCTATTGGGACAGTCACTAAATACCACAAATAGCCTTTTACTCACAGGTGCTCATGCAGGACTAATTAGGCCCCGCGCCACCTGTTCCCTCTCCGCCTCCACACCAGCATTTACTTCAAATCTGATCCATTAGCCAAGGCCTTGCCTTGACCTTTTAGGCCAAGAACCTGGGGTCATACTGTGGTGTAGACATGACGGCTTGACCTTTGCTGACTGTCTCAGTTCATATGAGACTTTGCTTATTTTAAAGTTGTTTTTTTCTTTAAGATAGAAATTGCTCAACTGATAAATACTTGAATACCCAGGAAAGTGCCAAATGCATCATGACTACAGGAATGTGCATTTGTGTGTGTGTGTGTGTGTGTGTGTGTGTGTGTGTGTGTGTGTGTGTGCGTGTGTACGTAGCAGTTTTGGGGGTTTGAACTCAGGGCCTGGGTGTTGTCCCTGAGCTTTTTTGTTCAAGGCTAGGACTCTTCTGCTTAAGACATAGCTCCATTCCTGGCTTTTTGATGGTTAATTGGAGATAAGTGTCTCATGGACTTTCCTACCCAGACTGCCTTTGAACTGAGATCCTCAGGTTTCAGCCTCCTGAGTAGCTAAGATTACAGAAATGAGCCACTGGTACCCAGCCTAGGAATGTCCCTTTCTAATAAGGGGAGAGGTAGGACACAAGTAAGATGTGGATTCTGGATCCAGAATGCCTGGTTTTGAACCTTTGTTCTCTTTCCTTCCTTCCTTCCTTCCTTCCTTCCTTCCTTCCTTCCTTCCTTCCTTCCTTCCTTCCTTCCTTCCTTCCTTCCTTTCTTTCCTTCCTTCCTTCCTCCCTTCCTTTCCTTTCCTTTCCCCCCCTCCTCTATTCTTTCTTCTTTTCTTTCCTTTAATTATTTGAGACAGGTTCTTTCTTTTTGTGGGGGGGGGGGGTCCGGTCGTGGGGCCTAAATTCTGGGCCTGGGCGCTGTCCCTCAGCTCTTCAGCTCAAGGCTAGAGCTCTACCACTTGAGCCACAGCGCCACTTCCGGCTTTTTTCTTTTTGCTTATATGGTGCTGAAGAATCGAACCCAGGGCCTCAGGCTTGCAAGGCAAGCGCTCTACCACTGAGCCAACTTCCCAGCCCGAGACAGATTCTTTCTACAGCCCAGGCTGGCCTCAAACTCATCATCCCCTGCCTCGCTTTTCCCAGTGCTACCATGGGCGCTACCACGCACAGCCAGGCTCTTCATTTTCATCTCAACAAATCACTTAGCTCTCTGCCTCAGTTCCTCACCTGTAAAAATGGGGGTGATGATGGCAATATTGTCTCATAAGCTTATTGTAAGGAGGAAATAAATATGTGGGGTTGAGTATACAATGTGTGCTCCATGAGTATTCTCTGTGATTAGGAGATGGAGTGAACTGCATCAAAGGAAAGCCAGGCACCCATGTTTATGGGCTCCATAAGCATCCTGCAGCTAAGTTGTGACCTTCCTTCCAGGGGAGGCTCAGAGAGTGCCACTACACACACAACCTCGCCAGCTCCTAGCAGATGATCACCCAGTACCCTTTGGTCTTTCTTAAGGGGCCACAGCATCCCTGGAAGGGTAGACTCCTGAGAGGGAAGCGTCCCCAGGATGCTGACTGGCAGCTGGAGGAGGAAAGGTGGGAAGGCTGTTCTGGCTCCATCTGTGAGAGAGGCAGGGGAGGCGCACAACCCAGATGACCTCTCTGCTAAGGGGTGTGATTCTGGGACAAAGGGGGCCGGGCCAGTGAGAGGCTGGATAAGCCCAGCTGGATGGCACAGCCATCGTGGACATGGTGCAAGCAAGCAAACGGCTGGATTGGAGGAGGAGGGGATTGGTACCAAGAGAGGCCAGCTGCTCCCCACTGCCCAGTCCTTGGCCACCAGGATCCTAGTTGGGGTTTTTTCCCTCAGGTAAGAATAGGACTGTCTTACTCCTCCTAGCCACAAATGCTCTGGATGAGGGCGAGGATGTATGCCCATAAAATCTATTTCATGCGCGGTATCTGCGGGAGACTTAATATGATGAGTATTGGAGAGAGAATACATTATGGCTAATGTATGCAGGGAGCTCTGCAGGGAGCTGGGGGGGGCGGGGTGAGTGCAGGCAAGGCCTTGAGGAAAACATGAAGTACAGACAGACAGCCATTTTGGCCCAGCGCTGGGGATGACTGGGACATCGCAGCTAGAGGTGGGCAGGAGAGGTTTAAGGACCCAGCTGATCCCCGGGGTTAGGCACAAATCCAAGAGATACACTAAGGGTGTCATTTAAGCTAAAAAAAAAAAAAAAAAAAAAAAAAAGAGGGCTGGAAATGTGGCTTAGTGGTAGAACATGCATGAAGCCCTGGGTTCGATTCCTCAGTACCACACATCAACAGAAAAAGCCAGAAGTGGCGCTGTGGCTCAAGTGGTAGAGTTTTAGCCTTGAACAAAAGAAGCTCAAAGACAGTGCCCAGGCCCTGAGTTCAAGCCCTAGGACTGGCAAAAAAAAAAAAAAAAAAAAAAAAGGAAAATTAGCTGACACTGGTGGCTCACATCTGTAGTCCTAGCTACTCAAGGGGCTGAGATCTGAGGATCAAGGTTTAAAGCTAGCCTGGGAAGGAAAGTCTGTGAGACTTTTATCTTCTATAATGCACCAGAAAATGGAAGTGGTACTATGGCTCAAAGTAGTAGAGAACTAGCCTTGAGCAAAATAAGCTCAATACAAACCCAGGCCCTGAGATGAAGGCCCATGACCAACAAAAAAAGAAAGAAAAGAAAGCCAGGGGCTGGGAAGGTGGCTCAGTAGTAGAGCACTTGCCTTGCATGCCTGAGGCCCTGGGTTCAATTCCTCAGCACCACATAAGCAGGGAAAAAAAAGCCGGAAGTGGCGCTGTGGCTCAAGTGGTAGAGCACTAGCCTTGAGGTGAAGAGCTGAGGGACAGTGCCCAGGCCCAGAGTTCAGGCCCACGACCAGACTCTCCCCATCAAAAAAAGAAAAGAAAACCAGGAAAGAACCAAAAAAAAAAAAAAAAAAAGAAAAACTTTCCCACTGTATTCCACTGACAATTTAGAAACAGACACAGAAAAGCTATTTTTTGTGTAAGTTCCAGTACTGGGGTTTAAACTCAGGGCCTGGCACTGTCCTTGAGTTTCTTTGCTCAAGGCTGGTAGTCTACCACTTGACACATAGCTCCACTTGTATATCTGTGTGTGGGGGCACGCGCCCATGTATGTGTTTAATTGGAGAGAAAAAAGTTTTAGAGACTTTTCTGTCTAGGCTGGCTTCAAACCTCAGTCTTCGTATCTCAAACTCCTGAGTAGCTAGGATTACAGGTATGAGCCACCAGCACCCAGTCTTATCACCTATTTTACAGACCAGGAAATTGAGCTGCAGAAGCCTGGCAGGTGTCCACGGGCCTTGGATTTAGGAAACGGGGATGTGAAGATCAACCCGTGTTGCTGCCCTGCTTAAGCAAGCCAGGCAAATCCCACCTGAGCCACCATTTTACCTGGATTGACCCTGTCATCTTATACAAGGCAGTCTTAAGGCTGTTTCATGTTCAGGGCGAAAGGGGTAGATGAATCACCAGCCTCTGTGCACCCTAACATTTACGTAAATGGAAACATTTGGCGTTTGATGTTTCCCCCTATTCTGCCTAGAGAGAATATGAGATGAAGGCACCATGCCCAGGGGAGAGTTGGGGCAGACTGTCCTTGCCACCAGCTGCAAGGTACTGGCTTGTTGATGGCAGCTGTCAAGCTCAGATTGTCTCTGCCTGTGAGGAGGTGGAGCCCTGTGAACTCAGCCTGAGTCTCAGACTAAACGCTCCAGGTGATTGTTAGGACGATCATCTGAGAATTTTCCAGAGAGCAACAACATAACTCTTTTTTTGCTATAATGAATAGTTATTGTTATTTTATGACTTGGAAACCCTAAATAGGACAGAGGTTATATAGATTTCCTACCAGAATAATTATAATCAAAGCTTCCAAGCAACAAGAGAATTGTCAAATCGATAGGCTGAAGTTAGTGGTATAACGTAATTCTTTAAAACTTGGAATTGGTCAGGAACCTGTGGCTCATGCCACTAATCCTAGCCACTCAGGAGGCTGAGATCTGAGGATTGAGATTTGAAGCCAGCCCAGGCAGGAAAAGTCCACGAGATTCTTATCTTTAATTATCCACCAAAAAAAAAAATCTGGAAGTGGATCTGTGATTCAAGTGGTAGAGCTCTACCCTTGAGCTAAAATGTTCACGGTCAGCACCCAAGCTCCAGGACCTGAAAAACACAACAAAGCTGGAATTGATGAAGAACCGTGGAGTCGCTAAAGACAGAATCCAACCTACCAACCCTATATGATGAATAATTTAGTTTAACATGGATGCTTTTCTCTTCGCTGCACGTAAGTGTTGTGTAGTGGCGCTCTGGGCTGGAGCGCTATAGAGGATAAACGTAGGCATCAAAGACAGCAATAGCCCAGCATAGCCAAGGAAGCTGCACTGATGCTGAATCACATGATAAAACACACTTCACCTCCCAGGCCTCATCCGCTAGAGCCTCCCTTGTCCAGCAGTGTTGTGCCACAAGATAGTCCTGGGTGCTCATGGAGAAGCCCTGTGTGCATATATGATGTCTCACTATCTACACACACCCTCCTACACACTCAGACACATAATATACACATACTTATATATTCACACACATACTTAGATAGACACACCAATAAAGATTATACCCCAAGACACACACATGCATTTTTATACAATCTTACCTGGCGTAACCTTGTTATTTTTATTTATTAGTATTATTTTTATTATTATTTTATTGATTATTATTATTTCAATCATAGGGCTTGAACTCTGGGCCTGGATGCTCTCCCTGACCTCTTCAGCTCAAGGCTAGCATTCTACCAGTTGAGCCATGGCACCACTTCCAGTTTTCTGGTGGTTAATTGTAGATAAGAGTCTCACATGGACTTTCCTGCCCAGGCTGGCTTTGAACCGTGATCCTCAGATCTCAGCCTCCTGAGTAGGTAGGATTACAAGCGTGAGCCACTGGCTCCAGGCCTAATCTTGTCATTTTTAGAGAAGGAAATGTAATCTCAAAGTCACTCCTTGCACAGTAACATGGACATAGTATACAGGATTCATATACACCATACCCATACGTGTGTTCATAATCAGGCACACACAGAGAACACAGACTATACCTTAAGTACACAGGTGCACACACATATCTTTCTGAAATCAAACTCCATAGAAAGGAAGCCATCCCTGAGCCAAGGAGCTGTCCACCTCTGAAGCAGTGGTGACGGCTGGGATTGAGTAACACAGAAAGCATGGAGAAAATAGAAACATTTCTTCAAGCACACACACACATATGTGCATGCATGCGCGAGCCTGTAATCCTAGCTACCCAGGAGGCTGAGATCTAAGGATCACAGTTCAAAGCCAGCCTGGGCAGGAAAGTCCATGAGACAATTAACCACCAGAAAACTGGAAGTGGTGCTGTGGCTCAAGTGGTAGAGCACTAGCCTTGAGCTGAAAAGCTGAGGGACAGCACGCAGGCCCAGAGTTCAAAACCCATGACTGCAAAAAAGAAAAAAAAAAAAGAATGAATTTGAAAGTTTTCAATTCTATGTAGAATTTGGGCCTTCAAATCCTTAGGTCTGCTAAATTGCTTACAGATTGCAGATTGGAGTCAGACCCTGAATGTTATCTTGGGTAAATGACTAAACCTCTTTGAGCCTGGGTTTTCTTGCCTATAAAATGGGGATAATATCAATCTGTTCTCATTGTGCTGTGATCACATTAGCCAGCAAGTGCCAGCACCCAAGTTCAATGGCCAGCTCCTTTCTCTATTGATACTTTATCAACAAGATGAATTTATATATTTAATGTGCATCAATATTATTTCAAGGGATTGGGGGTATAGTTCAAATGATAGCATGCTTGCCCTGCAAGTACAAGGTCCTTATTCACACAAGGAGTTCAAGTCCCAGTAACACACACACACACACACACACACACACACACACACACACACACACACAATTATTTCTACTGTTTCTATTTCCCCAAATACCCCTTTCTTCTCCCTCACCCTATCAAATACTCAAAGTTCTTCTCCAACCTCCTAATTCTCAAACAGCTCATTGTAAACCCCATACTAATTAATGTTATCTAGAGAATGGACAGCAAATTGAACAGCAACATTACAAAAGTTCAGTCTCTTTGGAATAAACAAATTTAGCATTCATGACTGTAATTCTAGTTACTCAGGAGGTTGAGCTCTGAGAATCAAGTTTCAAGGTGCAAATTCTGTGAAACTATTATCTCCAATTAACCAGCAAAAAGCTGGAAGTAGAGGTGTGGCCAGATGGTAGAGTGAAAAAGGTACAAGTCTCTCAGTTCAAGCAGATTCCTCCTTAGAGAGCAAATTTGCCTGTGAATGGTGACAATATTTGCAAATCTCCCACATGCACTAATTCACTCTTATCTAGAAAGAGTGAATTAGGTTCAAAGTAGTGTTTGAAGTTTACAGCTTTCTAGTTTTGCTTACAGACATCTAAATATTTTCCTCTAGGCATTTAGATGTCAGCTATGAGGCTTGAACTCAGGGCCTGGGCGCTGTCCCTGAGCTCTTTCTCTCAAGGCTAGCACTCTACCACTTTGAGCCACAGTGTCAGTTCTGGTTTTCTGGTGGTTAACTGGAGATAAGAGTCTCACAGACTTTCCTGCTCTCCATGGCTTTGAACTTCAATCCTCAGATCTGAGCCTCCTAAGTACTATGATTACTGAGTGAGCCACCAGCAAATGCCCAGCTAACAACCTTTTTGTTGTTGTTGCTATTGTTGTTATTGTTGTTGTTATTGTTGTAGGGCTTGAACTCATGGCCTGGGCACTGTCCCTGAGCCTCATTGTGCTCAATGCTACTGTTCTACCACTTGAGCCACAGCGCTACTTACATTTTTTTTTACTTGATAAAATATGGTTACACATACTTTGGTGGTGGCCATAGTCTATTTCTTCATTGAGGAAGCTAAACAGACCCGGAAAGCTGTCTTCAGTGCACCTGCAGTGATGTAGTTGGTAAACACCAGTTTTATTTTTTCAGAGTAGCTCATCAGAAAAAAAGGGGGGCTCCATTTTTACACCTCCAACTCTTCGAAATGAAAAGGTCTGATGTCTGTTGCAGACCAAATACCACACCTCTCTGGTGATAAGCAATATGTTCTGAGAATTTTATTCCCCACTCATGTTTCATTTCCAAGAAACTGCTCTCAGAGAACCAGGGGCGACCAAGAAACATTTCACAGAGGGCTTATGTTTCTTTGATCGATTTTAATTCTTTGAAAAATGGTATTTTCTATCTCCTTGGTCACAGTAGATCAACAGGGCAGGGGACAGGGATATCCACTAAAGAGTCTACCTTTAGAACCAGCACAGCTGACAATAACTTCCAAAATGCATTTAAGAAAGTCTACCTGTCTGGAAGGTAAATTGCAATTTTGAATATTTCTACTGAAATCGTAATATGAATGCATTACTTTACTATTTTTAAATAAGTTATTTTGTATGGACAGGAATAATGTGCACTGACCATGTTCCAAGACCAGATTAATATTCTGAAAAATTTGAACTTCTATGTATATCTTTGAGTCCTTTGAAGAAATGCTTTTTAACTCTTTGGGACAAATAGATTTCCTTTTCTTCATAATTTGCATTGACAGCCTAATATTTAGGACAATATTTTCCTTGCTGCTTCAAGCAAGGATCCTTCACTATGCAACTTGTGGTTAAGGATGGGAGGGAGAAAAGACAGAAAGTGAAGGAAGGGCTGAAAATGCTCAAGGAACATCGGACTCATAATCTGACTTATGACATTGCAACCCCCTTATACAACACCTTAAAAATAACAGTAAAATTTCTAAATCTACTCTTTAAAAAAGGATCCTTTAGGGTTTCCTGATGCAGACTCTTGCTCACTGAAATTGGCTATTTTCTTGGGACACCAAAAAGCACTTCAACTCACCCTGTATGTAGAGCGAAGCTATGCCCCACTTATTTGGAGTGTCTTAAGATCACCAGCCCTCAACATTGTCAAACCCTTTCAAATCAGCATACTCAATGTTTCTTTTCTTTTTTTTTTTTTTTTTTTGGTGTTTTTTTGTTGTTGTTGTTGCTGTTTTTCCCAGCCGCCCTGTAAAGTGGATATTGAAGCCTGTGAGACCAAAGAATTTCACTAAAGCTACACAGTTGGAGGAGGTGGAGCTATAAATCTTCTTTTTCTCTGGGGTTCTAAATAGCTTGTTTCTGAGGCTAACTGAACAGGAGGCTCACCAAAGCTACCTCTTTTGGAGATTTTTTTTTAAACCTCCAATCCTTTTGTAGGTGCCTTTATCTGAATAGATGGCTGATATATGTTTCCAAAATCATTTCAGTTTATTAATTTACATTTCTCTACTGGCTTTTAGGAAATGTATAGAGAGTACTGAAATATTGTATATATGTTTTTGTTTTGGATTTTTCCATCAACCATCAAAGACAGATGATATTACTCCATTTACCCAGTACAAAAGCAAAAGGATGTTTAAAAAAAGAAAGAAAGAAAAATAGGGAGCTTGGGAAATAACTCTCATGGGAGGGAGGGGGACTTATTGATTTGGTCTCCTGATGACTAATAATTCCAAAGTATAGTCAGAGTTTAAGGTCACAGGGTCTACCAAGTTACAGCATACCTGCCTAACTCATCCCTGAGTTCTGAAATACTCAGCTCTGAGAACTGAGATTTCGTTTAATTAGAATTGAAGCTTCACGACTCCAAAACTATTGCCAAAATAAATCTTTCCAACTCCAAGGTGCCACAATCACTGCTGACAACAAAAATCCTGTTTTCTGGCCACAAATCAGTCCTCTTTTCAATCCCCTGATAATGTGACTTGAGGAATTGGGGCTGATTCAGCACGCACTCCGGACCAGAAGCCGGAGTGCTGGAGCGCCAGGGGTCCGCAGCACCCAGCAAATAGAGAAAAGGTGGACACCATGGGTTCCACCTCCTTCTAGCTTTTATTTGTTGTTAAAGATTCTTAGTTCTTTTTTTATGGAACAATCTATAGTTTTCTCTTATATTTTTGTCTATTCTGAACCAATGTGTTTTGAAGAAACAACATCATTTTAAAAATATAAAAATTTTCATAATCTAGTTAAGAAACAATCATGAAGCAACACTGCTAAAGCATCAAGTATAAAGAGAAAAGGCACATTGAACATTGTGGTATTTCATGGTGGTGATAGAGACAGCCAAGGGGCCATCTCCAAAAATACTGCAGGAAAAAATCCAATTTTAAAAATTGGCATCACACTTAAGTTAAATCATATTGTCAATCCTAGTTATAGGCACAAACATGCTTTAAAATACGTTGCTCTGCAACATCTTGCTATCTAATTTCTAGTTTGTTTCTGACAAATGTCTAGCGAGCTGCAGAAAGTCCAAGACCTCTTTTGGTATCAGAAACAGTCACTTCTAAAATAATCTTTTCCTTTTGTTCCCTTTGAATCCTTTCTACCCTTTCCACAGGGGTCCTATTTATCTTTGTGATCTGAGGCGCCTCTGAAAAATCTCCTTTGTTCTTTTTCTGCTCAGCTACTTCAAAATTGGTAACCTCTCTAATTTTTTTTTAAGAAAGCAGATTCAAAAATGTCCTGGAGATAATGTTGATGTTACCACCGTAAGGCTGTAATTTGGATAAATTTTTGTTAGAAATAGTCTGACAACATATGACATACAGAATGTCAACATGTATTTGCAGGGACAGAGGAAATGTTGTCATAGGATGAGCATCATACCTTCAGTATGATATTGAGTACTCTCAGTAACTGCAAATGAAACAGAAAATTACGTGAAACAATCCATAACACATCTCTTTCCACTCCATTCTCACATTTAATCATTGCTCAATCTCTACAACATATTTTTCTGATGTCTCGTTCTGTAGCAGTATTCCATATGTTTGGCAACCTCTCCCTCATGAGAAGAAACTTTCAATTAATTTGGCTTCCAGTTTTGATCTATTAAGCGACTCCCCAAACCAATCCCTTAACCCTCTCACATTATAATTAAAGCAAATCATACTTGTAGAGATTTGGAGAGGCAAGGTACCACAGTCAAAAATCTGCATTTAAACCCAGACTGATAGAAGTTAGGGATGGAAAGAAATTCGCCAAAATAACAGTGGGGGTTAGGACTCCCCTCCCAATGGTTGTCCAGTAAGCCATGAATAGTTACCACAAGCATATTTTCCAAGGGGGAATCAATTTCAGTTTTGTCAATGAAACTCGACCTGTCCACTTACCCCTAACACCAGTGCCTCAAAATGGTTGATTTGTGCTCCATTTTGATCAGGGCTCCCCTAAAACTGAGAGTTTTCAAACAACAAACGAACAACTCAGCACCTTCTATTTGCAGTTCATTTCTTCCGACCACAAACAGCCCAGGGTAGCTTTCACCCCACACCTGGCACCTGAGCTTCCTTCCCAGGGCTCTTAGGCAGAGAGCTAGAGATGGGTCCATCACCCTGAATGCAGCCTTCTGGACAAAAGCACCCTTGGAAGAATACTGGTGCTGTGAATTCCAGTCCAACCCCACCTCCCCACAAAGCTTCCTTTCACAAAGCTGTGGAGGAAGCTGAGGAAGGGAAGGAGAGAGACTTGCCAGCAGTAAACCACCATTTGCTATACTATGGGCATTGCTAAGATTGGAGAACAGGCAGAAAATCATTAGGAAGTAACCCCCACCCCCACCTCCTGACCCAGCCACCTCCAAACCCAGCAATGCATCTTGTGCTGCCACAGCAAACTGCTGTTTCTCCATCCCCCTGTTTTCCCAAAGTGGGTGAGATCACTCCTTTCCTCCTCTCCTCAGCTAGACTGGTTCCAAGTCTCTGTGTTCCAAAGCGTCTCAGTTCTATGCCTGATAAATGTCCCTAATTGAAATAAATGGCACAGGTCCCTTCACCCCAACTCCACTCACCCTCCCTCATCCAGAACCCTTCAATTGAAGGAGGACACACATTTACCAGGCAGGGAAATCCACCGAATACCCACCATTCCTGTCCCCAAACAAGGGGCTCAACGGAGATTTCTTATCAAAGCAATGGCAAGAACCAGTTAACGCGCATTAACTGGTTGTGGGTTCCGACAGGGCTACGAGGCCTCGGCCCGCCCCAGGGCTGCACACTGTGCGCAGCCCCGGGCTCCCTCTGGGTTGTCTGTTAATGCAGTGCTAAGTAATCACTAATTGACTGTAACGCAGAATGAAAGGGCACTAAAATCCCAAGCAAATGGGAAGTTGGGACAATGCAAATATTTAGGATTTGAGGCTGTCTACACCTGGTCAGCGGGGTCATCGGGTCACTGTTCAGAATTGGAAAGGTCCCGAGAGCCCCGTTGTTGTCTATTCAATGGGAAGAAATTGCTTTGTTGGTTTCCCACTTCCCTGGATTCTCGCCTCACCTGCGAGAGGACTTGATTTTAAATCACCCCGGAATTTGAAGTCAGGTGGGCGGTCTCCAAGTCGTGTAAAGGGGGTCCCCAGCCCTAATCCCTCCCCCCCCCTCCATACACACACTCAGCCCGCACCCCGTCTCCTTTGTTTGGGGCAGGTAGGCGCAGCTTGAGTCTCCGTCCCCTGAACTTCTGCCCCAGTTACTCTACTTGTTCTTTCTCTTCTTCCTTAGTTTGACTCTGCAGATCTCTTCTAAAATACATGCGCCCAGATGTCTAAAAAATTATAGGATTTTTTTAAAAGTGTTCCATCGTGGGAAAAGCCGACCCCTTGCGTGACCAGGGATGAAGCCCGGAGACCTGAAGCTTGGTCCCCGGCCAGCCCCGGCCTCGGAGGTAAAAGGCGGCGCTTGCTGGCCTGCCGGGGTGCGCAGGGTCCCCGCTCCCTCCGGCGGTTCGGGATGTAGTTGGCCTCGCTCGCCGTCCAGGTAGAGATCGGCTCTCTTTTTGTTTCCCCGCAACCCTGAGAACAGAGTGGGCGATTCCTGGGCAGAACTCGGGGCCGGCGCTGCCTGCTGCTTTGGCTGCTTCCCGGACCAGGAAGAAAAGGATCAGGTCCCCCAAATCGGGAGCGCCGCTTTCCAAGGGCTAAAGGCCGCGGAAAGGCTGCGGTGCCGGCGCGGGTCTTCCCAATGTGCGGTGCAAAATGGGCCGGAAAAAGCAGAGAGATTCCAGCCCGGCTTTTGCTCGACGCGCTGTCCCCGCTCGAGCAAAAAGTCGCTGTCCTCGCTCTAAAGCGCGCGCCCAGGGCTTGGCGAATGCCACTCGGGTGCGTGTTCAGGCCTGATCGCGAGCAGAAGCTCGGAAAACAAACTGATGAAAGGCGCCAAGTGGATGGAAAGAAAGCCACCAGACACCGCAAGGCTCAGTGTGCGTGCGCTGGCCCAGAATGTGCGTGCGCTGGCCTTGTTCCCCGCCCACCCCCGCCGCCGCCTGGCTCCGTCCCTGCCCTTCCCCACTTGGAATCAGGACCGCCCGAAGGGCACAGAGCCAGCGGTCCCGTTCCGGTGGCCCTCCATCATCCAGCTCCCCAACCCCAAGGCTGTCACGTCGAGCGAGCAAGTGCGCAGGACCCGCCCGCAGGTGCGCAGCTCAAGATCCCGGAGGGAACTCGTGGATTGTCCCGCGGGGCCACCCAGACCTGAGCTCGCCCGCGGGGAACGAGCGCGGGTGGCTGGCGGGGGAGGCAGGTCGCCCTCCCCGACGCCACTTCCACCCCTCTCTGCCTCAGCTATACCTGGGCCTGGTTTGTCACAATTTTGGACTGCAGCCAAGAGAGCAAGTAAGCGCTCCCGGCGTCCTGCTGGCCGCTGCTCGGCCCCGATTCACCACCCGTCGCCCCAGGCCTCAGAGGCCGCTCGGGGCAGACTGTGCGTCCAGGTTTCCTGCCCCAGCCGGGGGGCGCTGGCCCGCGGCCTCCCACGCAGCGGAGGGGCGCGCTCACTAAAAGGAGGCCCCTCCACGGGGGTCCCCTCCGTGTGCTCTCGGCCACCCGTCCCCCCAATCTGGGCGCAGTCACGATCACTCAGGTCTCTCCAAACTCCCTTCGGAGTCGTTATCAGCTACGGCTGGGGACTGAGGAGGGATCCTAGTGAGGAGGGAATACAAACCCACAACCCGCCGGCGGGGATCCGCAGCCTGCCCTTTAGAAATTGGCGGAGAATATTCTGGTGAGGCAGGGAGGGAGGCCCGCGGGGAGAGTCTGAATCCAAACAGGATCGAATCCCTGCCTCCCCCTAAACAGGACTGGTATGTATGTCCTCGAGGCTTGTTTTCTTTTCCTCGCACCCAGAGGGATGCAGGGAACAGGAAGTGTGCTCAGCCAAGCCCGAGCCCAGAAAGTGGGCCCTCAATACCCCCAAAGCAGGAGACGTCTCCCAATGCACCCCCAAAAGAAAAATCCAGGAAAGGGCAATGAGCCATCTCAAAGAAGGCCTTCACCCCGAGCCTACCAGACACACAGCAAGTCGCCTCTTCCCGCTGGAAGCTTGCAGTGATGTGTCGGAAGACGCCCCGTCCATCCTGCTCCCCATTTGCCGCCCCCCAGCCGCCCCGGCCTGTCTCCCCCGCATCCTGAGCGGGGTTGTCCGACTCTCCCGCCAGTAACCTGGGGGCCGTGGGTGTCCATTGTCCTTTTTTTTCTTCTGAGTGCCCGGGACGATTGCGCGGGAGATGGGGGGAAACCGAGGCTAAAGGTCGGGTGAAATAGACTCTACGTCCAGCGCGGGTGGGGGCCTCGGCCAGCCCAGAACCTGCGGGACCGGGGCGCGCGGAGGGGCCCGGCCGCGGACTTCTGTGTGTGCCTTGGAAGTCGCTCTCGGCGGCCAACGCCACTCCGGACCACTTTGGGCCTCGGGCACCGAAATCTCCAACCCCCCCACCCCTCCTCCAAGAGACTCGGGTCCCGTTCCAAGGGGCCCTTCGCGCGCTCTGGCGGGACGGACGGCCCGGCACCCCGAGTGATGAGCGGGGGGCGGGGGTCCTGAGTTCTTCAGAAGACACTGGTGCGAGGCGGGAGAAGACCGAATGGAGATCTAAGCCAGGGCAACTCTACTTCTCCACTCAGTCGCTCTTAGGATCGCTGCCGGTCTCTCGTCTCCCATTCTATCCAACTTCTACTTGGGGCCAACACCCGAAAGCCAGCGGCCAGAGCGGCCGGTCGACCAGATCCCGCAGCCCCGGGGCTGTCGGAGCCTCGAGGCTCACACTTGGGGCGCCCGACCTTTGCGGGGTGCAGCAAGAAGAGGGCCAGGGCGCCACTGAGGAGTCCACCGGAAGCTGGTGGGTGGAGAAACAAGAGTAAAAGGTTGGCAGGCAGAGATTCTCGAAGGAGAGAGTTCTATCCCTTGGTAACTTTCCCAGAAGATAAATGCATTTGACTCATCCTCAGATCGGCAAAAAGAACAGTCCTATGGCTGCAGAAACAAAGTGGGTTTCAAGTCTTTACCACGGACATCGAGGTTGGGGATCCCTAGACTGCGCCCCCAAGTGCTCCATTCGTGGTGGTTTCAAGTGAAGGGGGGAAAGAACACCTCTGTGGGGGAGGAGGATACAACCTCAACCCACTGCTAGAGGGGTTGGAGTTATCCTTTCTCTTGGGGTCCCCCCTGAAGCCCCAGAGAGTGTTCCTACCTGACCCCCCCCCACCCCCGGCGCGGTGTTAGACCACCGGGTCCCGCATCCTAAGGAAGAAAGAAAGAGTAGTGTATACCTGCGAGGCTACCCTGGGCCACCTGTCCTCCTCCCCACCTCCCCTCCCCAGCACCAAGAGCCTAATAATCAGTAGCCAGGTCTGCCGCGAGTGAATGAACTATCCATGCACATGCCACAAGGAAGAGATTTCCTGAAACCTGCAGAGATTCCGCCCCTCAATTTTGGTTCCTGTCTCCTCCAACCTAGGTCACCCAAGCCAGACATGACAAAAGAGAGAGCCAGCTGCCCTCTCTTGGTTGGCAGGGCAGGGCAAACCACCTCCGATGAAAGTTCCTGTCTTTTCCTTATTAAGTTTTCCACCGTTTGAACCCAGACTCGAGGGCGAGTTCTGTACCTCCAGGGCGAGTTCTGGGCATTTGAGAAAAGCAACTTCCTGAGTGAACGGAAAACAAAAATGGAGACAATCTGGGAATTGTGCATTTCCCACCCCTACCCCCTACCCCCAAAAGAACCCAGCCATAAGAGAAGAGCCTAGGATCCTTATGTTGCTGTCCTAACAGTGCAAGACACTTGTCATTAGAGTTTAGCCTCCAGTGACCACAGCCATTAGAGTCCAAACACGCTGGATATGCAGGCTAGGAGACACTCACTCACATACACACACTTCCTCTCACACCCAGCTACAAGCACCTCAAGGACTTGTGCACTTGCTTTTGCCAGGAGTTGGCTTTCTGTTTGTGCCGGAGCTAAGGACCTGGGTCTCTCGATGTGGCGAGAGGTAAGAGCAGTAAATCTTCAACTCCTTCAACAGAGTATCTAAGCAGTACATTCTCTAATGCAAGCAAACGTGAAACTGTTTGCCAAGAGCTGCTACAATGAACTGCAAGATCTAGTCAAGAAAACCATCTAAAGAGGCTTGGATGAAGCTATCCTCTTTTCACTTCCCTCCCCCAAACTTCCCAGCGAAGCCCGCGGTACTCCCCGGCCAGCGTGCCCGGGACAGAAACGCTGCGATGGAGAGCCGGGGCGCAGGAGGGCGCGCTCGTGCGTCCGAGGTGGTAGGTAGTCTCCATCCCTGGGTGAGCCGACTCTTACACCTCCCAGGACATAGCTACAGTCCTTGAAGAAGTCGTGGGCAGAGTACAGCCCCTAGAAAAACGGAATTAGGAAACCTTACGTCTCTGAGAGGCTTGACACCCTTCCGCGGGGCTCAGAGCGGGACTTAGTCGGCGCCTGCTGCGCGCGCACCGCGGTGAAACCCGGTTGTGCTCCGCTCGCAGGTTCCCTCTGAAGCCAACTCTCCGTCCCCGAGTCAGCGGCAGAGACATTCCCTGCGGGGAAATCGTTGTGCAGAATCTCGGGACGAGCACGTCCCGAGCTTCCTGGCTCATTTCGGGCACGGAAAGGGAGAGGGCGAGGAAAGGGAGAGAGGGCTACCAAGCCTCTTCGCCCTGGATCCCCACGCCTGAGCAAAGGATCAGCCCCAAGTTCCTAACTTCGTCCCCGCGTCTCCCTCCTCTGCCTTCCTCGGGTGTCTGGAGTGTGGACAGCAGCTTCTCACCGGGGGAGCCTCGGGTTTCCGGCGGCTCAGGTGGTAGGCGCCGCCGGGCAGGAGCCGCTCGAGAGTCCCCGGGCGCGCGCGCTTGCGCGGGGCCGTGGACACCGAGTGTGTGGCCGCGGGGCTTCCCCGCCGCCAGTCCCCGGGGGACAGGGGGACACACTCTCCAACTTCCCGCCAGCTGGGGGGAAGTTGCACTCATCGTCCTGCGAGCTCTGGTCGCCACCCCGAGGTGGGGGGCGGAGGAATGATTGGAAGGAGCCCCGGCTCCCTCCGGCCTGGCCTGCAGCTCACACCCCCCACCTTGAGCTCCCAAACACCACTTCTCTCCCAGGGTTCCCAGAAAAGCCCAGGGCCGGAGGCGCGGGCTTCGGTACCCTCGGCCCCGCCAGGAGCAGGGTGCAGGAAGCTTTCCCCTCGGGCCCCCCGCCCCCCCCCCAAAAGCCAAGAGCCGAGAGCCAGGCCCTTCGCTGCCACGCACTCTGGCCGGTGCCCCTGCCCCGTGACCGCCCCTGCGCCCCGGCTCCCGGCCCCTCCCGGCCAGGGCCGCGAGCAGCAGTCCGGCCTGTTCGCTGCCCGGCGATCGAATTCAAGCAGCGAGGAGGGGGGTGTCTTACGTTGCATCGGCACGCCGAGCATCTCCGGGAGCCCCTTGACAGCCCCCTCGGCGGGGACGGCCGCGCTCTGCATCATCTCGGAGCGAGCGCCAGCGAGTCGCAGTCCACCAAGATCCCTCGCCCGCTCTCCCTCCGGCTGGATTCGGAAATTTGAAAATAATCAACCCGAGCAGGCCGCTGAAGTCACCGCGGACGCCGGGCCGCCCGCCTCCCCGGGCGACTCCACAGGCTGGCCGGCCCCCTCCCCCGCCGGCCCTCGGTCGCCTTCAAATCCCTTTGATCTCGCTCTCCGGGGCGGCTGCACACCCGGGGCAGAGCAGACGCCGCCGCTCGCCGCAGCTCTGGCTTTTTCCCCTCCTCCCTCCCTCCCTCCGCTCCCTCCCTCCCCCGCCCGCGCCCCCTCCCCCTCCACCCTTCGCGCGCCGGCCCGCGGCGGGGAGGCCGCGGTCACTCAGGCATTTTGATTCATTCACACTGCGGGAGCGGCCGTGACGTCGCCCTCCGCAGGGAAGCCCGCCCCCCGCGCCCAGGGTCCCCACCGGGCAGCCCGGGGCGGCCGGCGCGGGCCACAGTGCGGGGGAGGGGGGTCCGGGCGCCCGGAGTGAGGCCGGAGGTGCAGGAGGGCGGGGCCGCCCGGGGCGGGGCGGGGCCCGGCGCCCCCTCCCCCGCGCCCCCGCCGTGCGGGCTCGGCCCCGGGTATAAATACCGCGGTGGGCCGGGCCGCGGCAGCAGGTGGCCTGGGCTGCGGCGCTCCCTCGTTCGCTCGGGGCTCGGGGCTCGTAGGCTTTTGCTGGCCCTGCGGAGGTTCCGGGCCTGCGGCTCGAGTCCTCCCTCGGCGCCCCTCGGATCAGACCCGGGGCAGGGCGGAGCAGAGGCTCCTCAGGCCCGGGCCGCGGGGCCGTGTCCTCTCCCCTCCTCCCGCGCCGCGCGCTCGCCGTCCCCGGCTTCTCTCCGCCGCCCGGACTGAGCACTGTCGGGAACCGGTGGATTCCACCCATCCATCCTCCTCCTCCAACGGCCAACTCGGGTCCCTCCGGCTCTCCCCCGGCCCCGGCTCGCTCCCCACACCCTCCTCCCCAAGCTGGCTGAGGCTGGGACCGGGAACCACCGGTACTCGGCCGGGAACGCCGGTCACCCTGCGGCCGCGGCCGGCTGCGCCCCGGGGGAAGGCGGCCCCGGGCCCGGCGCGCGGGTGGCGGGGCTCGGACCCCTCGTGCGCGCCCCCGCACGCCCGCAGCCCCGCGTCCGCGCTCGAGCCACGCCTCCCCGCGGCGGGGCCTGCCGGGCCTCCGCTCGGTGTCCACCCGGATCGGTCCCCTGTGGTCCAGCTGCAAGGGCGGGCGCTTTGAATGGCTCCGGACCACGTGTGTGCACACGGACGCCAGAGGCCAGCCCCTTCGCGGGCTGGAGTGGCTACTGCATTTGTAAGACTTACACACTAGCAAGAGCACGCGCGCGCACACACACACGCACACGCACACACACACACAGACACACTCACACACAGACACGCACGCGCCCTTAAAACGAATTCTCAATGCTAGTTCCTGGGGGAAAACAAAACAAGGCCCAGCGCTGGAACGGGGTCTCCACGGAAGTCATCTATGGCTTGGTCGGGTGCTCCTCGCCGCCGGGCGCAGAAGGGGCGGCTCGGCGCTCCCGCCCGGGGCCCCGCCGCTCCCGGGGCTCCAGCCCAGCGACACCACCGCCCAGAATTTCGTTCCAGAGGTGAAGACAGGTGTATCCGCCCAGCCTAGTGGGAACCCGATTGGGCGGGAAGACTTTGTCCCCTTCTAGTCTTTCCCAGCACTTCCAGATGTTTCTTCTGGTGGTCCCCAAACCCCAACGCTCCCCACCTTGCAGAGTTGGTGAAGGGGAAGCTGGCGGCGGGGGGGGGGGGTGCTTTGGCCGTCCGTGCGCTCTGAATTTCTCTCCAGTGAAGAGGTCACCGTGTCTTTGGCGTGTCCCGGTACTAGGCTAGCATCCGATCTTCCTTTGCTTACCTGACTGACTCCACTACTCCACATAGAATTGTGAAAGGGAAGGGGGGGAGGACATCTGATGACGTTTTTAGGATTTACAAAAAAATGTTATCTAGAGAAATATCCCCGAGAAACACGTGGGAATGTCAGTTTCATCAGCAGCCAGAAATCAGCATGTAAATGAAAGCAACATAGTCTCTACCTCTGTTTGTTCAATGGTCGACTGCTCGGGACGGGTGCTGGCCCTGGAAATGGGCACTTTCAAAAACGCTGCTGAGATGCTCACAGACTCCCGGGGTCCGCTTGGAAAGCAATTTAGCTTTTAGTGTATCAGACCCATACGTGTTACTACCTTCTTCTAGCTCATTGCATTCTAGTAATCTCACTTTGGAGTGTTTTTTCCACAAAATTAATTTAGAATTTTTAAAAAGTTTTCTGTATGAAAAAATATATATACAGCATTATATTTTAGAGGAAAATAACCCTAATTTCCAAGGAATGAACATGGCTTAGAGAAGGATATTAAATTTGCTTGGTAATATCTTTTTACTGTCATTGGAAATAATGATAGAGTCTGATAACATACATGGGAATGCCTGTGAAATTTTCTAAAAGCAGGATGCAACAGAGTTATATGTTTAAAAAAGTTTAATGTAAAAGCCGTGCACCTACCAATTGTTGGGTAAAGGAAAATTAGGGGAAATTTTAGGTGTGAAAGCAAAAAAGAAAATATCTTCTATAGGGCAATTTGGGAAACAATGTTTTTTATTTGTTTATGGTGGGGGTGGAAAGCAGGGACCTGCACAGGCAAGATAGATAGTTAGCTTTAGCTTGACCTCTGACTGGCATCTCTAGCCCCATGATAATACATTTTATAGCCTGAAAGTGTAATGGGTTTGACCTGTAGAAATGTGTCCAAAGAAAATAATAAAAAATATTTATAAATATCTAGTTGCAAAGATGTATATAATGTTTTCAAAACAGAACAACTTAAGATTTCAGGGTGTAGCTCAGTGATACATCACATAAGGCCCTGAGGTTGGGGATGGTCCCTAGCACATCCTTTATAGATAGAAGGAAGAAAGGATAGGACAGGAAGGAAGGAAGGAAGGAAGGGAGGGAGGGAGGGAGGGAGGGAGGGAAACCCAACAATAAGAGATCATAGAATAAATTGGAATAAAAGAATGTTATGATGTAATTAGAAATAATATAACAAGAATACTTAACAATGTAGGGCTGGGAAGGTGGCTCAGTGGTAGAGCGCTTGCCTTGAATGCATGAGGCCCTGGGTTCGATTCCTCAGCACCACATAAGCAAAAAGAAAAAAGCCAGAAGTGGCGCTGTGGCTCAAGTGGTAGAGCGCTAGCCTTGAGCTGAAGAGCTGAGGGACAGCGCCCAGGCCCAGAGTTCAGGCCCCACGACCGGACCCCCCCCCAAAAAAAGAATATTTAACAATGTAAAAAACAGGAAAGAAGGAAATGGGAAAAAAGAATATGAAACAGTACAAACTTGAGGATTTTTAAAAGAAATATGCATAGAAAAAGAATATGCTAAAATGTAAATGTGAATTATCTGTACAATAAATATATTTATTATTCATTTTTTCTTTTTCCAGTTTTCCTAATAAGCACATCATTTTTCAGAGGGGGGAAACTAATGAATTTTTAAATATTGGGAAAAGAAAACAGAAGGAAATGTACCAAAAGGCTATGCAAAGTATATTTTGGAAGTATATTAAGTAAATGTACAATGAAGTATTTTTCCCTTTTTTCTTTTTCCAGATTCTCTGTGGTTATAGTTTTTCAGCAATTTCATAAAAAATAATCTATGTGGAGCAGATGTGGCAATTAATTTTGTCATTCAAGATTATGCCTCACCTTTCCCACGTGTTCTTATCAAGGTGATGTACAGAGGGGTTACCATTTCATAAGTCAGATGAGTACATTTCTTTTTGGACAATGTCACCCCTTCCTTCACTCTATTTTTCCCTCCTGTCCCTACCCACAAGTTGTGTAGTTCATTTTCAACATAGTGGCTACTGAGTACCACAGCTGCACTTGCTCACCTCAAGATTATATTTAAAATACTCTCTGCAGCTCCTGCTTCCTGGTGTGAATCTGCTAAGGTCCTGCTTGCTTCCAAAGAGGGAGGGGCTAGCCCTTCTGGGGGGAGGGGTAGTACTACTGCAGTGGGGAGTCTGCTGTGCTGGGGCTGGTGCAGGGGCGCCTGGGTCACCTCCCTCCCTTGGCAGAAGAACTCTGAGAAATTCCTGAGCCACGGAACCCGTGGGCAGCAGCTCTCCAAAATCACCCCTGCTCCTCCTCACCCCATGTCTAACCATTCCCTCTCATTCCTCTCAAATTCTCCTTTACCATTTGCACTTTGAACCCCACCCACCCACACCCACACACATGCAATGCATCTGCACCCAGTATGAGCTGAGTCCCATTGCCAAGGTCTTCTAATAATATCTACGCCTTCTAACGCATGTCGCCTCCCTCCTGACGCTTCACCTTTCCCATTTGCTAAAAGGGGGGGGGGGTAAAAAAAAAGCCTAAAAATGGGGAGACAGCAAAGGAACGGATGACATTGCCCGAAAAGAAATATACCATTACCTGCCTTATGAAACCGGAACCCCTCTGTACATCACCTTCATAGTAACCATAAAAAATCCTTCTTTAAATGGAATAGTTCAGTGTTTACTGGTGTTAACAGTTATAATAATCCTAGAAAAGTGATAGAAGAACTAACAGGCTGAAAGTTTATAACTATACCAAACACCAATGTGATCGCCTCTACCTGTAGATGTCCATGTGGTCCAGTCAGTGGTACTGTTTATCCCCGCTTGGTGTATGATGAAACCGGCCAGCAGCAGAGGGTAAGCTAGTCCCTGCCCCCAGAGAACTGGAGATTAGCTGACCCATGTCCCACCACCTCCCCTCACTGTAGAATGGGCAGAAAGACCCTGACTACCACTCAGCTTGGATTTAAGTCTCTGAGATGACTGAGCAGAGCTCTTCCTCACCAAGTCTACCTAGGGATGGGAGGTGATCTCCAGGACCCTCAGCTGACAGGAGATCTAATCCTGGAGCTAGGGCACCTCAGTAGGCAACAAAAGATGGGTCAGTGGAGGTGTGGCTTCTCTCAGATCAAAGAAACTGCTCAATAGCCAGTACAAAGGATCTGCTACATTGGAGTTGTTTACAAACACCTGCCAACCAAACCCAACGTCTCAATGAATCCAATTCTGAGGGGGAGAAATCCAGTTTCAGAGAACAGTTTTAGCTTCCATTTTTCGCAGACTTTACCTTTCTACAATGCTCCTCCACATTTTTTTTTATCTTTGGTGATCCTCGTTATTACTCATAAACATGGTATGATGATCAGGAATCAGAGAGGTTAACTGGTTTGCCTAAGGTCACACAGCTAATAAGTTGCAGAGCTGACTAGAAATTAAATCTAGCCTTTTTGACTCCCAATCTGATGCACTTTCCACATTGCTGCACAGACCTGCCTGCTTTCTAACATTTCTAACATTCTAAGAGCTTCACAGAATGAGCAAATTCACCCTTGGAGGCTAAGAATCCTGAACTCCAGCCTCTTTCTCCTCTGAGGAAAGCATCTCCCCACCTCTGCTCCTCCATCACCATCTCCAATCATCCCCTTCCTGTCCTCCTTCCTCTCAAACTCCCTCCTCTCATTTGCATTTTGAAACTGTTTCCTTAATTATTGTCTTGCCGTGGAAACCTGCTCTCCCTGGCTTGGTGGCATCCTTTGATTTATCTCTGTCTGGGTAACAGCGCCCCAATTCTCCTTGGGGAATTCAATTTTCATTCATTTTTCTGCGGGGCTAGATTGATATAGACCCTCTGCCCTGGTCCATATTACTCATCCCAACAGAGAGGACCAGGGAACCCACCCCGCAGCCGGGCCCCTGGGGAGCTTCTGTCTTGTTTAAGGAGCCACAAGGAGTTCTCCAATAAAAGGACAGGGGCCTTTGCTCTTCTCCATCTGTCCACCCAGTCCTTCCAGTCATTTGTCACGGGCCCCTTCCGTGGACCCACCACTTTGTCATTTGTCTCCTTCTCTTTCCCAGAACCTTGCAGGGATCAGTCCCCACCAGGACACTGCTCAGAAGGCCACCGCTGCTCCTCTTCAACCTGCCCTGTGTCCTTGAAAAGGGAATGGGAGGGACACAGAAAAGGGACAGCCAGCTGGCCTTGCCCTTGAGCATTTAACCCTGAAGATCCTTGCTGTGAAACAGCACGGGGGTGGGGGTGGGGGTCAGGGAGGGCCTTGGAGGTGAAGGATCGCATCACAACAGCGATGTCTGGGGCTCTGGCCTATTGCCCTGTATTAATCCCCACAAATCCTTCCAGGCCCATTCTATTTTCATCCTCCCTTTATAGATGAGAAAGGGGAAGCGCAGAGAGGTCAGGTGATATGCCCAACGTTGCACAGGGGAAAGCATAAAAATATGTTTCCAGATAATCTGGTTCTATGTCCACCAGCACCACCAGCACTATCAAACAACACTTAATAACAAATCTCCATCCGATCCATCTGATCCATCCATCCATGCAGAGTGCACAACCCAAAGAGGCCATCTGTGAGCTATCTCACTCCATGGACTGGGTACAGGAGGGAGCAAAGAATACATCTGGGGATCAGTTTTGCTCTAATTTCAGGGTGAATTCTTTCTATGAATCATCCAAAGTCAAGAGTATTCAGCCCATGTCTTGATTGGAGTATTTATTAAGCACCTATTACATGCCAGTTACTTGACTGATCCTGGGAGGGTCAAGTACATGTGTGAGAGACAAAGTCTGCAGCTTGGTCCATTCACATCTGCCCTCCTTGCCGGGGAGGGGGTGGCAAAGGGGAGTTGGAGAACTGGGTTAGATGGGGCTCAGATGCCTGGCATTCAGACCCAAACTTGGATATATTTATGGAAGAAATCAGGGGACAAGAAACTATCCCAGATGTCTCTGAGCAAAGACTAGACTTCAGGACCTCATCTTTTCTAGGAATACAGCTGGGACAGAGAATGACCCAGGGTGATGGGTGGTGATCTTTGCATTTCCCTGGCAATCCAATTCAGTCACAGCTAAAGTCAATGCACCAGAATGGCTCTTTGGGTGACATTCTCACTGGACTGGGAAAAGGTCTTAGTCAATTGTGAGAATAGTCACTTTTCCCTTTGCTTGGTAGGAAGAGGACAGGCAGGTAGAAGCCAGGTGATTCTATGTCTTCTCTTCTGGACCTATGTCTTCTGTTCTCTTTTTGTTGTTTGTTATTTTTCCAGTGTTGAGGATTGAATCCAGGGCTTCTAGAAAGCACTCTACCACTTGAGCTTTGTTCCCAGACCTTTTGTTTGTGTTTTGCTTTTGAGATAGGGACTTGCTAACTTCACCTGCACTGGCCTCAAACTTTTGATCCTCTTGCCTCTACTTCGCAAGAAACAGTGATTAGCGGCATGATACACCACACCCAGCTTTATGGTCTGTTTTCTGACTGTATCTTCAAATTTCTTTAAAAAATGAGTCTAGAAACGGCTCCTAGCTGGGCCTTCCTCCCTTCCTAATTTCCCTTGCCCACCTCCAGAGGTCCCGGATCCAGCAATGCTGCTAGGAACCAACATTTGTGCAGAGATGGACACTCAGCTGAGTATGTCACAACCCTTTTTTCTAGCCTTGACCTCATACAGCAGGTACTACACACCCTAGACCCATCTCCTTCTACAGAAGACCTTTGTGCAAGAAGATCAAGTGTCTGCACTGCTAACCCTGGGCTCTGTCCCAGAGCTTCTAACCAGACAGGATGCTGCATAAGGAGGAGAAGGAGGAGGAGGAGGAGGAGGAGGGGGAGGGGAGGTGAAAGGGGGTGGGGGAGAAGGAACTGGGAAAGGAAGGGCAGAGGGGAAAGTCCAGCCTGAGTCTGTTTGAAATAGCTGCAGGTGTCAAAGCTAATCTATAAAACAATTCCAGCATGGTGCTGGTGAAAGATTTTTACTGGAGGAGCTTAACTCAGCAGTTTCCCCTCAGGAACTGACTTACAACCAGGAAATGTAGATGTGTTAGATGTGAGCTGAGGTGACAGGAGAAAGACCTGGAAGGTTTATGGGAGGAGGAGCAGCAAGGCAGGGACTAGGCTTCAGACTCTAAACCAGGAAGACCCCAGCCCATGCTGGCCCTGCCGGAATGTGGGACCCTCACGGAGCCTCGCTTACCTCCGTGAACAGTGGGGTAGGAATGGCTCCCACCCGACAGACAAATGTGGGCACAAGAGGGACAAAGGTCCATGTGCCCCAGCCAGGCTGTCTTCTGAGTTAGCTCACGCTAGGGGCTGAGTGCAGGAGGGGACTCGGGGAAAATCTGGGGATAAGTCTTGTTTAATTTCAAAGGGCTGGAATGTAGCTTGGAAAGTGATTGCCTAACAAGAGCCATCTCCTGGGTTGGATCTCCAGTACCAAACAGGAACACACACACACACACACACACACACACACACACACACACACACACACACACACACACACATACACACAAAGTTTAGAGTGCTTAGATTATTCCTTAATTCATGCATTTATTGAGTACCTAATATAGGTCAGCACAGGTTTAGCGCATACTCAGCTGCCCATATATAAATGTTAAGTATCTTTACTGTATAGAACAGGGCTCTGAGTACCTTCCTGTGGCTTGGTCTCCTCTCTCCTCAGCCCTGGCTCACTAGGCTGGCCCTTAGCCCTAACCTTTCTGCTTTCTAATATTGACATGCAGAAAAGGGACAGGCTTTTGGTGGTGAAGAAGGAAATACTGAGAGCTTTGGGGGTGGGGGAGGGCAAAAGATTTCCCCTAAGAAAGCATTCTGCAGAAGATCTAAGTCCTTTCTGCCTCACCCCTTCCCCAAAACCTCCTCAGACCTTACCATGCAAAAGTCACCTGGTGAGGAGGGTTGTTCAAGGACCACAGAGGCCTGGGACCTGGAGTTCTGTATTTCTACTGATTTTCTGGGAGATGGCTGCCCCCCCGCCCCCCATCTGCCCCCCAGTATGATAAGCTGCAGGACTGCCATCACTGGCCACAGTGGGTATGACACACACACAGCCTGTGGCTGATCAGAAGTCAGACATACTGTAAGTATAAATTACATATTGGATTTTGAAGGCTAAATACACAGAAGAGAATGAAACATCTCATTCAGATTTAAATCTTTTTATGCAGGAGATGAATATTTTGGATAGACTGTGTTAAATAAATTAGTGTCATTCATTCCATGTATTTCTACTTTTAGCATGGCTGTAAGAAATACAAAATTACCTAAATGACTAGTATGGTCTTTTTAGGGCGCACTTGCATGGGACTGTGCGCGCACACACACACACACACACACACACACACACACACACACACACACACACACACACACACACACACACACACACACACACACACGATGCACAGAGGCATGTTGTAGTCCCCTTTTCTCCCAGCATCTAGCACCAAATGAGGGTGTAGCAGGCATTCACCCGGGATGGAAGGGAGGATACCAGCACACATAGTCCCAGGAGCCGTGGGCCTCCACCGCTGAGGGGACTCAGCTGCACAGGCCGGGCAGCTGAGCCTGAAGAGTGACCACCTCCCCCTGGCAGTTGACCCTGACCTGCTACCCATCTATTCACTGTCCGCTTCAGCTCCACCCTCTGCTCTTTTCAAGGCTCTGACAGCCAAGAAAAAGGAATTCTGGAGCTCTCTCCCTAGGGCTCCCAGAAAAGAGCACAGGGCTGGAAAGAGACCAGTTGGGGACGGTTTGAAGTTCAGGGCATACGCTGTTGGATGCAGGAAGCCTGCATGCTGAGAGCCCAGTCAACCTCACGGGCCCTGGCTGTCACTTGTACTCATTCCCCCAGCCACACCAGGCCACGGCACCCCCTTGGCCTCTCTCTGTGGTCCTGCCCTATCCCTGCCATGGCCAGGAAGCCCATGATCACGGGGCTTAGGCCAGCAGGAACCTTCCCAGACCTCCTTGAGCCCCTGTTACCCAGGGGACAGGCAGAGGGAGGGCCCAGGCAGTCACTCTCAAAGAAGGAAAGGGAAAAAGGCTTCTGAAGTTGTGCCACCCCCCATCCTCCACCCCATCAGCAGACAACCCAGGGCCCTGATTCCCTCAGCTTCCAAGTCTGTCGGAGACCCAAGACTCCCAGAGACCTGAGTCAGATTTCAGGACATGGGGAAATGGAGAGGTGGGGGTTGGCTGGAGAGAAAGCCAACTCCATGAAAGGCTGGGGGAGCTAGGAGAGTCCCCAGGGTGATGGGGAGCTGAGCTGTGTCCCAAATTGCAGGGTGTTGAGCATGTATACAGGAGGCCCACCCCCCCACACCCCTTCTCCTCCCACACCCCTCCCGCCCAGTCCCCCTCCCCAAGCCTTAGCAGGACAAAGAGAATTGTGGAAGTATAGGAACTTACCAGAGGCCTGAGGAATCTGCCTTCATGTTGAGGATGGGCAGGAGGAGCTGGTCTCTTTGCCCAGCAGCTGTGGAGACAAGTAGAATCTGGGAGGCTAAGCCCCCCATTCAGGGAGGGAACAGGGGAGGGGTCCGGGGCTGGGGGGCGGCTAGAGACTGCAGAACAGAGCCCAGAGGAGGCCTTCTCCTCTTTCCTCTGAGAGAAGGCGCACTGTTCCCCTTTGGAAGCTGGGGAAAGCCGGGTCTGCCTAGGGGGAGGGTAGCAGAGGGGCTGGAGACCGCCTCAGAGAAAATTAAATTGCACTTGAGGGCAAATTCTATTAGGGAATAGATCCTGTCTCTCAACAGCCTGCGTCCATTTAGGTGATTAGCTCAGCCCGGCACCTCCACCCAGAGCCTGACCAGCTCTGTCCCACGGCTCAGGGAGCCAGGTGGTGGCCTCTGGTGGCTCAGCCATCCTGCTTTCCTTCTGGTCCTCACACACTGTGCCAGTGCACTCTCTCCACCTGCAGCACCATAGAGCCCCTTTGAGTGAGCAAGGGCAGGCAGGAGGCCGAGGGTTAGACTGCAGGTCTAGGGCAGGGATGGGGGGGTAGTGTCAGAGGTTTAGGGGAGGAGATCACTCAGTGCTCAGAAGGGCTAGAGTTCAGGGGGCTGGGAGACTGGAGGGAGGTGGACAGGTGGAGAGGGCAGGAATGACAGTGAGGAGAGGAGCAGGAGACAGACGGATCAGCAGGACTTAGAAGGAATGAGTGGGTTCAGAGAAATACAGCGGCTGAGATTCAGAAAACGGCACGCATGATGGTAGAAGAAGTGAGCCTAACATTGACTGGTGACATACATTCATAAATGGGCTTGATACTAATTTTGGCACTTCTTGGGCTGTGAGACTACCCCTGTGCACATTGAAGAGCAACCAACACTGGGGACTTGGGCTGGGGGCGTAATTCAGTTGTTAAGAGTGCCTGCCCAGCATGCACAAAGCCCCTAGTTCAAACCCCAGGACCAAAAACCCAAACCACAACAACAGACACAGGGGCTGTTAGTAGCTATTCAGTGTATGCGCATACGCTGTCCCTGCTTTGGCAGAGGGTTCTAGATTCAAAGCCCTTTGAGAACTTTTAAGGCTCACTCTGACCGCCTATTTCATAGCATCACTATCAACCCAGGTGAATGGCCCCCCTCTGGATCCTACAGAGTCTGCTTGATTTTCCTCACCTTGTGGTTATTAAACTGATTTGCTTAACAAAAACTTATTATGCCCTCCTGCAGTGTATTCCAAGGAGACTCTTGCAGTTTCTAGAAGTAGGAGATATGTAAGCACACACAACTTAAAATGAGTTCTGAGAGCACATAAAGCAGAGTCTTTGACCATGTGCATGAAGAATCCGGGTTATGGGATGGGACCCTCCTCTCACAGGCCCTGCTAAAGCCTCCCATGTGCTCTGGGGACACAGAATTTCGGCCCTGGGTAAGTTTAAACCTTTAAACCAAAGGCTCAACCGTGCATTCATATTACTAGAGTGATTACACTCATCCAAGGGATTCATGTCGGGGGTAGGGAAGGGGAAGCTCAGTGTGTGGAGGGAGGGAGGAGGAGTGTGTGGGACATAGAGACACAAGTGTTCCCAGGCTGTGGCCTGAGGAGGGAAGCCCAGGCCTGTTCCGCCTGCCCCTGGCAGTCCAGGGTCTCCTGCAGGGGACCTCTTCTCCCCAGTGATGGGATCTGGTAAGCCCCTATGCCACCCTTGACACCTGCCCAATTTCAGGGTGTAGATTTAGCATCTGAAGGTCCTGTGAATCACGAGACCTGGCTGGTGTGGCAGATAGCCAGGTCCCCTCCTGGTGGGGACTGTTCCAGTTTCCCAGGGGCCAGGCTTTGAAAACAAATAGTGTTGATAAATGGCCTATTCCCCAAGCGTACATAGGTTCCGCTGTCTTCACGACAAGGGCTTCCCTAATCACACATCCCTTGATGGGACCTGGGTGTCCCCACCTTGTCCAGTCATCTACTCATGAGGACTCTGCCAGGTGGCTTTGTGAAGGCCTTGAGGATTGCTGGTTCTTGTTTCACTCTGGGAGACCGTCAGCACTGCCGCGCTGGGCACCCGCCATGTTCCAGCTGAAGAACATCCTCAAGGCGCTCCCCCATGCCGATGCACCACGTGCCTCTGGGTCCTGGCTTCTCCAGAGTCACCATGGAATCCCTGGGCCCCTTTCTCCACCTCACTTTGCTGGCTGAATCGAAATGGCCATGTTTACCTTTCTCTTTCCAGCTCTGTACACAGGACCTGGCATAGGACCTGGCTTCTTAGGAAGTGTTTGTACATAAAGGGAAAGAGTGAATACGTTTCAAAGTAATTTGCTGCTACAGCACAAGAACGAGGAGAAAATCAAGCACTTCCTCTCGGGGTCAGCCGGGCTGGGAAGGGACACCTGCTCTCCACAGCAGCTGAGCCGCAATGGTGGCTCTGTCGAGCCTGGTTACATTATTGGCCCTGTTATTAGTGTGGTCAGCTGGCTAGATACTCACGGTGATGCGGCTGTCAGGACCCCACTTACCTCTCATCTGTAATGGTCCCTGGCTTTTTATGTACTTCTGCTCTCCCGTGGCACTCTATGGACTTTATTACATTCGCCACATGGTCTCCTGTGATGGGAGCTAAAGCAGAAGGGAGGCTGGGAGAACAGTTCAGAAATGGAAGCACCGGCTGCTAGTGACTGGGTAAGCCCGGGGCTCCTGCCTGGGTGCTTTCAGCATGCGCCCCGGGCCAAGGGTGCACACCCCACTTCTGCCTGCTCTCCCTGGCCCTTCCTTTAGTCAGGCCAGGAAGCGAGTGTGGATTCTATTTCCAGATTGAAAAGCATTTTAGAAGTCTCCAAGCCCAACTGCCAACACAGGCAAATGTAATGACTGCAGTATGCCAGGTGACCGTTTGCGGCCTCAGGGTGGACACAGGGCTCAGAGGCTTAGAGTAGTTAGAAAGGGCTCTGTGGCAGTGGGGTACACGCGTGGCCCCAATGAACCACATCTCTGGGATTTCTGTCCGTGTGGAATCCCTCTTCTTGATTCTGGGTTGGGCTTTTGACTTGCTTGAAGAAATGAAACGCAGCAAAAGTGACAGTTCTGAGACTGAACTATAGAAAGCATGGCATCCTCTCCCCCCCCAAACACACACAGAGTGAGATTGTTTTATTTAATTGTTCTTATAAAAGTGATGTACAGAGGGGTTACTGTTTTAGGCATGGCATTCTGAGTAGCTTTGAACCCCGAGTCCTGTAAGAAGTCCAACCGTTTAGCTGAGAGACCAGGAGAGATAACGGAAGTGAGGGTGGGTGAAGACAGAGCAGAGCCAGCTAGCTAAGTTTCAGCAAAGCGCAGCCCTCCGCTCGCCCGCCAGCTGAGCACAGCCACATTAATGACCCTGGCAAGACTTGCAGAAGAGCTGCCCAGTAAAAACTAGCCCAGACTGCAGAGTTGTACGCAAAGCAAACGGGTGTTGTTTGAAGCCCCATTTTGGAGGTGGTTCACCAGCTAGGGAGAGGGAAAGGAAATAAATCAGAACAGGACACCTGAAACGTTGATGGCAGTCGGATATAATGTTTTACGATGACATCATCTGGAACACGAGGACTCTTTAGTGACTGACACAGAGGCAGAGAAACTGTGGGGAGTTGGGTCCCTTGGTACTTGTGTCATTGCCTTTCTGGGCCCATTGGTTGGAACTAGTCATGTGGCCCCAGCTCCCCGCTCAGGGCTGGAAAATTGAGGAGCAGATGATTGCCTGGTGAGCATTACTGCCTCTTCCCTTATGTGTAGACTTAATATTCAAATTTCAAATACCTGTGATCGATGTGCAAAGGATTTGATGCACAGTCATTTTAGACATTTTGCTGAAGTAGAAAATTTCCTCATTTTTAATCATGGATGGGATCTATCTGTCTCAATCGTTTAGAGCTGCACTGCCGTAGCAAATGAATGATACTTGAACAGTTTGCCAGTGAATAAGAGTTGTTGCAACCTGTGGAGCTCACAACTCCTACTGTCTCCGCAGAGACCCAGGTGCCTGTCAGAAGGGCCAGAGAGACAACGGGAGAAACAGACAAGCTTCAGAGTACCAAGGTCTCAGCACCTTGTGGGCTGAGGACAGCTTGGCCCTCTGAGGCGTGACATCTTCCTAAGAAATACCTTAGGCTGGGCCCTGCCCTGCTGAATAGCTGTACCCCCAAACAAACAACCAACTCCTGCCTACAGGATCTGGTGCAAGTCTCCAGGCTGTCCCTTCATCCTAGGGCATGTCTGCTTGCTCTTAACCATCTCAGCTCTACTCTTTCCTTCTCTGTTCCTCCCTAGCCCCCGACGCATGTGAATTTCCCAGTGAACCCCGTACTGTTTCTCTACGATCAGCCCTGAACTCCCTTTGCCATGCGGAGGAGTGTTTGCTCACGACCACCAGGCTTGTCATTCGTACACTTACTTCCGGGTGGGTTGTATGAGACTCTACAGGCCAATCCCCAGGTTATGAACATTACTTCCCCATCTTCTCTTTTCCTTCTGGAAAAGCCTACCTGCAGCTATTCTCTGGACCAGTTCAGCTCTTCTTCTGTCCAACTGGATGAAGTTATCTGCAATTATGACTTCTGGTAATGAGTTTCAAAACATGTCTAGAATTCTTCAACACCTCCCCCAAACTCAGCCACGACACAGTTTCAGTCTTTTTAGTCACAGAGACAAGACAGTGGTAACAAAAAGTGTTGCTTTGGCCACAGCCTGGACACAGAAAGGAATTCTTCCAGAGAAAAACAGAATGAGCGCCACTCCCTCCCTCTGATCTGAGAGGTGACAGTTTCCTTTAGGCTGCTAATCCACCATGAAGGCTGTGTTTCACACTTGTGCTCTGGAGTGGGCCTACAGGGAATTGCTCCTGGAGAGTGAAAATTGGAACCCGTCAGGGTAATTTGTCCATTTTACCACACACGTTGCCATTCAGTGCTGGTACTCAAGGCCTGAGCTGTGTTCCTATGATTAAAACTGGTCTCAGAGAGATGAGGGCTGGACTTGGTTACCCTTGGTTCAGAGAAGGTTTGGCCAGTGGACCAGCGCGCCTGGCCCCTGGCCCTGGCATGCTGTTCCCCTGCTGTGCATGCCAGATATGCCATCTCATTGCCCTGCTCCTCCCAGATCAAGGGCAAGAAGAATCTCCTGCCAGGCCTGTTGGACAGATTTGTCCTTGCGTCTAACTAGGGAGATGGCAGCTGGAGGTCTTAGATATTACAAGTACTTTCTTTTTTCCTTCTTTCCTTTTTTTTTGGTGTCAGTTGTAGGGCCTGAATTCTGGGCCTGGACGCTGTTCCTCAGCTCTTTAGTTCAAGGCTAGTGCTCTACCACTTCCAGCTTTTTCTGCTTATGTGGCACTGAGGAACCGAACCCAGGGCCTCATGTATGCAAGGCAAGCGCTCTACCACTGAGCCACCTTCCCAGCCCTCCTTTTTTTTCTGAGATAGCCTCTTTGACTTTCTCCCAGTTTGTGGTCTCTTGCTTACTTTTCCATGCAAGGAAATTCTTCATTGAGAGATAAGTCCATTGATGCTTTACCTTATGGTTTCAGTTTTGCGCTTCCTGTGTAAGAGGTACTTTACCACTCTAGTAGTATACTTTCATATTTTCTTTTATTGGCTTTAGAATTTTTCAAATTTATGTTTCATATTTATGTTTCTAGACCTGAACCATCCATCTTTGGTAGAAAGCATGTATAAAGCCAGCTTTGTACCCGCAGTTACTAATTCATTGATTTATGTAGCCTCTTGTATTATATATCATGCTTTCATAGATACTGCTTTGAACTATTTTTTTTTTTTTTTGCCAGTCCTGAGGTTTGAACTGAGGGTCTGAGCACTGTCCCTAAGCTTTTATGTGTAAGGATTGCACTCTACCACTTGAACCACAGCTCCACTTCCAGTTTTTGGTGATTAACTGGAGATAAGAATTTATGGAGCTGGGCACCTATAATCCTAGCTATTCAGGAGGCTGAGATCATGGTTCAAAGCTAGCCCTGGCAGGAAAGTCCATGAAATTCTTTTTCTTTTTTTTTATTACCAATGTTTATTATAGATTTGTTCACATCAGCCAAATGGTGGAGTCAGCTGAGGTGTTCAACTGATAAAACATGGTACCTATATGCTATGGAATATTACTCATACATGAAGAAAAATGAAATTGTCATTTGTAGAAAAGTTGGTGTAGCTGGAAGTTCGTGAAATTCTTATCTCCAATAAACCACTCAGAAAACCAGAACTGGTGCTATGGCTCAAGTGGTAGAGCGCTCGCCTTGAGCTGAAGAGCTGAGGGATAGCACCCAGGCTCAGAGTTCAAGCCCCATGACCTACCAAAAACAAAAAAGAGACTGGTTTCAAATTGTAATCGCAACCCTAAGATCTTAGCCTTCTGAGTAGCTACTAGGATTACAGATGTGAGATACCTGTGCCTAGCTCCTTTGGATTTTTTTTTATCATAAGCCAGTTATCCTTTTATTTGCCCCTACAGGAAAATTATACTTCTTTTTTGTACCATTACTGGGACTTGAACTCAGCGCCTGGTGCTCTTGACTAGCTTTTTTTTCCAAGTCTGGTATTCTATGACTTGAGCCACATTTCTACATCTGGTTTTTTGCTAGTTAAACAGAGAGAAGAGTCTCATGGACTAATCCTCAGATCTTAGCCTCCTGAGTAGCTAGGATTGTAAGTGTGAGCCACAGGCACCTACCTAAAACCTAAGGCTTTTTAAGGGGCCATTTATGAAGAACTCCACTATTGTGACTAATGAGGGGAGGGAGGGATTATTTCCACTCAGTGCCTCAACTGAGTCCTGGACAGTAGCACCTTCTGAGGTAACCCAGGGCTGTCACCTGAAGGTGCAGTGCCAGAATCCCTTGTGTGGATGGGACTCCACCCGGGCACAGAGGAGTCCCATGTGAGGTAAGACAGGAAGCTGGCATGAACAGTGTGCTACATCATTAAGCACTTACTGGTTGCCAGCATGGCACCATAGTCTAGTGAATTAGGTAGCTTATCTCTACACAAAGACAAGGGGACTTCAAGAATCAGATTACCTTGCTCAAAGTCACATAGCTGGGAAGTATTGGAAGCTGGATTCAGATCTAGACATCAGATTCCAAGTTCACAATCTTCAAAGCTAGACTTAACTCCTTAATCCAGCCCAACCCAGACTTAAGAGCTTCCTCTGGGCCCTCTTGGGTGGGCTGCCCTTGGGCTCTCCCTCCATATGCCAAGGCTGTCCGACCTCCTGGGCTAGGGAATAGGGAATAGGCTCTCCACCCCACACTTTGTGGCTTTGAATCCTGGGTCCTGGATAAGCCTTTGGATCCTCTCTTTGCTGGTGTCTATCCTCAAGACACACTCACCTCCATCTGTACCTTTGATCTCAGTTTTTGGTTGTTGGTTTGTTTGGTCTGTCTCTACTGGTCAAACTCATTTCCAGACAGCAGGGAACATGTCTCCTGTGTTTTCTTCAGCTTCTAACCCAAGGCAGCCTCAAGGTTATCTTGCACACTAACCCATTTCTTTGCTTAGGAATTCTCATGTTCACTAGTTTGCTTCATTGGACTGAGCGCATGCTTTCTCCTCTGCCTGTGATGCATGTCTCTCCTTATTTTCCTTGCTGATGCCTAGTCATTTTTCACAGTCCAGCTTGGTTGTCACCTCCTGAATCCTTAGGAGGTAACATGCCACACACAAACAGGACTTTCTTTCCAGCTCCAGAAAAAAGAAAAAACAAGTATAGCCTCCTCTTCGGACTCTCTTTTGACACAAGAGCCTTCCAAGGGCCAGAGAAACAACATAGGAAGGACTGCAAGGCGCAGCAAGCCCCGACTCCCAGCCTGGCAGCCTGGTGGGGGAGGGGACCAGCTGTGGGCAGGCTGGCTTATCAAAGCTGAGGGCCAGAGCCCTGGGGAAATCAAGGTGAAAGGCAGCAGTCCTGCAGAGGAGGCCCACCCTGCCTATCAATCAGAGGGCCTGGGACAGGGCAAAATGAGGGCTGCTGTGAGGGGGACAGCCTACACTAAGAAGGTCCCTGAATAAGACCTTGCTCCATCTTGGCCCCGTGGGTAGACCCTATTGAACCAGAGTAGCCCAAGACAGCAATTCTAGCTGAGCTCCAATCCTAAACACCCAGGTCTTGTACTAGAAAAGATGGTCACTGGAGCCTGAGCAGATACCTCAGTGGTCTTGGCTGGGGGGCCTTGAGCATTGGCCCAGGACCCTCAGCCCTGCTTGCTGGATGTGCTGGCCCAGCAGCCTCTCAGACTCCAGCCAGGGTCCACCCAGCAAGCACATGCTGCCCAGGAGGATGGAGGGAGCAGGCGGGTGGCTTAGATTGAGGCACAGAGAAGGAAACTGTCCCAGAAGCTAAAGAGGTCAAATGATACCAGCACCAGCAAGGACTGATTGGGGGAGGGGTGGCTGCTTTCCCCATCCCCCCCACCCCAGCTGTCCAAATACAAGGGGTGTCCTTAGCATTCAACCGGCTCCACCCAGTGCTGAGGCCATCTGACTTGAGTGAAGATGTCAGAGAAAACCCCAAATCGGATTGAGGCTCCTGCCCCCCTTAATGAGGTTCATTATCAGCTGCTCTTATCCCTGTAAACCCCAGCAGGCTGGATTAGGGGCAAGCACTCTAATCCGGGTGACTTCCTGCTGAGCAGTAGCCAGGCCTGCTAGGGCCAGCAAGCCCTTCATCCTGGAAGAACGGAGGCCTGAAGGTGCAGATGGCTTCTCCAGACAGGCTCAGGCAGGAGTCCTGGGGAGATGGGGAGAGCTGGGTGGCAAGGCCACGTATCACAAAGTCAGTGTCCATTGCATATAGAAACTGAAGGCTGGGGCAGAGCCCTGTGGGGCAGTGGGAAGGGGACCGGAAGTCCCCACCTAGGGGAGGCTGGATGCTGCATGCCGGGTCCAAACCTTGACACTAGGTTTCCAAGGAATGAGTTAAAGAACACACAGGTGCTTGCCTTAACAAAAATAATTTATTCCACGTCCCTCCCTAGTGGGGACAGGGTGGAACCAAGCACATATACAGCGTTGTCTGCCCCTTAGACCCAGGGCCTCCCCCGGAAATGGAATCTCGAGCGAGAGGACACTCCTGACTGCCATCCACCCGCACCCTCCACGTCCTAGCACTGATTTAGGAGAGCAAAACAAAAGCCAGAAGACCCAGCTCAGAGGAAGGAGCCCCATGGGGAGAAGGCGAGCCCACAGCCATGGCACGGCCCAGCCCAGCACGCTGCCCACACTCCGCCCCTTCACCCGCCAAGCAAGCCAAACCCACAGCCTGGCGACTGCCACCCGGGCAAGTCCACACCCACCCAAGACACTAGTGCAGCAGAAACTTTCACCTTAACTTCATCCAGGAGATGAAAATGATTTCTAGAAGATTCCAGAACCCCCCTCCTCCCTAAAGCCACACCCCACACAGGTCTGAGAGGGAGGTTAGGCAGGCCAGAAGTGAGTCTTCCTCTTCAAAGACCACCTCAAGACCAAAAGGAGCCAGGGACAGGCGGAGCCCTGGGATGTAGAGAGGAGGGTCACTGAAGCCCACCCAGCCTGGGATCCTTCTCTGGGTAAGAAGCCTTGGGAATTCTGAGCTTGCGTGCTCCAATTTAGAGCCAAGACTAATCAGGCCAGACGGAGGCTTCGGCAAGAATGGGGCAGGGCTTCACATAAGCTGAAAAACAGGAATTTGGTGCTGAGAGACCAGGGCCCAACTCTCCCCTGTTCCCCTCAACTGCTGGTCCAAATACTGGTCTTTTGTCTATGGGACTCTCCTTCCTGGCACAATCAAGGATTCACTAGAGCAACTGGCTTTCCTGGTCTTCTCACTCTGCTAGGCTGGACAAGGGGGAAAGGGTGGAGGCGAGGCCAGGAGCTGGAAGAGCCCCACGGACAGCAGCTCCCTTTCCCACCCTCTTCCAAGTTGGACAGTTCAAGCCACAGGGTGACCAGCATGGCCTTTTAGGGCCCTCATCCTGGCCCGGAAATAGGTGTACACAGCCAACAGGCCCATGAAGGACAGGGAGTAGAGCCCCACACAAAGGCTGACATCCAGGTGGGAGAAGCCCCCTCCCAGCACTCGTAGCCAATGGCCTTGGCCCCGCACCGCTGGCTCCCCCCCAGGTCTGCTAGCCAGCTGCTTGGAGCCACGGCCCCCTAGCGGGCCTTGGAGGTGGCTCACCTCAGCCCAGGACTCAGCAAGCAATAGGGCCCCTGTGTCTCGCTTGCTCAAGTGTCGCTGCCCCTGGAGCTGCCCCTGGAGCTGCTCGGGTACGTCCCTCTGAAGCTCTCTCACATGCTCAGCCTTCCCCTGCCCTGGCACAGGTCTAGTCATTCCGAGGCTTGGGTACAGATCCTGGGGGCCACTTGCCTCAGGTCTGGGGGACCCTGCGGTACCAGCCTGCTGAAGGCCCAGAGCTGAAATTCTGGTCGGCAGTTTCCACGTGCCCATCACCAGCTTCGGGGTATCGGTAAAGCTCTGCACACCCCTCTGGTGGGCCGGCCCAGCTGTAGGGGAGTCCAGGACGATGTTTCTCGAGGAGAAGTGGTCCTTGAGGAAGCCGAGGGTGGCGTCCACGTCCCACACCGGCGCCCCATTGAGCTCATTGTGGCAGGTAGAGCAGAGTTCACGCGGTGGCCACTGTATCTTGGGAAACTGGGGGTCTTCACTGGGGGCACCTGGAGAAGGAAGCACACACAGCCTGGCTGGGACTCTCCAGGCCTGTGAAGGAACTCAGACCTCACTCCTCCAAGAGATATGGCGGGTCTACGGTGTTTGCCCTTTTCTCCCCCCTCACGTTTTTCTGAGATTTTACTTGTGTTGACTAAAGGGACGAGAGTTCCCAGCTGTTGCAATTCCCCAGGCAGACCCCTCTCCCTGTGGGGTAGGCTGGACAGGGCAGGCCGTGGGGAGGAGCGGGGGACAGGTAGACTGGGGCACTGCGCCGGGCGCATTCTTTTACCTGCGAGGCGGGCATTGACCTTGTTGTGGCTCGTCCAGAGCCAGAGAACCGCATCATTCGGACTTCCCACCTTGTGCATAGAGGCGGCAGCCATTTGCTCAAAGTGGCCAGCGCACTCTCGGCAGCCAAAGAAGTAGCGCACGTAGTTCCGGATGGCTTGGAGGACCTCCTGGCCGTTGGCTACAAGGGGAGGAGCCACTGTCACAGAGACCCTACAGGCTGCCTGGGCCCGCGGGCTCTGCCTTCATCCCCTCCACAGGACAGCCTGCCCTTCCCAGCTCTGCTGCGGCCACTCCTGCACAAATGCCTCACATCCTCCTCATCACCCCGTGACGAGGGCCTCGTGTGCCCAGGCCAACGGCTCCCTCTCAGGGGTCATCTTAGAGGTGACCTTTTTTCCTCCCAAATTCCTAAACCCCGGTCCTCCTGACCACTTCCTCCATAGGCTCACTTCTATCACTTCCAAACTATTTCTCCAGCTTCCTGATTGGCTTCCCTGCCTCTCCTTACCCCACCAAGACCATCCTCTACCCAGCAGCCTTTCTAAATAATCACTTGCTTTACTCCCCTGTGAAACAAGGCGTTTCTCATAACACAAATGTGAGCTGGACACCCATCCCTCAGCAAGGCCCTCGGGCTAGCGTGCCTCCGCCTCCTCTACCTGCCTTCTCTCTAGCTTCACCTCCCTCCCCGCCAGGACCAGCCACAGTGCTCTTGTTCTCTGCATCTGGTGGCCTTGGCCTATTTTATGGGCTGATTTGTGTCCCTTCAAAATGCCCATGCTCAAGTCCTAACTCACAGTACCTCAGAAGATGGCTATCTTTGGGACAGGGCCTTAAAAGTAACATTTATAGGGTGGATTCTAGTTCACCGTGACTGGTTTCCTCATCAAGGAGAAAGTTTGGACAGAGGCAAGACTTGGTGAAGAGCCAGAGTAAGTAAATGTGGTCCTTTACTCAGGGACCAACCCCGCAACACTTCCATCTTGGGTTTCAAGGTTCCGGAACTGTGAGAGAGCTAATGTCTGTCATCTGAGCCTCCAGCCTGTGCTGTCTCACCCATCCCTAAATGTACGCGGCAGGGAGCCATCTTGCCCATGTTGCACGTCATGATCGTGGTCGGTGAAACCAGCGGGACTTACCTGGTTCACGTGAGTGGTCTGCACTCTGTTGACTTGCCTGCACAGTCAGGGTGTGGAAGAGGACCCACAGGGAGCAAGGAAAGCCTCGGAGATGTGGTTGGCTGCCCTGGCAGCCAACCCAGTTCACCTTCTCAGGAAGAACAGAGTCCTAAAGGACACACGGGAGAGTAAGTGCACAATAGAAGGGAAACAGTTGTGGGAAAGGAGGTGATGAGAGAAGTTGCCCGGAGATGCCACAGTCAACTCACAGCCCTGCAACCTTAGGGCTCAGCCTAACTTCTCAAAGCATCGTCCACCAAGGGGTCATCAGGACGCCTCATTCTAACCTCACCGCCTGTGAAATGAGGGGCTGGTCTCTAAAGACTTTCAAGCTTTGAACAGATGAGTAGATGGGTGAGAACAAGTCTATACACTTAAAGAAATTTGCCAGAGTACCCACTACAAACAGGACTGACTATATGCTCACAGATTTGTTAGTTAACCTCTCCTACCCTCAGTTTCTTCATCTACTAAATGAGGATAGTATCTAGCTGCTGTTCATTTATGAGGATAAAAGTGGTACGCTTGCTGGGCACAAATGGCTCGTGCTTGTAATCCTAGCTACTCAGGAGGCTGAGTTCTGAAGATCATAGTTTGAAGCCAGATGGGGCAGGAAGTCCAAGAGACTAAGTCTTATCTCCAATTAACCACCAGAAAACTGGAAATGGGGCTCTGGCTCAAAGTGGTAGAGTACCAGCATTGAGAGCAAAGCTCAGGGACAGTGCCCATGCCCTGAGTTCAAGCCCCATGACTCACACAAAATTTAAAAAAGTGATATGCACACAGATCTTAGTAGCAGTTTAGTAACTATTAGTGGAATGAGCTCTCTATCTGCTTCCCAAATGCAACTTGAAGGAGGCTGGAGATTACAGCGTTAACCCCTTCCATTCCCTTAAATGTCAAGATGGTGAGATCTTCATCTGTCTCCCAGACTCACCTCTCTCCTGCTGTCCAGAGCAATTTTAAAGAAATTGTAGGGAATTTTCCTTCTCTGCTGCTTCATAAGCCAGTCACTTACAGAGTGCAGAAAGTTCTGGACCAGAGGCTGGCCAGGAAAGTACTGTGGGAAGGAACAAGAGGAAGTTGAAGAGTGAAAAGCAATTCTGCCCTCTCAGCATCCTACAGAGAATAGGAGCAAGGGTGGTCCAAGGCAAGTTCTCTAGAATGTTCCAAAACCACTAGGAAAATATTCTGCCTGGGGCTGGGAAGATGGCACAGTGGAAGAGCGCTTGCCTTGCATGCATGAGGCCCTGGGTTCGATTCCTCAGCACCACATAAGCAAAAAGAAAAAAGCTGGAAGTGGAGCTGTGGCTCAAGTGGTGGAGCGCTAGCTTTGAGCTGAAGAGCTGAGGGACAGCGCCCAGGCCCAGAGTTCAGACCCCACGACCGGATCCCCCCCCCCCAAAAAAAAAAGAAAGAAAAAAGAAAATATTCTGCCTAAGGCACAGCTGTGAACTTCTCACGGCCTTTGCTCTTGGAATCTGGTAAGCCAAGGGGAAAGGGTAGGGGAAGGAGGAGACTAAGTGGGGTAGTGCCCCAAAGGTTTCTTCCCTTAAGACTAAGCTCTCGTGCTAACCTGGACCATCACATGCCACCACTTAGAGGAAGGCCTGCCTCCCGGGCCATCCCCCAGGGCTGCTCTTCATGTAGTCTTCTGATGGGAGCAGCTGGGCTAGGCTGGGAAAGGCCTTGCATTTGTATTCATGGAGTACCAGGAGGGACAGGCCGGCTAAGGGGCTTATAGCCAACATCCAAATCTTGATGGTAACCCTGACAGTCTCAGAGGAACATGAAAAGCTACTTTGACAATAAGTCAACTCAAATCTGATTAGTATCAGCACTTTAAAACCACAAGGACTCCAGGGAGGAGGATATATGTGCATGTGCACATGTGTGCATGCGCAAATGCACATGGGTAGGAGTGGGGGTGGGGAGGAAGAGGGCGTAGCAACAAAGCAGGGAAGTTACAACCATGAAGAGGCAGATGGAGGAGGATAGTGACCCTGAGAAAATTACAGAGAAAGGAGAAAAAAAAAACTGTTTTGAAAAGTTGGGTACCATTGCTCACTCCTATAACCTTAGCTATTCAGGAGGCTGAGATCTGAGGATCGAAGTTCAAAGCTAGCCCAGGTAGTAATGTCTATGAGACTCTTATTTCCAATTAGCACCAAATAGCCAGAGGTGGAGCTGTGGCTCAAGCAGTAGAGCATTAGCCTTGAAGAAAAAAAAAAAAGGCTCTGAGTTCAAGCTGCAAAGCTGGCACAGTTTAAAAACAAAAACAAAAAACATTGAGTTAAGGACTGGTGAGTCAGACCTGTAATCCTAACTACTCAGGAGAAGAGATCTGAGAAACAAGGTTTAAAGCCAGCCCAGGCAGCAAGGTCCATGAGACTCTTATCTCCAATTAAGCACCAAAAAGCTGGAAGTGGAGCTGTGGCCTATATAGTAGATTGCTAACCTTAAGCAAAAAAGCTCAGGGAGAGTGCCAAGGCCCTGAGTTTAAGACCAAAACAAAAAAAGAAAAAAAGTCCGTAAGATGATTCTTTCCAGTTAGCCAGAAAACAAAGCCAGAAATAAAGGGGCATGCTCACACACATATGTGCATGTGTGCACACACGTGTGTGTGTGTGTGTGTGCATGTACACACACACACAAATGTTTGAGAGAAGAAGGATCCTGGAGATATAAAAATGACTGAATAGGGAAAACAGGCTACCAGATCCAGTCCTCTGAAAAAGCTTTTTTTTTTTTCTTTTTTTTTTTTGTCAGTTGTAGGGCTTATACTCAGAGCCTGGGTGCTAGCCCCGAGCCTCTCTGTACTAAAGGCTAGCGTTCTACCATTTGAGCCACACCTCCACTTCTGTTTTTTTGAGTGGTTAACTGGAGGTAAGAGTCTCACAGGGAATCTTTCTGTCAGGGCTGGCTTCGCACTGTGATCCTCAGATCTCAACCTCCTGAGTAGCTAGGGTTACAGGCATGAGCCTCTGGTGCCAGGCTCATTAAATATTTTTTATCAAACCTCAGAGCCTGGACCCATTCCCCCACAGTGCCAAGTGCTTTCTAGAATTGAGCTTCAGTGTCCTCCTTCCCTGTTAGCTCACATACAGATTTACAGCTTAAAGTCAGCATTTCTCACTGACTTTCTCCTGTGGTCCTGAGCTGGCACCTTAGGCCTTCTAAGGCCATCCTGTCAGAAGGAACAATATATTCTAGGGCTCTGGATTGCCGGAAGTCGGGGAAACTCTGGTGACTACACGCCACCTAGCGGTCAGTCTTTCCAGCTGCTCACATGAGGCTGGACTGGCAGAGTGAGCAGGCCCAGCCCGCAAGGAGCCCTCTAGTGGTAAAGAACAAGGGTGAGGTGGGTGAGAATCCAAACTTGGGCTGTCATTTTCTCATCAACGAGAGCTGCTTCCATTATCAGCCTCTAGGAAGAAACTACCCCAGCAAGGGTAGGGTCAGAATACTGGGAGATGGGCTGGCAAAGGTCAGCCAGAGGAGCCCCAGCATCCTGACTATTCCGCTGAGGGTTGGCCCTGGCTGGCCTCCCCCTGTCCTTTTAAAGGGCCTCGGCCCTGGTGGAGGCCACCTTGTTGCAGCCCTTGCTGCAGGTGGCACTGAGCACAACATAGAGGGTGCTGCTTAGACCCCTCCCCAACACAGGCATTTTCGCCCCTCATATGGGATACACATAGCCCCATGAGGGGGAGCAAAAACCTCACCCCAAATCCAAGCTTGCATACAGCTGAGAGCTACAAGTAGCACACAGAAACCACTGTGCGGGGTGACCCCTCACCCAGTACAGCATGTGTCCTCGTCTCCTGAGCCCTGCTGGAAAAGCATGCTGGCAGGGAGCTAACAAGGACTTGCTCTGGACTTATTTTCCCTTGGGTTTCCAAGGTCTCATCACCTGGAACGTGCACTCCCAGGCCTCAGAGGAAAGGAGGGCTTCATCCCGTCAGCAGCTTATCTGTCAACACTTCCAAGAGGAGTAGAAGATTGCAACTTCTCTCCCAGGGTGTATTTAGACACAGTCAAAACTGAGAGGGCCAGGAAGGGTAGGACTGGGTAGAGTCGAGACATAGGACAGAAAGTTTCTGAGACCAGCCTTGCTGAGAAGGGCACACAGAGGGAAGCTGACTGAACAGGCAGCCCCAGGGGACCACTGCAGCCCCCACCTGCAGCTGACCCTGTAGCACTAGCCTCTGCCTGCCGGGTGTGGCCAGTGGCTCTGGTACAGGAGGAGTGTGGCAAGGGAGAGGTAGCCAGATCCCCACTCAGAGAAGGGCTGTGGCTCTGCGGAGCGCTGGTGGCTCACAAATGTATTCTTAGCTACTCAGGAGGCTGAGATCTGAGGATCACAATGTGAAGCCAGCCCAGGCAGGAAAATCCATGAGACTCTTATATCCAATTAACCACCAGAAAATTGGAAGTGGCACTGTGGCTCAAAATGGTAGAATACTAGCCTTGAGTGGAAAAAGCTCAAGGACAGTGCATGGGCCAAGTTCAGGCCCCAAGACTCACAACAAAGGAAAAAAAAAACAAAACACAGGCTCTATGGTCCAATCCCTCTAGAAGACCTAAGACAAGTAATGTGTGCCCCTGGACAGCCATCTGGGCCCCTTAAATGGGACTCTACTTGCCACCTTGTAGAGTAGTAAGAGAATCAACTCCTGACAAATGCCAGCTCCTTAAAAGTAGGAGCTCCATTCCAAAGAGCAGCCTTTCTCAGGAAAGACCAAGAAGTAAGGCAGGCAGGGTTGGGCCAGGGATCAGGATCAGATTGGGAGGGGAGACAGAAGCTTCAGAAGAGTGTCCTCTTCACTGTGGTCTCCAGGGTCCTGCTTCTCCAATGACCATGACAGGGAGTGAGAAGCCATAGTCTGGGATGGGTGAACTCAGTCAGGAGAGCAGAGTGGTGATGGCCAGGAAACAGCTGGGAAGGTGTCCAGATGTCAGGGGTTCTGGCCCTGTGTCTAACCCACCCTCCTGCACAGGGGGTTTATGCTTAGCAGTATGGACTGGCACACCCCCCAGGGCTGCAGGAGGAGGGAACCAGTCCATGGCAGATGGGAACAACTGTGGATCTAAGTGTCCAGCCAGAGGCCGTGTTCCAGGTAAGTAGAGCTGGTATAGTATGAGGCTTCCAGGAAGCACACCCATCCTGTGTGAAATTGCAATGACAACGCTATGGTCTTAATACTCACCTTGGCCAAAATTGCCACAAAATTTTTCAGGGCTATCAGGCGCTGCCCTTCCAGGATGGAGAACTTGCCCACTTCTACTCGCAGGATATAGTGTAGTGCAGACTCCAGGTCCATCATGTAGATCTTGGAGCTGATGACCGAGAGAGAAACAAGAGGAAAAAAGGACACTGACTGCAGGGTTAGGGCTGGAGAGAGGCACTCAGGGCTTAAGGGAGAGAAGAGGAAGGGCACTTCTCATGTGCAGAGTACTGTATGTTAGCATTTGGCTCTGCTAGTAGTTTGGCGAGTCACCTTGGATGCATAACTTAACTTCTGTGGGTCCCAATTCCTTGTATGTACAATAGGAATAATCCAGTGCTCACAGACAGCTTTGCTGAGAGGACTAAATAAAGCAGAGCTTTATTTAGCACACCCACCAGCAGCTCCTGGAGGAAGTAGGGGGTTTGTCCTGCCCAGGCCCACAGCCTATCAATCCTGTGACTCACTCCTCACTCATCAGGTCACTAGTGTTAGGTTAAGTTTCATTCTGTTGTTATTAAAGACTGCTAAGAACAAGCATGTGTATGTACACACACACACACAAACACACACACACACACACACACACAAGGAATACTGGAAATGCTGGTCCTGTGTGAAATGAAAGGTCATGGGTTTAACCATCTACTAAGGCTGGGGACTGAGATGGCAGATGTGCAGGGCAAAAACTTTCTATTTCTTTCATGCCTCAGGTGGGGCCCCCTTTGGCATCATCAACTCCTGCCCTTTGTGCTCCCGTAGGGGCTCAGGGCTCTGATGGAAACAGCCTTGAATGTTGGCTGCTTCTCTTCCCCTGCTCCCTAGAACTGAGCTCTAGTCAGTACCACAGGAGCTTAGGCAAATCAGCTTACCTCTCTGGGCCTCAGTTTTCTTTGTGAAATCTCCTCATCATTCTGTCCCATCTACCTTCAGCAAGGCCAGCCCCCAAAGTTGCTCTGCTTCAGGCAAAATCTCCTTCTGTTCCCTACTCTGGTGTCTGTGGGCCTCAGTTTACCCCTGCATTTTGGTGTTCTGCCTCAAGAATGAGCCTTTTACAAAACCTGAATGTCGATCTGTTTATTTTGGGATGTAGGAAAACTACCGCATTGGAATGTGGAAGACTTCCTTTCATTTGTAGTGAATAGCATTTGCAATTTATGATAAAAATCCACTATTTTCCAGAAAAAAAAAAAAAAAGAATGAGCCTTTTAGCCAAGTGCAGTGGCTTGTACCTATAATTTTAGATACTCAGGAGGCTGACATTGGTGAATTGAAGCTTGAAGCCAGCCCAGGCAGAAAAGTCTGGGAGATTCCATTTCTAAAATAATAGCAAAAGGCTAGGGTGGAAGAGTGGCTCAAGTGGGAAAGCACCTGCCTTAAGTTCAATCCTTAGTACTGCTCCCCCAAATAAAAATAACCAATATACAAAGGGGCAGGGGCATGGCTTAAGTGCCTCCCCACAAAAAAATAGTAGTTCCACGAGGATTGGAGGTAATTATAATAAACTGGAATGAACATAATGATCGTTCCCACCTCAGTTTCTTTCTCCCATGATTTATGAACAATCTCCTTATCATTGCTCTGAGCTGAATATATTTGTTCTTTTTTCTTCCAGCTTTTGGTTTTATTTTTGTTTTGAGACAGGATCTCATACTATGTAGCCAAGGATGGCCTCAAACTAAAGTCCTTCTGCCTTGGCCTCTGCCTCCTGAGTGCTGGGATTATGGACTATAGGTGTGAACCACCACACCCAGCTTCTATTTGTTCTTGAGTAGGGTGAAGTTTAGGAGGTGTGGGCACTGGACAGCATTCCTTCCATCATGGTGGGTAATGTGACATGCTACTTATTCAGGGGTCCCACATTCCACACTGGGGTCCAGCACAGACACCAGAAAGGCCACCCATTAATCTCTGTGCTCTCACATAGCAAGACCCTGTAAACACGGACAGCGGTCCAAGGTTATCCTTAGGCATGGAAATGTCTAGATTCAGTACACAGATACACCTGTGACAAGAATAGGAATGAGCAAGTATGGAAGTGGAGGTGTGGTCTGTGACCAGAGGAGGGATGGGAGTGGGGTGCGACATGGAAAACTGGTGTGGCCTTACCGATCTGCCAATTTCCACACTGTGGGCGCTACATTGTCCGTAATGGCTGGCTGAGCTGTGGTGGGGGACGCCATCCTGGTGATCCCAGCGAGCCTCTGCAGATAGGAGGTATAGAAAGACCTGGATTCTACCAGCCTGTGAGGAAAGAGAGCACAGGGAGTTGGTACAAAGAACAAAAAGCTGACCAATGTTGAAAAGGGTGGCCCCTCTAACAGAAAAGCTTATCAAGAAACATCCGGTCTGAGGGTGTAGCTCAACTGGTACAGCCCTTGCCTAGAATGCAAAAGGCCTTAAATTCAATCTCTAGTACCTACCTACACACACTCACACACTCACACACACACACACACACACACACACACACACACACACTAATCTGCTCTTGGACAAGAACGGGTAGATTTGAACACTTTCCTTACAGACCCAAAGCTTCAAAAGGTGGCTGAACTCATGACAGTTTCCCACCTACAAGCTTGCTTCAGTGTATCACAGATGACATTACTTCCCAAGGAAGTCAAGGGAGTTTGGTGTGTGACTTTTAAGAAAAGTAGATATCATGGTAAGTACAAGTGATTCACAGTGGTAATCCAAACTAGTTAGGAGGCAGAGATCAGGCAGATCAAGGTTCAAGACCGGCCTGGTCAAAAAGTTCAAGGGATTCCATCTCAACCAATGAAGCTGGGCATGATGGTACATACCTGCCATTGCAGCTATGTAGGAAGTGTAAACAGGAGGATCACAGTCCATGTATCAACACAAGACCCTATTTGAAAAATAACTAAGGGAAAAGAAAAGTGTGGGGATATGACTCAAGTGGTAGAATACTACATTAGCAAGCACAAAGCCATGAGTTCAAACCCCAGTACTGGGGGAAAAAAAAGCATAAATAGCAAAGAAACACCAGGATGATCACAATCCTCTGACTTCTCTTTTCTCTATTCTGATACAGGAGTGCTCAAGGGTGGGCAAGAAATGTCCCCTGAACACAAACTCCTTCTTACTCACCAGGTTCCAGCCACCTGGAGACAGAGGCCAAACCCAGCAGCAGTGACAGGATGCCCCAGGGGGACTGGCATCAGGAAACATTGCTTTCCCCTCTGCAGTCCTGGCCCAGTGTTTACTGATGAGCAGATGGCTCAGGAGTGGCATCGTCACAAACAATTTTCCCCTCCACCAATTCCAAGTGAGAAAACAATGCCTTTTCTTCCCACCAGGACTGGCACTTTCTGGGCCAGCCTGAAAGTTAGCCCTCCCCCTCCCCCTGGGGCCATCATGCTTCCTGACTCTGACAGGTCTGTCCCAGGGCCACCTGGTGATCTTGCCAGGGCAAGGGCAAGTGGCCACTCTGTCCAGTTTCAATCTCATGTGGCCTGGAGGAGCTGCTCATTGGGCACTTCAGACGAGCCTTGATATCCCGGGCCCTCAACTGCATGCAGGGCCAGGCTGATATCAATCATCTGCCCAGGGAGGGCACCGAGGCACCATCTGGCGCCATTTAACAGGCCATTCAGCAGCAGGAGGCTGACAGAGGGGCTGAGGCTGGCCTGATTGTTTTCTCTTGGCATTTTGGAACAGGCTATTGTCTGGCTCTTAATGAACTTTTCTGCAATTAGAAAACCAAAGGGAGGGAGGGTCAGGCATATCTGAGTCCTTGCCAGGCCTACAGCCTGCCAATGAGCCTGTCTATGAACAGAGGAGGGTGGGGTAGGTCTGGGTGTAGATGGTGTAGGAATGGTCAGAGCTAATGCAGGACCACTGAGCTGTCCTACAGAGAGACAGAACTCTGCTTCTCCTGTAGGGGTGCTCCACCGGTCCTCAGAAGAATCTCTAGGGTGAACCTACCTGCCAGGACTATGGCCTCTCTAGGCAGGATGCGCACAGGGAGAGAAAAGAAAGCGGGGAGACAGCGCACTCACACAGGGACTCGAGCGACAGAGCCATTCCGAGACATCAGGTAGCACGATGGGAAGTCAGAGACACCAAACTTGGCCACTACGTAGTCCTCTGTGTCCAAGACCCTGCGCACAGCCAGGCCATGATACTGAGACAGGTCCAGAATTACCTGCAGAGACAGCAGGATGTTTGGAGGCTAAGCCACTGGGCAGAGGGAGCCAGGGGTTGGGTCCTAGAACAGGGCTGGGCAGGCCCCATGGTGGCAGCTGTGGTCTGTGAAGACTGTCATGCAGAACAAGACTCTTGTGCCACCAACCCACAGGCAACAGGGTCCACAACCACCCAAGAGCCACAGGATGAAAGCTCTCTTGACTCAATTTCTTTGCTTGAAAAAAAAAAAAAAAGGCTGGGCACTGGTGGCTCACACCTGTAATCCTAGCTACTCTGGAGTCTTAAGATCTGAGATCAAGGTTTGAAGCCAGCCCAAACAGGAAAGTTCATGAGATGCTTATTTCTAATTAAGCACAAAAAAGCCAGAAGGGAAGCTGTGACTCAAGTGGAAGAGCACTAGCCTTGAGCAAAAAAAGTTCAGAGAGAGAGTCCAGGCCCTGAGTTCAAGCCCCAAGACGAGTAGAAAAAGAAAAGGAAAGCTAAAACAATCATACCAGTCTCAGAGGATAGTTAGGAGGATTACAAGGGTTAATTTTATAAAAATAGATGTAATAATAACCAGCACATGTAGGTAGATAAGTATTTATTAAAAATAATAAAACCATTTTGTAGCTGAGGAAGTTGAGGCAAAGCAGATCATTTTCCCAATCAGCGTTTACCAGTCACCTCCAGGTGACAGGCCTTACCCAAGCTGTGGGGGCTACTTGTGTGTCAGCAGGAAAATGCTATGTCCAGAGTGGTTTTAGCTTCACCCCCTGAGGTATCTCTTCTCTGCACTGACTTAGGCCACCTCCCACTCTGCACCCACCACGGTGGGTGCTCTCTCTCTATTAAACAATGAGGTGGATCTTTATGAAGCACCTTCTATATGCCAGCAGCAAATCCAGACCTTCTACTGTAGATTGTCCCACTGGACAATCTGCCAGCAATACTATAAAGAAACGTAACTGTTACTACTCTATAGCCAGGGAAATGAGACTCAGAAAACTCGGACAACTTGACCAAAGACATATGGAATGATAGAATGGAAGTTCAATGTGCATCGCTGGCCATGAGAGACTGGGTCATCCCTTACGTTCTTACTCCAATTCTGTGCAGTAGAGTAGTGTGGACACAATATGGGCTTTGAACCCAGTCAGTCCTGGGTCAGAGTTCTTTTCCACTTTACTAGCTGCATGATCCTAGACATTATCTGATGACCCCTATAGGGATCAGCAGCCATGTGCCTAGGACTAACTCAACAATAAGCTGGTATTACTTTTGGCTTCAGGGAGAAAGATTTTAAAGTCCAACTCCATATTTCACATGTCCCCAGAAGGGGCCAGGCAGTGCCAAGCTAAGTAATGTACAGGGACAAGATGCTAACCAGTGCCAACACACAAACAAACAAACTCAAAAAGCCTGCTACTGAACCAGGTCTCTCCCAGTGGCCATCCCAGGGTAGGGGGGAAGTGGAAGTAGCTCACCTCTCTACCCAGGTAGGAGCCTTCCTTTTCAAAGATCAGAGCGAGGTACTCTTCGTTACTCCTTGGAAAGAATCCAATGATCTCCTCCAGCCTGTAAGAGACATGTCTGAGGTTACTTTCCACAGCTAGTGGAATGAGGCAAAGTACTCAGCACTTGGTACTGCAAGTACAGGCATGTTGTCACGTGCCTCTGTGGTCTCCCTCTACCAGTCCTCTCTCTAGTGGGGAAAAACCAAACCCTCATTCTCTGAGGATGCTACCTAACGCTGGTTCTTCATTTGACCCACCTTGGTTTTTTGTTTGTTTGCACTGTTTTTCTTTGTGACTCTTTTAGGAGTCAGGACTGAGCAGGAAACAGGCTGGGGAGGAGATGTGATAGGGATGCTTTGTACTAGCTCTCTCCATGTTCCTTACTGAAGAGGGCTTTATTGGTTTCCTAAGAAACTGATGATGAAAACCCATCAAAGTCAAGTCCTAATCTGCAGCAAGTCACCACCAACTGGGAGAGCTGCAATTTCATCTCAGAATAGGCACAAAAGGAAAACAAAGAACCAATGAGGACCAGGTACAGGAGACTTTAGAAACTAGAATTTAACCTCCTTGGTTTAAGATGAAGAAAATGAGGCCCCGTTTTCTTAGGTAGAAATAACTAAAAATTCATATCCACTCTCCCAGCCAGAAAATTAAAGTATAAATTGTTTTAAAAGGTCAAGGTTTCAATAGGAAATAATACCGAATAATTTCTTTCCTTATTCCAGTTAAAACCACCCATCTCACACATCTTAGGAGGCTGGCAGGAAAGAAGACCCAGAGGTCAAAGGAGACCGGATCTTTTTTCTTTTTTTTTTAATCGCCTACGTGATGTCTCATTTCTGCTGATTAGACCCAAAGACATGGCAGTGAGCACCTCCACATAGAAAATGTTGATGTGCATGAATTTATGTGCATGAATGAACATGCCAGAGAGGCGGGGGTCAGGCTGAGCTTCACTGGGTGGATGAAAGGTATCATGGATAAACCAGACTTTCTCTGGGGGTAGGAGTGGGGGAGGTATGCAGTGTGTCTCTCTCAGACTACTTCTTCAGACCTGCCCTACACCAGCCAAAGAGCAAGTCCTCAGCCCTTAGGGAGCAATAGCTTACCTTTCATCACACACCTCTGCCTCCTTCTCAAGCAGTTTTAAAAGGATCACTTTGAGAGGGGTTGGCAGATTTGACCAATTTGTTGCTTTTGAGATCCTCAGGGCTGGAAATAAACCCCATGAGGGGCATTCACATGTGTGAGAGATAGAAACAAAGGAACAAGGAAGAACCAGAGCACAGGTTGGCATGGGGATTTTCCTGGGGAGACTGTGTTGATGGTTTGTATATGTAGTATACTCCCAAAAGAGGCTTTCATGTCCAAAGCCTGGTCTCCAGCTGGTGGATCCAATTACTGTGATTGGGTCATGAGGTTTCTGGCCCAACCAATGGATTAATCTACTGATAGACTGATATCTGATATCTCTATTTGAGGAAATAGGACACTGGAGGCATATACTTGGGAAATATATTTTGTCCCAGGTGTCTCTGTCTGTCTGCCTGTCTGCCTGTCTGCCTGTCTGCCTGCCTGCCTGCCTGCCTGTCTGTCTGTCTGTCTGTCTCTCTCTCTCTCTCTCTCTCTCTCTCTCTCTCTCTGTCTATCCTATGTTCCTTCCCAGATGATATCCTGCCTTTCCTCAGGCCCAAAGCAATGGATTCAGTTAACCTTGTACTAAAACCATGAGCCAAAATTAATCCTTTCTTATTTTAAATTGTTTCTCAGGTATCACAATGATAAAAGAAACTAATACAGATGAGGTCTGGTTTTGGAACTCCAAATTACATCAGAACTATATACTGACTCCAGGGTCTCTGCAAGGCCCTCTGGGAAGAGAGGGAATTGGCTAAATAATAAGGAAGTCATGTGAATCTGATCAATCAGCAGGGCTATCGCTTTTGAAGTATGCTGACACACAGACTTCCAAAGCCTTCAACCTCCTCTGCCTCACTTAGCCTTCGCAGCTCTGGGGACCGCTGCTGTGTTTCAAGCTGGGCTTCCTCTCCAGGCCCTGTTGGTTCATGGATTTATTCCTTCTTGGCAGGAATTCCCTGAAGTGAGCCTTATCCCATGAGAGTTCTCATTCACAAGTGTGTGTGGAAGGGAGTCTGGTCTTTATAATCTCTCTCATTGCCCTCATTTTCCTAGCCAAAACAAAACAAAACAAAACAAAAACAGTCATAAAACTTTCCCACCAGCCACGTGCACCTGACCCTGTAACACAGGGAGCTGAGGGTCACCCCATTCCCCAGCTGCTGCTCAGAAGAATGACCACCTTTGGTTTAGAAGCAGGGCTTTACATTTCTGCACACATCCCCTGCTTTCCTCTCCCCCCACCCCACTGCCCTTTTCCTCTCAATGGCATTTGACCTTCATTCTCCCTATTCTCATGCTGTCAGCAGCCTTTCCTGGCTAAGATCATGTGAAATCCTGCATACTCCAAATGCTCCTAAGGACCAGTGGAGAGAAGCAGAAACAGGTATGAATGACCCGGAGAGCCTCACCTACTTTACTTCACACCTGGAAGAATGGACAACAGGGCTCCACAGCACCTGCCACCAGCTACTCTGAAATATCTCTGGATTCCAGCAAATGGAGATGTCTGCCCACAGGCAAAGGCAGCAGAAAGAATCAAAGTGGCTCCCATCCTCTTTTTCCCACCATTTTTGGACCCTGGTGTTTGCTGCATTTAGCCTTCCCCAGCCCCAAAATACTTGGCAGGCTCCAGTGGTGGACAGTCCTGGGGCCATGTGTCGCTGTGGGACTCCAAGGCATCAATGAGTCTCTCCCGTAGGATCTGCACGGTAGCACCAGCCACTGTAAAGGAAACAGGCAGTGAGGGGCTATCAGGAGAGAAAGGCTGACTCCAGCACCCTTGTCAACCTCACTCCCAGAATCAAGAGGCCCCAAGTCAATTCTTAGAACGAGTGAGCACATGCCGTTGGGGCGGGGCTCCCCTTATGATTGAAAGCAAAACCAGGAGATCCAACCTCCTGATGGCAGGAAGGAGGCCCTCAAAACCAAGCCACCAAAGGCTCTCTCCAGGGGCCATCTGGTCTGTCCTCTGCCATCAACTACTTTTTGACATGAAGGCTATTCTGGGAACACAATTCCCCTGTCCCCCACCCCAAGACCCAGATGGGACACAATGAAAGGCTTCTTGAACCTGGCTTTCCTAAGGGATCTCCCAGACTGAATGGGAAAAAAACATGTCATACTTCCTTTGGAGAGAGGTCCCTCACCCTTGTAAAGAGGGTTTTCTTCATTCCAGTAGAAACCCTGGAGGTTAAAGGAGGAGGCAGGGAAAGGAAGATGATGACAATACCAACAGGACAGCCACAGCCAGGACACCCACCTGGCAACACTGCTCCTGAGCCACTCTTGGAAAAGGCCTTAAAGAACTGGAAGCAAACACAGGCAGAGTCAGCAATGCATGCTGGTTAAGAGCACAATGGTGGTATCAGATGGACCTGCATTTAAACTCTAGCTGATCAGCTGGGATGACTTTGTGCAAATTACTTCCTTGCTTTTATTCTCATTCTATAAAAGGGAAGTCAGGGAAGTAGTCTTTTGGGTGTGGACACTGACTCCCTTCCTCATTCTGGCATCCAATTGCTTCCTCTACAAAACGGAAGCACCCACAGAACCTGCAAGCAGAGGTTTATAACTCTACTAGAGTGGGCTCTTTCCATAAAGCTCTAGTGCCTAGTTCATAACCATTGCTAACTCTTCAGTGCACAACTGCGGCTGGCTTTCAGATACATCTGAAAAAATGAACTGAAATCACTTATACATCCCCATGGAACAGCTTTCCTTCGTGTCAATCTGCCTTTGCCCTTTATCTTGGGGGTGGGCGGCTAGCATCTCCATCTCCAAGGCCTCCTAGCCTGGCACTGCAAACACTCGGCCTAGGGAGGGGACACAAGAACAGGTACTGTTGAGGGGTGGGTCTGAGCCCTGCAGAAACAAGCCTGTGACCGACTGTCCAGTTTGACTCATCATCACTTCATCCTCTTTTCCTGTGCACACACCTCAGGCCTCGTCTGTCATCTCCTTGGGGTGAGAAGACAGAGAGAACAAACAACAGCTCCTTACATACAACCTGAGCCTCTGTTCTAGTAGTAAAAAGCTGCCAGGACTCCGGCTTGTGCACTCCTTCCTTAGGAGGGAAGGGTTGGTTGTTCTGAAAGACAGTGAACTACCTTGGAGAAGAGCCTGCAGCCTTCTTCCCGAAGGACTCTAATCTCAGGGCCATTTTTAGCTACTTTGAGCCTCTGCCTCCAATAGCACAATTCAAATAGCCTTATCCCAAGCTGGCCGCTGAGTGCAGGTCTTAGGCTCAGGTAGAACTGTCTCTCTATGCTTTTGCTATGTGGCCTTGGACATTTTGTCAACTTCTCCAAATCTTAGCATTCTCATCTTTAAAATGAGGATGATGCTATCCACCTTTAGTTGTTGCATGGTCAATACATATAAAGTAATTAGAGCCCATTACTCAGTACATATAGCAGGGAATTAGTGTTAGGTACATCATCATCACCATCACCATCTATCACCATCTTGATCCATTCTCTTTTCTCCTTCCTACCTTTGAAACACTAGGAAATGCTCATCAGCTAAGGACTCTTTTTTTTCCCCCCTGGTCCTGAGGCTTGAACTCTGGGCCCGGGCACTGTCCCTGTGCTCCTTTTGCTCAGCTAACACTCTACCACTTGAGCCACAGCCTTGTGAGCAGCTAGGATTACAGGCGTGAGCCTCTGTTGCCTGGCAGCTAGGACTTTTTTTTGTTGTTTTAGCCATGGAAAGGCAGAAAACTAGAATCTACCAGAGATCTGGTTATCCACCGAAGGAAGACAGAGACCCTCCCACCCCCCACCCCGCCACACCATGTGCAACCTTCTCTTGTTCCCTCTGACCTTGCTGCCCCAGTAGGTCCATTTCTAGTTTTTTAGTAGTTAACTTGGAGATAAGAATCTCATGGCTTTCTTGCCTGGGTTGGCTTTGAACTGCAGTCCTCAGATCTCAGCTCCTGAGTAGCTAGAATTTCAGGATTTCAGGCGTGAGCCACCAGCACCTGGCTTCATTCCCCTCCCCCCACTTTTTTTTTGGTCCGGTCATGGGGCCTGAACTCTGGGCCTGGGCGCTGTCCCTCAGCTCTTCAGCTCAAGGCTAGCACTCTACCACTTGAGCCACAGCGCCACTTCCAGCTTTTTTCTTTTTTGCTTATGTGGTGCTGAGGAATCGAAACCCAGGGCCTCATGTGTGCAAAGCAAGAGCTCTACCACTGAGCCACCTTCCCAGCCCCTTCATTCCCTTTTTAAACCATGAAAAATAACCTTTTATTAATGAGTGAAAACAATTCACTGACATATACCGCCCATATTTATATGTGTTCTTTACAGTTATTGAGCAAATCTTGATCTAGTTAAATCATGCTATTCTAATAGCTTTAAAAATGATCATAAAAGTACAAAATATAACTTGGTGATTGTGGTCCTGTTTAAGCACTTGGAAAACAGACTTCAACTTGCTTCTCAGACAGAAGAACACCTCTGCCACCATGAAGCCTCAAACTGCGTGCCTTTCGCACAGCCACTGGCATCTAGCCATTTTTGAATGAATGAGAGAATAAATGGAACTAAGCATATTGTTTCTCCCTGGCCAAACTTGACTATATCATCCAGCTGATTTGCATTCTCAGGTCCCCACTCTAGACTTCTGGCTCCTCCTGTGCACTCCACACAGGTGTCAGGGCACCCCCTCCCCACACACCCAGGCTGAGTCACCCCTCCTCCAAGTCCTTCCTGCACCTGTGTGGTAGCTCACCCAGTGTTCAGTCTTGACACCCAGACTGGCATCTCCCTCTCCCACAACCCTTATCTAGTCTTCTGACAAGTTCTATGACTCTGACCTTTGCAACTTTCCTTTAACAGCTGCCTCCTTTCCTACCTCTTGCCAAGAGGTGATAACTTATCCATCCCTACTCGTTCATTCTTCATGAGTAAGAAATTTAAATACTTTGGATCTTTTGTTCTTCAACCATCTTCCTTCTTGCCACCAAGGCTAAGAAGCCACTAAGACTCAGTTCTGTTGCTCTTCCTCAAATGCCTCCATAGCTCACCACTGCCCATGAAAAAGATCCAAACTCCCTGTACTTGAAGGGTGTGTGTGTGTGTGTGTGTGTGTGTGTGTGTGTGTGTGTGTGTGTGTGTGTGTGTGTGTGTGTGTGTGTGTGTGTGTGTCTTGAACTCTGGGCCTGGGCACTGTCCCTCAGCTCTTCAGGTCAAGGCTAGTGCTCTACCACTTTGTGCCACAGCACCACTTCCGGTTTTCTGAGTGGTTTGGAGATAAGAATCTCACAGACTTTCCTGCTGGGATTGGATTTGAACCGTGATCCTCAGATCTCAGCCTCCTGAGTAGCTAGGTTTACAGGTGTGAGCCACAAGCACCCGGCTACTTGAGGTTTTTTTTTTTTTTTTGTCGGTCGTGGGGCTTGAACTCTGGGCCTGGGTGCTGTCCCTTAGCTCTTCAGCTCAAGGCAAGCGCTCTACCACTTGAGCCACAGCGCCACTTCCGGTTTTCTGGTGGTTTTATTGGAGATAGGAGTCTCACGGTCTCTCCTGCCCGGGCTGGCTTTGAACCGCGATCCTCAGATCTCAGCCTCCTGAGTAGCTAGGATTACAGGCGTGAGCCACCAGCGCCCGGCTACTTGAGGTTTTTTAAATCAAAGATATGAACCCAAACTCACTTCCTTCTGCCCCATAGTCTACAGCTACAATGGACTTCACCCTGAACTTTCCACCCAGCCACCCAGCCACCTGCTAGACTTGAAAGCCAGACTATAGCTTATTTACCAATATAAGCCATACTGGGCCTGGCACAGAGCGTAACACATGGAGACTCCACAGATGTCTGCTCAACCCAGCAGAGACTCTGCCCTTTGATCATCATGGGAGCTCAGGAGGAGATCTAGTCAGGGCACATTTTTGTCCTCTTAGTAAAATGTATTCTTGATGGATTGTTGGAGGCGTGTGCCAAGGGCAGCACTGACACTCCTTGAAAACAGGCCACTGAGCCTTCAGAAGTGAGTCTTCTTTTCCCCAGGAAGAGTCAGCATCTGATCCCTTTCATCCCCTGGTACAAGATAGGATACAAGACAGACACAGAACGGGTGCTTCTTCCTTCCCCAACTTTGGCACTCTTGAGAGGCCAAGAGCAAGCAAATGGGGGCTGAGATAGCTCATAAGCGACCCATGGAACAACTGATGCCCTGTGAACCAAAATGGCTGGACAGAACAGAAAATACACTTTCCATTAGTACACAGTGATGGTCCAGGGTTCCAGCTCCTCGGACAAGTTTTGAGGAAAACAATACAGCCTCCAAATACTTCAAGGTGTGCTCACAAAGATTGACAACCCCAACTACTTCCTTGCTGTGAATAGCCAAAGATGGCTGGAAGATAGCAGGTGACAGTGGAGAGGGTGTCCCTGTTCTTTTTCCAGACAGGAGGGAGGCATTTTTCTGAGTCCTGTCCACTTTCCTGACATCTCACTGTCTTGCAATGGCTCTGTACCTGCCTTCCAAGGCCCTGCCATTCCTAAGCTTCCTCCTTCCCCTGCCCTGAAATGCCCAACAGGACTGATCCGCTCAACATGCCACAGCTCTGTCCACATAGGGCTTTGTCTAACTCTCTATCATGCTCCTCTGTCCTACTCAAACTCCATCTGCCCTTTGACACACTTGAGTTTCCATCCTACCTGAGTCAAAGCTCAACTCCTCCAGCATTCATACTGTACACAGATCACTCCCAGCTGCCCAACCAGCAGGTCAGCTCTACATCCTGAGTCAAGTATTCCTGCTGACCTGAAGATATTCCCTCGTTGTTGCTGCTGGATGGGTGGCCTCAGATGTACCTACATGGAGGAGCTGCCACTAGCCCCAGGGGGGCAACAAGAAGGAAGAAAACTGTCATTTTCCAGACCTCAACTAATACCAGTGCCATAGCACCTTCACAGATATGACTTCATTTAACATTCTGCAACAATCCTGTTAGGTAGATAGCATCCCATTTTCACAGAGCAGGAAAACTGAGACCCAGGGCTGGTGAGAGGGGGGCTAAGTACCTTCCCAAATCACAGAGACAGTGAACAACAGAGCCAGGATCTGAATCTGTATCAATGGTTTCCTCAGAATCGGCACAGGAAGATTTGCTCTCTCCAACACCGTGGCTCCATGTAATCCTCAGTGCGGTTAGGCCTGCAAAGGGCTCCTTTCCCCTTGCATTGAGGGGCACAGCCACAGCCTGGGAGAAGCTCTTTGTCAGAGGTTCAGACAAAACCTATTGCAAGCAAGCCCTACCCTCCTGGAGCCTTTGTTTTATTTCAGTCAAACTCCAGCACTATGTCCTGGTCTGATGGTGACCTGATCCAGCTGCTCTGCCCTTCAGGGCCAGTGTTTGCTAAACAGGCTGGGCTGGAGGAAGCTCACTCTTTGCTCATGGTGACAAGGGGCAGAAGGCAGAAGAAAAGGGAAGTGACACATGTCCATGGTGGTGGCCAGACTTGTGTGGGCCTGTCAGCATTGAACTGGGCAACACTGTCTTCCCCCCTGAGTCCTCCCTTTAGGGCTCTCCTGGCCTGTATGGGTACGGTGAGCAAAGACAGGCTCTGGCTGGCAGGGGCAGGAGTCCATGCAACAGAGCCATCTGCCTGGCCTGCTGGCAGCTGGCAGGTCTCTAAGATCTACTATGCTTTCTAGGGATCAGGACCAAGGTGCCCATAGGTATACTATCGACTAGACTTTCAATGGGTTAGAATCTCTGAAGTCTGTTTGAGTACTTTTTAGTACTCAGAAGCAACCTAGTAGTCACTTGTCAAAGCAGATTAGCAAATCATAGAAAAAAAAACCAGAATAGAAAATAGAAGAGTACACTACATCCAGTAAGAATGAATGTTTTATATTTTGGTTTAGTAATAGATACAGACCAGCTCTGAGATCACAATGTAAAATGTCTATTTCTTGCTATAGATTATAGGTATAAACCATTCAAAAGCCACTGCATATGTCTTAGGAGCACAACCAGAGATCCACAACTTGAACTGCTTGAGCACGGCCTACGACAGGTCACTGAGTACCTTTCTCTCTGCTGGTTCCTTGGAGAGGCTTTGCTGAGGGAGGTCCAACACTGGACAGCTTAAGAAATGGACAGCTGACAACCAGACTGGCCCAGCCAGGTGCTGCCTGTCTGGAGGCAGGGGAAAGCCAAGAGGAGCAGTTAAGGGCCCTCCCACAGCAGCTGGGTGGGTAGGGAGGTGATTAATCACTGGAGGCTTCCTGACTGCGTGCGTGCGCTGCGTGACCTGAGTAGGTGCTGAGGAGACACTGGCCTGTGACTGCCTGGGCCATTTCCTTCACACCCAGAGGCTGAGCTTCTCCCAGACAGAATAGAAAGCCACAGGTGTGGGGCCCTCCAGAATCCCAACAGGATGTCCTGGTATTAGCCTCCATACCAATGCTAAGCCCTCCAACAGGCTGGGCAGCGGCAGGTGTCCTATGTCCAGACTTCGATGGGAGAAAATGACCTGCTGGTGAGCAGCTATCATCTTGTTCTCACAACTTTCTGCTCGGCATTGCCTGCCCTGGCTTAGCCCAAGGAACAGGGTGCTCTGTTTGAGACTTTCAGTGACATGTCTTGCCCAGTACAGGCCAATGTCCTTGGACAGAAAGAGGTTCTATTTTAAAGAGCTTACTGATAAGCAGTCTCTCTGCTGCCATTTCTGAATGATGTAGCAGTAGCTGCTGGCTCACTGCAGACCAGTCTGGCCTTCGACCCGGAAGTGCTAACAGTCTTAACTGAGCTGTGGAATCCCCAAGTCCAGCAGGCGTCAGAGCTGGCAACTCTTGGACAGCCTGGGTCCTTGCTTTCCAGATGTATTTGTTGGAGGTAATCAGGCATGGGTATGCATAAAACTTGAGGTCTCTGAGCCTGGAGGTGTCTTGTTCCAAAGACAATACTTGGCATTTCAGCTTTCAAAGGGATTTCCTGATTACTCCCTCATTGCTATATAGGAAAGTGCTTTTCTAGATGCCTTTCTGGCAGGCCTGGGCCCTGGGAAGGCCCTTGCCATAAATGGAGCATTTCTTACTGCTCTAGTCATGCAAGGGCCTCCTGCCTGAAAGCCTTGGAAGCTGTTCGTTCGTTAATTAACTGAGCTGTTGGTGCCCCACAGTGGGCAGACGGGAAGAGAAGGTATCAGAGACTCTAGCCAGAGCTAAGTTGACAGAACCCTCATGTCTTAGGTGTGATGGAGCCCATGCCAGGAATCCCTGCCCCCTGAGGCACTGGGCATTTGGACTATAGGGTGAGGCTATGCCTGCAGGTCATTTCTGAGCATTTGCCTGGTGACGATGAGGCTTGCAGTGTCTCCAAGCATGGGAGGCCAGGAATGAGAGAAGTGAATCTTGGGAGCTGGGATGGTCACTTCACAGTCCAACCTAGAGCATCTGAAATCCGTCCACCCCAACACAGCCACCTTAGGCTCTTTCCTTTAAAAAGGAAGATTTTTTTTTTCTATCCAAATGAGCCTCTTTCTTTTTTGCCTTCATTTCTAGAACATCAAGCAAAGGGATAGTCCTAAGGGCTGTGATTTAAACAACTCAAGCCTGGAAGCGTAGCAGGCTCCACAGAACTCAGCAGCCCAGGCAGATGCCAGGGAAACACAGAGTAGGGGGCACTGTGCTTGGCCAGAACCAGCCCCAGCCCCTTTCCCCTGCCACACATACCCTCACAGTCGGGAAGCCACGGATGTTGAAGTCTCTGCAGACAGCGTTGTTGACCTCCTCAGCACAGTCTAGAACAGCAAGATTCAGTACTGGCCTCCAGCCTGAAAGGACAAAGAGAACAGGGGGTAAATGAGAGGAGCTGGCTGCCCCCACCATGCAATTCTCCACTGCCACCCAGCCTCACCGCACCCAACAACGGAGCTCCATAAGAAAGGTCTCCTCTTGCTCGGGAAAGGAGCTCTAAGATACTCCCTTTAGTTACATTTAGCCAGAGCCTGTGCTTAGGATAGACTTACCTAGAAAAATAGTACTGGCTAATAATAATGTCTGTTCCCCCGAGTACTCTCTGGGGTGAGAGTGGGGCTGGAGGGGCTAAGATATGTGAGAGGAATCTGGCCTCCTAGAAAAGGTCCTAGGATCGCCTCTGTCTCTCAAGTCCTTGTAGAGGTGAAGACTTCCAGAAAGGTAGAGAGTATGCGTCAAGGGGCTTGGAGTTCCCCAGTAGACCCCTGGTGACTGAATGATGGTTGCTGAGGACAGAGGTACTGCAGTCATCCAGCTTAGATGGTATGTACACAGGGGATTGGGTCTTCAATAATAGAGGCAGCAATTGTAAAAGAGAAAAGAAGCAGCTGGAATAAGGGAAGAAAGAATGTAAGAAGGAATGTAGGCCGGTCTGGCAGATTAACCACACTCCTTCACCAGACTGCCAAGCCTCTCTGGGAAACTAACTGGTAGGGACAATAATGCACAGGCCAGGATGAGTGAAGCGGAAAACCAGCTCCTATTCAGGCAGTCCTTCTGAGCTCTGATTCTAGGTCAGGGGCCCCGGAAGCACCCACATTAGTTCCACCCACATGAGGCTGCTCCAGCTTCCAAGATACACACATGAGGCCACACTAACTGTGAGAAGGCAGTGGCTAGTCTAAAGCTATGTGACACAGACCTCCAAAAGCTTGGACACTAGAGAGATCAGTCCTGTGGACCAAGGCCTGGGCTTTGCTGAAAAAGTGGAAATTGAGTAGAAGCTTGACACTTAGGCCATCTGACCCAGAATGCATGGCTGGAGGCTAGAGGGAAGGAAAGAGGAAGAGGGGACAGTAGACTAGGGAGAGAAATTTAAAGAGACCAGGCTCTCTAGAGAGGAGGCTCTGATGGGAGACCTGGCAGTCAATCTAGATAATGGCAGGAAGAGGACACACTGAATAGTGTAGGGGCCAGGCTTGCCCCATCCCACCCTGGAGCCACTGGTGTCTCTGGGGCATGAAAGAAAGAAGCTGGCTATGCCTTAAGATGCAACCTAATAGAGTCTCAGCACAGAGATCCAGGGTTCAAGTCTTCCATCAGTCTCCACCCCCCGCCAAATAAAATCCAGAAGTGGAGTTATGGTTCAAGTGGTACAGCACTAGGAGCACTTGAACAGATAAGGCTCAGGGATGGTGCCTAGGCCTGATTTCAAGGTCTAGGACCAGCACCAAATAAAAGCAAGGAGTAGTCCAAGCAAGCTGGACCTGAGAAAGGGAGTTTGCAGCAGGGTGAGTAAGGTTTTGCTGCAGGTTTTGCCCTGACCATAGGCAAGGGCACCCAGACCCTTTCTGTTGCACCCTGTCAAAGGGAAGACCAAGGAGGGTAAGAACTTAGGTCACCCCCTAGAGCCATCTGGCACATTCCACACCTGGCTCCTTCTGGTCTGCACCTAGGGTTCTAGTTCCCTGGTCCTTGGGGGTCCACTTGTATCCGTGTGTCAACTAAATACAAAGACAGAAAAGAGGAGGCAAACTGGCCTCTTTCACCAGGGAGGGTGTGCAGAGAAGGCTCCCAGGGTGACTTGGCAGATGGCCAAGGACCCAAAGGCCCCAGCTACTCCTTTCTTATCCAAGAAGGGCAGGCCACCATCCCTCAGGTCAGCTGTTGTGCACTGCCCCTGAGGCAGGACCTGAGAAGGAGAGGTCAGGAAACTAGCGTCCCAGACCACATACTGGATCATCACACCACACCCCCACCTGTCCCTCTGCAAATGAGGACATGGACTGAGAAGCCTCGTAGCTTCTCCACTTTCTCTGGCTGGGAATGTGGCTTAGTAGTAGAGTGCTTGCCTAGCATGCACAAAGCCCTGGGTTCGATGCCACCGTACCACATAAATAGAAAAAGCTGGAAGTGGCACCATGGCTCAAGTGGTAGAGTGCTAGCCTTGAGCAAAAGCAACTCAGGGACAGTGCCCAGATCCTGAGTTCAAGCCCCAGGACTTGCAAAAGAAAAAAAGAAAACACACTTTCTCCCCTGCCTACCTCACCAGGGCCAGGGAACTACCTTTGCCATTTGTGCACTTTGCTCCCATTCTAGCCATTCTCATTAGAGTGTGGAAGAAATGTGTGTCTACTAGTAAGGAATCCTTCTCTGTAATTCACAGCAGTCAGCAGCCTAGGCTCAGCTCCAAGAGAATGATGCTATCAAGTATGTGGACTGAGTTTGTTGTGTGCTCATTTTATCTAGCTGAGTGCTCTCAACAACCCTATAAGGAAGTAAGAGGGCATTTATCTCTGAACCTGCTTTCTTCAACTATAGGATGGATTAGATAACCATACTCAAGGGAAAGAAAGCTAATTAATGGTGAACCTGGAGTCTAAACTTAAGATTTGAGTGAAATTGGGGTCTGAACCCAGGATATGAGCCAAGTTGGTGGGTCTGAACCCAGGAGTTGAACCTTAAAGCTAAGCTCAAGAGGATTCAGGCCAAAACAAACAGCTACTCTGTTGGTCCCAATGGGGACAAAGGAGGGAGGTGGGTCAGCAGCGAAGGACTCCAGGAAAGGTGATGATGCCCTGCCTTTTCTTCTTCCTCCTATTTTGATTCCCTGGGCTCTTTGAAATGGAACCAGTGCCTTACCAGAGACTGGTCAGAACTGGGAAGGTCCCAGCAAGTAATGTTTTTTGGGACTATCCTTGTTAGTACCTTAATGAGCCATAAGGAAGCGAGGGCAATTGATTCAATTAAATGTATTTTGTAAGAAGCCATTGGTTTGGACTGAGCTCTTGCACTAGGCCCAAGAGACTAAGCCAAAAATGCAATCTCTCATGCTGCAGTCACATGCCATGACATTGCAACTAAAATGATATGACCTTCCAAGAAATCAGAGGAGAGAAGTAATAGCCAATCCCCAGACAGGCCAGTTATAGCCAACATGATAAGGCCTCAGTGCTTTATTGTTTACAAGAAAAGAAACTTTGAAATGATTAATCCAATTTTTGTTATTTCTGCCATCTTCAGCCTTTCCTGTCTGGAAAGCCACACTTTTCTGCTCAGCTCATTGGAAATAGGCATTCTACTTTCTAGAATGAAATGTTATCCAGTTCTAAAATTACAAATAAAAACCAGTTAAGATCTGAAAATTAAATTTGCCTTATCTGAGTGCCCACTGCTCAAGCAGAGCTGCATTTAAGTAAGTGCCTGCTGTCTGGGTAAGAGAGATTTTCTGCTGTAGTGACTTTATTTTATTTTATTTTTGTGCCAGTATTGGTACTTGAATTCAGGACCTGGGCACTGTCCCTTAGCCTTTTCACTCAAGGATAGTACTCTACCACTTAAGCCACAGCTCCACTTCTGGCTTTTTGGTGGTTAATTGGAGATAAATCTCATAGACTTTCCTGCCCCAGGCTGGCTTTGAACTGCAATCCTCCCGTCTCAACATTCCGAGTGGCTAGGATTACAGGTGTAAGCTATGAACATCCAGCTGGTGAAGCAACTTTAACACCACAGCCCTATTCACTATTGAGAAGAAAATTTCAGGGGTTGGAGGCATGGTTCAGTTGGTAAGGCACTAGCCAATGAGCAAAAATGTTGAGTTTGAATCCCAGACTTGGACCAAAACAGAGAAGTGGGGGAGGGAGGGGGAGGGGGGTGGAAGTGGGGAGGAAGTTTCTGGGAGCAATTGTGGACATGTACAGAGTAATTTTTCTAGTAGCTACAAATCAAATAGGAAATGGAGAGAGAGTTGTACGATAGTAATGGACGGAGGATAACTGCACTGGAAATTCTGCTGTGACCCACGAAGCTTCTTCTGGATTCACAGGTAGAATCCCTCTGCAACTCCAAAGTTCAGGAAGGGAACTAGATCCAGACATGGAAGACTTCCCCAAAGCTATAGCGTCTGGAGCTCTACATGACTCCCATCTTGGCTTCAGCTTCAAATGAGGGCCAGGACCAGTGTTTCTACTGCCCTTTGCAGTTCTGATAACCATTCAGGTTCTAGATGGCAAACAATTCTTGGCAAGGAAAATGACCATGTTTCTGCTGGATGTTAAAGAAACCTGGACCTTCAATAAGGCCCAGAGGCAGAGACTCAGATGTACCCAAGCTTCCAAGAGCCAGTAAGATCAGTGCTCCAGTGATTAGATCTGACCTATTCTCATTTCTGACTCCCCCACCCAAGTCTTCAGGAATACATGCTCTAGGCACAGAGCTAGCTTATATCATGCCCTGCTACACAGTGCTATGCCTTCACCACCATATTCTATCCCCTGTCCAAGGCTTCTGGGCAGTGAGGTCACGGCATGGACAAAATGCCATGCCTACCCCTCACACCTGGCTGACACCAGGTCTGAGTCAAGAGGAACCACAGCCCCAGTAGAAGATTCTGTTGCTCACACTGTCATTTGGAATCCCAAGGCTCAAGCCATCAGTTGACCTGAGTATTTAGACTCCCACCATATACCGGGCTCAGTGCTAGGTATCACAAGAACCCATGTAAGAGATGTTATCTGTGGCCTCAAAAAGGCAGGAAAAACATAAGACAGGGAAAAACCAACAATGTCTACTGTGGCTGCACTGAGCTCAAACATTACAAATAAATCTCATCCCTATGGCTCTGAAATGCTATTTTTCTATCTGGAGTAGCCTTCTTCCTCCACCCACCTCTATTCCAGCCCAAACTCTGGAGAGTCTGAAAGAACTGGGGTCAAGATGCTTCCACCAGGGACTGGGTGATCTAGTTCACACTGGGTGAGCTAGTCACACTGGGTGTGATAGTTCATACTGGGTGAGCTAGTTCACACTGGGTGAGATAGTTCACACCTGTAATCCTAGCCACTCTGAAAGATTGTGATTCAAGGTCAGTCTGAGTAAAAAGTTATTTGTATTTCAAACAAGACAGATGAGGTAGTTCACATCTGAAAGCCCAGCCATTAGAGAGGGAAGAGGATAAAAGTTGGAAGCCAACCTAGGCAATAAAATAAAATAAAATAAAATGAGCGCTTATCTGAAGAGCTAAACTAAAAGTTAAGGACTAGAGATATGGCTCCAGTGATAGAGTGATTGCCTAGCAAGTGTGAGGCCCTGAGTTAAAAAAAAAAAAAAGAAAAAAGAAAGAAAGAGAAGTAAAAAGAAAAACAAAACGGGAGGGATGGGTGAGGATGCTGAAAGGGGGTGACATTGATCAAGACATATTGTATTCATAAACTGCTTTGTTGAATGGCAACTCCTTTGTACACCTACTTAAAGATAATAAAAATGATTTATTAAAAAACCCACATACTCACACATACAAGATATACACTGTGCTTGCCCAAGGCTCACACCAGTGGGACTGCCCTATCTTGAACTCAAGCCTCCAGAATCATGAGGCAAAATGAACATCATTTTACCTCATAGAATTACAGGAAGATATTCATGTCTCAGATATTTTCTCGGAAAAGATTATCTACGTAGCCATAACATAAGGCCAGTGTATAATAAGTAACTGCTTGAAGAAAGGTCATTGGTGATCAAATTATCCCTCGGTCCCTTGAATTCTTACAACAAAAAAATGGCTGAACCACTCCCGTGATGCTTTTCAAACACAGCTTTATACTGTTGCCAATTGTCTTGCTGTGTGTGGTTCACTGCCCCAACTGCTATGTAAACAATGCTTCATGACTCAATAAATATTTACTGAATGATTAGCTGGTGAATACTAATGAAGTTCTCAATTGGACAGAATTTCTCAAACATACAAAGAACCAGCAAGAGCTTCTGAGGAACAGAAAGGGGCAAGGTCCTCAGAAACAAGTGTTTTACCGCAGGGCAGTGACCGCTCCAAAAGACCTTCCACACTGGTCACTGACCAGACACACTAAATGCCTGAAGCCAGCTGGGCAGGATGGCAAAGTGCCTGCCCCCTCCCACACCATCCAAACACTCTGTTCCTGCCCTAAGATACGTCTATCAGCACAGGGCAGTGTGAGAACTGCTCTCTGCCAGCCCACAGTTACTTTTTCAAGGACTCTCGGAGCACAGATGCTTCTCAGGTCTTTGGAAGACTTTTTCTTTTCAGGGAAAGACTGACATTCCTTTTTTTTTTTTTTTTTTGTCTTTTGCTGGAGGTATTGGGGTTTGAACTTCGGGCCCTGTTGGCCAAGCAAGCACTCTACCACTTGAGATACACCCCAAGCCCTTTTTATGCTTTAGTTATTTTTCACATGGGGTCTTGCACTTTTGCCTGGTTATAGCCTCAAGTCAAAATCCTCCTACCGAGGCTCGGCCTCATTCATAGCTCTCTAATCCTTAGAGGGATTATAGGTATATCTCACCACAGCTAGCTTATTTGACTAATATTTTACCTGGATTTATGTCAAATCACAATCCTCCTTTCTTCATTTCTCAAGAATCCAGGATTACAAGTATGAGCCACTCCTTCTCCCCCTTTATTTTCAGTACTGTCCTCAGAGACTTGTACTTGCCAGGCAGGGGATCCACTGTTGAGCCATGCCTCCAGCCTTTATTTGCCAGTTATTTTGAGACAGGGTCTTACTTTTTGCCTGTGGCCCACATCTGAATTGCCATCCTGTTTTAGGCATTCTACTGGGATGATAAACAGCACCAACACACCCAGTCTCTTTTGAGGAGTCTTGTGAACTTTTTGTCAAGCAATCACAATCATCCTGATCTCAGTCACCCAGGTAGCTGGAATAACAGGTGTGTATCAATATACCTAGCTACTGGTCGAAAAGAACAGGGGATGGGGGGCATAGGCATAAGCATTTTGCCCAGCCTGACCTTGAACCATGATCCTCCTGGATCTCAGTCTCCTGAGCAGATTGCAGGTGTAAACCACTAGACCTAGCCCCCCCAACACCCCCCTCCCTCTCCCTCACCCCCCAATACCCTCCCCCCCCATACACTTTTTGGTGCAAATATTAGGCTTGATCGAAGGGCCTTGCGCTCTCTTGGCTTTTTTTGTTCATAGCTGGCACTGTATCACTTAAGCTGCATTCTCACTTCTTTTTGCTGGTTAATTGGAGATAGAGTTTTACAAACTTGTCTGCCTGGGCTGGCTTTGAACTGTGATCCTCAGATTTCACCCTCCTGTGTAGTTAGGATTATGGGCATGAACTACTAGTGCTCAGCTCTTCTTTGTGTTTGTTTTAAATTAATTTAATATAAAAGTGACATTCAGAAGGGTTACCATTTCTTTTTTTTTTTTTTTTTTTGTCGGTCATGGGGCTTGAACTCTGGGCCTGGGCGCTGTCCCTCAGCTCTTCAAGCTCAAGGCGAGCGCTCTACCACTTGAGCTACAGCGCCACTTCCGGTTTTCTGGTGGTTTATTGGAGATAGGAGTCTCACGGTTTCTCCTGCCCGGGCTGGCTTTGAACCGCGATCCTCAGATCTCAGCCTCCTGAGTAGCTAGGATTACAGGCGTGAGCCACCAGCGCCCGGCTGGGTTACCATTTCTTAAGTCAGGTAATAAGTACATTTCTTTCTGGACAATGTCACTCCTTCCTTAGCGCTCTCCTGATTTTTTCCTCCCATCCTTGCCTACAAGTTGTATGGTTCATTTTCAACATAGTACCTACTGAGTGCCACTGCTGTGTTTCTTTTCGTTTTTTTGAGACAAGATCTTGCTAAATGGCTGAGGCTGGCCTCAAATTTACACTCCTCCTGGCCTCAGCCTCCCAAATGTGTGAGGTTGCAGGTGTGCACCACCAGGTCCAGCTTGAAAGACCCCTTTTGGAAGAGATAACCCTAGTACAAGAACAGACTAGGTTAGTCTCTGGATGTTCAACTCATAGGAAAACTGAGCTATAAGAAGCCAAACACATGAATCAGCTGGGAGGTAATCTTTCCTTTAGCATTCTCAAGGAATAAGAAAGAACGTTTTAGATCATATCCCTTTATAGCCATTGAAGGCCTCCTACAGCTTCAAAGTGGAAACTGATTAGGGCACTTTTACGCTGTTCAGGCCCACACTGTCCCCTGAGATTATCTCCCCTTTGTGTCCCAGTTCCATGGAACACATTCTTCCTCCCTCCTGCCCTGACCACATGTGTTGACATCACTAAAATAGTGTGAAGGGCTGCTCAGAGGTGGATTGTGGGTGACAGGATCAGGGAGGCATGTGGTCCCTCATAAACTGGAGGAAAAGGGTTTATAAATTTTGTTTAAAAACCTATTTTCCAGGGCGATGTAGCTAAATACATACATGCAATTCCACCTAGCTTCTTCAATGATACCTTTGCAAGGTACTGAAGGGAGGAGGGAAGCTGAGTTGGAAAACTGATACCTACATATTGTTGAGTTTATCAAGAAATATCAATACCATAACAACAGTTACAATTCTTCTTTCTCTAGAAAGCCCTAAGTCCCTAAGATGTCAATAGTTCTCATACAATGACCATTCCAGGACCATTTAAGAGTCCTGCCAGTACCCTAGCACCAAAGCCAGAAGTTGCTCAGTTCAAAAGCAGAAAATCAGAAACAAATCACTACCACCAGACATTCCTGCTTCCTCAAATGCTGCCTGGGCTAGGTCCATGAGATACAACACGGATCTTTAAACTGTACAGAGGAAACTGAGGTAACATATGTTCATCAATTAGTAAGGTATTTGATATTTGCATTCAGTAAATATTAATTACAATAGTGACTATAATTCCTCAAAACCAAGACTTGGGTTTTTAACCATTTTTACATTTCTACAATACAGTACACTTGAAAAATCTCTATAAATTTAGTCGGTTTCTTATCCTGCTCCCCCTCAGGCTGTTATTAAATGAATGGCGCATCTTACAACTGGCATCTTCGAATCAAGAAAACATGGTGCTAGGACTCAGGCCAGAGAAAGGCACATGGAGAATGGGCCAAACATACCTGGTAGGGGCTGCTTTTAGTCAAGCTTCTGGGTCCGTGAAGTTAAAGGTCCGAGAAGGCCCAGGGCCAAGGGGAAGAGATAAGGATGCTGACCGGAAGCCAAGGAACTGGGAGTTAGCAGATCAAGAGAGACCAGGGCCAGAAACAGGAACATTGCCCTGTGTGGCACTCACCTCAAAGACAACCATGAGAAAGGAAATCTATACACCAGCTGTGTCAACTAGCCACGGGGCGGAGAAAGGCGGTGGGGGCGGCAGGGTGACGGTCAATTCCCTTTCCTCCCAGCAGCGATCCAGGGCAGCTAGGGAACTCGGACATGGGTCCCTGCGCCCGAGGAAGAGGACTGGACCGGGGAGGGGGGGGAGGCCCTAAGGGGTCCAAGGAGCACGAGGAACAAAGGAGACCCCCTTTCAGGCATAGGGGCAACCCCCTGACAGACGACCGGCGCAAGCAGAGGTTCGAGGGCCGGGAGGAGCGGAGAGGAGCCCCAGACGGGAACCGAAAGGGGCAAAGGCAGAAATGGAATCAGGAGGATGAGAGAGCGAGGGCGTGCGAGGGGCAGAGCCGGCCGGAAGGCGGGAACCCAGGCGGGCGGCGGGGGCCCCTAGGAAAGGATGGGTGGGCGCGGGGGAGGGCCTCGGCTGCTCACCCTTGACGTCCTCGGCGAGAGCCTTCCACATCGGGGCGAAGGCGATGCAGTGGCCGCACCAGGAAGCGAAGAACTCCACCGCCCAGGCGCTGCTGGAGTCCAACACGGTGCCGCGAACGGTGTCCGCCTGCAGCAGCGTCAACGGGTCGGAGGCCGAGTAGAGCACCGAGAGCTGGGCCGCGCCAGAGTCGGGCGCCAGGAGCAGCAGCGACGGCAGCAGCAACAGCAGCGGCGGCGGCGGCAGCAGCGACCGCCGCGGCCCCGAGTGGCGGCCGTACCTCCCCATACCGGGCGGCTGGATCCACCACCTCCGACAACTTTGTGACCAGCCCGGGCCGGGCGGCGCTGCGGCACCCGGGGCCTCCGCCCGGAGGGCGGGGCCTCGCGACCACGCCCCTGTCCCCGCCTCCTGCCCCGCCCCCTGCCGGCAGGCCTAGGGCTTTGAAGCCAGTCGACCTCGAACTTGGCGCGGGAGCCGCCCGGGCGGCGAGCGCCCACTGGGCGGTCAGCTGACTCCCTCCGGGATGCCTGACGCGGTTCCCGCCTCCGGCTGGAGGAAGCGAGCGGCCAAGCCCAGCCCCAGCGAGTGCCATCCGCCAACAGAAGGCCCCGGGCTGGGGTCGCTGGGGAAGGTCATTTGGCCTCTCGAGGCCTCTGTATGCGACTGAAGCCGAGTCCGTTGGGATGGATGCTACTGAGCCTTCTCCTGTTCTGGAAAGTTCCAGGAACCCCACCACAGTAACGACGTGGCGAGTTTGAAATAGGCCGGAAGGAAGAGGAGCACGCGGTAGGGCAGTGTGCACGTCTGTGAGGCCACCACGGCCCGCGAGGATCGGATGGGATCGGATGGAGGCGCCTGCCCCTCGGAGGCCCGGACCACCAAAGGGCGCCATTGCCCGAGGGAGGCCTCGGGGCCGCGCACCGGAAGCGCGCTCCACAGCGGCCGTCCTGCCTCTCCGTTCGTGGATTCCCACGGTCAGCTTTTGTAGCCCCAGGGTCTTGTGAGTTGGTTTAAGCGGAGAAGGTGTGGGTCAGACCTTGGGTCTGAGGTTGGTGCCTAGCCCACCCTACCTGCCAGTCCGCTCACACCAGACGTGTTCATTCGAGGTTTCCGCGTTCACCGCGCTCTCACGACGAAGACCAAGGCCCTAAACAGAAGAGACGGTGAGGACGCGAACTTACCTTATTTTTGAGGCTAAAGAGATGGAACCACAAGTAGAGGAGAAGCAGGTCGGGTGCCGTCCAATTCTATGAGGAAATAAGACAGGAGGAGGTGCTGTTTTAGAGAGGATGATCAGGGACAAGCCCATCTCTAATATTTATAGGGACTGTGTCCGTAGTACAAATGGAAACTACATGAGATCCTATGTGTCTGGGTGTTTAAAAATTACAAACCCACTGGGCTCCACGTGGCTCACGCCTGTAATCCTAATTACTCAGGAGGCTGAGATCTGAGAATTGCCATTGGAAGCAGGCTGGGCAGAAAAGTCCTTGAAATTCTTATCTCCAATGAACGACCCGAAAACTGGAATTGGCTCTGTGGCTCAAAGTGGTAGAGCTCCAGCATTGAGCAGAAGAGCTCAGGGACAACACCCAAGCCCTGAGTTCAAGTCCCACAGCCAACAAAAAAATAAAAATAAATTACATACCAAATTGAAGTGTATGTGTGTGCCAGGGCCAGTACTGGGGCTTGAACTGGGCCTGGATGATGTCCCTTAGCTTTTTTTCACTCAATGCTAGCCACTTTACCATTTGAGCCACAGCTCCATTTTCTGCTTTTTGATGTTAAGTTGGACTTTCCTGCCCAGGCTGGCTTTGAATCACAATCCTCAGATCTCAAACTGATAAGTAGCTAGGATTATAGGTGTGAGCCACTGGCACCTGGCTTCCAAATGAAACGCTTACTGTAATATTTCCTACTTTTTTAACTTGACAATGCATAGCTTGGAAGGGCAAATTGAAGTTGAGAAACTTTGGACATTTCTGAGATAGGCAATGGAATGTAGTGACTTGTGGGTAACTGGTTTCTGGTCTTTATCCTTCCTCCTCCTCTTTGCACCTGTAACATCCTTGTTTGCACTTCTGAGTTCATACATATCTCCTACAAACAGCCTCTCTTTGCTCACTCCTTTTAGAGTGACCTTGGGAAAAGGGCAATTCAAGATGTTTCCCTGTTGCCTGCCGGTTGCTATAATGACCGTGAGCTTTAGGGTCTCAGGCACCCACAGAATAATCACAGAACAGGTGACAGCTTTGAATGGTCACTTGTCCTTGGCTCATGAGTTTCTTGCTTTGTGGAAAGTTTCGGGCATGACTAGAAGAGGATTGGCCAGCCCCCAAGGTTGATACTCCTGTTGCAGTTTAGTAAGATAACATTTGAAACCAAAACTTCAAATGGAGACCAGAGGGAACCTTATGTTAATCTGGGATCAGAGCATTAGGAGCAGAGGTCTTCATGTGTTACTTGTTTGCTCTGTCCAAAGTCTTAAACTGTATAAAGATATTATACTGTTGGAATGTTAGTTACTATACCAATTCCAGATTCTTGGAACTCTTCTTTAGGATTGAGTCCCTGAACAGCTTCTATGACCCACTTTCCTCACTCTTTAACAGATACAGGAACCAGACCTGGTCCAGAGTCATAAAAATGGAGGATCCTGAGTAATTTTGTATTCCAGGGGTTGAAAGTATTGGACGTATTGCAACTGCTGGATCAGATGTGCCTTCAGATGTCTCTGTTGTTAAACAATGTTGCAGTTACCTTTAGGAGACTTTGTTTACTGAATAGGAGGAGTGTCTGGGAAAGAAAGACACTCCCCCCAAGATAAGTGCACTGAGTTGCTTTTTTGCATATGTCTTTCAGAGCATCAGAAATGGTAAAGGATATAGACTAGAGAACGTGTCTTGGCAGGGAGGCTGAAAGATGAAAGGACTGAAAGTTGTAAAGTCGGAGATTTTAATACCTCATCAGAACAGGAATTTTCAACCTTTTAAAGTCTTGGAAGCCTTTCTTCTAAGAGTTTGGAAAGGAAGCTTAACCAAGCTGAGGCGGCAGAACCTACTTTCTGTGGGCTATGGGATTCTGGGGAACTCCAGGCTCCTGGGGACACTATTTGTACACAGGCTACAATCTTGCTGATTGTCTTTCCTGGAGCTCCTGGGATGAAAAGCTGAAAGAGATCGAAGTCTCTGAGGAACACAGTGCAGATAGAGACCGAGTGCAGAGGAAAGTATTGGAAATAGGAAGTGGCCCTTAAGAATTTTCTGCCAGGACCCTTTTTCTCTCTTCTTATACATAAATGATAGGAAAGTGGACCAGGCCACTGAGATGAGACAGTACTACCAGTAATTGCTAACACTGTACCTGCCATTCTCATCACTGCAGGTTACACATTTAGTCCTCCTAACCCTATGAGGTTGATATTATCCCATTTTACAGATGAGGAGACTGAAGTACAAGGAGCCCTGGTGACTTTCCCACTTGTGAATCATTCATGTGTTATGCATAAATAAAAGAGGCAATTTGAAAGTCTAATGAGATAGATGGTAAGAGGAATGCAGCTTCTACATAAATACAGATAATTATGGTGAGCAACAGAGGAGTATTTGGTAAAATATGTCACCTGGTAGCAGAGCATTAGATGACTTTCCACTTACTCACCTGCACCAAAAATCAGAAGGTGTGTGAAGCTAGAGGCAAGTGCCCAGGGAGGGTGTCTTGTCTCTTCAAAAGGTGCCTTCAAGTCTTCCAGATTGTATCTGTTTTATATTAATTGCTTTTTGTTGCTAATAACACAGTGCCACAGACTGGGTTAAGTTATAAAGAAGAGAGGTGTCTAGGCCTGGGTACTGAACCTCAGCTCTTCAGCTCAAGGTTAGTGCTCTACCACTTTAGCCACAGTGCTACTTCCAGTTTTCTGGTGGTTAATTGGACATAAGAGTCTCCCAGACTTTCCTATCTAGGCTGGTTTTGAACCACGATCCTCAGATCTCAGCCTCCTGAGTAGCTAGGATTACAGGTGTGAGCCACCAGTGCCCAGCTAAGAGAGATTTGTTTATGATTTGTAGTCTGACAATTCAAGGTCCAGGAGCCACATCTAGTGATGGCTTCTTTTTTGAGGGGTGGGGAGAGGGTGGTAACTGTGGTTTGAAGTCAGGGCTTCACACTTGCTAGACAGTGCTCTACCACTTGAGCCATACTCCAGCCCTTCCTGATGGCCTTCTTGCTGGCATAGTCCTCCTAAGGTGGTCCAGGGCATCACAGGCCAGGACACAAGGGGCACATGTGTGTGTGTCATCTGGTCTTCCCTGTTCTTAGCACCAGGATTCAATCATGGGTACTCCACCCTGATGATCGTATCTAATCATAATCACCTCCCAGGGGGCCTCACCTCAAAATACAGTAGTCAGATTGCTTCCACTTCTTTTTGTTTTTTCTTTCCCAAAGGAGTCTCAGTATGTTTTTTTTGGCTGCCTTGAATTTTGAACCTTCTGCTCCAGCCTTTAGAGTATTTGAGATGATAGGAATTATAGGTGATTACTACCACAACAACCTAAGTTTCCACCGTCTTAATACTTCACAATAAGGAGAGGTTTCAACGCCTGAAGTCTTGAGGTATATGCTCAAGCCATCTCCAAACTATAACACTTTTAATATTGGGGAACAGTTAGAATTCTCATCTGAAAGGTGCAAAACAAGTAGTTTGTATCAGGTATGACAGAACAGAGAAGGCACATTCAAAGGGCTCAGGAAGGGGTTTAATGGAAGAACTCTATACAGAGGAATGGTCAGAGCAAACTTAGGTACTAGCAATGGCAAAAGAAAAAAACAGTTCTCTTAGCACTCACAGCAGAGGAGATAAGAGGGTGAAGTCAGTGATGGAAACCAGTGAATCCAGCAAGAGGGACCACCCTACTGGAGTTGTAACCACAAAACGCCATGCTGCCAGAAACACAGGGAATCTGGGAGGTGCTGGGAAAGTATAACTTCCAGCTCTTTCCCCTCAGTCCTCTGATCTCTTGCCAGTCCCTCTCATTGGCTAAACTAATCAAAGGCAGAGAGTGAGGCTGCTCTGATTATATAGTGCATAGAGTTGGCATCTACAAGAGAAAGTACGTAGAAGGTGAAGAATGTAAAATATAGTTCCTAGCACAGGGTCCCTAAACATGGGCTCTTAGAGGCTTTAGCAACAAGAATAGGAAACAGAGAAAGTGGAGCTCTATGGCTCAAGTGGTAAGAGTGTCAGCCTTGAGCACTAAAGGCCAAGTGGGAGTAAGAAGCAGAGTTCAAGGCCCAGTACTGTGTGTGCACATGCACGTGCATGCGCGCACACACACATACACACACACACACATGCACGCACACACACACACACACACACACACACACACACACACACACACACACACACACACACAAATGGAAACAAATTCCTGCACATCCTTTATGAGTCTCCTGGATACAGATTGGGGGCTAGAAACTTACCCAGCCACAAGAATAACCCAGCAGAAGTTAAGTCAGCAATTCTTTCCCTGTTTCTTATTCTTTCCCTGTCCACACTCAATCAATCCATTTACCTTATTCTGCATCTCTAGAGGAAACCAAGGCCTGAAGAATTGGAAGGACTTGCTCAAGGCAAAGTAATGACAATCTTACTTAACAGCATAGCCACTGAAGGATCAAGAAGGAATATTTGGGGCGAAGTGCCATGTTTAAATAGAGCTTCCCTCATCCCAGGTCACCTGATGAATAGCAATACAGAGAGCGAGCAAGAGGGAGAGAGAAGCTAATTATTAAGAATGAATGATATAAATGGAGTGTATACAGCTCTCTGGCCAATGTTAAAGGTTAAGGCCTTCTGACAAAAAAAAAATACCTAAAGTAAAAGGCAAAAGGACTGCATGGGTGGAGAATACCCGGCCTTCCCACAGAAGGGCTAACTTTGTGGTTAGATTTACTGTTGTTATTGCGGGAACTTTAGACTGCTGGAGCAGATACTCTAAGTTAGACCATTTTCTGCAATGTTCTCTGTGAAAGGAACAATTTGTAAACCTTTTCTATTACAAGAGTATTCTCAGAAGTGGCCTGAGGAGAAGGTAAGTATAATGGTATCAGCGCATGTGAGAGGACACACTAGTAGATGAGGTAATGAGGTAAGGAGGGGACAGGAGGAGCAGGGCCAGGTGGAAGAGGCAGTCAGCTGAGGCTGACGTGGGGACACATTCCTTCTTCCCTGAAGGCATACATTTTAGAATTCTGAGAAGATACAGTAAACCAGCACCTTGGTCTATTGGAGTCACTATACATGAATTTCAGTCCTTGACAGCTGACTTCAACTCTTGAACATTAGCTTCTTCAGAGCAGTATTTTTAAATGTGCAGTTCTTGTACATGGGTACTGTGCTGATTGGATCATATTTAGGTGTGGCTCCATCAGTGGCTTCCATGACCAGTTCTTAGACTAGTGAAGGCTCTAGACAGAATTCACCTAGCCAAGGATTCTTTCTTTCCTTCTTCCCTCCCTCCCTCCCTCCCTCCCTTCCTTCCTTCCTTCTTTCCGTCTTTCCTTCCTTCCTTCCTTCCTTCCTTCCTTCCTTCCTTCCTTCCTTCCTTCCTTCCTTTCCTTTTTTCTTTTTCTGTCGGTCGTGGGGCTTGAACTCTGGGCCTGGGTACTGTCCCTGAGCTCTTTAGTTCAAGGCTAGTACTCTACCACTCGAGCCACAGCACCATTTTCCTAGTGGCTACTGGGAGATAACAATCTCATAGACTTTCCTGCCCAGACTGGCTTTGAACTGTGATCCTCAGATCTCAGCCTCCTGAGTAGCTAGGATTACAGGCATGAGCCACCAGTGCCTGGCTGTTTTTTGGTTTTGGTTTTGGTTTTGTTTTGTTTTTATTTTTGAGGCAAGATCTTTTTTATGTGGTCCAAGCTGGCCTTTAACTTGCAATCCTCCTGCCTCAGCTTGCTGAGGGCTGGGATTACAGGTGTGTTACCACTATCCCCATTCTGTAAATATTTTTTTAAGAACTAGAAACATTCATCAGACTGGGTGCTCCGGCTATAATGACTAAAGAGGAAAACTGATAGTGACTGCCTGAAACCTGTTGTTCATGATGTTCTTTTTGTTTCATGTACTTCCTGTAGCATCTTGAAAGAAGTCACAGGAGAGGTGTCTCAAATGCTTATTATCCTTGTTTTCTTACTGAGTTCATTTGTTAGGACTGCCATAATAGAGGGGGAACAAGGTGGTGTAAACAATAGAAAATTACTGAAACTGGAGGCATAGCTCAAGTGGTAGAGCTCTTGTCTTGAGTAAAAAAGCCAAGCAAAAGCACAAGGCTCTGAGTTCAAGCCCCTGTACTGGTACAAAAACAAAACCCACAGAGTTGCCAGGCACTAGAGGCTTACTCCTATAATCCTAGCTTACTCACAAGACTGAGATCTGATGATTGCAGTTCAAAGCCAGCCCAGGCAGGAAAGTGTGTGTGACTTTTATCTCCAGTTAGCCACTAGGAAACCAGAAATGGTGCTGTGGCTCAACATGGTAGAGCCTTGAGCAAAAGAGCTCAAAGACAACACACAGGCTCTGAGTTCAAGGCTCACCACCACCAAGAACAACAAAAAACTCACATAGTCCGACTCTGGTGGCTCATGTACTACTCAGGAGGCAGAGATCTGAGGATCAAGATTCAAAGCCAGTATGGGCAGAAAAGTCCATGAGACTATCTTCAATCAACCACCACCAAAAAAAAAAAAAAAAAAAAGAGCCAGAAGTTAATCTGTGGCTTAATTAGTAGAGTTCTAGCCTTAAACGAAAGAGTTCAAGGACAATGCCCAGGCCCTGAGTTCAAGCCCCAGCATTGGCATTGGCACACACATAAACCCCATACAATAGAAACTTAATGTCTTATGGATCTGAGGCCAACAACCCAGTTCAAGTGTCTCCACATGAGTTTCTAAAGGAGAAACGGTTGCAGGCCTTTTAACACAGGCTCCCTCTCAGCCTTAGGTGATTCTTGGCTTGTAGGTAGCTTTCTTCTGTGCTTTACATAAGTCCTCCCTCCGTATGTTTCTCCCTCTGTGTCCAAATTCCTCTCTAGTTCTGAGGAATTAGGAACTACCTTAATGACCTTATCTTAATAACCTCTACAAAGGTCTTATCTCCATAAGCACACTTTGTGTGTGTGTGTGTGTGTGTGCACATGCGTGTGTGCGCACGCGCATATGCTGATACTGGAGCTTGAACTCAGAGCCTGGGCACTGTCCCTCAGCTTCCCATTCAAGGCCAGTGCTCTACCACTTGATCCATAGCTCCACTTACAGCTTTTTGTGGTTAATTGGAGATAAGAGTCTCTCCAGTTGCCTGAGATGGCTTTGGATTCTATTGTATGATTTCAGCTAGGATTACAGATATAAACTACCAATGCCTGCCTTAAACTCACATTTTCAGGTACTGGGCTTGGGACTTCAGCATCTTGGGAGTGATTACAATCCAACCCATAATACATTTATTTTGTGCATATATGCCTCCTTATTATGAAGGTTTCAGTTTAAATCCCTTCCCTTGGTGCTTTTCCCTACCCACCTGTTTAGGATCCCCTTCCTCTGTCATTACTGTGTCTTTTCCTTCACAGTATTCTCCTGGCAAGAAACCTCTGCACTTATACTTAATAACGAGATTCTTGCTCAAATTTGCATCTTCCTACTGTGGCTGAGCGTTTTTTCTTTTAATTTTCCTTGTGATCTTTTCCTTGACCTTCGAATTATTTAGAAATGTAACATTTAGGGGCTGGGAAGGTGGCTCAGTGGTACAGTGCTTGCCTTGCATGCATGAAGCCCTGGGTTCGATTCCTCAGCACCACATAAGCAGAGAACAAAACTGGAAGTAGCACTTTGGCTCAAGTGGTAAAGCACTAGCCTTGAGCTGAAGAGCACAGGGACAGTGCCCAGGCCCAGAGTTCATGCCCCACAACTGACAGAAAGAAAGAAAGAAGGAAAGAAAGAAAAGAAAGGAAGAAAGAAAGAGAAAGAAAGAAAGAAAGGAAGGAAGGAAGGAAGGAAGAAAGAAAGAAAGAAAGAAAGAAAGAAAGAAAGAAAGAAAGAAAGGAAAAGAAAAGAAAAGAAAAAGGAAGAAAGAAAGAAAAATGTAAATGTTTAGAATTTTCCTTAAGGTGATTGATTTTGAATTTAATTATATAGAAATAATATTTTAGCCTGATTTTAATTCCTCTCAAATTCTTTAGATTTGTTTTGTGGTCTTGTATATGGACTCTCTAATGAACACACTTTACAAGAATGTGTATTCCCCAAGTTATTGATGGTTGAGTTATGAAAATATCTTCTGTTAAGGTCAAAGTGGATGATACTGTTGTTCAACACTTTTACTGATTTTTTTTTAAATCTAGTTCTATCATTTACTGAAAGACAAATGTTAAAAATCTTTTACTGTGACTATGAACTTGTTTTTCAGTTCTGTTTGCTTTTGTTTCATGTATTTAGAGGTTCTGTTATTAAAAACATATATTTATGATTGTATAGCTTTCTGACAATTGATCCTTTTATATTAAAAGTATCTTTTTATATTTGGCAATACTCTTTACCTTTGGATTCTGCTTTCTCTGTTATTAATATACTCACTGCATTCTTCTCAATCTTAAACTTATGACATTGTTTATCTGTGTCTTCTTGTCAAAAGTCTATCTCTTAACATGTTTAGTTGGGTATTGTTTTTTCAGTAATTCTCACAATACACATTTTTCTTTTTGTGGTGTTGGGGATTGAACCTAGGGTCTCACACATGCACTGCCATTGAGCTACATTCCCATCTTTGTGGTCTGTCTTTTAACTGGAGTGTTTAGTACATTAACACAATAAAGTATGTCCAAATGCAGCCCACCCTCAAACTGCCATAAACTGTAGGAGTTTTTTGGTCAGTTATGGGACTTGAAATCAGGCTCTGGGCACTGTCTCTGAGCTTTTCCACTCAAGGTTAGTATTCTACCACTTTGAGCCACAGCTCCACTTCTGGTTTTCTGGTGGTTAATTGGAGATAAGGGTCTCATGGACATTCCTGCCCAGGCTGGCTTTGAACCATGATCCTCACATCTCAGCTTCCTCAGTAGCTAGGATTACAGAGGTGCCTAGATATTTTTTTATTACATATTATTTCCCTCTTGCAAGCATTGACTGCTTGCCCTCAAGAATCTGCCTGCTTTTTTACTCTTCAGTATCAGAAGTTTTTAATGTGATTACCATGCCCCTAAGAGCATATTGTTGTTTAAGTGAGAAGATAAGGGAAGAGGAAAAAAGTCCTGCTTTAGACATACAAAAATTATTTTATATAAAAATTTGTTTTATATAAATAAATATAGCAATAAACAGCTTAAATGATAATCTATTATAATCATCTTTCAATTTATCTGCATTCCTTTCTGTATCTAATCTTTTTTTTTCTGTATCTAATCTTTATACCAGGTTTTTTTCTTTTTCCTTTCTTTCCTTTTTTCTTTTCTTATACTGGAATTTGAACTCAGGGCCCTGAGCTGGCTTGCCTTCCTTGCTCAGCTTGCACTCTACTACTTGAGCCACACTTCTAGCCCATCTCTCTGCTGGTTAATTAGAAATAGAATCTCTCAGACTTTTTTGCTCAGGCTGGCCTCAAACTGTGATCCTCAAGGCCTCAGCCTCAATGTAGCTAGGATTATAGGCATGGACCAATAATACCAAGCTATGCATACCAGTTTTTAACATTGTTCTGACAGTAATACACATATAAATCCATATTCTGGTTACATAACACTGCAAACCAATGGTATACTGGAAGGCACTTAATAGTTTGCTCTCTGGGGTTGGGAGTGAGCACTAATTAGTAGTGTTTGCCAGTTTCCCTGGCATAAATACTTCAATCCTGGCTGATTTCATGTTACTGACATGACATCATTGAATGAGGCCTAGGAAAGAACATATACAGTTGCCTCTCTCAAGCCTGTATGGCCTGGCTCCAGCATACCACTAATTATAGTGGTTGTATGCCGCGGACCGGGTTCTGTCGGGACGACGGAGGACACCTAAAGGAGGAACCTGGAATAGGATGGAGAGATGGCAAACAGACAACTCACACACATTAGGAGTGGATGCTGAGTGCAATTTAATGCAGAGGATAGCAACCTTTTATAACAGAAGTCTCATGAGAAAGGGCAAAAGGTTACACAATCTTGCTGCATGGCTTCATTCTTGGGTGGTCACCAGCTGGGCACCTGATAGGCACTTGTCTCCGGCTTATCTCTAAGGAATACAATGGGTTTGGGTTTCGATGTTTGTCACCAATTAACCATTACCTATCTTTATAGAGACCTTAACTTTTCCATAAGATCTTTCCTGTCTCTTCTTTAATAGTAAACTTTAAGGAGACCTAGCAATTCTCTTAGTAAATAGCAGGAAATTCTCTCTCCTAAATAATTATCTCAGCAATTGCCATACATTCTTTTTGTTTTAACTGAGCCTGCTGCTTTTTGTAAATCCCTTACAAATAAGTGACTTTGTGAAACCCCCAATACTTTTATATTTACTTATAACTTGTCTCCTAGCCTCCATAAGAGGGGTTTCAGGGTAGCACTTAACTCTGGTGAGTTAGTCATATTTTTTAAGACACTCATCAGATATTGGAGTCGTCAACACTCTTAAGAAAGAGCTTTGAATAAGGGGACATTGACAATGAGCAAGTACAAAAAGCAGTAGAAGCAGTAAAAGATCAATAGGCACTCTTATGAGGGAAAGAAAGGCAGAAACACATCTTTCCCAGGGGCTTGCCAGCCTTTCCAGGAGTAGGCCTTTTAGAAGCCCTATTCTCCGAGGTAGACTTCGGTGAAGTCCCAAAACTTGGAGATAGGTTTCTGCAAAGCCCCATTCTCTGAGGTAGACTTCGGTGAAGTCCCAAAACTCAGAGATAGGTCTCTGAAGCCCCTATCTTGGTCTGATAGATGGTTTCCCATGCTAAGCAGACTCCACTGGAGTCGGCGTGGCAGTTGTATAATATTCCATTATAAGAATGGGTAACAGTTTACTCAGTTACTCCTAGACATTGAATATTGTGATTGCCTTTAATGATTTATGGGCATAAACTCTATTTACACCTTATTGGGTCAAAATAGATGAAAAATTTTATAGCTCATGATATTCATGGTACTTTCCAAAAGTACTATGCCAATTTATGTGACCACAGCTATATACAAATATACAAGTGGTTTTCTTTTCTTTTACTTACAAAGCAAGCACTTTCCCACCAAGCTATGTCCTAAGCCACAACCTTCTTTTATGGAACTAAAAAACTCCATAGCCAGGTGTCAGTGGCTCACACCTGTAATCCTAGCTACTAAGGAAGATCTGAGGATCTCTCTGAAGATCACGATTCTAAGCTAGCCTGGGCAGGAAAGTCCATGAGACTCTTATCTCCAATAAACCACCAGAAAACTGGAAGTGGCACCATGGCTCAAGTTGTACAGCACTACTTTGAGATGAAGAGCTGAGGGACAGTATCCAGGCCCAGAGTTCAAGCCCCACCCCGGCAAAAACATAACAACAAAAAACTCCAACCAAGGATCCCATTGTGAATATTTAAAAAAAAATCAGGGCATTCTCTTTCTTCCCATTTCTAGAATTTTAATATTCTAACATAAGGCTTTATGTCAAGGAAAAGTGTGGATCGATATTCTGTTTATCCGTAGCTCCTTTTAGAAACCTTAACAATACTAAGGACTGAAAAAAATCTATAGAGCTGCCATATCACGTCTTACATGTGTAGAAATACAGCAAGTGGGTGAATAAGGAAAGTGAAGTGTTTGGGCAAGATGTATACAGGCCATGTCTACCTAGTTCTCTTTACATTCTCTACCCAGTTTCCTTTTTTTAAAATAAGTTTTATATTGTGAAAATGCTGTACAGAGGGGTTACATGAGCAAGGTAATGAGTGCATTTCTTATCAAGCATTGCCTCCTTTGTTTTTCCCCTACCATCCCTTCCCTTCCATCTCCACAACTACACTCCCCCCACCCCAGTTTCTTTGTCTACTATTATTCTCCAACATTTGGATGCTTCTATGAAGCTTAAATAAGTTCTGTTCCACTTTCATCTCTCTGATAATTTTCTTTTGTCTCCCATTTCCCATTTTTAGAGACACATAAGATCACTTCTTGGCAATAGGAGAAAGAGAAGAGGATAGAAGTGTTTGGATTGGAGAATGAGATTTCTTCTCCTGCTCTTTCCTTGTCCCTTCTTTCTTCAGTGACAAGGATCAAATGTTGAACTCAGCATGGCTTCTTGCTAGACCTTGGCTTCCTGTTAGCCTCTAAATGACCGGGATTAATCACAGAGCAGCCCTATTGGATTGAGAAGCTCTCAGCCACCCTAGAAGGGAAACACCTTTCTTCCATTCTTGCAAAAACTCTAAGCCCTGATAACCAAAACTCAGTAAATGCTGATTGCTTCTATCATTTCCCCTTACCCAGCAAGCAGGCAGATTGGTTGGATCCAGAGAGGCAGAGTCATATGGTAGAAAGAAGGCATGCTGGGACTGGGAATGCGGCTTAGTGGTAGAGTGCTTGTCTAGCATGCATGAAGCCCTGGGTTCAATTCCTCAGTACCACATACACAGAAAAAGCTGGAAATGGTGCTGTGGCTCAAGTAGTAGAGTGCTAACCTTGAGCAAAAGAAGCTCAAGGGCCTTGTGCCAGTGGCTCACACCTGTAATCCTAGCTACACAGGAGGCTGAGATCTGAGGATCGTGGTTCAAAGCCAACCCGGGCAGGAACATCTGTGAGATGCTTATCTCCAATTAACCACCAGAAAACCAGAAGTGGTGCTGTGGCTCAAAAGGTACAGTGCTCCCCTTGAGCTGAAGAGCTCAGGGACAGCGCCCAGGCCTAGAGTTCAAAACCCACAATCAACAAAAGACTCTAAGGGACAGTGCCTAGGTCCTGAGTTCAAGCCCCAGGATTGGGAAAGAAAGAAAAAGAAAGAGGGTGGGAGAGGGGGGGGGAAGAGAAAAAGAAAAAGAAAGAATGAAAGAAACATAGAAACAGAAACAAAGAAAAAGAAAGAAAAGAAAGAAAGAGAAGAAGGAAGGAAGGAAGGAAGGAAGGAAGGAAGGAAGGAAGGAAGGAAGGAAGGAAGGAAGGAAGGAAGGAAGGAGAAAGAAAAAGCATGACCTTGGAGTCCAACTTGGTTGAGGCTCAGGTCTTCAGTGACCTGTGTCTCACCCTGGACAAAACCCTGAATTCTCTGATCCCTGCTTAGCAGGGATCTCTTGGATCACAGTGTGACCTGTCTAATTTTTATAAAGTTATTCTTCCACAAATTAACCACACACACAAGGCCTAAATCACCAGGGAGCCTTTTCAGGAAACCAAAATCTGAAAATTTATAGCCACTTCTAGCGCAACCCTGGAGTACAGGCATCCAGACAGTGGCAGGACAGGACCGGGCCCTGTGTCTCCTCCCAGGTGATGGTTACATACGTCATGACTGGAGGACACTCCCATGAAGAACCAGCCCTCATTGAGAGTTGTTACCTTGGCTCCAGGTAACAAAGCGAGGAGTTTCTCAAGCATCTTGGACTGGGTGGAGGTGGAAGTGACTGCACTTGCTTTGTGAGGGAGTGGTCTGCTAGACAGACGCCCCACCCCTGAACTCACCCCAGCCTTCTGGGGATTTCCACCTTCCTTGGTGAGATGTTAGGGTGGAAAGAGTTATGACTCCTACTCAGACCGAGCCTGAACTCCCACCCTTCTCTGGGGACCATCCCATCCCCTTCCTTCTCTTTACAACAAAACTTCACATCAGAGTTCTTTTCTCTCTGCTTGTATTTCCTCCCCAAGCAGCGCTTTGGTGTGTCTGTCATTTCCTTTGCTGCTGCAAGCAGGTGAGGCAAACGTGATTGAAATGATGATGAAACTGGGTTCCAGAAGGCTAAGAAAGTCGTTCTAGTTTACATGTCTATGCAATAACATCCTCAAAAGCCCACCCTGGACCCATCAAATCACTCACCATCCCAGCCATGGGGAGAACAGAGTCAGCAAAGGCCATTTCCTTCCTGGCACATGCTTCTCCTTTTCTGTCACCCAGCTGCTTCCTATGTGCCAAGATGAACCATTTCATACCTTTGTCTCTGCTGTAAAGCTAACATGCTTCCTTCTTTCATATTCTTATACTAGACCTTACTTCAGTTATTTTGATAACAAACCAGAACCCTCCATCATGACCGTACAAACTGCCTTGCCTCAGACACTCATTCTTCCTTTGTCTTCCTCCAGCTCTTTCCTCTTGTCAACACTGGCCTGTACATGTGTGATTTGGTTCTTGGGTCCCCTTGCCATTCAAGGACTTTGCTCCAGATCCTCTCACCCACTCCACACAAGATCAACTCCTTCAGCAGACTTGTTTGCTGAAGAGCACGCATGCTCTGTCTCCTACTAAAACAAAGCAAATTCTTAGATGACCCCTTCTCCAGGGACCATCCCTCCCCTTCCTTCTCCTTACAACAAAGCGTCACATCAGAGTTGTCTTCTCACTGCTTGTATTTCCTCCCCATCCTCTCGGTTCCTCAACCTACCTACCTGGATTCTCACCTCACCACTCCACTGAAACTCCTGGTCAGTGCTGGCAGCCATCGGCCAAACCCCATCCTAGGGTTACATCTCCCTTTGTCATCATATTCAGCCTTTCAAAGCCTGGTACACAGCTGGTGACTTCTTCTTGAAACACTGTTGTCATTGGAGTTTTAGCTTAAACCACATGTGTTCATTACCTATTGCTGTAGTAACACATTCCCACGAATTTAGTGACTCAAAATACTGCACTTTTCTTTTTACAGTTTTGTAAGGATCACATTTGATAGGTCTCAGTGGGCTAAAATCAAGCTGTTGGCAGGGCAGAGATTCTAGGAGTACCCCCATTTCCTTGCTCATTCAGATTGTCAAGATATTCAGTCCTTGTGGTTGTAGGTCTGAGGTCCTGTGTCTAGGTTGTTAGCTGAACGTCATTACTGGCAGCTAGATTCTAGATGCTAGAAGCTACCTACACTCTTGGCCTATTCTGTCTTGCTCATTCTCCTCACTGAGGCCTAGAAAAATGTCTGCCCAGTAAGTGTGCTTTGAACATACTACCAGGGAATGTTCTATTTCCCTGTCTTCTGACTCCCCTTTTCCTAGTTTATTCCTATTACAAAGGCTGGCCTGAGATGAAAACTCTCCATCTTGGAAGCCAGCTGTGGTGGGTCTATTCCTGCTCATACGTCACATCTCTTGTGCTTCCTTGGATCCCTTATGTCTTCTCTATTTTTTTAAAAAAAGACTAGTTCTACTGGGCTCACTGAGATAATCTAGCAAAACCTTTTGTCCTAAAGTTCTTAACCTTAATTGCGTCTTCAGTTTTTCTTGTGCCACATAAGGTAAAGTATGGACAAGTTCTGTACATCTGGGGTAGACATCTTTTGGGTCCACTATTAGGCCTAAAACACTGGTATCATTCTCCTACTTCTCTAGCAGCTCTTCCTCTTCTTTTTGGCTCTTCATTTCATGACCTTTATAGGTTGGAGGCCACAACCTCATTCCCCAAACCTTTTCCTTATCTCCTCACTTTTTCCTTAAACAGTCCCATCCAATTTTGTGCTTTGACAATACTGCAGGCCATTGGTCCTAAATTTACATTTTTAGCCCTAAATAGACTCCTGAGTTCAAGATCCATGTACATGACTCAATATTGCCACTGGAATAAATCCTTGTCATCCCAGTCTTAACATGTCCAAACAGAAACTGGGTTTTCTTTACACGCTGTTTCTCTCCTAGATTAGGCTACTTCCTAGCACACCAGCTGGCTGCTCAGGCCCCAGACCTGGGAGTCAGGCTGAACCTCTGTTTTAACTCATCCTTTCACTTCCTAGATTAGCCAGGCTCAGAGAGGGGCTGTTTACCCACTTCTCTCCACCCTCCCTATTGCCAAGCAGATGCAGGCCTCTGACACGTCCCACCTGAACCACTGGTGCCTGCCCTTGCCTCCAAACTAGTGTCTGGCCTTTGTCTAACTCCACTCTCCACACATTTCACACTGCAGCCAGAGCAAGTTTTTTAAAATAGTTTTTAATTATTATTATAAAGGTGATATGCAGAGGAGTTACATTACATAAGTCAGGTAATGAGTGCATTTCTTTCTGGACAATATCACCTCTTCCCTCACTCTCCTAGTTTTTCCCTACTGTCCTCCCCCACCCAAGTAGTATAGTTCATTTTCAACATAGTATCTATTGAGTACCACTGTTGCATTTGTTCACCCTTAGTCCCTCCATTTCTGTGCTCCCCCTTATTTTCCCAAAGACAGATAAACAAGATAAAAAGGAAAGAAAGCAAAAACAGCAACAAAGAAAAAAAACTCATTTTCATTTCCTGGTGTTCATTTAGATAAATATTACTTTATATAGTCAGATGGACGTAGGTATTGTGCCTTTGTGTTCCGCTCCTACCAATATCCTCCTTTGGTCTCTGTGTGAATGTCTGTAGAGTCCTGTATAATTTACCATGTACCAGTGTATATTAGATCTAGCTTGTGCATATGATAGAAAACATGTACAATTGTCTCTCTGAGCTTGGCTTACCTCACTTAACATGATTTAGGTCCATCCATTTTCCTGCAAATAGCATAATCTTATTCTTTCGAATGGTAGTGTAAAATTACATTGTGTATAGGTATCACATTTTTGGATCCCCTCATCTATTGTAGGACATTTGGGCTGTTTCCATAACTTGGCTATTGTGAACATGGATGTGCAAGTGTCTTTATGGTATCCTGACCCGTGATGTTCTAGGTAGATGTCCAGGAGTGGTATGGCT